>NC_136062.1:496203851-496921976 GCF_964261635.1 Lissotriton helveticus
CTACATACTCCTCTTCCGCTGTCGTGCTGCCACATTCACAACCTGCCTCCACCGCCAATCTCTCTGACAATGCCCAGAACTCTGATGTCCGTCCCAGAATTTCTCTCCCTCCTCACTTGGACACCAGTCCCACTTCTCCTCCACCGAACCCCTCGAATAGGAATATTACAACACCGACTCCCCGCGTACAACCTCCCCCCTATCCTAATCCTGGGGACTCCATCCAACCCCGGACCCCTGCTCAATCTCCCTCAATAGACCCAAGTCATCCTCGACCCCTTCCTAAAACCTTAAACTTTCTCAGCTCAATAGCACAGCAACTGAACAGAATCGAGCAGAAAATAAACTCCCTTGCTGCGGATTTCCTTTACCTACAACTAGACCTTCTTAACAGACCTAAGCCACCGAGCTCCCTCCCCCCGAGTTGTTGTGCTCCTACTACACTCAATCCATCTCACATGGCCCCACAAAGCACCCCTTGACCCTCCAACCCATCATCGAACCATGCTCTCAGTCCCAACAGGGATAGCCAACCCTTTTCAGTACTGAAACCTGAGGAGCTCTACGACTCTCAGCTCGCTTTGTACCAGAAGTCAGTACCTCTCCATATCCCTGTTATTATGGGCACTAACAGAATCTCGAATACTGTCCACTCTACTAGACTCCCTGATCAATACGCCTCTATCACCCTAATTCCCCCCATTATCGAGGCTCCCTCTCCTCTCTGTTGCATGCTCCTAAACTGCAGATCAGCAGTACACGCTACTGACATTGATGAAGCTCCTCTCGCTGAAGAAATTGACATCACCTTCCTCACAGAATCCTGGCTCAATGCCCACTCCACCCCCATTCTTGACATTCTCACCCCTCCAGGATACAACATCATCAGACAAGACAGATCAATCAAAACTGGGGGGGACTAGCCCTCATTCATAGAGATGGAATACAGATTACCAAACTCAAATCTGCAGAATACCTTTTGTCTGAATACCTAGGCGTCAAACTCACTACCAAGGGCACGCCACCCATCAAATTCCACACCATCTACCATCCTCCTGGAAAGCGTACCCTTTTCCTCGAATAACTAATAGACCTAATAACACGATTCTCCTTGACAGACACTAAAGACGTGTTCTTGGGTGACCTCAATATCCACTGGAACGACTCAGAAGACTCCACTGTCCTGAACCTTTCCAACCTTCTGGAAATATATAACCTCAAGCAACTCTGCAATAAACCGACTCTAGGTGCAACACTAGATGCGATCATAACCAACAACGATCTGATCTCCCTGAGAGGGATTACACCCATTGACTGGTCCGACCACCACCTCATTCTGTTCAGGAGTGACACACTTGCCAGCCTCCAACCTATTTGTGTTGTCAAACCTAAACTCTTGACCAAAACATCAAAGAAATACCTCTTTCCAAACTTAAAGCCAAGATTCATCCCCATCTTCAACTCCATCCCTCATCATGGACGGCTGATAACCTTACTTCACACTTTAACTCAAGAATGACAGAGGTTTTAGACCAAGTAGCTCCCCTCAAACTCAAACAACTATGGAGAACCAAATCAAAACCCTGGTTTAACGTAGAGCTGAATGATGAACAGAGTCAACTCAGACAAATGGAAAGGTCTTGGAGACAAAACCCCTCGTCCTTGCACCTAGCACATCTTAGATCTGCTCGGCGGTCATACAAAAAACACATCTTCAGGGAAAAGGCATCTGTTTTCCACAGCCAACTAGCTCTTGTGAAAAACAGACCAAGAGAACTCTTCAACATTGTTAAAAGCCAATCTAACTGCACTCCCTCTCAAGAAATCGAAGCCACCAACCAGCGATGTGAAGAAATTGCGACCCTCTTCACTAATAAAGTCTCTAAAATTGATCAATCCTTCTTACAATCTGCTAACCCTCCTTCCCCCTTAACCTGCCCCCCTTCAACCTCCCTTGACCATTCGGAAAGAGCTCTTAACAAGGACAATCAGACCTACCTCAAGCTAAAAAACAATGCGCATTGGTCCGACTTTGAGCTAATGTCGGTAAGCGAGGTCTTCAAGATAATTTCGAATCTAAAACCTTCCTCCCACACTATGGACCCCCTCCCTTCCACAATTATAAAAGAACTCAACCACACTATTTCCCCTTTATGGACAAAAATCATCAACGCCTCTCCCACCTCAGGCTGTGTCCCTGACTCCCTTCAACTAGGACAAATAACACCCATTCTCAAGAAACCTGGGGCTGACCCTAATGATGTTAATGACCTCAGACCTATCTCTAACCTCCCATTCCTTGCAAAAACATTGGAGAAATGTGTTCTCCTCCAACTCAATAAACACATTGATGAGTTCAGCCTCCTCGACGCCTTTCAATCTGGTTTCAGAAAAGTCTGTAGCACGGAAACAGCTATGCTCAACGTCTCCAACGACATTCACAAGGCCCTAGATGAGGTGATGCCTGCCTACTCATCCTTATTGACCTATCTGCTGCATTCGACACAGTAAACCATCCAGCCCTTCTGGCGACCCTGGCGAAACGTTCCGGCATAAATGGCACAGTTCTAAAATGGTTCACCTCTTTCCTTCAACACCGCTCGCAACAAATTAAAATTAACTCCTGTCTCTCAAAGCCAACTAAAGTCACACTTGGGTTCCCGCAAGGCTCGATCCTCTCACCGTCCCTCTTCAATCTCTTCATGAAGCCCCTCACAAGCATATTTTAAAAAGCTGGAGTGAATTACCACCTTTACGTGGATGACACCGAAATGTATTTCAGGATCAAGTCTCCCAGCGACATCCAACTCCTCAATACTACCCTAACCGAGATCCAAACTTGGTTCTACGTTAACCACTTAAAGCTCAACCAGGACAAAACGGAACTAATCCTATTCTCTCCAAAAAGTAACCATCGCCCAATCCAAGAGTGGCTAAAGAATCTGGTTGCCCTAAACTGCCCCCCGTCCTATCCGACTCAGTTAAGTCTCTAGGCATCACCCTTGACAAGAACTTATCAATGGAGGCCCACATCAAAAACTCTGAAAAAAGTGCTCTTTTCTCTCTGAAAAACCCCAAACAATTGAAACCTTTTCTACAACACGATGACCTCAAGACAGTAGTCCAATCCCTAGTTCTCTCTAAAATCGACTACGGGAAAACCATCTTTACCGGGACTCCAAAAGCTCACCTGCCCCTCTAAAGGCAGTGCTGAACATGTCTGTTCGACTCATATCTGGAGTTAAAAGATTTGAACACATCACTCCAGCTCTCAATTGGCTTCCCATGCAAGGCAGATGTAACTATAAACTGGCCTGCATCACACACAAAACGCTTCACTCTCCTGCCCCCAACTACCTAAATGACAAACTGATAAGAGCAGGGCAATACAGAACGCTGAGAAGCTCCTACTCACTCCTTCTTATTCCTTCAAAACTGAAAAAGAAAACCACCCAATACCGATTGTTTTCTGGCAACGCTCCCAGGATATGGAATGCTCTCCCTGGAGTCCTCAGATGCAACCCCTCCTTCTCCTGTTTCAAAAGGGACCTGAAACTCCATCTCCTAAACAAATACTTTCATGATCAACATCAACTTACCTAGACTTCTAAATCCGAGTTGTCTCCTCTCTCTTTATATCTGGGTGCCAACAAAGCTAGCATAAAACGCCTGCAGCGGGTTCAGAACGCAGCAGCACGTATGTTAGTGGCTCTACCAAGATCCCAGTCGGTGTCGCATGTGCTTCCCAAGCTGCATTGGCTGCCCATCGAAGAACGTATTCAGTACAAGGTGCTGTGCATCTCTTACAAAATCCTGATGCACCAAGCCCACATTGGGTTATCTGGTCTATTGAAGCCCTATATGCCCAGGCGTGCTTTGAGATCCTCCGACCATGGGCTTGTCTGTGTCCCTCGAGTCTGGAGAGCGAGGGCTGGGCGCGTTCATTCAGCCTCTTGGCGGCCAAACTCTGGAACTCTCTCCCAGCGTACATTCGAGACATCCCTAATCTCTTGATGTTTCTTAAGACTATAAAATCTTGGCTGTTTCCCACTATCTGCGGTTCAGGCGCTTGTGGTCTCTCTGTTCCTCCTCTGGTTTCTGGTTGCGCTCGGACGCCTCGCCGCTGAGGCAGCCATGCACTCTACAAATCCTTCATAAATAAATAAATAAAATAAATTTCTCTCTGAACATTCAAGGATAGTGGGTGACCGGACTATGTCATTCGCACCGTTTTTTCTTTTTCTTTTTCTTGCTCGCTCCCCCTCCGCTGTACTGCATATTTATTTCCCATGCTGTATTTTTTTTCTTTGCTTTGCTTCCTTACTGCCGGCCTACTATGTAATGTAATATCCTTTCTGCTGTTTACTGTGTGTATGTGAAGCGCTCTGATACCTATGGATCAAGCTAGCGCTATATACAACTTTTAAAATAAATAAATAAATAATAACTAAAAAAATACTCTTACGTCCTTTACATCAGTGTTTGGAAGATGCTCATCTGGAGTGAAGCTATAAATACTTTTCCACAGCAGCAACCAAGTGTGAGGCCCTGTATTTGAACTGTCTTTCCCTTAAAAACATTCACGTTTGTGACATCTGAAATCCCAGGTCTTTACAGGTATAAATGCTTGTTTGTGTGAAATGTATTCACTGCTGGAGCCTGGAGGCGATGGTTCCATCAGCGGCCACCAGAGAGCGCCTGCTGATGAAACCCAATGAGCTGCACATGGGATGGAAGGGAGAAGGGTTTCCTCTTCCGGGTCAGCGGCGGCAGAGACAGCACCAGAAGCGGTGGTGACATCACTTCCTGCCTCTCCTGGTGTGTCCAGCCTGCTGCAGAGGAGGAAGGAGCCCTGTCTGGTGAGCAGTTACCTCCATCTTCAGTCCCTCACAGAACACAAAGGGTCGAGTAAAGTAAATAATAGATATCAGCAAAAATATGAAAGAAATAGGTCTGAAGGGGAGGAAACAAGAGTTCCAAAAGAAGAGCAGAAAAAGAAATGGAATTAACATTATTTATACATTGTAATAGGTTTAAATATATGTTGTGAGCTAAAGATGAGATTTAAGTGCCATGTAAATGTGATTCTTCAAGAGTTATAGGTGTCATTTGCTGTTGATTGGTACCAATACTTGAACCACATTTAGTGCTATCAATCTGAGATTTAATCCCAGGCACCAAACAGTGTAAATGCACCATCTGGAGGGATCCATGTATTTATTTCCTGCGGGGTACAAACTACAACTCTAGTGAGATAGCTAAGGTGTCCCAGGTTCCAACTCCTGTACAAGTGAGTTAATGCTCAGACTGCAGAGATCTATCACCTTTGCATCACAAGTACCAATACTAATACATTCCTAATAAAAATTACAATAAAAAGTACTCAACCAGTTTTGCACCCAGGACCCTCTCCAGCTGTCCCAACTCCGGACATGTTTGTACAATTAAAAAGAGCTATAAATGTGTCTCATGTCCAGCTACTATTTAGGTAGTAGGTTGGAATAGTAGATTATTTAAAGGGCAAGCTGATTCCTGTATTAATCTGCCCTAAAAACAAGCAGATTTGAAAAATTATTCCACACCCCCATAAGGGGTATTTACAGATATGTATGGCGCACTGATTATCACTCCCAGTAAGAGGGCGTTTAGAGTTTAGGAAATCTGAATGCAGCGCTAGCAGACGAGGAAACCTCTACACTGCATTCGTTTTTACTTCACTGCAGACTTAATCTGTGCACCTGGCACTGATTTTTACCACAACGGGGGAAAACAATTAGAGTATGGATAATGTTAAGCTATGCTTGGGGTATTTGTAGAGCGCACTATCACCCGGGAGGATGTCCGGGCATAGACACATGGATAATGTTATGTTAAGTGTATTTGTAGAGCGCACTATCACCTGGGAAGGTGTCTGGGCATAGACACATGGATAATGTTATGTTAAGTGTATTTGTAGAGCGCACTATCACCCGGGAGGGTGTCCGGGCGTAGACACATGGATTGTGTTAAGTGTATTTGTAGAGCGCACTATCACCCGGGAGGGTGTCCTGGCATAGACACATGGATAATGTTATGTTAAGTGTATTTGTAGAGCGCACTATCACCCGGGAGGGTGTCCGGGCATAGACACATGGATAATGTTATGTTATGTTAAGTGTATTTGTAGAGCGTGGAGTTCTGGACTTTTTGGTTCCGTCCAGAGGTGTCAGGGATAACACCCGAAGACCCCGGAGTTCCACCTGTCTCGGTGCACAAAACAAACAGAAACACGGGCTTCTCGATGGTGGCGTCAAAGACCAAAGGTTTATTACTGCAGGGACACAGAAGTCACAGAAACTACACATGGGCAGTATCTAGGAGCCTGTTCAATTTGTACAAAGAGGGTTGCTCCTTATATACTAAATATTGGGCTTCAGGCAAATTCTTTACATGTTACCACAGTTCTAAACATTCGTGTCTTAAACAATAAATATTTGGCGTTGCACAGGAATCGTCAACAGTATCTGATGTCAAAACATTACGAATGAGGGGTTCCCACTAGTCCATCATAATCCCATGTCAATTCTTCATTCAAGACCCGGACCGCCTCATCGTAAATTTCGTTACCTCCCCCTAATAAAGGCCCAGAAGGAAAGGAGCAGAGCCAGGTGCAGAAGATAGAAAGACAGGATAAGAAATGTTTGTGGGTCGTAAATGGGCACGGTTACCAGCTTCGGCCGCCTAATCATGATCAGGCCAACGAACACAAGAACCAGTATAGCAGGACTGGCCTCAGGCTGGGGAGGCAGTTCTTGCCGAGTCATGCTGCTACAGCGTTGCTGGCCTAAGGTGCACGTGTCACTCGCAAGGTGAATCGCCGGTTAAGGCCTACGTGTCCTTAAATAAAAAGAGGTCATTGCGTGTCCATTGACTATGTGAGGGCAAGGAATACAAAATGGCTTCCGTGTTCTAAGATGGATGTCATGGGTAAATCACAAATGTGTTGGTAACAGGAGTGCTCTTGCTCGTAGCATAGCGAAAACACCAGGATATACTAAATGGATCATTTGCGGTTCACTGATACCGAAATTATGTATTTACGACAATGTTTACAAACACGAGTAAAATCGTCACGGAACCTCAGACCCTCCTTTTGCCCTTACATAGGCAATTACTCAGTCTATATCAGAGTCAGAGTCTAATTCTATGCTCATTAGGTCAGTGACATGTTGTTGTATCATCATCCTGTCTCGTGCCTTTTCTCCTAATGCAGGTGGTTTTCTGAAACAGGTTGCAGCACAGAGACTACACAGAGCGGGACCACATTGGATAATAAGACAGCACGAGAACAGAAATACTAGGATGACACCAATGACCATCAGAACCTTCCATCCCCACGCTGATACCAGAGTCCAAAACCACTCCATGAAGGACCAGTTTCCCTTATCTACGTGTATAGAGTCGGAAATCTTGTGTAGCTTAGAGATTGCTTCATAGACTGTTGGAGCATTATTTGGAATAAAGACACAGCAGCTCGATTGGATCATTCTGCATACCCCACCTCGATCTGCAAGTATTACGTCTAGAACCATACGGTTCTGCAACGTCATGAGACGATCCGCCTGAAGCTCAGCTGTTAAGTTACTAAGGGCACCAGCAGTTTCTGTAATAGTAGATTCAACTACCCGTGTTAGTTGACGTAGATTTCTACTATTGGCCATAGGCCCCCAAAACGGAAGGAAACCTTTGAAAAAGTCTCCAGCTTCTTGACCAGCGGTATCTTCCTTGCTGAAGACACCTCTTGCTACTCTGGTTTTGTGATAATCTGAAGAAGCAGTGTATGTCGGGGGTAACAATCGAGCAATATAACATGAACCTGAAAAGTCAGCAGGCAGCCATGTATATGCTCTGTCCTGACAGATGAAGTAGGTACCCCTAGCAGTCAGAAAGGCAGGGGAGGAGTTAGACGGAAATACGTAAGTCTCAACGCACTCACTCCTCCCTAGCTGAGCTCTCAGATTTCTCCCATTTCCTTGCAAACAGACCTGACCTCGGTGAGGCACGACCCAAACTGAAGTGGAGCTTTTACGCTTGCTTTCTCCCAAACTAAGGCGATACTCTGTAGAGTTCCAACTCAAATACACCCGTAATTCATCTCTAGGATAAGATGGAGTATTATTGACGTCTTTAATCATGTCAATAATTCCCTGGACTAAAGCTTTGTTGGCTGAGTTGTATTTAGTGGACCGTGGTGGACGCGGAGGATAGGTCTCAAGGGCATATGAAAAAATGGTCTGAAAGGCCTGAAATGATCCATTGTAGCTAAAAGGCAAGACTAGATAGGGAATGCCTTTATCCATAGTGTGAGGTATCAAGCCACACACCCAGCAGTCTGTAGTATTAACTACCAGTTGGTGTTGATGCAAGAGCTGTACAAATGTATTGTTAATAAATTCTGAGCGTCGAGCTTGTTCGTGTTCAGGAAATGAGTGAAAAGAATGCATAGAAGAAACCGTAGAAGTAGTAGGATCAAGGGAAGGTACTGTAGTTACTGGCATAAAAATCAAATGTACACCAAAGACGATTCCACCCACCAACGTTATCAAAACAATTAAAAATGTAACTGCACATTGCATTAGAAAGCATTTGCTGTGAAGTATTCTGTACAGTCTATTTCTGCGAACATAAATTACATTTTCTCGTTGTAGCTCAGGAAGCTCCATCTTCTATGACCGTTCGCGACCACTGATGATGTGTACGTAGATGAAAATGCCTCTATCAGCCCTGGGAGTTCCCAGAACTAACAGAAAGATCGACCTTGTGTCTGACCCCCGCAGATTCAACTAGGCACACAGCCACGACCCTACGGCTACCCAGACGGCAAGGCAATTTTAAAACAAAAAGAAAGTATTAGCAAACTTCCTGGCTGGAGGCAATGTATAGCAAATTCAAATCTGAAAATAGGCAGTTTCCTGCTTTATTTGTCCATATTGCGAGAACGTAACTTGTATCTCAGTTTTGCAGGAGCTGTCTGATCTGGAAACAATGTATTTTCAGCTGACGTTGCAATGTTCACGTTCGCAGATGGCAAATGTTCTTTTGGTGCAGATGGCAAATGTTCATTGGGTGTGGATGACAAATGTTCAGGGTTCAAAAGAGCAGTTTTAGGAGGAGAGTCAGAATTTGGTGAATCCGTGATCAGTTCTGCATCGCTGAAAGGTATGAACCTGGGGATTTGTTCCGTTTCAGAGGTACCGATTCCTTTCTTTACCCAGTTGTCGTAAGGAAGTGGCAGAGGCACACGTTTAGCATGTGTCGTATGGATCCAGTTTTTCCTTCCGGCCACACGAATAGCAGTTCTCGTTGCTAGCAGGACTTGGAAAGGGCCAATGAATCTGGGCTGAAGATTTTTTGTTCTTGCAAAATTTTTGATGACCACCTGATCACCCGGTTTCAGCTGATGGCCTGGACTCTCCGGTGGCTTTGGCAATGCATCGAAAACCTGTTGGTGAATAAGACTCAATTTAGCAGTCAAGTCGAAAAGGTAATCAATTAACATTGGGTATTCCAGCTGCTTAAATTCTTTCGGTCTAGGTACCCCCCAAACATTTGCAGGACGGCCAAAAACTATTTCATAAGGACTAAGCCCTACTCTAGAATGTACGGTTGCTCTTGTTGATAGCAAAGCCAAAGGCAATGCGTCTGGCCAGGACAAACCCGTGGATGCTTGTATCTTAGCAAGTTTCAGTTTAAGGGTGCCATTGTAACCCTCGACTAAACCCGCGGACTGGGGATGATTCGCACTATGAAACTTCTGTCTAATCCCTAGGCCGGCACACACACTCTGCATAACTTTCCCTACGAACTCACTTCCGTTATCTGACCATACAATCCGTGGCATTCCGTATCTGGGGAAGTATTCTTTAAGAAGAATTTTGGCAGTGGATAAGGCAGTATTGTCCTTCAGTGGGTATGCTTCGATCCATCTGGAGAAAGCACAAACTACCACTAGGACGTATTTCAGATTATTGCAACGATCCATGTGAATGAAGTCTAGCTGGATCACTTCAAAGGGGCAGGAAGGAGGAGCGAAGTGACCTGCAGGTGTGGGGATTCCCTTGCCAGGATTATGCATCAAGCATACCATACAATTTCTCACCACTCTCTCTGCACACTTACTAATCCCATCATTCTTCCAGACCGGAGCCAACATCTTACAAATCCCTTTTGAACTGATGTGAGCTGTTCCATGTGCCATCGTTACTACTGCAAGCACATACGCATCAGGCAACATCCAACGCTGTTGTTCCGACAAGTCAATCCAACACCCACTCGAGTCCAATTTACCCGTGCTCTCTCTCCATGCAAGCTTTTCCTCCTCAGTCGCCTCTTTCTGAATTTCCTTCACGCTTTCCACTGTGTCCTCACACATTCCAGACTCAGAAATCCATCTTGCAGACGTTGCAACATACATTCTACTCATCATATTTCTAGCTGTCTGTTTTGCAGTCTCATCAGCAAAAGCATTCCCACGACCAACATCATCCGTGATTGCTTTATGAGCACTGCATTTCACAATCGCAACTTCAGTCGGTAAGGTTAGAGATTCCAACAAGTCATTAACTAGCTGACCATGTTGAATCTTAGTCCCATGGGACGTAATGAAACCTCTCTCTTTCCACAAACGGCCAAAACTATGGGCCACGCCGAACGCGTACTGACTATCTGTGAACACATTCACTCTCTTTCCCTTAGCTAAAACGCACGCTCTTGTTAGCGCGATCAATTCTGCAGCCTGGGCAGAATTCTGACTCACTCTTGCAGTCTCCACAATCGTACTCAAGGTCGTTACTGCATAAGCAGCAGTCACATCACCATTCTCCAATTTGAAGCAAGACCCATCAACATACAACGTGCCATCTGGATCTGACAACGGAGTGTTTTTTAGATCAATTAGTCCTTTTGTTTCTTCCTCAGTTTTGAAACAACAGTCGTGTGGTTCGGAATCACTCGACTCTTGGCTAGTCGGCAACAATGTTGCTGGATTCAATACATTGCATCTTTTGATCTGAATATGACTAGCTAATAGTGTCAGTTCATAACCTGATAATCTAGCACTGGTAAGGTGTTGCGTCTTGGTTCGGTTCATGAGTGTATCCACAGCATGAGGAACCATAACTACTAGCATGTTGTTCATTACTAAACCAGCAGATTGTCGAATGGAAGCTGCAGCTGCGGCTGTAGCTCTCAAGCAACTAGGCAATGCTCTAGCTACTGGATCTAATGTTGATGAAAAATACGCACAAGGGCGTTGTTTATCACCAAATTTCTGCGTCAAAACACTCAATGCACAACCTTCTCTCTCGTGGACATAGAGCGTGAATGGCTTACTGTAGTCGGGTGTACCCAATACAGGTGCTGAACACAGTGCATTTCGTAACTCAGAAAAACTCTGCTGACATTCAGCAGGCCATGGCACCGGACTCGGAACACCTTTCCCAGTCAAGGCTACCAATGGTTTTGCTAGAAGAGAAAAATTCGGGATCCATTGCCTACAATATGAGGTAATACCTAAAAAGGCACGTACTTCTCTCTGCGTGCTAGGAACATTCATCTGTGTAATTGCTTTTATTCTCTCTGGGGTCAACTTCCTTCCCTCCTTTGACAAGAGATGACCTAGGTAGGTCACTTCTTGGCAGCAGTATTGCATTTTTGAAGGTGACACCTTGTGATTCAAATCTGACAAGTGATGCAATAAAGAAATCGTAGCTGTTTTGCAAGTTTCCTTGTCATCGGCAGCCACTAGAAGATCATCGACATACTGTACTAAAGCAGAACCACGAGGAAGTACGAAGGAATCTAACTGGCTTTTTAATGCTTGACTGTAAATGGATGGGCTTTCACAATAGCCTTGTGGAGCGCGTTTAAACCTAAAGCTTCGTCCTCCTAGAGAGAAACCGAAGATATCTCTGCTTTCCTCGGCTATCGGAATGCTGAAAAAGGCATTTTTCAAGTCGACAACTGAAAACCATGCTGCTGTAGCAGGAATCAACGTTAACAATGCAGTAATGTCTGGAACCACAGGAAACTGTGGGATCACAATTTTATTAACCTCTCTAAGATCAATTACGAACCTATATACTGGAGGCTTTGTTGGGTCAGTTCGTTTCAAAATAGGCAGTACAGGACTATTACAGACATTTCCTCTAGTCTCTTCTACAACATCTTTCTTGATCAGGTCTTGTACTATCAGTAGGAGCGCACGCTCACCTTCACTAGAGATTCTATATTGTGGAATTCTTGGAAGTTTGACATTTGCTTTCAAAGTTACTACATAGGGTGGAATTTCCAATAGACCTACATCATTAGGACCAGTCGCCCAAAGAGTATCAGGGAGTGAACGCAGCTCTGGTGGGAGCGCATCCATCGACAAGTACATCGGAGAGATTATTCTTTTACCCAACGTAAGTTGTACTCCTGCTGGAGAACAGTACAATGTCGCGTACAGGCGTTTTAACAAGTCTAAACCAAGCAGATTTTCGTTACAACCTGTCGTCAAAATCAGGGGTGCTTTCAATTGACGGGGTCCAACAGAAATAGACAAAGGACCAGAAACAGGGTTGTGAACAGGGGCGCCCGAAAAACCTACTGAAACGTTTGTTGAGCCAGACAAAGGTGCGCCAGGGAGTTTCACATGTATGATAGAACTTTTTGCTGCACCAGTATCCAACAGAAACGGTTCGACTATACCTGATGTTGCTACTGCGACATAAGGCCCACTCTGATCTACTGGTACTGATACTACTCCCTCTCTTTGTCCATGGCTGTCCTAGTACTCGCTTTGCTGACCTTCCTCACTAGCTTCATAATAGTCTTCCACATGATATTGTGGAGACCTATTCTGTTGGGCAGATTGTCCATTTCGCTGGTCGAAATAATTAGAGGGGCGATCACTTGTCTGTGGAGGCATAGCACCTCGTCCTCGACCTCTAGAGTTTTGCATAGAACTACCACGACCTCTCTGAGCTGCCGCAGCATTATTTTGTGCCCGAACTGGACACTCATTTTTGTAATGACCTTCCACTTTGCAATAAGCACATTGATTCCATTGGTATTGTGGTCTTTGAAAATTATATTCCGTTCTTTGATATGACCCTTGCTGCATATTAGTCTGATTCGTGCGAGGCGGATAAGCTTGCTGTAAAAGTACTTTCGTTTTTAAATCTTTCGTCTTTTTATCTGATTTTTCCTTCTCTTCTTTATCCCTATTTTCATAGTACTGGGCAGTCGCAAGTATTTGCGCAGTCGTAGAGACAGCCCACGCACTTTCAGAATTCTTTAATTTACTACTAAGTTCTGGCAACAGATTGTGCACGAATTTATCAACAAATAATCTCTGGCCTCCTTCTGTGCTCATATCCTGACCACTATGATCCACAAAAGTCTCTTCGAATCTTGTGAAAAAGTCGGAGACGCTTTCGTCTTTCTTTTGTTTGCACGCGGACAATTTGTCCCAGTTAACGCGCAATGCTGGCATCAAGGTTTTCATTAAATCGATTATTCTACCAGGCAAATTAGCAATTAAGGGTTCAGGTTTAGAACCACCTATTTGTTGACCATCCGCTGCAATTATAGCTGCCCAGTCACCACCTAGGGCAACTGGATGATTCTCTTTACGAATTTTAGCCCAAATTGGTTGCGGTACTACATTACCAAATAGCAGATCTATGTCAGCAAGATTCAATACACAAGCGTCAACCGTTTGAGCCAACTCTTTGTAGTACCCTGCAGGATTTTTACGCGGATCTGGCAAGGCCTGTTTTACTGCTAACACTTCAGCTCGCTTCCATGGAATATGTATCCATACTCTCTGGAATTGGGCCGGAGCGGCTGCAATACCAAGGTTTACATTAGCTTGCACAGCTTCACGCCAAATTGGTGGAACCTCTCTCATTGGATATTGACGATTTTGTTTCGTACTACGTTTCCCTAACTCTCTTGGTGAACGAAGGGATGGGTCATTCCTATAACTTAAAATCAGTTCCATCGTTTCTTTTATATTTTGACCAACTATCATACCTGTAGCAAACTCTTTCTGAACATTAATTAATTCTCCTAGATTTGATTCAGGGTCATCCTCTTCCAATTCCTCACGTAGAAGGAAACACATTTCATCGAACACATATCGTTGTGTCGGTTCGTTCCATTGCATAAATGTATCTAATACATCTTGTACATTATATCTTCCAACTTTCGAAACCCATCTAAGAGCAGTGGAATCTAGTATTCCTCTTTCTTCAGTACTGGGAAGCTGACTACGCCTCTGCACAGAGTCAGAGGTAGGAGTCTTAATCAGAGTTTTATAGAAGGGAGATAGAATATTAGAGACAGAATCAGTGATTCTTCGACGAACAGAAAGCGGAGTCATAATATTAGCAGAGGCAGTAAATAGAGTAGCAGTTGGAACAGATAGATTAGGAACAGTAGGAGTAGCAGGAAAAATAGCTTGTGAAGTAGCAGGTGTGAGCGACACAGGCATAGGTAAAGAAGCCGGCAACCCTAGAAGAGGGGTTGTCGAAGGAACATTAATATTGACCACAGGAGGTACAGGAACTTGATTCAGGGGAGCGGGAACAGGGACACCAGGTTGTCCAGCAACCGGTAATTGAACATTCGGTATAGGTGGAGCCGTAGCACCCTGTGCATACGGTGGGGGTGATCGTAACAAGTAAGACAACAGGGGATCCTTTTCAGGGTCCTCTACTATCTTAGCCGTACTCGATGGCAAAGCAGGATAGCACTTGTCTATCGCTAAATTACGCTCTCTATCGGCCACCTCCATCGCTTTCTCAGACTCGTTGAGTTGCAGCTGCCTAGCAGACTGTTCTAAAGTCAACTCTTGCTCTTTCTGTTCTTTCTTCAACTTTTTAATTTCTCTCTGTTTAGATTCTTTTCGCCAATAACGAAAAGAATCAAACATTGCCGGCCGGGCTTTCTTCTTAAACAACCTTCTTTCTAGATTATCGAGAACTTCTGGTTCAAAACTACCATGTAGTGGCCAACTAAGGACACCATCTTTCTCTGTGAAGCGGATCCATACCTCATTATAAGAGATAGGGCCCACACCAAATTTGCAATATAGATCATAAAGGGGAGTTCCAATCGGAGGAACCAAACACGAGTCCTCCAACTGGGAATCACTGTTGCAACTAAAACAAGACAACATACAATTTTTCCGACTTACCATTTTATAATCCGGAACACAAAACAAACAAGACACAAACAGAAAAGATGCGCACTCGAACCAAGAACTTAGGCCTACCAGAACTGACAAATGTATCGATACCTGAACTGAACAGAATGATTATCGTAACCAGAATAACCAGTGATAATCTTACAGAACTGAACTGAACTGAGAACTAAAAGGATTATCCAAACAGGAGCAACCCTCACAAAATACTTAACTGAGGTACTGAAGACGTCACCAAGGAGAAACCCGTCACGTCTCGCCGTACTAAGGACTGCACCTCGGGTCCAAGACAGGGCGACGGTCAAGGCAACGGACCACTGCAGCCGTCTGAACGGGAACCCTCGTGGAAGAGAACGTCGGGGCCACTTTTGCGATATGCCGGGATCGATGAAGTGGGGCGCCTCCCTCTGAAATCTTCACACGAAGCTCCTCGAACTCTTCAGGCTTTTGGACCGGTACCGAATGACGTCGCCCCACGTTGGGCGCCAATTGGAGTTCTGGACTTTTTGGTTCCGTCCAGAGGTGTCAGGGATAACACCCGAAGACCCCGGAGTTCCACCTGTCTCGGTGCACAAAACAAACAGAAACACGGGCTTCTCGATGGTGGCGTCAAAGACCAAAGGTTTATTACTGCAGGGACACAGAAGTCACAGAAACTACACATGGGCAGTATCTAGGAGCCTGTTCAATTTGTACAAAGAGGGTTGCTCCTTATATACTAAATATTGGGCTTCAGGCAAATTCTTTACATGTTACCACAGTTCTAAACATTCGTGTCTTAAACAATAAATATTTGGCGTTGCACAGGAATCGTCAACAGTATCTGATGTCAAAACATTACGAATGAGGGGTTCCCACTAGTCCATCATAATCCCATGTCAATTCTTCATTCAAGACCCGGACCGCCTCATCGTAAATTTCGTTACCTCCCCCTAATAAAGGCCCAGAAGGAAAGGAGCAGAGCCAGGTGCAGAAGATAGAAAGACAGGATAAGAAATGTTTGTGGGTCGTAAATGGGCACGGTTACCAGCTTCGGCCGCCTAATCATGATCAGGCCAACGAACACAAGAACCAGTATAGCAGGACTGGCCTCAGGCTGGGGAGGCAGTTCTTGCCGAGTCATGCTGCTACAGCGTTGCTGGCCTAAGGTGCACGTGTCACTCGCAAGGTGAATCGCCGGTTAAGGCCTACGTGTCCTTAAATAAAAAGAGGTCATTGCGTGTCCATTGACTATGTGAGGGCAAGGAATACAAAATGGCTTCCGTGTTCTAAGATGGATGTCATGGGTAAATCACAAATGTGTTGGTAACAGGAGTGCTCTTGCTCGTAGCATAGCGAAAACACCAGGATATACTAAATGGATCATTTGCGGTTCACTGATACCGAAATTATGTATTTACGACAATGTTTACAAACACGAGTAAAATCGTCACGGAACCTCAAGCGCACTGTCACCCGGGAGGGTGTCCGGGCATAGACACATGGATAATGTTATGTTATGTTAAGTGTATTTGTAGAGCACTCTTTCACCCGGGAGGGTGTCCTGGATCTGTGCCGGTGTGGAAGTCTAGCCTTAAGGGCGGAGTCATTCGAAGAGCTGGTCTTCAGCTTCTTGCTTAACTCAAGAAGCGAGGAGGAGGCTCTGATGTGTTGAGGGAAGTCGCTCCATGCTTTAGGAGCGATGTATGAGTTGGCGTGGCCTCCAGATCTGTTTCTGTGTATGTCTGTGATGTGTCCGAGTATGATTCCGGCTGAGGGGGGGGAGGGGTACCTAGGGTGTTGACGGAATAAGTTGCGGTTATTAATGTAAGCAGGGCCTTTTTTGTGTAGTGCCTTGAATGTGTGGGTGGGTAGTTTGAACTGTGGGTTCTTATGTATCTGGAGCCAATGGAGCTCTCTCAGGTGTGGTGTGATATGTGTTCTGAGTGAGAGGTTGAGGTTCAGTCTGGCAGCTGCGTTCTGGGTGGTTTGCAGCCCTCTGCTGAGCTGTTTGATGATTTCTGCATAGAGAGAGTTCCCGTTGTACAGACTGGTGATGAGTGCGTGGATGACAGGCTTCTGGTGTTGCTTGGGAGTCATTTGAAGATTTTCTTCAGCATTTTCAGTGTGTGAAAGCTGTGACGACGTTGGCCTGGGCGATCATGATCCTTACATCACGTGTGTGCAAGCTGGGGGTGGGAGTAGGTCCTAGGGTGGTTGGCCATCAGGTGGAGTCCTGTGGGCAGGTGTTGTTTCCAAAGATCAACACATCTGTCGTGTCAGTGTTGAGTTTGAGACAGTTAGATTTCATCCATGTCATGCAGGCGGTAAGCGTGTTCCTGGTGTTGTGGGTTTTATTCAGAGAGGGACAGTATTAGTTGCATGTCGTCGGTGTAGAAGAGGATGGTGATGTAGTAGGCATGGATGATGTTGGCCAGTGGGGTTATGTAAGTTTTGAAGAGGGTACAGCTTAGAGATGAACCTTGAGGTGCTCCTGAGATGAGATTTCCGGTTTCCAAGGACTATGATATCAGGTTGACTGTCTGAGTTCTTTTTGTCAGGAAGGAGCAGATCTATCATAGGCAGGTCCTTGAGTCCCATCTCGTGAAGGTGTCCGTGAGGTTGAGGAGTGATACCATGTGAAATGCCACCAAGAGGTCCAATAGGATTAAGGCCCCACTCCCTTCTCTGGCTATGATCATGTGTATTGCATAGGTGGGTGCGTGAGTGCTGTTTCCCTGCTGTGGTGGGGCCTGAATCCCGACTTGGTGGCCATCTTAGGCAGATCCAGGCAGGATTTGTTCGCTTAGGAAGCAGCTTTGTATTTCTGTATTTTTAAACGTTGATTCACCTGTGCATAACGCGCATAACGCACTGCATATTCTTTAGAAAAGGGTAAGTTGGCATATTTTTTAGCACACTGTTTATAATGTTGCTCACTTAAAATCACGAACAAACGCCTTTGTGCACCTTGTCTCCCCAGCACTGAGATCCTGTAGCCTTTTGATTTCCGGTCCGCCACAGCTTGTGCTGGTTGAGCAGAGAAAGCCTCTGACATCACTTCCGGCGGAAGCGCGGTTAGCGCTCCAGTGGTTGTGGCATACACGGCCATAAAAGCAGATGCCGGGACAGACGTGCAGCGGACGTGCCACTGGCACGCCAAAGGCACGCTCGTCTGTGCGCGTCCGTGCCTGGTTGTCGCCAGCAGCCAGGAACCCTTGACCTTTTGAGGTAAACAATCAGATCAGGTAATTACCTGCTGAGAGCACAGCACAAGGCTACTATACCACTACAGCTTCTCTGCACCAACCGGTATCCGCACATCCTAAAAGGTCCGGTGGCCTGTTATAATTGCCAGTTCCAAAGTGACCAGGAGACTAGGATGCCACCAGGGTAAGTACCCAGACCCTCTCCAACCAAATATGGCCTAAATAGTCTTCTTTGTAATGTTAGGTCACTGGCCAAGCACTCGACCGAGATATGGGATGTGATTTCCTCCCAGTTATCGGATATTTGCTTCTTAACAGAGACATGGCTAAACCCATCTAAACGTCCAACCATCGCGCTAGCTATCCCTGATAACTATAAACTAATCCATCTCGATGGAGGGGGAAAAAAACGGGCTTTTAAAAACACAATTAATGTGACATGGGTCTCAACCACCTGCACTGACTCCATAGAGTTAGGGATTTTTAAGATAAGAGTGTCCACAACGGATAGGTGGAATGGAGCACTGATTTACCGCCCCCAGGGCCAAAAACCCATTTTAGTCAGCTATTGATGGAACAGATAGCCATACATGTTCTAGCTTCAAAAAGATTTCTTCTTCTAGGTGACTTAAATTTCCATGGGGAAGGACATACCAACCCAGAAGTTAGGAAATTTCTAACAGACCTAGGGCCAGATGTAGGTCGGTCGGTAACGGCCGAAAATCGTTATTTTCGGCCGTTACCGACCGGTATTCAAGAATTGGTATGTAGGGGCTAATTTTTACAGAATCTGTAAATTTACCGATCGGTAAATTTACCGATTCTGTAAAATACCGAATCGGTATTTTTTACTGATTCTGTAAATTTGAGATGTAGGTGGGACTCTTCTGAGTCCCACAAGCCTTAGGAATCAATAGGAAATACTGATTCGGTATTTCCAGATTCGGTAAATACCGAATCTTAAAGATTCGGTATTTACACATCTGGAAATACCTACATCTCCCCCCTTCATATTTACGACTTCTTAAATACCGAATCGGTAACATTCGGTATTTAAGAAGTGGTAAATAAGAATTACCTACATCGGGCCCCTAGAAACATTAGGGCTCTCCCACAGAGTCAATAACCCGACGCATACAGCTGGTCACACACTGGATCTAATTTTTGTCAACATAGAACAGCTGGACTGTAAGACACGCATCCCCCTTACATGGACTGATCATTTTCTAATCACTTTTGAGGTTCAACCCCCTCACTCCCCTACAAACAGCAGACCGCGATGCGATGCTCATAGATCTTGGCACAATCTTACTCCTGAAGCCATTAGCGATGCTTTTCACCCCAAGTCACCAAATGACAACCCAGAGGTCTCTGAACTGCTGAATTCCTTCAACTCTGCCCCTACAGCGGCACTGGACGAAACAGTTCCCTTTAAAAATCACGGTCCCACACATCACTGACCATCATCCCCGTGGTTCACGCTAGAACTAAAACTAGAAAAAAACAAATGCAAGATCTTAGAGAGATTCTGGCGTATTAGGAAAGAGCCTCAAGACAAGGATCAGTACAAACAAGTGCTGTCTCGACATCATCAGAATATCAAATCTGATAGGTAGAGCTTTATCACTAACCAGCAACCCAGACACTGCAGCACGCAACCTCAGACAGTGGATTGACGACTGCGCCAACACCCTTGCCCCACTCAAGAAACCCCCCAACAACCACGCCAGCAAGAGAGCCACCTGGTTCATCGACGAGCTGCAGACCTCCAAACGCGCATGCCAGAAACTGGAGAAGATATGGCTCCTCGAACGCACTCAGGACAACCTCGCAGCCCACAAGGACGCCAACCGCAGACATCACCACCTCATCAGATCAGCCAAGAGATCCTCCTTCAAAGACCGCCTGGTTAACAACGCACACGACAGCAAAGAGCTCTTCAGCATCGTCAAGGAACTCTCCAACCCCAGCACCAATGCCAACTACATACCGCCATCACTAGAACTGGGCAACTCACTAGCCACCTTCTTCCACCGCAAGATCTCTGACATCCATGACAGCTTCAACAACATGACCGCCCCAACTATGCCAGATCCCACCTCCCCTGTGAACACCACCAGCGCCAACCGCCTGACCTCCTGGTCCAACGTCAACGACGACGAGACACGCAAGGTCATGAACTCCTTCCACTCAGGATCTCCGTCGGACCCGTTCCCACACCACGTATTAAACAAAGCAGACACAGCCATCGCACCCCAACTACGGAAGGTCATCAACATCTCATTCGAAGCAGCGACATTCCCAGAAAGCTGGAAACATGCCGATATCAATGCCCTCCTCAAGAAGCCCAAAGGGGACCCCAGGGACCTCAAGAACTTCCGGCCCATGTCCCTGCTCCTGTTCCCGGCAAAGGTCATTGAGAAAATC
The DNA here is from genome assembly GCF_964261635.1 of Lissotriton helveticus. NCBI lineage: Eukaryota > Metazoa > Chordata > Amphibia > Caudata > Salamandridae > Lissotriton > Lissotriton helveticus. Next base: position 496,224,696 of record NC_136062.1, read on the forward strand.
GTCAACATGCAACTGACCCGCCACCTTGAAGACAACAATATCCTGGACTCGTCCCAGTCCAGATTTAGACGCAACCACAGCACCGAGACAGCCCTCATCGCCGCCACAGATGAAATCAGGCGCCAACTAGACAACGGTGAAACATCAGCCCTCATCCTCCTGGAACCGTCAGCCGCCTTCGAAACGGTCTGCCATCGCACTCTAAAGACACGCCTCCTAGAAGCCGGAATCCAAGAGAAGGCCCTCGACTGGACTACGTCCTTCCTCTCCGGCAGAACCCAGAGCGTCCGCCTCCCGCCCTTCCGATCCAAAACCACCGACATAATCTGCGGCGTCCCCCAGGGCTCATCCCTCAGCCCGACGCTGTTCAACGTCTACATGGCCCCCCTCGCACAAGTGACCCGTCAACACGACCTCAACATCATCTCTTACTCCGACGACACCCAACTCATCCTCTCCCTCACCAAGGACCCGCACACCACCAAAACCAACCTCCACGAGGGAATGAAGGCCGTTGCCGACAGGATGAGCAACAGCCGTCTGAAGCTAAACTAGGACAAGATGGAGGTACTCATCCTCGGACCCACCCCCTCAGCCTGGGACGAATCCTGGTGGCAGACCACACTGGGAACATCACCAACACCCACCGACCATGCACACAACCTAGGATTCATCCTCTACTCCTCCCTCTCCATGTCTAAACAGGTCAACGCCGTCTCTTCCTCCTGCTACAACACCCTCCGCATGCACCGCAGGATCTACAAGTGGATCCTGACCGAAACAAGAAGAATGGTGACACAGGCCCTCGTCAGCAGCAGACTGGACTACGGCAACATACTCTATGCAGGAATCCCAGCCAAACACCTACATCGACTACAACGCATCCAAAACACCTCTGCCCGACTGATCGTCAACGCCCCCCGCCGCAGCCACTTCACCCCTCACCTGAGAGTCCTACACTGGCTCCCCGTCGACAAGAGGATCACCTTCAAGCTCCTCACCCACACACACAAAGCACTGCACAATGCCGGACCAGCCTACCTGAACAGCAGACTCAGCTTCTACACCCCCACCCGCCATCTCCTCTCCGCCAGCCTCGCCCTCACCCTCGCATCCAACGAACATCCACCGGCGGCAGATCCTTCTCCTACCTCGCCGCCAAGACCTGGAACACCCTCCCTACCCACCTACGACAGATCCAAGACCTACTCACCTACAGAAGACTCCTCAAGACCTGGCTCTTCGAGCAGTAGCGGCACCCCCTCCCCTCAGCGCCTTGAGACCCTCACGGGTAAGTAGCGCGCTTTACAAGTACTCTGGATTGATTGATTGATTGAACCAAATCGAACGAGCCGACAATTCCCCCCAAAGTCCATTTTAGTATGGTTCACGATTTTAGCTCCCACAAGTGTGCATTCAATCTCCTGTGGATTCCCAAGACCTCTGTGACTCTTTGGCTAATTTCTTCCAGGAGAAAATTTCTCACATTACTCAAAGTTCTGTGCTGCTTCTTTGCAGGACACACTGACCCCCATCTCTAAAGAAGAGCAGCCAAAAGTAACCCTCCACACGCTAAACAGTTTTCAGCCTATCACTTGAGAGGAAATACACAACTCCTTGGATGCAGCTAATTCTGGCCCCTCCGGGGTATCTATCCACCTAAAATAATATCCCTTCTAGCTGCCTGCTGCACCACAAAGGTCTTAGAGATCTTTAATTGCTAAATAAAATCAGCATTATTCTGACAGAGTGGAAGGCAGCATGCGTATGGCCCATATGATAAAAACAACAACGCTGGACCAAAAAACTCTCTTCGCCCAATATCCTTGTACCCCTTCTGGGCAAACAGCTGCAAGGCCTAATAAACAAACAGCTGGGATCCTTTCTTGAACTCAATCATATTCTTGGTCCCTCACAATCTGGCTTTCACCCAGGGTACAGAACAGAGACTGCGCTCCTGGCCGTGACCGATTCATTGAGACAGGGGGTGGATGCAGGAATGCCAGTGATATGGATATTATGAGATCTCTCCGCAGCCTTTGACACCATCTCTTCTCCAAGGCTCCTGGAAAGGCTTTGGGCGATTGGTGTACAGGGTCTGACACTTAAGTGGCTTCAGCATTTCCTGACAGCCCGGCAGCAAACTGTCATCCTGGGCCCGTATTCATCACGTAAAATGAGTTTAGACAAGGGTGTCCTGCAGGGCTCATGTCAGAGCCTCACTTTGTTCAATATCTATATGGCCCCGTTAGCGAAGATTGCAGAGCACCTTGGCTTTGAGCTAATATCCTACACTGATTACACGCTGCTGATGGATACTCTAGGCTAAGGCCTGATAACAGCAAAAAAACGTTTTGCATCAGGAATGCTAGCAATCTCCGTCTGGATGACCGAGAACTGTCTCCAGCTAAACCCAGAAAAGACGGCGATCATGCTGCTTGGAAAACCCCCTCCATCTGGTCGGACGACTGGTGGTCCCACCAATTGGGTGCTACCCCCGTGCACAAACTAACTTTAAAGAATTTGGGGATAAAACTGGACCAAGCATTAACGATGAAAGATCAGATCATGACAATTACAAGCGCTTGCTACTACAATCTGCGACTTCTGTGCAGAATGTTTCCCTTCCTCCACACTACGGTCCGTATAACTTTGGTCCAGGCCATGGCGATAAGCAGACTGGACTATGGAAATGCCAGTTTGGCAGAAGCTAGCAAACAGACTGCTCTCCAAGCTCCAGGTGGTCCAGAAAATGGCAGCTAGGCTTAATCACAACCGCCCTTCTGGAACTCCCTCAGCGCCTTTGCTGAAGGAACTGCATTGGCTACCAGTGAAGAAGCGTTCCCATTCTAAGATCTGTTGCCTCACATACAATGCCCTAAGAGGCAAAAACCCGTGATATCTCCAAAGAAAGATAACAGTTTACACCCCTAGTCGCAATCTTGGATCCAGCGACAAAGCCTTACTGTGTCCCCCCCGCATCCGCCAAACACACACTGCGGGGAAAGGCCTTCTCCTATCTGCTCCAAGGTAATGGAACAAACTTCCCTTAACACTGCGATCCACGGCCAAATACAGTAAATTCAGGAAACTACTTAAAGCCTACTTATCCTGAAACATCTGATATGTGTTTCCTGTTAGTATCCGCAGCAGCGCCAAGATGCCCCCGGGTGAGTCGTGCGCTGTAGCAAATAATGTTAACAGAACATAGGTGGGTGCAATGAGTGTTGCTTCCATGCTGTGGTTCGGCATTAATCCCGACTTGGTGGCTTTGAGGAGCTGGCTGTTGATGAGGTAGTTGGTCAGACGCCTGTTGATGGTTTTCTCTAGGACTTTGGCCGTGTATGGTAGGAGAGAGCTCGGTCAGTAGTTGTAGAGTTTGGTGAGGTCCATAGAGGGTTTATTCAGCAGGGCTGTACCAGCTGCCTGTTTCAAGGCTCCTGGGAAGAGGGCTGCGTTGATGGAATCGTTCAGGATGGGAGGGAGGACTTTACTGAAGTGTGTCGGGTGGGTCTAATGGGGCACCGGAGTGGATGGCCTCAACGTTGTGGCAGCCACATTTGTGGTGATGGCGTTCAACATAGCCAAAGTCCATTCTTTTGCTGAGATTAGAAAGCTGGCTGTGAGGTTGATGGGGTCAGGTGGAGGGTTGAAGTTGCCGTATAAGTATGTGATCTTGTTCCAAAAGAATTTACATAGATTGATGCAGGGATCTTGTAAGGGGTGAATGTTGCTGGTGGTGGCTGCAGGCACCATGAATTCTCTGATGATGGTGAAGATTTCTTTGCTGCTGCTGCTGCTCTTGTTGGCATGGGCTGTTCATTTGGCATTTCAGACTTGCTGTTGGGAGCACCTCAGGGCAAATTTAAAGACTTCCTTATTTGTGGTGTCTTGACTCATTCAACACTAGCTTTCCAGTTGCTTACAGTGCTGCATCGCATCCTGAGTTCTTCTGTGTGCCAGTTGAATTGTATTTTGTGATCTTGAATAGTTTTGCTTTGCTTGAGGGGGTCCAGGGTGTTGGCGCAGGTTGTGATTCATTCATTGAAGTTCTTCATGTCTTCCGTTAGGTTGCTGCTATGCTTGAGGGGTTCCAGGGAGTCGATGCAGGTGGTGATCTATTCATTGCAGTTCTTCATGTCTTCCGTTAGATTGCTGTTGTGCTTGAGGGGGCCAGGGTGTTGCTGCTGGTGGTGATCCATTCATTGCAGTTCTTGTTGTCTTCCGTTAGGTTGCTGTGATGCTTGTGGGGGTCAGGGTGTTGGTGCAGGCTATGATCCATTCACTGCAGTTCTTGATATCTTCCGTTAGGTTGATGCTGTGCTTGAGGGGTCCAGGGTGTTGGTGCAGGCTATGATCCATTCATTGCAGTTCTTGATGTCTTCCATTAGATTGCTGTTGTGCTTGAGGGGGCCAGGGTGTTGGTGCAGGCTATGATCCATTCATTGCAGTTCTTGATATCTTCCGTTAGGTTGCTGCTGTGCTTGAGGGGGTCCAGGGGGTTGGTGCAGGTGGTGATCCATTCATTGCAGTTCTTGATGTCTTCCGTTAGGTTGCTTCTGTGCTTGAGGGGTCCACTGTGTTGGTGCAGGCTATGATCCATTCATTGCAGTTCTTGATGTCTTCCGTTAGATTGCTGCTGTGCTTGAGGGGGTCCAGGGTGTTGCTGCTGGTGGTGATCCATTCATTGCAGTTCTTGATGTCTTCCGTTAGGTTGCTGCTGGTATCCTTGAGGGGGTCCAGGGTGTTGGTGCAGGTGGTGATCCGCTCATTGCCGTTCTTGACGTCTTCCGTTAGGTTGCTGCTGTGGTTGAGGGGGTCCAGGGTGTCGGTGCAGGTGGTGATCCATTCATTGAAGTTCTTGATGTCTTCCATTAGTTGCTGCTGTGCTTGAGGGGGTCCAGGGTATTGGTGCAGGTGGTGATCCATTTATTGAAGTTCTTGATGTCTTCCGTTAGGTTGCTGCTGGTATACTTGAGAGGGTCCAGAGAGTCGGTGCAGGTGATGATCCATTCATTGCAGTTCTTGATGTCTTCCATTAGGTTGCTGCAGTGCTCGAGGGGGTCCAGGGTGTCGGTGCAGGTGGTGATTCATTCATTGAAGTTCTTGATGTCTTCCTTTAGGTTGCTGCAGTGCTCGAGGGGGTCTAGGGGGTCGGTGCAGGTGGTGATCCAATCATTGAAGTTCTTGATGTCTTCCGTTAGGTTGCTGCTGTGCTTCGAGGTCCAGGGTGTCAGTGCAGGTGGTGATCTATTCATTGTAGTTCTTGATGTCTTCCGTTAGGTTGCTTCTGTGCTTGAGGGGATCCAGGGTGTCGGTGCAGGTGGTGATCCATTCATTGAAGTTCTTGATGTCTTCCGTTATGTTCGTGTGATGCTTGTGGGGGCCAGGGTGTTGGTGCAGGCTATGATCCATTCATTGCAGTTCTTGATGTCTTCCGTTAGGTTGCTGCTGTGCTTGAGGGGGTCCAGGGTGTTGGTGCAGGCTATGATCCATTCATTGCAGTTCTTGATGTCTTCCGTTAGGTTGCTGCTGTGCTTGAGGGGGTCCAGGGTGTCGGTGCAGGTGGTGATCCATTCATTGCAGTTCTTGATGTCTTCTGTTAGGTTGCTTCTGTGCTTGAGGGGGTCCAGGGTGTTGGTGCAGGCTATGATCCATTCATTGCAGTTCTTGATGTCTTCCGTTAGATTGCTGTTGTGCTTGAGGGGGCCAGGGTGTTGGTGCAGGCTATGATCCATTTATTGCAGTTCTTGATGTCTTCCGTTAGGTTGCTGCTGTGCTTGAGGGGGTCCAGGGTGTTGCTGCTGGTGGTGATCCATTCATTGCACTTCTTGATGTCTACCGTTAGGTTGCTGCTGGTATCCTGGAGGGGGTCCAGGGTGTTGGTGCAGGTGGTGATCCGCTCATTGCAGTTCTTGACGTCTTCCGTTAGGTTGCTGCTGTGGTTGAGGGGGTCCAGGGTGTTGGTGCAGGTGGTGATCTATTCATTGAAGTTCTTGATGTCTTCCGTTAGGTTGCTGCTGTGCTTGAGGGGGTCCACGGTATTGGTGCAGGTGGTGATCCATTCATTGCAGTTCTTGATGTCTTCTGTTAGGTTGCTGCAGTGCTCGAGGGGGTCTAGGGGGTCGGTGCAGGTGGTGATCCAATCATTGAAGTTCTTGAAGTCTTCTGTTAGGTTGCTGCTGTGGTTCGAGGTCCAGGGTGTCAGTGCAGGTGGTGATCTATTCATTGTAGTTCTTGATGTCTTGCGTCAGGTTGCTTCTGTGCTTGAGGGGAGCCAGGGTGTCAGTGCAGGTGGTGATCCATTCATTGCAGTTCTTGATGTCTTCTGCTAGGTTGCTTCTGTGCTTGAGGGGGTCCAGGGTGTCGGTTCAGGTGGTGATCCATTCGTTGCAGTTCTTGTTGTCTTCCTTTAGGTTGCTGCAGTGCTTGAGGGAGTCTAGGGGGTCGGTGGAGGTGGTGATCCGATCATTAAAGTTCTTGATGTCTTCCGTTAGGTTGCTGCTGTGCTTCGAGGTCCAGGGTGTCAGTGCAGGTGGTGATCTATTCATTGTAGTTCTTGATGTCTTCCGTTAGGTTGCTTCTGTGCTTGAGGGGATCCAGGGTGTCGGTGCAGGTGGTGATCCATTCATTGAAGTTCTTGATGTCTTCCGTTAGGTTGCTTCTGTGCTTGAGGGGGTCCAGGGTGTCAGTGCAGGTGGTGATCCATTCATTGCAGTTCTTGATGTCTTCCGTTAGGTTGCTTCTGTGCTTGAGGGGGTCCAGGGTGTTGGTGCAGGTGGTGATCCATTCATTGCAGTTCTTGATGTCTTACGTTAGGTTGCTTCTATGCTTAAGAGGTTCCAGGGTGTTGGTGCAGGTGGTGATCCATTCATTGAAGTTCTTGAAGTCTTCCGTTAGGCCTCTGTGGTTGAGGGGGTCCAGGGTGTCGGTGCTGATGGTGATCCATTCATTAAGTTTTTGATGTCTTCCGTTAGGTTGCTGCTGTGCTTGAGGGGGGCCAGGGTGTTGCTGCTGGTGGTGATCCATTCATTTCAGTTCTTGATGTCTTCCGTTAGGTTGCTGCTATGGTTGAGAGGTTCCAGGGTGCTGGTGCAGGTGGTGATCCATTCATTGAAGTTCTTGATGTCTTCCATTAGGTTGCTGCTATGCTTGAAGGGGTCCAGGGTGTTGATGCAGGTGGTGATCTATTCATTGTAGTTTTTGACGTCTTCCATTAGGTTGCTTCTGTGCTTGAGGGGGTCCAGGGTGTCGGTCCAGGTAGTGATCCATTCATTAAAGTTCTTGTTGTCTTCCATTAGGTTGCTTCTGTGCTTGAGGGGGTCCAGGGTGTCGGTGCGGTGCAGGTGGTGATCCATCCATTGAAGTTCTTGATGTCTTCCGTTAGTTTGCTGCTGTGCTTCGAGGTCCAGTGTGTCAGTGCAGGTGGTGATCTATTCATTGTAGTTCTTGATGTCTTCCGTTAGGTTGCTTCTGTGCTTGAGGGGATCCAGGGTGTTAGTGCAGGTGGTGATCCATTCATTGAAGTTCTTGATGTCTTCTGTTAGGTTGCTTCTGTGCTTGAGGGGATCCAGGGTGTCAGTGCAGGTGGTGATCCATTCATTGCAGTTCTTGATGTCTTCCGTTAGGTTGCTTCTGTGCTTGAGGGGGTCCAGGGTGTCAGTGCAGGTGGTGATCCATTCGTTGCAGTTCTTGATGTCTCCCTTTAGGTTGCTGCAGTGCTCGAGGGAGTCTAGGGGGTCGGTGCAGGTGGTGATCCAATCATTGAAGTTCTTGATGTCTTCCGTTAGGTTGCTGCTGTGCTTCGAGGTCCAGGGTGTCAGTGCAGGTGGTGATCTATTCATTGTAGTTCTTGATGTCTTCCATTACGTTGCTTCTGTGCTTGAGGGGATCCAGGGTGTCGGTGCAGGTGGTGATCCATTCATTGAAGTTCTTGATGTCTTCCGTTAGGTTGCTTCTGTGCTTGAGGGGGTCCAGGGTGTCAGTGCAGGTGGTGATCCATTCATTGCAGTTCTTGATGTCTTCCGTTAGGTTGCTTCTGTGCTTGAGGGGGTCCAGGGTGTCGGTGCAGGTGGTGATCCATTTGTTGCAGTTCTTGATATCTTCCGTTAGGTTGCTTCTATGCTTAAGAGGTTCCAGGGTGTTGGTGCAGGTGGTGATCCATTCATTGAAGTTCTTGAGGTCTTCCGTTAGGCCTCTGCGGTTGAGGGGGTCCAGGGTGTCGGTGCTGGTGGTGATCCATTCATTGAGTTCTTGATGTCTTCCGTTAGGTTGCTGCTGTGCTTGAGGGGAGCCAGGGTGTTGCTGCTGGTGGTGATCCATTCATTTCAGTTCTTGATGTCTTCCGTTAGGTTGCTGCTATGGTTGAGAGGTTCCAGGGTGCTGGTGCAGGTGGTGATCCATTCATTGAAGTTCTTGATGTCTTCCATTAGGTTGCTGCTATGCTTGAAGGGGTCCAGGGTGTTGATGCAGGTGGTGATCTATTCATTGTAGTTTTTGACGTCTTCCATTAGGTTGCTTCTGTGCTTGAGGGGGGCCTGTGTGTCGGTGCAGGTGGTGATCCACTCTTTGCAGTTCTTGATGTCTTCCGTTAGGTTGCTTTTGTGCTTGAGGGGGTCCAGGGTGTCGGTGCAGGTAGTGATCCATTCATTAAAGTTCTTGTTGTCTTCCGTTAGGTTGCTTCTGTGCTTGAGGGGGTCCAGGGTGTCGGTGCGGTGCAGGTGGTGATCCATCCATTGAAGTTCTTGATGTCTTCCGTTAGTTTGCTGCTGTGCTTCGAGGTCCATTGCAGGTGCAGGTGGTGATCTATTCATTGTAGTTCTTGATGTCTTCCGTTAGGTTGCTTCTGTGCTTGAGGGGGTCCAGGGTGTCGGTGCAGGTGGTGATCCATTCATTGTAGTTCTTGTTGTCTTCCTTTAGGTTGCTGCAGTGCTCGAGGGGGTCTAGGGGGTCGGTGCAGGTGGTGATCCAATCATTGAAGTTCTTGATGTCTTCCGTTAGGTTGCTGCTGTGCTTCGAGGTCCAGGGTGTCAGTGCAGGTGGTGATCTATTCATTGTAGTTCTTGATGTCTTCCGTTAGGTTGCTTCTGTGCTTGAGGGGATCCAGGGTGTCGGTGCAGGTGGTGATCCATTCATTGAAGTTCTTGATGTCTTCCGTTAGGTTGCTTCTGTGCTTGAGGGGGTCCAGGGTGTCGGTGCGGTGCAGGTGGTGATCCATCCATTGAAGTTCTTGATGTCTTCCGTTAGTTTGCTGCTGTGCTTCGAGGTCCAGTGTGTCAGTGCAGGTGGTGATCTATTCATTGTAGTTCTTGATGTCTTCCGTTAGGTTGCTTCTGTGCTTGAGGGGATCCAGGGTGTCAGTGCAGGTGGTGATCCATTCATTGAAGTTCTTGATGTCTGCTGTTAGGTTGCTTCTGTGCTTGAGGGGGTCCAGGGTGTCAGTGCAGGTGGTGATCCATTCATTGCAGTTCTTGATGTCTTCCGTTAGGTTGCTTCTGTGCTTGAGGGGGTCCAGGGTGTCAGTGCAGGTGGTGATCCATTCGTTGCAGTTCTTGATGTCTCCCTTTAGGTTGCTGCAGTGCTCGAGGGAGTATAGGGGGTCGGTGCAGGTGGTGATCCAATCATTGAAGTTCTTGATGTCTTCCGTTAGGTTGCTGCTGTGCTTCGAGGTCCAGGGTGTCAGTGCAGGTGGTGATCCATTCATTGCAGTTCTTGATGTCTTCCGTTAGGTTGCTTCTGTGCTTGAGGGGGTCCAGGGTGTCAGTGCAGGTGGTGATCCATTCATTGCAGTTCTTGATGTCTTCCGTTAGGTTGCTTCTGTGCTTGAGGGGGTCCAGGGTGTCGGTGCAGGTGGTGATCCATTTGTTGCAGTTCTTGATATCTTCCGTTAGGTTGCTTCTATGCTTAAGAGGTTCCAGGGTGTTGGTGCAGGTGGTGATCCATTCATTGAAGTTCTTGAGGTCTTCCGTTAGGCCTCTGTGGTTGAGGGGGTCCAGGGTGTCGGTGCTGGTGGTGATCCATTCATTGAGTTCTTGATGTCTTCCGTTAGGTTGCTGCTGTGCTTGAGGGGAGCCAGGGTGTTGCTGCTGGTGGTGATCCATTCATTTCAGTTCTTGATGTCTTCCGTTAGGTTGCTGCTATGGTTGAGAGGTTCCAGGGTGCTGGTGCAGGTGGTGATCCATTCATTGAAGTTCTTGATGTCTTCCATTAGGTTGCTGCTATGCTTGAAGGGGTCCAGGGTGTTGATGCAGGTGGTGATCTATTCATTGTAGTTTTTGACGTCTTCCATTAGGTTGCTTCTGTGCTTGAGGGGGGCCTGTGTGTCGGTGCAGGTGGTGATCCACTCTTTGCAGTTCTTGATGTCTTCCGTTAGGTTGCTTTTGTGCTTGAGGGGGTCCAGGGTGTCGGTGCAGGTAGTGATCCATTCATTAAAGTTCTTGTTGTCTTCCTTTAGGTTGCTGCAGTGCTCGAGGGGGTCTAGGGGGTCGGTGCAGGTGGTGATCCAATCATTGAAGTTCTTGATGTCTTCCGTTAGGTTCCTGCTGTGCTTCGAGGTCCAGGGTGTCAGTGCAGGTGGTGATCTATTCATTGTAGTTCTTGATGTCTTCCGTTAGTTTGCTGCTGTGCTTCGAGGTCCATTGCAGGTGCAGGTGGTGATCTATTCATTGTAGTTCTTGATGTCTTCCGTTAGGTTGCTTCTGTGCTTGAGGGGGTCCAGGGTGTCGGTGCAGGTGGTGATCCATTCATTGTAGTTCTTGTTGTCTTCCTTTAGGTTGCTGCAGTGCTCGAGGGGGTCTAGGGGGTCGGTGCAGGTGGTGATCCAATCATTGAAGTTCTTGATGTCTTCCGTTAGGTTGCTGCTGTGCTTCGAGGTCCAGGGTGTCAGTGCAGGTGGTGATCTATTCATTGTAGTTCTTGATGTCTTCCGTTAGGTTGCTTCTGTGCTTGAGGGGATCCAGGGTGTCGGTGCAGGTGGTGATCCATTCATTGAAGTTCTTGATGTCTTCCGTTAGGTTGCTTCTGTGCTTGAGGGGGTCCAGGGTGTCGGTGCGGTGCAGGTGGTGATCCATCCATTGAAGTTCTTGATGTCTTCCGTTAGTTTGCTGCTGTGCTTCGAGGTCCAGTGTGTCAGTGCAGGTGGTGATCTATTCATTGTAGTTCTTGATGTCTTCCGTTAGGTTGCTTCTGTGCTTGAGGGGATCCAGGGTGTCAGTGCAGGTGGTGATCCATTCATTGAAGTTCTTGATGTCTGCTGTTAGGTTGCTTCTGTGCTTGAGGGGGTCCAGGGTGTCAGTGCAGGTGGTGATCCATTCATTGCAGTTCTTGATGTCTTCCGTTAGGTTGCTTCTGTGCTTGAGGGGGTCCAGGGTGTCAGTGCAGGTGGTGATCCATTCGTTGCAGTTCTTGATGTCTCCCTTTAGGTTGCTGCAGTGCTCGAGGGAGTATAGGGGGTCGGTGCAGGTGGTGATCCAATCATTGAAGTTCTTGATGTCTTCCGTTAGGTTGCTGCTGTGCTTCGAGGTCCAGGGTGTCAGTGCAGGTGGTGATCCATTCATTGCAGTTCTTGATGTCTTCCGTTAGGTTGCTTCTGTGCTTGAGGGGGTCCAGGGTGTCAGTGCAGGTGGTGATCCATTCATTGCAGTTCTTGATGTCTTCCGTTAGGTTGCTTCTGTGCTTGAGGGGGTCCAGGGTGTCGGTGCAGGTGGTGATCCATTTGTTGCAGTTCTTGATATCTTCCGTTAGGTTGCTTCTATGCTTAAGAGGTTCCAGGGTGTTGGTGCAGGTGGTGATCCATTCATTGAAGTTCTTGAGGTCTTCCGTTAGGCCTCTGTGGTTGAGGGGGTCCAGGGTGTCGGTGCTGGTGGTGATCCATTCATTGAGTTCTTGATGTCTTCCGTTAGGTTGCTGCTGTGCTTGAGGGGAGCCAGGGTGTTGCTGCTGGTGGTGATCCATTCATTTCAGTTCTTGATGTCTTCCGTTAGGTTGCTGCTATGGTTGAGAGGTTCCAGGGTGCTGGTGCAGGTGGTGATCCATTCATTGAAGTTCTTGATGTCTTCCATTAGGTTGCTGCTATGCTTGAAGGGGTCCAGGGTGTTGATGCAGGTGGTGATCTATTCATTGTAGTTTTTGACGTCTTCCATTAGGTTGCTTCTGTGCTTGAGGGGGGCCTGTGTGTCGGTGCAGGTGGTGATCCACTCTTTGCAGTTCTTGATGTCTTCCGTTAGGTTGCTTTTGTGCTTGAGGGGGTCCAGGGTGTCGGTGCAGGTAGTGATCCATTCATTAAAGTTCTTGTTGTCTTCCTTTAGGTTGCTGCAGTGCTCGAGGGGGTCTAGGGGGTCGGTGCAGGTGGTGATCCAATCATTGAAGTTCTTGATGTCTTCCGTTAGGTTCCTGCTGTGCTTCGAGGTCCAGGGTGTCAGTGCAGGTGGTGATCTATTCATTGTAGTTCTTGATGTCTTCCGTTAGGTTGCTTCTGTGCTTGAGGGGATCCAGGGTGTCGGTGCAGGTGGTGATCCATTCATTGAAGTTCTTGATGTCTTCCGTTAGGTTCCTGTAATGCTTGTGGGGGCCAGGGTGTTGGTGCAGGCTATGATCCATTCATTGCAGTTCTTGATGTCTTCCGTTAGGTTGCTGCTGTGCTTGAGGGGGTCCAGGGTGTCGGTGCAGGTGGTGATCCATTCATTGCAGTTCTTGATGTCTTCTGTTAGGTTGCTTCTGTGCTTGAGGGGGTCCAGGGTGTTGGTGCAGGCTATGATCCATTCATTGCAGTTCTTGATGTCTTCCGTTAGATTGCTGTTGTGCTTGAGGGGGCCAGGGTGTTGGTGCAGGCTATGATCCATTTATTGCAGTTCTTGATGTCTTCCGTTAGGTTGCTGCTGTGCTTGAGGGGGTCCAGGGTGTTGCTGCTGGTGGTGATCCATTCATTGCACTTCTTGATGTCTACCGTTAGGTTGCTGCTGGTATCCTGGAGGGGGTCCAGGGTGTTGGTGCAGGTGGTGATCCGCTCATTGCAGTTCTTGACGTCTTCCGTTAGGTTGCTGCTGTGGTTGAGGGGGTCCAGGGTGTTGGTGCAGGTGGTGATCTATTCATTGAAGTTCTTGATGTCTTCCGTTAGGTTGCTGCTGTGCTTGAGGGGGTCCACGGTATTGGTGCAGGTGGTGATCCATTCATTGCAGTTCTTGATGTCTTCCGTTAGGTTGCTTCTGTGCTTGAGGGGGTCCAGGGTGTCAGTGCAGGTGGTGATCCATTCATTGCAGTTCTTGATGTCTTCCGTTAGGTTGCTTCTGTGCTTGAGGGGGTCCAGGGTGTCGGTGCAGGTGGTGATCCATTTGTTGCAGTTCTTGATATCTTCCGTTAGGTTGCTTCTATGCTTAAGAGGTTCCAGGGTGTTGGTGCAGGTGGTGATCCATTCATTGAAGTTCTTGAGGTCTTCCGTTAGGCCTCTGTGGTTGAGGGGGTCCAGGGTGTCGGTGCTGGTGGTGATCCATTCATTGAGTTCTTGATGTCTTCCGTTAGGTTGCTGCTGTGCTTGAGGGGAGCCAGGGTGTTGCTGCTGGTGGTGATCCATTCATTTCAGTTCTTGATGTCTTCCGTTAGGTTGCTGCTATGGTTGAGAGGTTCCAGGGTGCTGGTGCAGGTGGTGATCCATTCATTGAAGTTCTTGATGTCTTCCATTAGGTTGCTGCTATGCTTGAAGGGGTCCAGGGTGTTGATGCAGGTGGTGATCTATTCATTGTAGTTTTTGACGTCTTCCATTAGGTTGCTTCTGTGCTTGAGGGGGGCCTGTGTGTCGGTGCAGGTGGTGATCCACTCTTTGCAGTTCTTGATGTCTTCCGTTAGGTTGCTTTTGTGCTTGAGGGGGTCCAGGGTGTCGGTGCAGGTAGTGATCCATTCATTAAAGTTCTTGTTGTCTTCCTTTAGGTTGCTGCAGTGCTCGAGGGGGTCTAGGGGGTCGGTGCAGGTGGTGATCCAATCATTGAAGTTCTTGATGTCTTCCGTTAGGTTCCTGCTGTGCTTCGAGGTCCAGGGTGTCAGTGCAGGTGGTGATCTATTCATTGTAGTTCTTGATGTCTTCCGTTAGGTTGCTTCTGTGCTTGAGGGGATCCAGGGTGTCGGTGCAGGTGGTGATCCATTCATTGAAGTTCTTGATGTCTTCCGTTAGGTTCCTGTAATGCTTGTGGGGGCCAGGGTGTTGGTGCAGGCTATGATCCATTCATTGCAGTTCTTGATGTCTTCCGTTAGGTTGCTGCTGTGCTTGAGGGGGTCCAGGGTGTCGGTGCAGGTGGTGATCCATTCATTGCAGTTCTTGATGTCTTCTGTTAGGTTGCTTCTGTGCTTGAGGGGGTCCAGGGTGTTGGTGCAGGCTATGATCCATTCATTGCAGTTCTTGATGTCTTCCGTTAGATTGCTGTTGTGCTTGAGGGGGCCAGGGTGTTGGTGCAGGCTATGATCCATTTATTGCAGTTCTTGATGTCTTCCGTTAGGTTGCTGCTGTGCTTGAGGGGGTCCAGGGTGTTGCTGCTGGTGGTGATCCATTCATTGCACTTCTTGATGTCTACCGTTAGGTTGCTGCTGGTATCCTGGAGGGGGTCCAGGGTGTTGGTGCAGGTGGTGATCCGCTCATTGCAGTTCTTGACGTCTTCCGTTAGGTTGCTGCTGTGGTTGAGGGGGTCCAGGGTGTTGGTGCAGGTGGTGATCTATTCATTGAAGTTCTTGATGTCTTCCGTTAGGTTGCTGCTGTGCTTGAGGGGGTCCACGGTATTGGTGCAGGTGGTGATCCATTCATTGCAGTTCTTGATGTCTTCTGTTAGGTTGCTGCAGTGCTCGAGGGGGTCTAGGGGGTCGGTGCAGGTGGTGATCCAATCATTGAAGTTCTTGAAGTCTTCTGTTAGGTTGCTGCTGTGGTTCGAGGTCCAGGGTGTCAGTGCAGGTGGTGATCTATTCATTGTAGTTCTTGATGTCTTGCGTTAGGTTGCTTCTGTGCTTGAGGGGATCCAGGGTGTCAGTGCAGGTGGTGATCCATTCATTGCAGTTCTTGATGTCTTCTGCTAGGTTGCTTCTGTGCTTGAGGGGGTCCAGGGTGTCGGTTCAGGTGGTGATCCATTCGTTGCAGTTCTTGTTGTCTTCCTTTAGGTTGCTGCAGTGCTCGAGGGAGTCTAGGGGGTCGGTGGAGGTGGTGATCCGATCATTAAAGTTCTTGATGTCTTCCGTTAGGTTGCTGCTGTGCTTCGAGGTCCAGGGTGTCAGTGCAGGTGGTGATCTATTCATTGTAGTTCTTGATGTCTTCCGTTAGGTTGCTTCTGTGCTTGAGGGGATCCAGGGTGTCGGTGCAGGTGGTGATCCATTCATTGAAGTTCTTGATGTCTTCCGTTAGGTTGCTTCTGTGCTTGAGGGGGTCCAGGGTGTCAGTGCAGGTGGTGATCCATTCATTGCAGTTCTTGATGTCTTCCGTTAGGTTGCTTCTGTGCTTGAGGGGGTCCAGGGTGTTGGTGCAGGTGGTGATCCATTCATTGCAGTTCTTGATGTCTTACGTTAGGTTGCTTCTATGCTTAAGAGGTTCCAGGGTGTTGGTGCAGGTGGTGATCCATTCATTGAAGTTCTTGAGGTCTTCCGTTAGGCCTCTGTGGTTGAGGGGGTCCAGGGTGTCGGTGCTGATGGTGATCCATTCATTAAGTTCTTGATGTCTTCCGTTAGGTTGCTGCTGTGCTTGAGGGGGGCCAGGGTGTTGCTGCTGGTGGTGATCCATTCATTTCAGTTCTTGATGTCTTCCGTTAGGTTGCTGCTATGGTTGAGAGGTTCCAGGGTGCTGGTGCAGGTGGTGATCCATTCATTGAAGTTCTTGATGTCTTCCATTAGGTTGCTGCTATGCTTGAAGGGGTCCAGGGTGTTGATGCAGGTGGTGATCTATTCATTGTAGTTTTTGACGTCTTCCATTAGGTTGCTTCTGTGCTTGAGGGGGTCCAGGGTGTCGGTGCAGGTAGTGATCCATTCATTAAAGTTCTTGTTGTCTTCCGTTAGGTTGCTTCTGTGCTTGAGGGGGTCCAGTGTGTCGGTGCGGTGCAGGTGGTGATCCATCCATTGAAGTTCTTGATGTCTTCCGTTAGTTTGCTGCTGTGCTTCGAGGTCCAGTGTGTCAGTGCAGGTGGTGATCTATTCATTGTAGTTCTTGATGTCTTCCGTTAGGTTGCTTCTGTGCTTGAGGGGATCCAGGGTGTCAGTGCAGGTGGTGATCCATTCATTGAAGTTCTTGATGTCTTCTGTTAGGTTGCTTCTGTGCTTGAGGGGGTCCAGGGTGTCAGTGCAGGTGGTGATCCATTCATTGCAGTTCTTGATGTCTTCCGTTAGGTTGCTTCTGTGCTTGAGGGGGTCCAGGGTGTCAGTGCAGGTGGTGATCCATTCGTTGCAGTTCTTGATGTCTCCCTTTAGGTTGCTGCAGTGCTCGAGGGAGTATAGGGGGTCGGTTAAGGTGGTGATCCAATCATTGAAGTTCTTGATGTCTTCCGTTAGGTTGCTGCTGTGCTTCTAGGTCCAGGGTGTCAGTGCAGGTGGTGATCCATTCATTGCAGTTCTTGATGTCTTCCGTTAGGTTGCTTCTGTGCTTGAGGGGGTCCAGGGTGTCAGTGCAGGTGGTGATCCATTCATTGCAGTTCTTGATGTCTTCCGTTAGGTTGCTTCTGTGCTTGAGGGGGTCCAGGGTGTTGGTGCAGGTGGTGATCCATTTGTTGCAGTTCTTGATATCTTCCGTTAGGTTGCTTCTATGCTTAAGAGGTTCCAGGGTGTTGGTGCAGGTGGTGATCCATTCATTGAAGTTCTTGAGGTCTTCCGTTAGGCCTCTGTGGTTGAGGGGGTCCAGGGTGTCGGTGCTGGTGGTGATCCATTCATTGAGTTCTTGATGTCTTCCGTTAGGTTGCTGCTGTGCTTGAGGGGAGCCAGGGTGTTGCTGCTGGTGGTGATCCATTCATTTCAGTTCTTGATGTCTTCCGTTAGGTTGCTGCTATGGTTGAGAGGTTCCAGGGTGCTGGTGCAGGTGGTGATCCATTCATTGAAGTTCTTGATGTCTTCCATTAGGTTGCTGCTATGCTTGAAGGGGTCCAGGGTGTTGATGCAGGTGGTGATCTATTCATTGTAGTTTTTGACGTCTTCCATTAGGTTGCTTCTGTGCTTGAGGGGGGCCTGTGTGTCGGTGCAGGTGGTGATCCACTCTTTGCAGTTCTTGATGTCTTCCGTTAGGTTGCTTTTGTGCTTGAGGGGGTCCAGGGTGTCGGTGCAGGTAGTGATCCATTCATTAAAGTTCTTGTTGTCTTCCGTTAGGTTGCTTCTGTGCTTGAGGGGGTCCAGGGTGTCGGTGCGGTGCAGGTGGTGATCCATCCATTGAAGTTCTTGATGTCTTCCGTTAGTTTGCTGCTGTGCTTCGAGGTCCAGTGCAGGTGCAGGTGGTGATCTAGTCATTGTAGTTCTTGATGTCTTCCGTTAGGTTGCTTCTGTGCTTGAGGGGGTCCAGGGTGTCGGTGCAGGTGGTGATCCATTCATTGTAGTTCTTGATGTCTTCCGTTAGGTTGCTTCTGTGCTTGAGGGGGTCCAGGGTGTCGGTGCAGGTGGTGATCCATTCTTTGCAGTTCTTGATGATTTCCGTTAGGCTGCTGTGGTTGAGGGGGTCCAGGGTGTCGGTGCTGGTGGTGATCCATTCATTGAGTTCTTGATGTCTTCCGTTAGGTTGCTGCTGTGCTTGAGGGGGGCCAGGGTGTTGCTGCTGGTGGTGATCCTTTCATTGCAGTTCTTGATGTCTTCCGTTAGGTTGCTGCTGTGGTTGAGAGGTTCCAGGGTGTTGGTGCAGGTGGTGATCCATTCATTGAAGTTCTTGATGTCTTCCATTAGGTTTCTGCTGTGCTTGAGGGGGTCCAGGGTGTCGGTGCTAGTGATGATCCATTCATTGTAGTTCTTGAGGTCTTCCGTTAGGTTGCTCCTGTGCTTGAGGGGGGCCAGGGTGTTGCTGCTGGTGGTGATCCATTCATTTCAGTTCTTGATGTCTTCCGTTAGGTTGCTGCTATGGTTGAGAGGTTCCAGGGTGCTGGTGCAGGTGGTGATCCATTCATTTCAGTTCTTGATGTCTTCCATTAGGTTGCTGCTATGCTTGAAGGGGTCCAGGGTGTTGATGCAGGTGGTGATCTATTCATTGTAGTTTTTGACGTCTTCCATTAGGTTGCTTCTGTGCTTGAGGGGGGCCTGTGTGTCGGTGCAGGTGGTGATCCACTCTTTGCAGTTCTTGATGTCTTCCGTTAGGTTGCTTTTGTGCTTGAGGGGGTCCAGGGTGTCGGTGCAGGTAGTGATCCATTCATTAAAGTTCTTGTTGTCTTCCGTTAGGTTGCTTCTGTGCTTGAGGGGGTCCAGGGTGTCGGTGCGGTGCAGGTGGTGATCCATCCATTGAAGTTCTTGATGTCTTCCATTAGTTTGCTGCTGTGCTTCGAGGTCCAGTGCAGGTGCAGGTGCAGGTGGTGATCTATTCATTGTAGTTCTTGATGTCTTCCGTTAGGTTGCTTCTGTGTTTGAGGGGGTCCAGGGTGTCGGTGCAGGGGGTGATCCATTCATTGTAGTTCTTGATGTCTTCCGTTAGGTTGCTTCTGTGCTTGAGGGGTTCCAGGGTGTCGATGCAGATGGTGATCCATTCGTTGCAGTTCTTGATGATTTCCGTTAGGCTGCTGTGGTTGAGGGGGTCCAGGGTGTCGGTGCTGGTGGTGATCCATTCATTGAGTTCTTGATGTCTTCCGTTAGGTTGCTGCTGTGCTTGAGGGGGGCCAGGGTGTTGCTGCTGGTGGTGATCCATTCATTGAAATTCTTGATGTCTTCCATTAGGTTTCTGCTGTGCTTGAGGGGGTCCAGGGTGTCGGTGCTAGTGATGATCCATTCATTGTAGTTCTTGATGTCTTCCGTTAGGTTGCTTCTGTGCTTGAGGGGGTCCAGGGTGTCGGTGCAGGTGGTGATCCATTCTTTGCAGTTCTTGATGATTTCCGTTAGGCTGCTGTGGTTGAGGGGGTCCAGGGTGTCGGTGCTGGTGGTGATCCATTCATTGAGTTCTTGATGTCTTCCGTTAGGTTGCTGCTGTGCTTTAGGGGGGCCAGGGTGTTGCTGCTGGTGGTGATCCTTTCATTGCAGTTCTTGATGTCTTCCGTTAGGTTGCTGCTGTGGTTGAGAGGTTCCAGGGTGTTGGTGCAGGTGGTGATCCATTCATTGAAGTTCTTGATGTCTTCCATTAGGTTTCTGCTGTGCTTGAGGGGGTCCAGGGTGTCGGTGCTAGTGATGATCCATTCATTGTAGTTCTTGAGGTCTTCCGTTAGGTTGCTCCTGTGCTTGAGGGGGGCCAGGGTGTTGCTGCTGGTGGTGATCCATTCATTTCAGTTCTTGATGTCTTCCGTTAGGTTGCTGCTATGGTTGAGAGGTTCCAGGGTGCTGGTGCAGGTGGTGATCCATTCATTTCAGTTCTTGATGTCTTCCATTAGGTTGCTGCTATGCTTGAAGGGGTCCAGGGTGTTGATGCAGGTGGTGATCTATTCATTGTAGTTTTTGACGTCTTCCATTAGGTTGCTTCTGTGCTTGAGGGGGGCCTGTGTGTCGGTGCAGGTGGTGATCCACTCTTTGCAGTTCTTGATGTCTTCCGTTAGGTTGCTTTTGTGCTTGAGGGGGTCCAGGGTGTCGGTGCAGGTAGTGATCCATTCATTAAAGTTCTTGTTGTCTTCCGTTAGGTTGCTTCTGTGCTTGAGGGGGGCCAGGGTGTCGGTGCGGTGCAGGTGGTGATCCATCCATTGAAGTTCTTGATGTCTTCCATTAGTTTGCTGCTGTGCTTCAAGGTCCAGTGCAGGTGCAGGTGCAGGTGGTGATCTATTCATTGTAGTTCTTGATGTCTTCCGTTAGGTTGCTTCTGTGCTTGAGGGGGTCCAGGGTGTCGGTGCAGGGGGTGATCCATTCATTGTAGTTCTTGATGTCTTCCGTTAGGTTGCTTCTGTGCTTGAGGGGTTCCAGGGTGTCGATGCAGATGGTGATCCATTCGTTGCAGTTCTTGATGATTTCCATTAGGCTGCTGTGGTTGAGGGGGTCCAGGGTGTCGGTGCTGGTGGTGATCCATTCATTGAGTTCTTGATGTCTTCCGTTAGGTTGCTGCTGTGCTTGAGGGGGGCCAGGGTGTTGCTGCTGGTGGTGATCCATTCATTGAAGTTCTTGATGTCTTCCATTAGGTTTCTGCTGTGCTTGAGGGGGTCCAGGGTGTCGGTGCTAGTGATGATCCATTCATTGTAGTTCTTGATGTCTTCCGTTAGGTTGCTGCTGTGCTTGAGGGGGGCCTATGTGTCGGTGCAGGTGGTGATCCACTCTTTGCAGTTCTTGATGTCTTCAGTTGGTTGCTTTTGTGCTTGAGGGGGTCCAGGGTGTCGGTGCAGGTAGTGATCCATTCATTAAAGTTCTTGTTGTCTTCCGTTAGGTTGCTTCTGTGCTTGAGGAGGTCCAGGGTGTCGGTGCGGTGCAGGTGGTGATCCATCTGTTGGACTGGGCCCTTCTGGTAGGTCCACCCCTGAAGTTGTGCTTGTTATATGTGACCTGGGGATGGTGATTCCCACTCTGAGTGCGTGTAGATGAGAGAAGCCTGCCCTCCCATAGGACTGCATGGGGAATGGGTGTGTCCCTGATAGTTCCTGGTGCGTGGGGGGTACAGGCTTGAGTCTGGTATGTATGGACTCGTGTGATTGAATGCTGTAAGATGATGTATGCGACGTGTGTGTGTCTAAAAGAGAAGTGCCACTTCTAGACATCGGTGTGTGTATGCAGTAAGTATGCTGGCGCGTGATTGGCTGAAGTGAGGGAGGGGCTGTGCCTGTGTCCTGTATGGGTCTGGGCTGTCCCCCACAATGCTGGCTCCACCCACCTGGGGTGCGTCTGGTGTCCTAGCCTGGCCAGTAACAAGAAATTCCTTATAACCAGTTCTAGCTGGTTCTCATCCTGCCTGCCCCTTTTTAGACAAAGGGATCTCATGTATAAAAGGAGGGTGTGCCCTCTTCTCTCTCTCTTGCCTGCTTGTCCTGACTGAATCCGGCCAGGGGCATGCTGCTGCTTGGGCTCAGGGGAAGGGCTTGCCTCCCTGAGCCCTGCCCTGCTCCTAGGCTACTGGGATCCTAGACTTCCTTTGGACTCGGCTATCTATGGCCCTAGCGCTTGGGAGCGCTTTCCTGCTGTCCTAGCGCCTTGGGCCGCTTCATCCCGGTTTCTAGCGCTTTCCTGCTGCCCTAGCGCCTTGGGGCGCTGCCTTCCTGCTCCTAGCGCTGGGAACGCTATATTCTACAAGCCGGTGCCCACCCGGCATTTGCCCGTTCGTGGGAGGGGGCCCGAGCCCCCAGCGAGTGCCTACCTCGCTTGCCCCGTCATTGCTGCCCTTATCGAGGGAGCCTGGCCCTCGTCAATTTCCCCCGTGTTCACCGCCGCAGCCCGGGACCCTCGTGAGGCCCTCCCCCGGGCCGCGCTCTGATTGGCTGCCCGCCCGGGCTGTGCTGATGACATCTCCCCGGGCCGCGCTCTGATTGGCCGGCGGCCCGGGGAGCTGCAGAGGCGGAGGAGTGAGAGCCGAGCATGCAGGGAGCGGCGGGAGCCTACTCCGCGCCCCTGCGTCCCACCAAGACGACTGCCGCTTCCCCCCGGGGCCCCCAGGAGCGAGAGGGAACCCCGGAGAGCGAGGAGAGACCGGCGCGCCGGCCCGCCGACCGGTGATTGCTGCCGGAGGGGAGGCGGGGCTTCGGGGCACATTGTCGGTGCCCGCCCCTCCCCTCCAGCGCGAGCGCCGTGTGTTTAGAGGCCCGCGGGCCCCCAGTGATGCCGGGTCCCCCGAGGGGGGGGCCCCGCCTGCCCGCAGCTTTGTCCCTGGGCCCTGCTAGGCTCAGTCACGAACCCTGGGGCCCCCAGTGATGCCGGGTCCCCCGAGCGGGACCCCGCCTGCCACAGTTTTACCCCCCGAGCCCCGAGAGGCTCCATCGGCATTCCTGGCCTCTGAGACCCGAGAGGCTCCATCTATATTTTACCCCCCGAGCCCCGAGGAGGCTCCACCGTGTCCTTGCCCCCTGAGCCCCGAGAGGCTCCCACGTGGCCCAGTGTCCCGAGCCCTGCGAGGCTCCGCCCAGTTATTCTCGAGCCCGAGAGGCTCCACCGTTTGGCGCCTTTTCCTTCAGATATATTGGAATTCTTTAGTCACTATATAATAGCTACAGAGGAACCTCATGAAAAGCAAGTACTAACTCTCAAGATAGGTATTAGTTAAAAATTCGAAATAATCGTTATTGGCAATGAATCAACATTTATTAATTAAAAAATTCACATATTTAAAAAAACATGATATCTTGTACACAAAGACAATAGGACAATTCAAAAATCATATACAGTAATATGAAAGAATACTACATATATAAGGATTACCTAATATACCTATACAAACACACAACTAAAAATAACAGTTATATTTCATAAATCATATTATATTAAAAACTCAAATTAATTGTTACTAAGCATTTCAAACAAAGTGGCATGACATCATATAGTCTCTCGACGCGCGTTTCGGCGTTCCAACAAACGCCTTCTTCAGGAGCCACACAAGTACACAAATTTAAAAATTTCCGGTTAATACGAGAGATTTCCTTAGATATGTAGTTCGTCTCTCGTTTACTGATGAACAACCGGAGGTTTCTATAGACTCTCATTATACACGGCGGGAAAATAGCGGTATATATCCGGATTTAGGACCCACCCGACAGGCAAGCCTAATACAGGAATTTGCGCAGCTAGCATCAGACATAACTGCCGGGAGACGCCGTCTTAGAAAATCTGGCAGCCCCGCCGAGCCCTTGAATCATCCGTTTCTCGGGAAATAGCGGTATATATCCGGATTTAAGGACCCACCCGACAGGCAAGCCTAATACAGGAATTCACGCCTGCATGTTCCCGCCGTGTATAATGAGAGTCCCTGATAATCACTTTTAAACTCCATTGATAACTGAAATACGGCCTAGCGAAATAAAATATTTGGAGAGGACATTGTATCGTAAAACGTCCTTGAAATTGGCTAAAACTTGAAAAGCGGTGAGACAATGTTTCAGCTAAATAAATGAAACTAGAATATCTATAGAAACCTCCGGTTGTTCATCAGTAAACGAGAGACGAACTACATATCTAAGGAAATCTCTCGTATTAACCGGAAATTTTTAAATTTGTGTACTTGTGTGGCTCCTGAAGAAGGCGTTTGTTGGAACGCCGAAACGCGCGTCGAGAGACTATATGATGTCATGCCACTTTGTTTGAAATGCTTAGTAACAATTAATTTGAGTTTTTAATATAATATGATTTATGAAATATAACTGTTATTTTTAGTTGTGTGTTTGTATAGGTATATTAGGTAATCCTTATATATGTAGTATTCTTTCATATTACTGTATATGATTTTTGAATTGTCCTATTGTCTTTGTGTACAAGATATCATGTTTTTTTAAATATGTGAATTTTTTAATTAATAAATGTTGATTCATTGCCAATAACGATTATTTCAAAATTTTAACTAATACCTATCTTGAGAGTTAGTACTTGCTTTTCATGAGGTTCCTCTGTAGCTATTATATAGTGACTAAAGAATTCCAATATATTTGCTGTCCCTGTAATTGGAGTTGACAACGCCAAATCAGGGGGTCCTTGTTTGTTTAACATTAAGCCTTTTCCTTCAGAGCCTGCGAGGCTCCCACAATGGCCCCATCCTTTCTCTACGGCTGCCCAGCACTTCGTGGGCAGCTGCCCCGTTTAGGTATTGGTGGCTACCTGCAGCCTGCCCTGAACATCGTGACATTGCCTACTGGAAGTATTGATTAATGTTAATTGTGACTCTGAGAGTATTACGTGTTTACTTCTGATGACGCCTCTATTGTGTTATGTACTTTGTCATTCCTTCCCTCCTGTATAACCTTGCCTCATGTATGTTGATACTGGTTAGAGTGAGTTCTATTGCTAGTCCTATGAAACCCCGGGGCGTGACGTATACTAATGCTAAGCTCCTGGTGATTATGTGTTCTAGTCCTAGTTCGAGGAAACTCCCAGTTGTTATATGTTCTAAATGCCAACTCCATCATGTGCATATCCCTGGCAGTGGTCCCATGGCCCTGTCCTGTATATTGTCCCTTGTAAATCCTGCCCGTGCCTCTGGCACCCTGTAAGGTATGTGTTCCTATGTGTCCTTTTTAATACAAAAGCTATTTTTCATATATATCTTGTATGGAGTCCTTTTGTGGGGGGGGGGGCCCGGAAGGTTGTTGCTGGGGGTGCGTGCGCAAATGCTTTACACATGACCTCCGAGATAGGCCTGACTGCTCGTGCCAAGCTACCAAGGGGGTGAGCAGGGGTTGTCTTGGCGGGTGACTTCCCTACCCTAACTGGAAGTGGTGATTTCTGCCTGGCCTTGGCACAAGCCTCGGCCAACCAGGGATCCCATTTCTAACACCATCCATTGAAGTTCTTGATGTCTTCCGTTAGTTTGCTGCTGTGCTTCGAGGTCGAGGTCCAGTGTGTCAGTGCAGGTGGTGATCTATTCATTGTAGTTCTTGATGTCTACCGTTAGGTTGCTTCTGTGCTTGAGGGGGTCCTGGGTGTCGGTGCAGGTGGTGATCCATTTATTGTAGTTCTTGATGTCTTCCGTTAGGTTGCTTCTGTGCTTGAGGGGGTCCAGGGAGTCGGTGCAGGTGGTGATCCATTCATTAAAGTTATTGATGTCTTCCGTTAGGTTGCTTCTGTGCTTAAGGGGGTCCAGGGTGTCAGTGCAGGTGGTGATCTATTCATTGTAGTTCTTGACGTCTTCCGTTAGGTTGCTGCTGTGCTTGAGGGGGTCCAGGGTGTCGGTGCAGGTGGTGATCCATTCATTGCAGTTCTTGATGTCTTCCGTTAGGTTGCTTCTGTGCTTGAGGGGGTCCAGGGTGTCGGTGCAGGTGGTTATCAGTTCATTGCAGTTCTTGATGTCTTCCGTTAGGTTGCTGCTGTGCTTGAGGGGGACCTGTGTGTCGGTGCAGGTGGTGATCCACTCTTTGCAGTTCTTGATGTCTTCCGTTAGGTTGCTTCTGTGCTTGAGGGGGTCCAGAGAGTCGGTGCAGGTGGTGATCCATTCATTGAGTTATTGATGTCTTCTGTTAGGTTGCCGCGGTGCTTGTGGGGGCCAGGGTGTTGGTGCAGGTGGTGATCCATTCATTGCAGTTCTTGATGTCTTCCGTTAGGTTGCTGCTATGCCTGAGGGGGTCCATGGTGTCGGTGCAGGTGGTGATTCATTCCTTAAAGTTCTTGGTGTTTTCCTTTAGGTTGCTGCTGTGGTTGAGGGGGTCCTGTGTGTCGGTGCAGGTGGTGATGCATTCATTGCAGTTCTGGACGTCTTCCGTTAGGTTGCTGCTGTGCTTGGAGGTCCAGGGTGTCGGTGCAGGTGGTGATCCATTCATTGCAGTTTTTGGTGTCTTCCTTTAGGTTTCTGCAGTGCTTGAGGGGGTCCAGGGTGTCGGTGTAGGTGGTGATCCATTCATTGCAGTTCTTGATGTCTTCTGTTAGGTTGCTGCTGTGCTTTAGGGGGGCCAGGGTGTCGGTGCAGGTGGTGATCAATTCATCGCAGTTCTTGATGTCTTCCGTTAGGCTGCTGGCATGCTTGACAGTGTGTGTAGGGGTCAGAAGCCCAGTCCTTCTCTGAGATGTCCTTCCAGAAGCAGCAGGACTTCCCGAGGTGGTGGGTCTCCTGTGGTCCAGGATGGTGATCTTGAACCTCATGAGGGCGTGTTAAGTTCAGGTCATAGGCGTTGGTTTTTTGACCGTGATGTTGCTACTGTAAAGAAGGTAGCATCCAGGAAGTGTCCAGCGGTGTGGGTGGGTCTGGTGATGCACTGAGTAAGATCGAGGTTCCTAGGGCTTTTGAGGAGGGCATTTGAGTTGCAGTCATTACGATCCTCGAGGTGCAAGTCCACGGAGGATGAAAGTGCTGGAGTCGATGATAATCCCAGATCTGGATTAATGCGATTTCCAGTCTTTGTGTCACACAGACCTATATCTCTGTATTGCAAACGTCAAGAGAAGCATTTCCCATCTTTCTTCTGCATTCTACCTTGGGACTGCTGGCTTCTGGTAATTTACCTTGTCTTTAACCTACAAAGACATAATAAAAATCTTAATCCTTTCAGCTACAACCGGTGTGAACCAATGCTCCAACTTCCCTGCCAATGCCATTCCACCAATAATGATAAATCCTGATTTACCTCTGTTCATCTGAATATATTTAGTAGTCAAAAACAAAAACTATCCAGGCACACAGAGATAGAAGTGAGGTTGTGGTTTCAATATTTCTTTCATTTTTCTTCAAGTTATATGCACCTTTTGCCAACACGGGTTTCGTCTCAGGCTGTTCTTGTTACAGCAGACTTCATCAGGGCTTAAAATCTACAATAAAGTCAGATTCCAACTAAGGAGGACTATTTGTGTTCAAAAGAATATCCCAAAACCTGGGTCAGGTCAGGTGACCCTAGACATGCAACGAGATCTTTAGGGAATGAATGGCGTGGTTACACTGGTTAGTGCGTGGCGGGATGTAGATTGGGTCACCACGTGTCATAGTTGTGAAATTCAACAAACAGTGTCTTTTATATTGTGATAGGTCCCTTAAAAGCAAGTGTCCTAGTTATCAAAGTGATCTTATAGGCTGGAAATAGATGTGTCAATCACTCAGACTCTTCCTGAGTGATACAGGTGAAACATAGCAAAGGATTCTGGATAGACACACAAGCGACAATACATTCATATTTAATACCTAACCACCCGATGGACAATTGCTGAGACTTATAACTTGAATAAAAATAAAAGAACCATTGAAACCACACCCTCAATTCTATCTCTGTGCGCCGGGAGAATTGTTGATTCCTGGACGGCTCCAGCCGAGGAAGAACGGATGGCTCTTCCTTCTCCGAATGAATAGGACTTTGAACATTTTAGACTTATGTGGTAGAGTGCGCTAATTATCCCGGCCATCACACCTTTCTTATTTTCATATATTTAGTAGTCATCAGGGCATGAATGGCTGTCAAGCAGACCCCTCTACATGTGCAGTGGAAATGTTGGGTCACATTTTGGTAACATGACATTTTGCCAGTGTGTGTTGTCATTTCCCCAGTTCCCCATAGAGAAACCCTTGTACACACCACCATGTTTGGTGGGTGATCCATTTCCTTTCCCGCCTTAGTAGGAGAGCTGCCCCCGGCAATCTGCTGAATAGGAATCCAACCTTCTCCAAGTTGTGAAAGCTTCAAATGGGAGTTTGTAAACTTACAAACTGACAAAGCAAACCGTGCCTGTGTAATTCTACGTGTACGTGACTGAAAATTATACAGAGTCAAAACATTCAGACCTGTCATTGCCCTGGTTTTTGTATATCCTAGAAAACACACCATACCCGGGGGACACGGGCTACTTTGGGCGGGTGTCCGCGTTGATGGCCGGCCTCATGTGGAACAACCGACCGGCACGATTAGCCCAGGCAAAATTTCACAGGGGATGGTACGATGGCGGGATTGCGTTGCCGAACCTACAACTCTACTACTCGGCCGCCCAACTAAAAACCATTAACCAGTGGCTACATGCACCTCAGGAAGACCCGGCATACAAGGCAGACAGGGAGCAATTGGGTACCAGCAACATATGGCACCTCTTTATGACCAGAGAAAAGTGCACACACTCACGGGACCAACAAAGCTTACCGCATCTTTGTGGCACACAGCACAGGCAAAACTGGGGTGGAAGGGGAAACTCACAAAATTCACCCCATTGTGGGACACGCAGGCCCTGGGCAACCTGAGACGCAGTAAGGGTTTCACGCAATGGGACAACATTGGTCTGTCCATGGTGGGAGATCTGTGGGAAAAAGACACGGTGATCCCCTTTGACCAGCTGCGGCAGCGGTATGAGCTGGGGCAAACAGAATTGTTTCGATACATACAGGTGCGACACGCTCTTCTGACAGCCATTCCACGTGGCACAAAAGTCTCAAAGGATTTTCTCGGCAAGAGAAAAGACAGCGTCTTCCTCAGCGCGTCAAAAGGGGAGGGGCAGCGTCCGTGGGCTCTTTGCATCTGCTGGGCTCTCCGGCAAGTAGTCGCTGCTCCAAGCTCATCACCACCGTGTCGTTGCTTAGGGCAGCGTCTGTATATTTATACCTGAAAGGTGCCGGGTTTGACGTAAGGATGGACATAAGACGTCAATAAGGATGTCATTAAGAACTGGTCGTTCTTACATTTTTTACAGGAGTTCTCGGACGAAATCAAAACAATAGCAGCGGGGATTTCCCAGGTTTGCTAGAGGCTTGGTTTGTTTAGAGAACTCGGTGTGCTTTCTAGGGGGCTGGAGGAATAGTGCTTGCTTAATGTGACAGCATGCGCTATGACTAATTTATGAGACCGGGTTTCTGTGCCGTTGTATGGATATTAGTGAATTATAACCAGACAAGGGTCAGAAATAGGAGTATCGATACAGGTACCTAGATAAACATACTACAATAGAAACTAAGAAATTTACCTTTAATGGAAAAGCCTTGGTTCCAAAAAGTCTAAATAATTGCAGAAGCAAAAGCGTGGTATACCTGCTTGTCTGTCCCTGCGGTTTGGGATACGTGGGGGAGACAGGCAGGGAGCTCGGCATTAGACTCTTAGAACATAGATCGTCTTTAAAAAATAAAAAAGAGAATGCACCCCTCACTGATCATTTCCAAAAATACAAGCATGACTGTAACCAGTTTTCTTGGTTTATCTTGGAAAAAGTAAATGTAAGCAGGAGAGGCGGCAATCTAGAAGCACTAAGAAAGGTACGTGAACAATGGTTCATGTGTTATCTAGATACAATAGATAAAGGCCTAAACTCTAGAGAAGAATGGATGAAGTTAGTAGCTGGCCACTAAATAAACTGAACTCCCTATAATATTGGCCCTGTGGGAAACAGAAACACAATGAGTAAAATCAATGTCCAGAAAATAAAGGAAAACGTAGTCCACAAACTCTGATAACTAGCTGATGTTTAACAAGGTGGACGATAGGGATAAGAAAGCTGGATAAAGATTATAATAAATTAATAAAACATTAATGGTGTATGTGAGGTAGCAGGTCCAGAGACAAATAACATGCATATGGGTGTATTCCCAAATGGGTACATTTGTTTAAGAATACTATGCATACATATATAGAGGTTCCTTTTTAGGTCTCTCTGCGATTGCAGGGGCAAAGCCCCTGGTCGCAAAGCGAGCCTATTGCGATCGTGTCAGCTTTCAAGGAGTAAAAGGACTTGGACAAGAGACTGGCACGCGCACGCAGCCTGCCGGAATCGGATCAGGTCACGCGCGTGAACATGCGCTCCGATTCCGGCAGGCTGTTCACAACACATACACACGCAGGCAGGCACACACAACACACACACAGACAGACGCACACACACAACACACAGACAGACAGACAGACGTACGCACACACACACATCCCCCCCCCACCACTCACCGGACTCTTTCAGCGTGTTCCGTGTCTCCTCCGCAGCGCTGGTCTTCACCCGGGCCCCCTCCTGGGACCCGGGACTTCAGATGCCGCACTCCGCTTTGGCGCCGGGGCTCGGAGCGCGAATGCGCGGGCAGCCCCCGCCCTCTCACTCAGCCCGGGCTGCTTTCGGTTTCGGTTCCGTGTTGCTGGTTTTACAAGCACCCTGTTCGGTGCTTTAAAATAATGGCAGCAGTGCCACAGTCTATAGAGGCAGGTCGTCAAAGAAATGGGCGTGGACGTTATTTAAAATGAAAGGGCGAAATGAGGCGCTTGTACAGAAAAATAATGATATTTTTCACTCAGTCTGCACATGCTCCTTCAGTGCTCATTCAGACGTTTCGGTGCCTTCCTCTCCCTGAGTTGCTCAGGAGCATTGCGACTCCCTTCCTAGTCTGACGCGCCATCCAGTGCTGCCGCGGTAGAGTGCCCCTTGAGTTTCGAAGGGCTCAGATCCAGGGCTCGAGTCGGGGTACCACGCGGGTGGACGGCATCCCCCCATTTATTTTACCGGGAGCTCGATAACTGGAGCAAATGGAGCCACACATTCACTCTTTGGCCTCTCTGGGGCGAGATCTCGCCCCAGAGAGGCAAAAGAGTAAATGTGTGGCTCCATTTGCTAAAGGGTGAGCGAGGGGAGGCAATGAGTCTGATGGTGCAAGCCATCATTCGTGACGTCACTTCCTGTCATGACGTCAGCGTCCCCCCCACTTCTTTTTTTACGACTTGTGCCCTGCTCAGGTCCATCTCTGCGGCCTGGAGAGAGAATTGAAGCGGCGCGAACCTGGCTCCATTATCGGGAAAGAAGTAGACTCCCCCATATCTTTGACTATATTTAAATTTATTTATCCGGTTCTAGAAACGTAATTTTGTTGCCACGCGCTTGCAGCCTGGGGAAAACGTTTAAAGTGCGTGCGCATTGAAAGGAGCACAATGCATTGCAATTTAAGCACAGCCGGGATGTTTGCAGTCTCAGGTTACAAATTGGAGGCATGAATGAGGTGTGAAACATCAGCTGACTGTTACTGTAGTTATTCATAATGTCAAGAAAGCAGTCGAGACGCAGGGATGTGGTCGATCCATTGACGGTTTTTTCCTTTTTTTCCACGTCACATCTGCTGTGTGTGATCAATGTTGCTCTGCACATCTGTGCTAATCAGAGTGAGTACGTGCTAAAGCAGACACTATATCGATGCCGTCTTTGTCAATGATGCTCCACAGAACTGTGTGAGGCCTGGTGTGAAGCATGCTGGAGTTGACCTGATTGCGGTTTTGAGAGTTACTGAGCATTACCGTGAAGGATCAGCAGTGAGTTATGTGGACGCAGCTCTAATTCAGGGGTTAGTTTTCTTGCGTGATACATGTCAAAGTACATGCAAATTTCATGTCATATGTGATTTGTTTTGCTCAGCATACCAGTAAATGTAAATGTAAATGTACAGGAATTTATATAGCGCAAATCACCGAGCGGTTTCTAAGCGCTTGCTTAGGGAACCCGTCCTGGTATTCCCCTGTGAGATAACCCCGGCAGGGTATCCGCAAGGTGAAAGCCAGGCATCCCGCCGCGAGGGGCCGTTGTGGAGATTAAGCAAGCTATTGCCCAGAGTCGCAGAGTGTGAACCCGTGAATCGAGTAGGCACCGGAGCGAGAATTGTCGAGTCCATGGACATTTTAGGACTCAAGACCCCGCCGAGCCGGGAATTGAACCCTGGTCCAGGGCTGACCTCTGCTTCCAGGTCTGCCTCCTCTAACCAGTGAGCCACACTTCTCCACTACCAGTCATGTAAGACTCACAGTTCTCAAAAAAGGACACAATTTGCCAGTAAATGATTATTTACCAATGCGCAAAGGGTCATGTGCCAAACTTTGAACTGTAGCTACCCAAAGTTGCTGGCAGTTAATATTCTTGTTTCTTTTACTCTAAGTAAAGTGTTTCCGGAGTGGTGTTTTCAATCAAATCTACTTTCCTTGCCAATTGTTAAAAAATAAATCCATTAATTTTGCTATTTGCCCATGATTTCTGTTCATGTAGGTTGACCTTAAAACATGGACATTTTACAAAACGGTGTTTCTGTTACAAGATCTTGCACAAGAGCAGAGAAACTCTCCCGTTGATGAATATCAGAGAGAATTCAATTGTAAAGATAGAATACAGCACTGTTATTTTGCATATTTGACACTCTTCACATTCATGTAAGACTCACAGTTCCCAATAAAGGACACATTTTGCCACTAAATGAATGTATTTCCAAGCACGATAGGGCTCATGCCGTGTCCTGTGCTAGTTTCAAAAAGTAATACTTCCCTCCTGAAAAACCATACAATCTCCTGATGTTTTACCTCCCAATTTTATGTGTGGCATGCGATAATTAGGGGTGAGAGGTTTAAAAAGTAATACTTCCCTCCTGAAAAACCATACCACCTCCTGCTGTTTTACCTCCCAATTTTGTGTGACATACGGTAATTAGTATTAACATGAAGGAACAGTTTTAACACATTCCAAAAGACCTTTTTATCAAATTTTTGAAACTTTGACCTATTGGTTTTGTAAATAACAATGCCATTTATAACTGCAGGTTTTTTAAAACATATAAAGGAAAGGCATTGTCATTTACAATGCCAATAGCTCAAAATCTCGTTTAAATTAAAAAATTATTCAGTGCACAAGGACAAAGAGTAAAAATGAGGGAGATTGCTTTTAATAACAGCAAGACGACACTTAGATGGAGTTTTAAAAGCACCCAATTAATGAAAAATGGACTTGGGTAAAAAAACGAATTAACAATTATAAACATTATTTCTGTAATGTTGCTAATACTTTCCAATGATGACAGGAGACTGCATGGAGGTTGAGGGGTTTTATTAGTAAGATTGCTGATCAGAGAGCGCCGAGCCGGTAACCTTCCCTGCTCCGGCACTCGCGCCTATATCTGCGCGCTACACGCGCTTCTACAAAAATGGCCGGGGGGCGCGCCACATCATTACGTGACGTGTGTCAGCTAGAGCGCTGACACTACATATCTCCCCTTTTTCCTGCCAACAGAACAAAAACGAAACTTACAGTCCGCCGCTCTTATCATAGTCCTGGTACCTGGATGGTCTCACCACCACTCTCCCCCTTCGGGTGTGTCTCACCGGGGTAGCCGCGGCTTCTCCCTCATGAGTCTCTTCTCCCCCTTCTCCATCGTTCGGTGCAACCAAGCTCCCCATCGACCTCCTTACATTCAACGCCGTCTCAGTTTTGGGATGCCTCTGCTGCCTTGCTCTTCATTTACTTCTCCATTTTTCATGTCCATTTCTAAATCGAGGAATTTGTTTCTTCCATTGGGCTCCACTGTCCCTTCCAGCTCCTGCTTACCATTGGGCTCCACTGTAATACTTTATTGCATCTCGCCATGCGGTCCTGAGACCATACGTTGACGTCACTTAACAGGGCCGCTCTATCATACACCTCCTTGACCTGCAGGGGTCTACTGTACTTGCTGTCCCCCTTCCTTTGCATTACGGCAAATTGACTCTCACCCATTCATCTTCCTCTAATCCGGTGTCTTTCACGTTCCTCCTTCTGTTATAGTACTTGGTGGAGACAGCTTGCGCCCCTTCTAAGTTCGCCTGAACCACTGCCGGGGACCACATACTGGTCACTGTTTTCTCCTTCCACACTCGGTTGTCCTTCGTGAAGGGGTCATGGCCCCTCAAAATTTGGAAGGGGCTATCCCCTGTTCCAGTGGGGGTGATTCTGTATGCCCAGATCATTTGCCATATTTCTTTCTCTGAGTCCTTGTCACTCATTATCGCTGCTTGCACAGATCCCATCACCACCCGGTTGAAGCGTTCTACTAGTCCATTACCCGCCGGGTGATATATGGAGGTGTGCTTGGAGAGAATGCATTCCTCTCCATGAATTTAGTCCATTTTTCAGAAGTAAACTGGGAGCCGTTGCCACTGAGAATAGATTTGGGAATGCCCTCTCTCACAAACGTGTCGTCAAGGAACCTCAGAATTGTCTCTGTGTCCATTACTTCATCGACCTTCACTTCTGGCCACTTGGAGTACCTGTCTATGAGGACGCACACGTACTTTTGGGTTCCTTGCCCGTCCAAGATCGGGTCCAGGATATCAATGGACAACTCTTCCCACGTGTTCTTCGGGGAGTCAAATTTCCCTAGTGCCGGTCTCAGTGGCTTGAGCGTTTTGTCCGCACCTTGGCACTGGATGCATTCCCTGACATATCGTTCAGTTTGCAGGTCCATGCCCGGCCACCAGTATCCTTGTTTAGTCAGCAGTTTCGTTTTTCCTATCCCCAAATGTCCTTCGTGGAGTATCGCCAGTAGTCTTGGGACTATTCCTGCTTGGGGAATGACCTTGTCCCCTCTGTATACAAACACTCCCTCATCGTCCATTGACAGTTCCTCCCTGACCTCGTAGTACTTCCGTAGATTCTCATTGAGGTGTTTCTTTTCTGGCCAGCCACTCGTTATGCATTCCTTCACCTCCTGTATGGCCTGATCCTCCTCATAGGCTTCTTTCCACTCCTGGTTGCTAATGACCCTCTCCTGGTCATCCGTCAGGGCAACCATTTCCTCTCTGACCTCTTGGTCTTCTTCTTCCGTTTCCATGGCTGCCGCCCTACTCAAATAATCTGCCACTTTGTTCCGACTGCCCGGAATGTTTTCCACGTCATATCTATATTCCAACAGCTTCAAGGTCATTTTTGAAATCCTGGGGGTGGCACTGGCGTGCTCACTGGAGGTGAGTGCCTTCACCAACGGTTTATGATCAGTCTTCAATTGGAATCGTGTTCCCCATAGGAATTGTCGGAATCTTGTCATCGCCCACACTACGGCCAGCATTTCCTTTTCTATGACGCTGAACTTTTTTTTCCGTGTCGCTCAGTGTGCGAGATGCGAAACTCAATGTTTCCACCACTCCTTGTCCTCGGTCCTGCATTAACACCGTGCTGAGTCCCTTGTCACTGGCATCCGTCGTGAGCACCGTTCTACCTTGGGGATCATACCCTTGCAGGGGTACGGCTCCTACAACGTCTCTCTTTATCATTTCAAACTCCTTTTGTGCCTCTTCCGTCCAGCTGAATGTTTTCTTCTGTCTCGTTAATTGTCTCATGTGGTGGGTCTTTGTTGCGAAATGTTGAACGAATTTACTATAGTATTCTGCCATGCCTAAAAAGGACCTGA
The DNA here is from genome assembly GCF_964261635.1 of Lissotriton helveticus. Lineage (NCBI taxonomy): Eukaryota > Metazoa > Chordata > Amphibia > Caudata > Salamandridae > Lissotriton > Lissotriton helveticus. The sequence continues at coordinate 496,259,482 of NC_136062.1, forward strand.
CATCTTCTCTGTTGGTGGGGGGTGGTGCGTCACAAATTGCTCTCACGTTCTCAGTCTTGGGTGTGATTCCTTGCACCCCTAGTTCATGTCCCAAGTAGGTCACTGATTCCATGCCCAGGCGGCACTTTTCCCACTCTGCAGTCAGGCCCTTTTCCTCCAGCACTCTCAGCACTTTGGTTAGTTTCGCGTCGTGGTCTATCCTGTCTCGCCCCATTACTAGGATATCATCCTGAAAGTATTTGATGCCATCCATGTTCTTGAACAGTTGGTGCATCAGTTTCTGGAACACCGCTGCTGCCGATGCCAGTCCAAATGGCATGCGACGGAACTGGTAGCATCCAAAGGGGGTGATGAATGACGTCACTCTCCTGCTCTCCGGGTGTAACGCGATCTGGTGGTATGCTGAGGTTAAGTCAATGGTGGAGTACCACTTTATTCCTCTTGTTTTGGCTAACATCTCTTCGATCCGTGGTAAGGGGAACTTCTCCACTACAATGTTCTTGTTTAGTTCGCGTAGGTCTACGCATAGCCTGACCTTTCCACTGGGTTTCATCACCACCACTAGTGGTGCCAACCATTCGGCGCACGTGATTGGTTCGATTATGCCCTTTTTTTCCAACTCTTGCAGCTTTTCCTGCACTGCCTCTCTCACGGCGAGGGGTACGTTTCTCACCTTGTGGGACACTGGTTCTGCTCCTGCTTTGAGTACAATCTTGTGCGCAAACTTCTCTAGTCTTCCCACTGTGCCTCCAAATACCTTGGGGTACTCCTTCTTCCACCGGTCTAGGTCCGGCCACCTTTCCGGTTCGGTGAGTAATATCTGAACTTTCCCTCCCGGGTCCAGTTTGATGCCCAGGTCACCCTGGTCCAACCATCCCAAAACCGATGGTCCCTTTTCTGAGACGTACAGTTTGCAGATGGCACTGCGTCCTCTGAATTCGAACTTTAATGGACTGAACCCTACCATGGGTATGCGATCTCCATTGTACGTGACAGGCCTTATGTCCAGACGCTCAAGTTCTGGGCCCAATTGTGGTTTAAATGTCTCATTCCACACCGCCCTCTGGACTATTGTGTAAGGCGATCCTGTATCTGCCACTACGCTTATTGGCACTCCCCCAATCGTCATGTCCAGCACCGGCTTGGTCGATCTCTTGGTGTCCACGCATAGCACTTGATCGTATATGCAAAGCACAGTGTCCTCCTCTTCGTAGTTGTTCTCCTCCAGGCCTTCTTGTTCCTGGTCTATAAATTTTACCCTGTTCCTGGCAGACTTCCTATGGCACACCTTCTCGTAGTGCCCTACGACCCCGCAGAACATGCATTTGACGCGAAACGCGGGACATTTCCTGTCGTGGGCCTCGTGTGCCAGGCTTCCGCATCGGTAACAGGCCTTCTTGCTGCTTCCCATCTGTTTTCCCGGAGGTCCTGGATTTCCCTGCCATCTGTTTGGACCTTTCTGTGCGATCCCTTTGTTCTTGCCGTCTCTTCGGGGCCCTTCTTCTTCTATTCTGTTTACCATCTGTCTGGCCAACGTCTCTTTCTTCGCTGCTTCCGCACATCGCCGTGCAACTTCCGCTTTTTTGACTATCACCATGACTTCCTTCATCATGGCGTCCCCACTTGCCCATAACTTGTCTTGCTCGTGGTGTGCATCACGATTTGATCTTTAATGAACTCATCCTGGAATGTGTCGTACCTGCACGTGGATGCTAGCTTCCTCAATGCCGCCACGTATTCTTCTACCGATTCCCCAGTCTCTTGCTTTGTCTGTTGAAAATTGTATCTATCAATTGAGACACAAACCGCAGTTCTGTAATGTTCATTCAATTCTTCAATTGCATGGGCATAGACATCATCGTCGGTACTCGCTCGTTGTTTGGGTACTAGGTTTTTGAAAACTCTGAGCCCCTCCGGGCCGAGGTTGTGTAACAGTATCCGTTTCTTCCTCTTGCTTGTAAATTTCTCCTCTTTTTCATCCTCTAGTACCTCAATAAAGTTATCTATGTAGTCTCTCCAGTCTTCCCACCTCATAAGGGGTTCACCTGGCTTAGGTAGGAATGGTACGGGCGCCGTTGCGGACGATGCCTGTGCGCACATGGTTTCGCGCCTTTCCGGGGGGGCGGTCCCACTTTGGCTCTTGGGGCTGCCCGGTGAGTTGTCCTCCTCCTGCTTCTTAGGCTGCCGCTGGGGACTTTTATTGTCTTCCCCTTCACTTTTCCCTGAGGTCGCCAGCGCTCCTGCCCTTGGGGTGTGCTGTGCTGTGGGGCGTCCCTCGCAGTCTTACCCCTTTGCGTGCCCTTTACGTTCTTCTCGGTGTGCTGTGTGGCTCCTATATGGGATAGTGGGCTCTGCCACGCTCTCTGATGTCCCTCTTCCACTGTGTGGCTGTGGCTCTTTCAAGCACGTCGTACTGACTGATGTTTGCTCCTGCCCGGGGTTCGATGCTTGATGTATCCTGTTGTGCAGTCAGTTTTTTTTTTTCATCCCAAGCTCGTCGCCATTGTAATGTTGCTAATACTTCCCAATGATGACAGGAGACTGCATGGAGGTTGAGGGGTTTTATTAGTAAGATTGCTGATCAGAGAGCGCCGAGCCAGTAACCTTCCGTGCTCCGGCACTCGCGCCTATATCTCTGCGCTGCGCGCGCTTCTACAAACTGGCCAGGGAGCGCGCCACGTCATTACGCGACGTGCGTCAGCTAGAGCGCTGACACTACAATTTTGACATCAGAGCGAGGCTTGGAACTAGGGACTCATTGCTGCCCAAGCGAGGCTTGACACTAAATTGGTGAGATTACAGCACGATAGCGAGGCTTGGGACTCGGAATTGAGTGTTGCTAAAGCGAGGTTTGACATCCGCCCCATTGTGTGCACCAGACCGAGGCCAGAAACGCGGAAGAGGAAATAGGACGGAGCCTAGGTTGCACCGAGCGGACCTCGATATGTAAAGCAGGTAGATGAAAGGAAGAGCACGATAGGAAGGAGATACACCTGCTACCGTTGAAGAGCAACCAATGGGGACCAAGGTAAGAAGGCTTTCAATATACAATGAAAAGCGGTTAGTAACCTAGCAGGCGGTTTCCCTACAGAAGGTTTGAGGACAGACGGCTTTGGTGTGAAAAAGAACGGGCCCAGCACATGTAAGGGTAAGGAGGACAGGGATCCTGCCCGAAAATGGGAGGGATAGTGCAGAACTCTGGGGAACCATACAAAATACTAACAGTGCCTCTGTATGTTTAAATCTCAATACAGAAGTGAAAACCAGTAAGGGACAGGAGGGGATTTTCACACCAAGGATCTGAAGGGTGTATGGACTATTGTAGAGCTATAAATCTAGCCTGGTAACAGATACATATATGCCTAGAATGAACAGCGTTCCATACTCTTCATCATTTTTTAGAAGAGAGTAACTGAGTGATAACTCCACAACTAGAAGTAAGGTTGAATCTTCAGTGCAGCTCCCTGCGCCTTTTTAAGAAGAAAAGAACCCAACGGGACTGTTTTTAAGTAGGTATATGAGTGAGACCATAACGCTAAAATGAACCAGCAAGTGATGTTCATTTATGGTCTAGATAAAATCCAAACCTTAAACCTCCCTCGAGATAACACGAAAGGATATCGCAGAAGGGAAGTATTCGTCGAACATAAGCAATTCCTGACGAATCAGAGGAGAGTAAGGGAATTATCTGATAAAGCCGTAGATGTAGCATAACCAGAATGGCCATGAGAAATAATTCACAATAGTAATAATAGATTTTATTTGTGTTACAGAACCAACGTATGGTCATAATGGTCATAGAAATAAAAACAGGATGAATAAGAGATATGCAGCAAAATAATATGCGATAAGGTAAATAAATTAAGCTACACATTGCCTGTATAAACAGTCCCTGTGATTTAAATTAAAGTATCCACTGGGCACCCCATAAGGGGGAGGTGATTTTGACTGAAACTCTTATATGCTTAATCTTCAGAATGAGCATACAGGGTGTTTTGAGCATGTCCAAGAAGCCCATATATTAGAATCGGAAAAACATGACCGTATATGTGAATATTGGACAACTGGTATTGCTTTTCTCGGACTAATACGCTCTTGGGGCAACAAAGTATTGATATGCAAAGAGGTGCACCAAGGATCCCCTAAATACCATTGAGAGGGTTAGATAAATAATTGTAATGTCAAAGATAAAAGATAACATGAATGTGATATTTATGCAAAATACTCATGTAAAATATGTTTATCTACAGGTAATCTTTTACGGGGCAACCAACCAGTGCCCTATAAGTAGGAGAGACTATTTTTTCTGTCTTGAAAAGATGGCAGAGTATTATTAAAAGCCATCGAAACGCGTTGACGCCCACACTTGCACAATCCAGGCACAAAGTCTATCCAGCAGACAAGATCAATTAAGCGGGTCCAGGATTAGTACTGTTCGAATATTGGATCTTCTTGATGTGCCAATTCTTTATGACAAATATAAGTGTCTATGTCTGTCTCTCCCATCTTTTGTTTGGTTTTTAGGATTTAGTGTGAAAACGATTTTGTCGTCCGACAATTTTATTTGCCTGCAATATATTCGTGTAAATATGATAGGGATGATACTGTGTGTGTTTTTAATGAAATTGTATTTTGGTGTTTTTAAGATTTGTAGTACTGGTGATATGTGTTTTTAACAAAAAAAATAGAAAACGTGATTTATAGAATCTTTTGTCTGTGTAGTGTATAGCGCTAGAGACCATTGCTAATATATGGGCTAACGTAAGTGAGATCAATCTAGTGCATGATTGATTTCTAGTGGTGTCCACCAAGGGATTTCCCCCTTTTTTCACCACTTACTCATAGACTCGCCCAAGGCTATTTGTAGCTGGAAAACATCATGTTTAGTTGAACTTCTTCAGCACAGACTCTGGTTTCTTGTGATCAGCAAAGGAAGGGGATGTGAGCAAACAGCACGTGGGAGCAAGAAATGACAGAATGGCTATACAATGTGGGCCATAGGTCAAATGTTTAGCTGATGTTCACAATGTAGGCTACAGGTTAACAACTCAATGTTATTTGAGACCTCTGCTTGTGTAGCTAAACATAATACATGTTTTTGGCTTTATATCTCTCCCCAAGAGGGTATCAGCATCTTCTGTATGTTTTAACTGCTCCTTTTTGAACCTCTTGGTGAAAGTCCAATTCCTATTTATCGTTGTATCTCAGGTTGAACATTTGCCTTATTGTGTCTTTTACTATGTTGCGCTGTGTCTGATTTCTAACCTGTTCCAGCTCACGCCTTGACTGCTTGGCCTTACTACTTCAAGAGTCATTTACCGAAAGGAAGCAGCCTGGTCATTCAGTTGAAGTGCTGTAGCATTGGTGTCGCTGCGGAACACTGTGCCTGCCAGTAATACTGCCCCATCACCACTGACTGATCAAAGGACCCCAAGAAAAGGCATCTCCAGCCCCTGTACCTGACGGCTCCTGCCTGAGAGTACCCAGGGGGTGTGCCCGGTGCAGTGTTTCCAGCTGTTCTGGTCAGCACTTCCTCCTGTGAGAGCTGAGGCGCTATATGATATATCTCCATCTTTGGAAGTCTCCGTCCGCCTGAAGTAGCGGCTTGGAGTTTGGACATGGCCAGTCCTGGGGTCTCACCTTGCCACAAGTATGTTTTAATGGCTGCGTCTAGTAGGCATAGTTCTGATGCCGGGACCATTATAGGCAGCATTCTGAAAATGTATTTAAACCTCGGGCTACCACCATGTTCACAGTTAGGACTCGTCTCCCGTAGCGAGAATTGTAGCTTGCTCCATTTAGTGAACTCCCTGTGCATTTGATCAGCCAGTGTAGTCGGTATACAACCTTTACAACGCAACTTTTACAACGCACTACCATTACAACGAAACTTTTACAACGCAAAATCTATTACAACGCATGCATTTACAACGCAGTCATTACAACGCATGACACTACAACGCACACCACTACAACGCATACCATTACAACGCAGACATTACAACGCATACCATTACAACGCAAAAGTTACCATCCAACACTTACCCTACTGTTGCACCCCCTGGAGTTAGAATAGTAATTTTAACCCCTACACTATCCAACACTTACCTTATATGCAATTTAATGTAATGCGTTGTAATGGTATGCGTTGTAAAAGTAGTATGCGTTGTAGTGGAATGCGTTGTAAAGGTAGTTTCAAAGAATTCGTTGTAATGGTATGCGTTGTAATGGTGTGCGTTGTAATGGATGTTGCGGTGTAAAAAATGCGTTGTAAAGGTATCCGTTGTAAAAGTGTGGGTTGTAACGTCATACCTCCGTGCAGTCATATTGTCTTTGGTCATCATTGGAAAATCGGTAGTAATCTATATTCATGATATTTAATGTTGGTGGGATTTGCTGAAATGGATGCACGGAGGGCTTCACTCTTGGTCCAGTTCCTTTTGTACCTGGTAAATGCTGTGAACTCTGATATGGTCACCATCGTGCTGGCCGTTGTCCACATGCAGCTTCATTCCCAGGTTGCGGCTATGATGTCCGTTTCCCAAAGGTCTTCAGAGCAGCTTATGGTGAATGTGAGGAGATCCAGGGCCATCAGGAAGAGTTTGGATGAAAGAGGACATCCCTGCCTTATGCTTTGACCAATTGGTTTCTTTCCATCCCTTTCCCTTTCGCGCTTCTCCACTTCTTTTCTTGTCTGCCATCTTTTTGTTCTCATCCATGTGCACACGTCACATTGTGTGTTGTATCCATGCTCAGAAGTTAGATTTTCCTAAGTGTAGAGTCAAAGTCTCAAGTATTGTGCATTACATCCCCAGCTTTATCAGCTTCCACTTTGTTTTTAAATAGTGTTTATTCATTTTTCCTCTAACATTCATGGCCTGTGAGGCAGTGGAAGGTATGCACAATATGCCACGACAGCTTAGCCAGCAGTACATTTCCACATCTGTTACACATATGAAGCTGGTGACCGTTCTGTCGCATTCCATTGCACCACTATTAAACATTGCACACTTTACAAACTTGAGTCTGAACGTGCTTACAGTCATGAAGTGCCGCGTGGGTTTGTTGAATGGGCTGGTGGGGCGGTTATGTCTACGCATTCAGCGTGTTGTGGGGTGTCGGGTTGTGGGCTCTGTGTCCGAGTCATTGATATTATACGTGGGAGGGATTAGTTGGCGGTGTAGTCCTTTCGGTGCACGGGTAGCAAGACTGCTTCTCGCCCTGGTTTGGAGGAGGGAGAGGCGTGAGGGGGAAGACTTAAGTGCTGAAAGGGGTCAGTCCCAGTTAGGGGGGTCAGCGGGGGGAGAGATAGTGGCAGGTTTGAGGAGTTGGATTCATCTTGTATGGGGTTGGTGCTGTGTTTGTCGTGGTGAAGTTTTGATTCTACGTATGTTAAATACTTTTGCCAGCCTGGAGAGTTAGTACTTGTGAGGTTCTTTTGTGTGTCGTCTTGCAGCAGCACCTGTTCTGCGATCAGTGCCCTATTGAGCTCTAAATCCATATGTGTTTCTGTAAATAAACTTTTATTTCCATGACATGCCTAACCTGCGTTTGGCTGGCCAAGTGCCAGGTCCAAGAACCTATTGATGTTTCACCGCCTAGTGTCGCGCTTGGTAATGCTCAAGAGGAAGTGTGGTCCTAGCGCTACCACCACTGGGCCTCATTTATGAAAAGTGACGCATCGCTGCGTGAAAGCAGCCATGCGTCACTTTTCACTGCGTCCTCCTTGCGACAACAATGATGCGTCATATTTACAGCATGACGCATCATGGCGCAAGGAGTTACAGATACGTCAGTATTTCTGACGTATCTGTCTGGCGCAAAAGTGACGCATTACTGGAGTGTGGCACAAAAGTGACGCAACTCCAGCAATGCGTCCTTTCACATGGGGCAAGCCCCATGTGAAAGGGCTTGCGTCAGTCTTACACCTGCTGTGAGGCAGGCGCAAGATTTTTACGCAACAGCGTCCTAAAAGTGACGCAGTGAAATCTCATAGATTGCACGGCGTCACTATTACGAGGCTTTTTGCGGGGGAACGCCCCTCTGCATACATTATACCTGACGCAGGTATAATGTAGCGCAGGGGTTTACAAAGTGACGCATCTGCCTAGATGCATCACTTTGTAAATAGTGCGCATCAGGAGGCATGTTTTACGCCGCCGATGCGTCACAAAAAGTGACGCATCGGAAGAGCAAAACTGACGCAAGGCCTCATAAATGAGGCCCAAGGTCTCTGTGGCCTCCGAAAGGATAGTTGCTACCTCATGCGTATAGTAGTAATGATTCAGGAGAGATTCCATAGTCTTCCACAAGTGTTGTAAATTCAGAGAGAGTGGATTTGACTAATACGTCGCCCCAAGTCGTTAGGCCAGCGGAAGACAACTCCGCCATCTCCGGGCGTAACATCCCCACTTTTGAAGCTGGAATGATCCCACGAGAGGCAAATCTGGGGCGTAAGGTGGAGGTGAATGTCTAGTCCAGAAACAACAAAAAAAGGGGACCACCGGTCTACAAACCTTGAGACACAAGAGATTGAACAGGAGATTGTGATACCTGGAATAACACACGCACAGCCTCACTGGGTTGAAATGAATCGCATCAGCCCACCACATGGCGGAACATCGTCATCTGGGAATGACCTTTCATTGTATGAACTAGTGCAGCCCACACCTGTACAGGGGGGAGCAAAACTGCACATGATTCATAACCAGTGATGGATCCAATCAAAGTGAAATCTCAGTCAGGGGTGCTGGTGATATGCAGTGCAAAAGAAAAATATGAAAAAGTTAAAATTGACTACTAAGACACAGAAAAACTTTAATAAACGCTATCTTAGTGTCAAGGTTAAAAACACAAGCTGATAGTTTGAAAGAATAACTATCGACAGCAATAGGACATAGGTCGACATGTTTCAGCCTTGTAGGTGTCACTAACCTGGCTTTCGTCAGGACTAAGTGGTGATAACGCTACTGCAAAATTCTATAAAATTACATGCAAAAGTTGAGAAAAACCATCAAAATAATTGATACAGTACACCCTACCAGAACCTGCGATTCAGAGAATAAATTTCCGTTTTCACAGGAGGTGCGATTTATTTCCCAGCTTTATGTGGGAGTACTCCTCATCTCACCCGGCCACTGCTCAGTAGATGAGGCCCAGCTCTGTCCGTCGGTACCCCTGGCTGGAACCAAGTCGAAAGGCTTGGTTCCAGCCAGGGGTACCGACGGACAGAGCGGCCGGAAATCTTTTGTAATCTAAGGTACATAGTCTGTCTAGCGTCTCCTTGCGTCTCCTTGTGTGACAGTCGGATTTGAGCTAGCGTAGGCGCTGTCTGTGGGTTAGTGGATAGCTGGCGTTTGTGTCACCACATCTCATCCTCTAGGCCTTCTAATTCCCTGGTACGTATCATACGGGCCCCATATACCACTATTATCATATGCCAATGATGACCAAAGCATCTCATTCTAACCCGACATTGGATGCTGTATCCTCGTTATCCAGAAAGTATGATGTGATAGTTTGTGTTCGTACGGCGGGCAGTGGGTCATCTTTTAGCGCTTCCAAGGGAAGGCGCCAGGTCGGGATGCTGGATCTAATTGGAGCCAATGACTGCCTTTGTTTGCTGGGGTTTGTGATCCGATAATTCGGTACGGGATACTGCGGAGAGGCCCTAATGAGAGAAGTACGCCAGATCTATTCTCGTGTGTAGATCGTAAAGCCCAGGATAGTGGGTGACTCTCCATGGGTAGGATACAGGTCACGCTATGCATCCTGTAGGTGTGACATAGTAGCCCATGCCTGTATGTGCTGGGAGAGGCTAATAGACTGAGTGCCCTGTATTGGTGGGCATGAGCGAGCCAGTGCTATGTCCAGAATATAATTAAAGTCCCCTCCCCAGTATGTTTGTGCCGAGGGGTAGTAAGGCTGGTGTCAATGATTGCAGAAACTGGGCTTGGCCAAAATTAGGGGCATATAATGAGATCAGTGCTATTGGCTGGCCATCCTGTATCCCCTCTAGTATCGCATAGTGTCCGTTTGGGTCAGTGCAGGTGTGTTGTACCTCCATTGGAGTCCTGTGTGCCACCCATATCAAGGCCCTTCTTGCGTTTCCGGAGTATGTGGTCCCCACTATCGTGCCTCTCCATCTCTTGCATATGGAGGCAAGTGTTTGTGTGTTCAGATGATGCGATAGTAATCCCTCTCCTCTGTAGTAATTGGTATACCCGTTGGCGCTTAGTACATCCCGCCAGCCCACATTCATTCCATGTCAATAGTGTAATAGGGGTGTTCTGTGCATCCATTTACTTATGGTTGGTGTGGAGTACGGGTCCATGTTCCACTGCATCAATGTTGTGCCCACAGTCCACCCGTGAGTGTGTGTGCCCTTCCTAATGTACGGGTGATAGTGTTCGTTCGTAGTAATGGGCATCATCGCAACTGATAATATTCCCCAACTCCCACTCGCAGGCCTCAGCGCCAACGAGCATCCGGCCATCTGCTCTTAGCTGCAACACAGTTAAACTTTAGCTTGAATGAATATAAGCAATACAGGGAGAAATACAGTGAAAAACTTCAGATAATAGCTCTGGAACAGTCACACAATGTGAGTGGGAGGGCAAGGACTGCGAGATAGTTTTGGCATGCCCGCCTGTATAGATTGTTCGTGGCCCTGGTGTGATATATATGATAGCTTTCAGGCAGGGACGGTGTGTCTACCCTGCATGGCGCTCACATGGCTGTGTGCATCATGTAGCAAACCTGTATGTAGCATGTCGCAGCAGGTCGTCTGACATCGGAGGGGTGTGACATCCGGGCCTCCATACCCAAAAGCTGCCCGCTGGGAGTCCGTCAGAGAAGGGGTGTCTCCTGCCGGGCTTTCGACTTAGGACATGGATGATGAGAGAGAGTGAGGCGCCACGTGTCTTTTGGCATTCCTCACCCCCTGCGCTCTTTTCTTTGCCACTTGGGCCATGGTAAGTCCCTGCAGTTGCCTCTAGGGCCATTGCACTCATCTCTGCGTTTGCCACCATTGTTGCGGTGCAGACACTGATTCCCTGGTGGTTGCCAGGCCCTTTTGTTATATCCAGTCCCGTGCGGCCTCCAGGGGGTGCAGAAGTTAGTTTTACCAACGTGCTGAATTCTTAAGGTGGCTAGAAATTGCAGATCATATTTCATATTATATTCTCTCAGGATCTTCTTGACTGTGAGGAAGGAGGAACTGCATTCTTGTACTGCTAAGGTATAGTCCGTTTTTCTTTTGGATCGTGACATTTTCTATTGTCCTCCATACCTTCAGTATGTGGTCCCTGTCACTGTAGTTGAAGAGTCATGCCACCACAGGCCTCAGCAGAGCTCCCGGCCGAAGGGGGACCAACGGGTACTCTATGAGCCCTTTCCACTGAGAAGAACTTGGATTACATGCCTTGCAGGATCGTGTCGGCAAACCATGTCTCCAGGTATAGTTCCAGGCTTTGCCCATCCGCATGTTCCAGTAGACCCACAATGCGAACGTTATTCCTCCGAGATCTACCTTCCTGATCTTCCACTCGATCCAGTAGATATTCAACTTCTTTTTGTAGGATCCTGAGTTGTTCGTCCGTCTCCTTTACCGTGGGCCTCAGGGCGGCAGGGTTAACTCCGAGTTCTCCATCCTGTCTTTTAGGTGCTTGTGATCTTCACACACGAGGCCCAGCTCTATGCAGAGTGAGACAATTTTGGGTCCTATGGTAGATTTGATGTCCAGGATGGCTACCATAAGTTAGTCAAAGCGGTGTGCGCGTTCAAGTGGCACTTCCGACAGGTGTCCTGCTGTTTGGGCTGTGTCTGAAGACCTTTCTGCGAGGTTGGACATACCCCCTGTTTGCACCTGTGGTCTCTCCAATTTATTCATGTCCGTATTGGCGGAGGGTGGGGCAGTTTATTTTGTGTCTGTGGAGGCCAGTGGTCGCAATGGTGCGTGCTTGGGCTAAGATACCATTTGTCTTGGCGTAGTCGCCTTTTTAAAATAACCTCCCCTGTGGTGTCCGGCCGGATGAGCTGGCTGATTCTACCTCTTCCAGAATGTGGAGAGGGTACTTCCTACGCACTGTCCTGGCAGTGCAGAGTGTTGGGGACCTTTTGCCGCCTGGCTCAGGCCTCCTCGCAGCACTCCTTGGCGGTGGCTCTTCGAGTACACCCTGGGGTGTTAGGTATTCAGCGGCCCTGTGTGTCGTGCGTGAGGACTTGTGCTTAGGAGGGAGGCTGGCATATATGCTTCTTCTGGTCACCTTTACCAATTAATAAATATTGGTGAAGGTACATACAGTCCAGCATGCGGTGTCTCGGGCCTGTGCATGCCCATGCTGGTGCAGTTCATGAGCTATCTTCAGGTAGCTGCCTCCAGTATTGGTGCCCCGGTGTTGATAAGGGGGGGTCGTGTTCTTGTTATCTGGCGGTGATTATGTTGGACTGGTGGTGTGTCTCCCTCTGTGGGCCTCCAGCTTGCTCCACAGCTGCTTTCCCGCATATAATGTGCAGAGGATAAGGGGGGAATTAGTTGCTTTCTCTCCCGATTGCACAGTTGTTTCTCGCATCGGGTATTGTCCGAGTATCCCCCCCCCTCAGTGAGGGGCGCGGTCTCACAGTATGGAAGTGGTGAGAAGGGATTCGGCAGTGTTACAGGGCCGGGGCCTGGGATTATTCCGGTATTTTGGTGGGCCTCACCCAAGGCCATGTTTGGTAAGCCATTGAGATTGGCGGCCCGCCCCCACGGTCGCTGTTCCCCTCCTTGTTTTTGCTGCAGGAGCAGCTGTGTCGAGGAGCCCCAGTTCCTATAATTCAGATCGTGATCTCACTGGTGAAGGCAGCCTCAGATGCCTGAGTCCTGGGTCCCAGCGCAAGGCACCTCCCAGCCAGGCCCTGCTGCTGTAGCCAGATGCGGCAGCTCAGGCACCTTGAAACGCTTTGAGCAGGATCTCAGGGTCCCCAACGATAGTCATAGGGCCGTTGCTGGGGTGAATGGCTCCTGCGAATCTCGAAATGTAAGCATATTGTGGTTGGTCACGATGGAGCAGCTTAATGCACATCTGCTCCGGTTGCCATCTTGGCATCCACCTGCCGGAAACTAGAGAAGAAATGACACAGCAAACAAAATTCGGACAACCGTGCAGCACACAAGGATGCCATCCGCAATCATCACCACCTCATCAGGGCCACCAAGAGAACCTCGTTCAAAGACTGCCTCAACAACAACGCACACAACAGCAAGGAGCTCTTTAACATCGTGAAGGAACTCTCCAGCACCAACGACATCCCGCCGTCACAAGCACTGTGCGACTCCCTTGCCACCTTTTTCCCCCACAAAATAGCAGACATCCATGACAGCTTCAACACCCAGACAGACCCAACAGACAACAACACAACAGAACCTCTGCACACCAGCAACCACGTCCCTCTGTTAACCTGTTCCAGAGTGAGCATCGATGACACCATCAAGACCATGAGCACAATCCACTCTGGCTCTCCGTCAGATCCCTTCGCGCACCACGTCTTCAACAAAGCAAGCAGCTACATCGCACCTCACCTGCGCAACATCATCAATCTCTCCCTCGAGACCGCGACCTTCCCAGAGAGCTGGAAACACGCCAAGATCAACGCCCTACTGAAAAAACCCAAAGCTGACCCAAGAGACCTCAAGAACTTCCGGCCCATCTCTCTGCTCCCCCTCCGGGACTAGGTCATCGAGAAAATCGTCAACAGACAGCTAACCCGATACCTCGAACAAAACAGAATCCTGGTCCCTTCCCAGTCAGGGTTCCCCAGCAACCACATTATTGAGACCACCCTCATCGCCGCCACTGACGACATCAGGACCCTGCTGGACAATGGCGAGACCACAGCACTAATCCTCCTAGACCTCTGAGACAAGGCGCTAGAATGGACCACCTCCTTCCTCTCCGGCATAACCCAGAGCATCAGCCTCCCCCATTCTGGTCAGAAGCCACCAAAATCATCTGCAGCGTACCCCAGGGATCCTCCTTCAGCCCGACACATTTACAAGGCCCCGCTCGCACACTTTGCCCAACAGCATGACCTCAACATAATCTCCTTCGCCGACGACACTCAACTGATCATCTCCCTCACCAAGGACCCCATCTCCGCCAAAGCCAACTTCCACGAAGGAATGAAGGCCGTCGCCGACTGGATGAAGACCAGCCATCTGAAGCTGAACTCGGACAAGACAGAGGACCTCATCCTCAGCTCCAATCCTCCAGCCTGGGATGACTCCTGGTGGCCGACGACACTGGGAGCAACCCCGACACCCACCGACCACGCACGCAAACTGGGAATCATCCTTGACTCAACGCTATCAATGACCAACCAGGTCAATGCGGTCTACTCCTCCTGCTTCAACACCCTCCTCCTGATCCGCAAGATCTACAGATGGATCCCGACATTTACAAGAAAGACAGACACCCAGGCCCTCGTCAGCAGCAGACTCGACTACTTAATCGCCCGCTACGTGGTAGCCCCGACCAAGCTCATCAAACTACTACAACGTATCCAAAACACCTCAGACAGACTGATCCTTGATGTACCACGCCACGGCCACATCACCCCCTACCTGAGGGACTTGCACTGGCTCCGCTTCAGCAAGAGGATATCCTTCAAGCTCCTCATCCACGCACACAAGGCACTCCACAAGACCGGCCTAGCCTACCTCAACAGACGACTCTCCTTCTACATCCCCAACCGCCAGGTACGCTCCGCCGACCTCTTACTCGCCACCGTCCCACGCATCCGAAGAACAACCACCGGCGGGAGATCCTTCTCCCACCTTGCCGCCAAGACATGGAACACCCTCCCACTGAGCCTACGACAGACCCAAGACCTGCTGACCTTCAGGAGGATACTCAAGACCTGGCTGTTCGATCAGTAGCATCGCCCCAGCTCCTTGAGACCCATGCAGGTATAGTGCGCTTGACAAATTATTGATTGATTGATCCACGTTAAACGCAGTTACAAAAAGACTGTACTTCCCAGAGCCCTTTGGAATGCTTGAGTACAGAAAACTGCACCTGGTGCACCATCATGGCACACTAGATCTCAATCTCATAATTAATCCTCTTCTCGGATAATGCACATTTAAAACAAGGTGCATAGGTTTTTCTGTTTTCAGTTTCTATGAGTTCTAAATTGTGGTGTTATTTTTCAGTTTTTTAACAACATTTTAAAAAATGTTTACTTTTTTTGCTCTGTAAAAATTCACAAAATGTTGAGTTTATTTCCTTCTCCTGTTTGTCCCTATTGCCATTCCTAATATCCATCTATCTTCTCCTAACTCTCTTTTTTGAATTTGTTCTTTCAGGTAATGTTACAGTGTTTTGCTCACCTCCACACCTGTTTCATTTCCCATTGATCTCTTTCCAGCAGTCTAGTCCCGGGATGTGCAGGATGGAGGTATGTTTGCATCTCATTATCTCATAAATATTTGATTGCAGCTGGCGAAAGGTTAATGGTCTGCATTTAACACACATTGTGGAGTAGTGTGGCTCACTGGTTAGAGGCGGCAGACCCGGGAGCAGAAGTCGGCCCGGGACCAGGGTTCAATTCCCGACGCGGCAGGGTCAGCGGACTCGATAATTCTCGCTTCGGTGCTTACTCTAATCAGGGGTTCCACTCAGCAACTCTGGGCATTAGCTTGCCTAATCTCCACAACGGCCCCATCAATTCCGGGGATGCCTGGCTCCACCTTGGGGACTCCCAGCAGGGACCATCCCACAGGGAAAGCCAGGACGGGTTCCCCAGAGTTACACAGTGCCACGAAACCTACGGACGGGTAGCAGTGCGCTTTACAAGCTCAAATACATTTACATTCCCAATTGCTTTATTCTTCAAACAAATATTAAAGATTGTCTGAAATGGTGTTCAGTGCTGTGTTATTGGAAGCCATTGTCCTACTACTCAGTTCTTTATCTCAGAATACTCCTGGGCTATAATTGTATTATTACTGTCTGTTCCCGGTCTGTACGTGCTCTACCTGGTCATAGAAGAGAAGCTGCTGATGGATTAGCACACATGCTATTACAGACTCTTCGGACACAATGCAGTATCAATCCACTATCCAGCTTCCTCACCTATCACTCGTTGACTCTAGCACCTTTTTAAAGATGGAACACTTTGGTGCCAGTCAGCGGTGCTGCTGTAGAAAGGACCAGCTGAAATAGTAAAGACATTTGGTGGCCTGCAGCATGCTTAGATCATTTGCCGGTGCGTTTCACTCCATGAATTCATTTTATTCTACATTGTTAAGCTGTACCTATGGGATTTTGTGTGTATTTGAAAAGCAGTGCTAAGCATGTGGGCCTTTGTAAAAGCTGTGTAGAGACTGCGTACTTGTCGGGCATGTGTTAGTGTTGCAGTAGGCATTCTATCTTTGTGCACTGTTGTGGTGCATTCTCCATCTTGTGTAAACAAAGAGCACACCTCAGTATTGTTCCATTAAATGTGGCCACGCTGGTTTGTACAGGTGATGTTGCAACGCGTGAGTAGGAGGAGAGACCTATGGAAAGTCATGGGAAATACGTGGTTCAGAAATCTGGTTCTCAGGCTCTGGGCTGGAAAAGAAATGTTGAAAGCAGGAATATGCTAGCGAGGTGCAGATGAATAAATGTAAGAACCGGTCCTACCTTTATGGATGAAAGCGTGGAGGGCAGCCGAGGTGTAGGACTTCTGGACAGAGCCATTTGACTTAAGAGAGGTTTTGAAGAGAGTGTTTCGCGTGCTGGGCTTGGTCCAGGAGTGAAAGGATGCTAACAGGCTTCGGCACACCATCCGTGAACTCGCTACACAGACGCACCACAGCTTTCAACTAGTAGACAGCCAGGCTGGTGTGCTATCTCACAAGTTAGAGGTGTGACAACTGCACAACAGACTAGCTCAGCTCAGTCTCCTAGTCCAGCCGGTTATCTACCACTCCAGCGACAAACTAAAAAAGCTAAAAATATATTTGAGCAAAGTAAAACCACAAAGTGAATAAAATCAATAAATTGCTGCTCTACAGCATAATGTGGGAGTCATTTATTTATTTATTTAAAGATTTACATAGGCGAACATGACTCGAGAGGGTATCGGAGCGCTTTACAAATTATCAGGGTGCGAGAAAGAGGCAAGGCCGACAATCATAAACAATAGTAGCAATCACAGGAACAATAAAGAAAGTAGCAATATCCAAGCTGGGAGAACTCCTACTCGTCCAAAATAGCGCTACATAAACGATTAGGGTGAGAGAAACCGGTGGTGGCTGGCAAGTTCACAGATTGGAGGGGCGAGCAAATGGGTGGGGCATAAACACAACTGCTTGCGCTGGTAGGTCCTCTTCACACCGGTCCTCTTCTTTTCCAACGTCCCATCCAGAGCCCCACCTAACCAATCCAGGCAGTGCTTTCAGCATGAGAGAAGCTCCAGGATTGGATGGTGCAGCGTCTCTCGGCGCTCCCGAGGACAGTAAAGGCGTGTGCAGGCTCTCAATCCATCTGTCTAAGAAGGCTGAGTTGAGAGGTGTATAATGCTCATTTCAGGTTGCTTGTCGGAAGATGGCTGGCCAAAGGGACATGCGCACTATAAATTAGTGCACAGGAAGCCCACCACTGCTGCCACTCACCAGGCCCCACCCCTTCCTGAGTCTGACCGGGTTGATGAAAAATGAAATGGTAAATAATTATCTTCATTATCATGGTATTTTTCGTCTCTGGGGCTTTTCTGGGGGCATTTAAATGGGGTGATGCTCCTTCCCTCCAACGGAGGAGACGCCCGCAGAGACACAGGTAAGACAGGCAATAATAAACAATAATGACCATCGCAACAACAGTATCAAGGGAGCTAAAGCAAGAATTTGTTCATCAGTAGCACTTTCTCTTATCTTTTTAAAGATCAGGTGAAGAGTTAATTCGGATTTCAGATGATAGCAAATTCCAGATTCTCGGGTCAATGCCAGAGAAGGCTCGATTGTACGTTTTCTTCTTGAATTTCTGCAGTTTCAACAGAAAAGACAACGTGTTTGTGCAATGTGCATCGGGTGCTGGAGTGTGTGGCTTTGTGTGTCATGCAGGCAATTGAAAATGTAATTCTTGCCTCGTAAGGGAGCCAGTTTCGTGATTTCAAATAAGGTGTGATGTGGTTATTACATTTAAATCCAGTAAAAAGCCTTGTAGCTGATTTAAGGGAGGAGCTTTGAAAGAGTTGGGATGCTGGAGACAGGACGGAAGTTATTCAGATCAGTGTGCTCTGCGGTGGGTTTTCTAAGAATGGCGTTTATCTGTCTAGACTTGAGGCAGTCTGCTATACTGCCATGAATTAATGAATCGTTTACTATTTTGATCCAGAGTGGGAGAAGAGGGGTTTTAATCTCAATGAAGAGATTTGAAGGAAGCGGATCACTGAAGTGGTTTGACAGGATTTTTAGTATGGTAATTTCTTCAAAGGATTTGAATGAATTCCACACAGCAATATTTGTGGGGGGGCTGAGGGGGGTGCAGGACGCTCAGGCCACATGGGTGGGTGGGGGCTGACATGTGAAGGCGTCGGGAGGAGTTCCAATGATTTCACTAGTGTTAGTAGGGAACTAACTTCTTCACCCGTGACATTAAAAAAGAATTCTAAGCTCGAAGAGCTTCGGTCTTCCTGAAGGGGAGCTATGCCGTGAACGCCCTCCTCAAGGCCAAAAGCACGATAAATCGCGTCAATTGTACTGGTAAAGGGGCTCCTTATGCTCTCACATAGGGCCTGAGTAGGTGCTGGGATCGGATTGTTGACCATGGGATTCGGGAACTCCTTTAAAATAGTGAAAAGCTCCTGCGATGAGTTTTAGCTTCCATGATGCGTGGGCCTAGGTAGGATCTCTTAGCTGAATTACAGCTATTTAAGGATTCATACTGCTCCAACTTGGATTTCCTCCATTTTCTCTCTTTGGACCAACAGGAGCCTTCTCTCTTTTGAGACTATCTGAGTACCAAGGGGCGGGCGCTGCCCTCTCCTGGATCTTTACCCTCTTAAATACCCAATAGTGCAATAGGGTCTAGGGCATTAATTATGGCGGCCTCAAACCTTTATCTGTAGTTCTTTATTAGTGTTTTTAAAATGTTCTTTAATTTGCTGCAATTCTCCAGGCTACTTTTTCTCATTATATCGCTCTTTACTCTCCGTCAGTTAAATGTGAGGTTTGATGTAGGATTTGTTGTTAGTGTCCCTAGACCATGTCCCAATCCATTTGTGCTTGATTTGTCCGCATGGGTTTTGTCCACACACTGGTCTAGGATGGGCCTTCTCAAGGTAGAAGGCGCTGTAATAGGAATAATAAATCAGACATATATGAAATTGTATGTAAACAAATTTGTGCCTTTCAGTTATCAGGCACCACCAGACTCACATCTACAGATGTAATTGAGCACCAGACTAAAGTGACTCCTCCCTGTATAAGTATGTGCCATCAGTAATCGGGCTGATGGTTTCACTGATGCGCACAGTAAATACAGTTTCTGGGACAGCACGCATTGGCCTAAATTTTAATTGCTGAAGTTTCATGCAGTTTCGCTGATACGCACAGCTTATAAGGTTTGTGGATATTGCGCACTGTATGCAGATCACTGAAGTTCACCCTTAAGTAGTAACCGGGTCAAAACCTAGTACATACATCATACAAAATGCCACTGCCACTCCCTTCTTGTTGACATCTCCAGGAGTTCCTCCTCTCTCGTGGCTGAAGTGGAAGAAGATTTTCACACATTTTGCTTGTGTCTGTGGCACTTCCTTAAGCGCAGAGAGGAAAGCCTCATTTTTAATGCATTGTTTGGGCTCTGAGGGACAAGAATTCTTTGAACACCTTCCTGAGCTCTCTGATAGTGACTCTGACACTCTTAACCCCTTGCATGCTTGTGACGGAACCATTCCATCACAAGCCTCGGTGGGCTGTGCTGGTGACGGAGCGGTTCCGTCACGGCCCGCTCGACGTGCCTGTGCGACGCGAATTCCGCGCCTGCGCTGAGGATTCTATTGGGTAGGCGGGGCCTTGACGGAACCGGTCCGTCACAAGCACAGCCCTCCCAAGGCTCGTGACGGAGTGGTTCCGTCACGAGCATGGGAGCACCGCGCAGCCCCACCTCCCCCTTAGCACTGCGGCGGAATAGCCACCGCAGCTAAGGGGTTAATGAATATGAGATCTGCTTCAAAAAGTTGGACTTGCACCATCTCCCCAAAGTGAGTACTGTCCTTTAACAATATCACTCTGAGAGAAGGATGCAAAGGCAGTATGAGTCAGTCGAACAGTCCATAACTACCTTGTGCAAATTGGCTTCCATGTGCAATTGTGGTGCAGGTTAGAGGAGCGCTTAAGAGATCAGTTCATGTTGGGGTGAGTCCTCGACAAAACAAGAGATGCCCTGTGGCAAAAAGACATGGCGTCGCTTCAAGAAGTGCTGACCATAGCCAAAAGTCAAGAGTGTAGTAGAGTAGGATCTGCTTCTTATAGTTACCCCCATTTTTAGCTGATGTTTCACTGTGTTCGACTTAGTCTGACTGGGGCCCTGCTATCCAGGACCCCAGCCTAGCTGCTTTCTTTTATAAACCGATTGCATGTACTTTAGGTACACTTCAGGTACGCGAACAACCCGGGAAACAACTCAAACAAGGGCCACTCGGTAAAACAACGCAACAAAGCCCACCCAGGCGGGACTGTATAAACAACGCATACCCCTCCTAACAATGCCTCTGGGTGGATTACTTACTGGTTTTGGTTTCCCTGGATAAGAACGGAGCCCAACCTTCAACAACTACCTACAGGAAGGGAAACTTACCATCCTTCCGAGGCTACAGTACTTGGACCAAATCAGCACTTAACCTGAAAATAGGAGACGATAGTTAGATAAGAAGAGTTAGGAAATAAGAGTTAGTGGAACACCTCACCAAGTTTCTACACATCCCGCTTCCACTTTGCCGGAGGGGAGTCCGTTTCTCCAGCCGAATCAGGATTCTCTGCTCCACCGTCACAGCTACACGTCTGTACTGTGATGAACTACCAGAGATCCAGAACCGAACTCCCCCTTAAGTACAAGTGGAAAAGTTTTTTCAAAACTTCTAGCAAGCCTCACCCCCTGTTCTCATCAGATTCCTGTACCACCCCGCGCTAAGGTCACAGCTTCAGCTAGCTAGGCGTCGGTTATGACTTCGAGGCAAAGTGAGCACATTCCTTCAATGTAAACCGATTCCTACTAGTATACGAAGTGCGAAAAACAAGTGAGAAGTAAAACATGACTCCTCACCCAGAAAGGCTTCGAAGATGGCGATAGCTTAGAAAATGGAGTCGCTCAAGCATAGGCCACGATTCCCGCAAAGAGCCCGAATTAATATGCAAGATGTCATCAGAGTATGCCAAAGCCAATAGGTAAGCCCTGCCTTTAAGCAAGATATAGTCAGGCATAGAAAGAACATTATCGAGTCCTATTTACAGCTAATCTATATTATGCGAACGTACTTAGCACTATATTAGAACAAAATATACTGAGATGGTAGTGGGCAATGGTTATAACCGAGCCAATTATCCATAAAAATGGCTCGATCACTACATTCCACCCATGACCATTGTCCAATTCCAACAAATGTATATAAACATTAAACAGAACGCAAATCATTACTAGAATAATATGTAACATAACTAACAGACCTAGATAGGGTACCAGGTCGAAACAAATTCAAGAAATTGGGTACACATTGGATACAACAACATATAGCAATAAGAAAAGAAATCACCAAGAGCACACCACCCAAGATAGAACGTAGAAAATTAAAATTAGGTAACCACCCAAAAAGCCAATCAAACCACCCTTGATTCAAATTTTGACGAACTTCCATGGACAAATTATGCAGAGCATTAATGTGGGAATAGCTAGATTTGGAATGGTCTGACAAACTAAAACAACAAAGACCCTCAAAATCAGAGCACCCATGATCATGCTTCAAAAGAAGAAAATCAAGGGCAGCTCTATTCTGCAAAATAGCCTGGCGCTCACCCTGTGCGTCTAATAAAATTTCTGATAAGGCAGTTGAAGTGTGGTTAATGGATTTGACCATGAGACACGCTAATTTACTAATAGCCCCGGAATTGTAAATGGAAAGTCCCGGGAGTCCGACAATTGAAGCAGCCAGGGTGACATACTCAGTTTTAGATAATAAATGCAAATCGGATTCATAATGTCCATCCAAAAGTGGTGCCTCACGAACAGTCTGCATTTGCATAGAAGGTAACAAGGGAAACATAGCCAGGTTGAATCTGTCTAAGGCGCAAGATCCACTGGAAATGTCCGCAGGAATAAAGGACTAAGATAAATTCCCGCAAGAAAATAACCAACCATTTGGTAATAGAACATGTCTATAATAGCTAACTGAAAGAATCGTCGTTTTAGAGGACGTAGAGTTACGAACTGAAAGGCACATATGGGGTTTACGATTAAAACACAAAATCTGTATATGTCGAGAAAGCATGGAAACATTCTCCAATTTAGATTGAATTCATTTGCAGATCAATAGTGGATTGCACATAAATTCAAAGCAACTGTCACCTTCCGTAATGTTATAAGTGGTAATTGTAAAAGTTTGTGGCAGGTCAAGATCAGGTAACACTGTGCAAGAGGCTCAATAGTCACATACCGACAGCCGACTCTTTACCATGTCAATATCATCATTGTTATCAATGTCTGTAACGTTGAAAGTCCGAAGTAGGACTGTTGTCAGAGTTGGAACTGAAACAAGGCACGGCGACAAGATATCACGGACACTTTTCTTATTCGTCATACAGAAATGGGAGCTCCGAAGAAGCGTGTGAGCCAAATTTTCCCAGATGTACGTTGTATCAGAAAGTGTCGAATCCGTCCTGCGTTCTCTGATGATCGTCTCGCTGTTGATCCTCCACGGCCCATCTCAGCCCCAAATGCACCATGCCGAAAGGAGTCCAGCGACGACACATTCCGCAGCGACAATCCATCCAATGATCTAAAGAAAACAGGTCAAAAACAGGCATTATTCATTCTCGAAGGTAACATTTGTCAGCGGGAACATAGTCCCACTTTTCCAGTCCCGGTTTCATAATCAAAATGGTGTTCTCACTGCCCGTGGTTCAGGTGGATTATTAGGCGACTGCACCCACACTCTAGCTCCTGGGTTTTTATCAGTTGAGCCAAACCCTTCTTCTCCACGTACAGTTAGGAGGGTTGGGGCAGTCCCTTTCCTCACCACCCCTCCAAGAACTGGCACTATAACCAACTGGGCAACTCAATCACCAGGTTGAACTGTCAAATCTAGATTGCCACTGCTCAACAAAACTATTTTAATTTTACCTTGATAATCAGAATTGATCACACCGCCCAGCACCTGGATGTCTTTCAGCGCTAGTCCAGAGCGTGGAGCGATCAGACCAAAGTGTTCCGTTGGTATTTGGACACCAATTCCAGTTTTGATAAGGACAATGTCTCTTTTCTTTAATACATGAGATTTCAAAGTGCAAAGGTCAAGACCAGCAGATTCAGGAGTCGCTCTGTGTGGAGCCAAGGCTCCAGGAGTAATTTCCCAATAAACAATGGTAGGCCCTGCTGTATGGGGTTGAACACTCACAGAAGGGGACAACATTTGCATAATAGGTGTCTCCGAATCATATACAGGTCTATTGTTAAGAATCTGTAAAGCATCATTCAGGTGAACTCTCCAATTGTGCAAAGAACCATCGGACAGTCTTTTCAATTGATCTTTTAAAAGGCTGTTCATCCTCTCGATGAGGCCTGAAGCCTGTGGGTGATAGGGAATGTGAAAGACCCATTCGATATTGCGCTGAGCACAATATTCCTGTACCATCCTTCCTTTAAAATGTGTAGCATTGTCTGAATGAATTTGTAAAGGGACCCCATAATATAGAGCAATCAAATCTAAAGTTTTCAGTGTATTTGCCTGAGTAGCGCATTTGTAGGGAGATGCGACCAAATATCCATAAAACGTATCAACCACTGTATTGACAACCTCTACATGTTGGCAAGGGACCTATGTAATCTATCTGCCAAATCTGTGCTGGTAACTTACCTCGGTGCAATTGACCTCTCACTATCTGTGGTACCTCACGTGGTCGGGAATGTTGGCAAATAGGGCATTGCAAAATTACTGTTTTATTTAAATCATGGGAGAGATGTATGCCTCTATCTGTTGCCCACCTGCTAGTTGTCTTCTCTCCGAAGTGCCCACACTTTTGGTGGGCCCATCTTGCCAATCCAACCAAGTTAGAATCCTGCGTTTCCACCTCTGCCTCAGAGATCTTAGCATTTTCGTCTGCAATGAGGTTAAACAATCTATCAAATGAATCAACAACAGAGTGTGCATCAACATGAAAAACAGTTACAGTACTCTGAGGAAGCATATCTTACATTTCTTTCCACAATTCTTTTCCCCATAACTCCTTAGTGTTAATCGACCAGTTGTGGGCATGCCATGTGTGAAGCCAAGTCACCAATCCATTAGCAGTCGACCAGGAATCAGTGTAAATATGGCAAACTCCTGGTAATTCTTGTTTCCAAGCCTCATAAACAGCTTAAAGTTCAGCAAACTTACTACTATTTCCTTCACCAGTTATACTCAACAGTTTCTGGGTAGTGGGGTTATAGGATACTGCCTTCCATTGTCTCTTTGCTCCAACATACCAGGCTGAACCATCCGTAAACCATGCATGCTTCGTCTCCTCCACAGAGAGGTCGCTAAACGGCTTCCCCACCTAACATGGCATTCCTGTACTATAGGTACGTTGTGCTCCACATCAGTCTCCTCTATTGGCGCCTGCGCCACCTGCTCATGAAACATCACGGTGCCCTTAGGACCCACTTGAGCCCTATCTTTAATGTACCACTTCCACATAATCACACTGGCTTCCTGTGCATGTCCAATTCTATGAGTTTTAGGCGAGCTCACAACCGATTGCAAAATTGGAATATCAGGTCTCAGATTAACATTGTGTCCCTGGGGGGAGGAGCCAAGATGGCCGCCGGAGCGGACGTGTAGGCTCCCGGCTCCGCGAGTTCTCGAGCCCCGCTCTGAAATCCTGATTATCATCCTGAGGTCGCGCTGCAGCGGGGTGTTGGTGATTGCGCGCTGTCCTCATTCGTGTTCTCCTGGGGTTCCTACCTGCCTGGTAACCAGAGTTATTCGGGAAGTTGTTTGGTGGCCTCCACAGCCCTGAAGCCGGGACCTACGCAGCTGAATGCCACCGGGTGCTAATCGATCAACACCGGACAGCCGGGCCTGTTCGGAGCTGGCCCTTTAGGACGCATTGACTGCCGACGGGGAGCAGGAACAGAATTTCTCTGCTGGAGCGCAGCTCCTCGCACTACGCGACTGGGGTGCATTTGCGAGATGGGGACTCACTGGGAATACTTCTTCTTTGTGTGAAGCTGTAGGTGAGCAGTATCGACCCCATTTTTGAACTTGCCCGGTTTTTGCGGACCACCCCCGAATTTGCCCCAGCCTTGAATTGATGAGGGGATGGCTGTTCCCGAGGATCGCTCCTTAGAGGTATGCCTTGTTGGCATCGGTACCTTGGACTACTGCCTGCCGGTGCCGTCCTCGCCCCCATCTTATTGTCATTCTCCCTCCATGGTGGAAACGTTTGATGGCCCCCTGCACGAGAGAGGCTGCAGTACCCTGCCTATCGCTGCGATGTGTGATGGGGTGTGCGGGTCATCTCGTAACGCGGTGATGTGGGGTCCCCAACCTGAGCTATCCTGTGGCACCATTCTCGCTGCTCTTGGGGACCTACGATCTGCGTGGAGGGATGGTTACCAAGAGCTGGGTGAGAAGCTTGATGTGGTTGCGTTCACTCTGAGGCGAATATGGCTGGACTGCTCCCAGTGGGGTGACGATTTGCCTTCTCCAGTTCCTGAGGTGGCTACTATGTTTCCCCGCGAGTGCGGAGGGGAGCGGATTATCCCTAATAGTGTTGTTGCCTGCGGACGGCCGTCTGCCAGCTCCTGTGGTGCTGCAGTGTATCTCTCCCACCTGGGGGCTGAGACTTCGTTCATGGTATCGTCGCTATTGCCCCGAACATTGCTTTTGCAGCTGTTAGCCCCTTTGACTGCCTCCTCCTTCCAAGCCCCACGATCCTTGCTGTGGATTGAGTGTCATCGGGCGAACCTGGGGATGATGTTTGTCGGTGAAGATGGACCTATTGGTAACTGGCGGCGTCCATTTTGTGTTCACAGACCGCTCCTCTGCCATGCGTGGACATTTTGTTTCTTTGTGTTGGGTGGGACGGGCTTCCCTCAGGGGCCATGTTTAGGGGGGCTCGCACGAACAGGCCAGGGCTAGGTGCTCCCTTTCATGGTTGATGGCTGCTTGGCTGGCGGAGGATCGGATTGATATGTCCCAATGTAACATTCAGCTGCGCTGTGTTTGATGACTCTCCCCATTCATTACCGTAACTGTTGCTTATTATTGTTGCCATTTACTCTTGGGGTGGAGAATGAACTTGTGGCTTGGGAGACCGGGAGCTCATATGTATGACCCTCCTCCGATTTATATGGTTCCTTTTTCTTTTCTTTCCTTCTTTTTCTGTGTCTATATTTCGGGTATTCTTTATTGGGCGACAGACACACTGCTAGGGGGGGGGTAGGCCATAGCCTCTGCATGTGTGTAGGGTGGGGGGTGAGGAAGGGGGGCTTTTATTTTGTCCGTTTTCAGTTTCAATGGGCCTTATTTTTTTCTCTTCCTTTTTAATTCCTTTTCTCTTCTTCTTTTCTTCGGGTCAGTAGGGTGGCTTGGTGTGGGGTGGGTACAGACTGGTGCGAAATATTTTGGTGGTAGTTTATCCTTCCATTGCTATTTATGTGCCGATACTTCGCTTATGTTTCTCTGTTCGTTAGATATCCTTTGGTAGGCGTTGCCCACTCTTACTCTCGATGGACTGTATGGTTACTGATCCTTCTCTGTTTCTATCCTTTTACGTATATTGTTAAAATTTTAAAATGAACCTTAATTCTCCTGTTTCTCGGCAATCTGATGTTTTCCAGTGTAATTCTGAATGCTTGCTACTTTGTATTGACGTACTGCTGAGTCGCCGTATACCTTATGAAAGTGCTTAGACAGACGTCGAGGCCGGCCGGGTGGTTGTAGGCCCGTAACTGTTTGATGATACTGCACAATAAAGGTTTAAAAAAAAAAAGAAAAAAAAAAAAAAAACATTGTGTCCCAAAGTTAACTGTTCAGTATCAACGAAAGCCCAATAACATGCAAGTAACTGTTAATCAAAATGTGTATAACGCTCACCGGCGTCAGGCAATTTCATAGTCCAGAACCTAGGGGTACTTTTGTCTTACCTTGTTTTTGCCATAAACTCCAATTTGCATATGAACCTTGTACAGACACATTCAAAATGACATCGCCATCACGTACTGGCCACAAATCTATAGCATACTGAATAGCCTCTTTCGACAATTCAAATGCTGTCTGCTGTGGCTCACCCACCCAAATGCATTTTTCTTCCTAGTAATTTTGTACAAAGGGGCCAGAATCTGACCCAAATGGGGAATGTGTTGTCTCCAAAACCCAAACAAGCCGATAAAGCTCTGAGTCTCTTTCCTGTTTCGGGGTATTGCAAACTCCTTAATCTTCTGTCTCACCTCTGGAATCACCTCTCGATTTCCCTGGTGCCACTGAATACCTAGAAATGTCACACTCTGTGCTGGACCTTGTAATTTATCCGGATTAATTACCCAAGAGTTACAATTTGGTCTAATTGTGTCTGAACTTGTTCCTGTGTTTCACCTTATATCAGTATATAATCAATATAATGACAAATTTGTACACCAGAAATTATCGGTACCTCATCTAAATGTTCTGCCATCAGCCGGTGACATAATGTCGGACTGTGTAAATAACCTTGTGGCGAACTTGGAAATGTCATTTGTCTGCCACCCCATGAAAAACTGAATTGTTCCTGACATTCAGGAGCTCTAGCAATGGAAAAGAAAGCATTGGCAATATCAATAGTTGCGTACCAAGTCCCTGGATGTTTCTGAATTCTCTCAATTAAAGTAACAGTGTCAGGGATAGCAACAGTCAAAGACGGTGTATGCTTGTTCAATTTGCAGTAATCATCTGTCATGCTCCATGGGTTATCAATTTTGCGCACCGGCCACACAGGATTGTTCCATGCAGAAGTAATCGGAACCACAACCCCGGCATCCATCACGTCTTGGATAGTAGCACTGATCTCATCATGCCCACCTGGAATTCTGTACTGTTTCATTGAGATTACCTTAGTCGCCTGAGGCACCTTTACAGGAGGAATTTTCAAGCGACCTACTCTCACAGTATTAGCTGACATATAGCGTTTCGTTCCAAAGTGGTAATATCCATTGTCTAAACATAGTGTCATTCCTTTTAAAATGTCACTTCCAATAATATGTTCAGAAAGGGGCACAATAAGTACACTGTATTCTTTTCTTGGTATTTGTCCGATCTTTAATTGGGGATTAGTTTGTACTGCAGGGGTCTCTTTACCACCGAATCCTGTAATTGTAAAATACTGTCCTCTAAATTTCTTGGGACTTCCATATATCAACGTGGCCTCCGCTCCTGTATCTACTAGGGCTCGGACCCGTTGCATGTTACGATGTTTCCAGAAAATCTCTATGTCTACATAGGGTCTGTGATCTTTACGAGCCCAATTCTGTACCGGAGCTTGACCTATTTCCTAGTCGTTTTTGTTCGTGTCCTGCGGCCAGGACAAATCAGGATATAAAGTTTTGTAGCGTTTAGGAAGTACGTCTTCCTCATACACTCTCTCTTCGTAATATGAATTTCTCATATTCCTGCCACTCTGTGATCCTCGATCGGGAGATCTGCCTCTCTCATTTCTCATTCTACGTTCTGAGGATTTACCTCTCTCGTTTCTCATTCTTGGTTCAGGAGATCTACCTCTCTCGTTTATGGCCCTGCGTTCTGAGGATTCTTCCCTCCCATATCGTGTTCTATATACTGGGGATTCTTCCCTTCTTCCCCTGTATAATTCGTCATCACTTCCCCCTGAATATCTCATGATCTTGTTTATTAACTCTCCTGTTGTGAATGTATCTAGGCCCCTAATTAAATATTCCCGATTCATGCCCTTATGTGGTTATAACAAAACATATCCTTATAGAGGCATAAGAATCATATCCATATTTAGTAATAGCCCATGCAGTCCAAATACGGCAAGGCTACTCTCATAGACTCCTAGAAAGTACAACGCGTTCTTTAAATAAACCAAGCCTCCATCAGCCCGGGAATTACCCCTGCTTTTGTTTTGATTTGCACAAAAACTCCTGGAGTCCAGAAAGAACTGTTAGTTCTTAGTGACGTCTTATTTCCAACCTTACGTCAAACTCGGCACCTTTCAGGTATAAATATACCAACGTTGCCTTAAGCAAACACACGGTGGTTTGGAGCAGACCGGCTATCTACTTGCCCGACGCCCAGCTGATGCGAGTGCTGAAGGAAGCCGACCCTCCCATTTGACGCACTGAGAGAGACGCTGTCTTTTCTCCTGCCAAGAAATTCCAGCTCCGGTGTTTCCAGTCACCCTTGCGGGTTGCTGGGAGATCGAGTCCTGAGAGAGAGATACAAGACCTCCTTCACTCTAGAACCAAGGTACGGAGCTGATTAAAACTCATTCAGATTCTTGGCAAAAAATCAACTTAACTTAAACTGCAACTTACTTACTCATTCCCACGTATTAGGCTTAGGTCAGGTACACCACGGTAGGCGTATCTTAGAAGCACCAGTTGAGTACGTTACTCAATGTTTTTATGTATGTATATATTTTATCCGTTTTAAAGTATCATATGGCTAAGAAACCATATCAATGCTTTTACAGTATTATTTCATAATACTACTTTTACTGTACGCACTTTACTTCATGATATGTATTGCAATTGTGGCAACTCACTTCTCTTGCATGAGAAAGAAGACTGCTCAATAAATAACAACTTTTATAGAAAACGCCCGTCTCTCTATTTCTCTGCACTCTGGTGAAATTAAGCACGCACGATTGACTGAGTGAAATAGCTGTCTATTGTTTTCACACGACTCTAGAGAAATACTCTTTATTCTGAGGGAGCAAAGTTGTCATGTTTATGCGGTTGTCAGAAACTAATCCCTTCTTGTCTAATCAGGAGAGTTAACTCCTTCCTGAACATTCGAGAAAGTTTCTAGTGACCTCTGAGCTAGCTGGCAAACCTAATTAAGTCTAACATAGTCAGTAGAGACCTAGATGACCTCATTCCTACGTCTAAACTGCTGTTTATGTTATTCCAATGCGCAGAGCCTATTGGGAAAATAGGAACTACACTGCAGTGTCATTCATTTTAATATGTCACTTCCAAGAATATATTCAGAAAGGGGAACAACAAGCACACTGTATTCTTTTCTTGGTATTTGTCCGATCTTTAATTGGAGATTAGTTTGTAATGCAGGGGTCTCTTTACCACCGAATCCTGTAATTGTAAAATACTGTCCTCTAAATTTCTTGGGACTTCCATATATCAACGTGGCCTCCGCTCCTGTATCTACTAGGGCTCGGGCCCGTTGCATGTTACGATGTCTCCAGAAAATCTCTATGTCTACATAGGGTCTGTGATCTTTACAAGCCGAATTCTGTACCGGAGCTTGACCTATTTCCTAGTTGTTTTTGTTCCTGTCCTACGGCCAGGACAAATCAGGATATAAACTTTTGTAGCGTTTAGGAATTACGTCTTCCTCATACACTCTCTTCGTAATATGAAATTCTCATATTCCTGCCACTCTGTGATCCTCGATCGGGAGATCTGCCTCTCTCATTTCTCATTCTATGTTCTGGGGATTTGCCTCTCTCGTTTCTCATTCTTGGTTCAGGAGATCTACCTCTCTTGTTTATGGCCCTGCGTTCTGAGGATTCTTCCCTCCCTATTGTGTTCTAAATACTGGGGATTCTTTCCTTTTTCCCCTGTATAATTCGTCATCACTTCCCCCTGAATATCTCTGTTCATGATCTTGTTTATTAACTCTCCTGCTCTCTTCTTTTCTATTTAAACCTCTTTTTCGATATATATTCCATAACTTCGGAGTAGGTTCCCCATCTATTTCTTCTTTCCTCATCCCGTCTTTCATTAGGGCTGTGAATAAATCTCGTCTAGTCAACCTGTTATTGTCTGTACGGACCTCAGATCTAGATGGTCTTTCTGTTTTTATCCATTCTCCCAGTTCGCCCAACTCACGAACTGCTTCAATCACTTGAGCTAATGTGTTTCCTGTCTGATTTATTAACAGTGTCATCATTACCTGCTTATAAGCAGGAGAGCAGTACGGATGATCTCATTCCTTACCGAAGTGTTAAGTAGTCCCTCCATTAATCTGTGTGCAGTGTCTAGGAAAATAGAGGTTTTCATGGCCTCTTCCTTTAATCTCTGTGGCGCATCTCTCAATGTGTACCATGGCTTTTCATTCACTGGCCAATCTGATTCAGTTGGGTATTTATGGCTGCATCCGGCCACAGACAATTGTAATAGGCTAATCTGATCGTCAAGCCCATACTTTCTAAAATGTTCCTGAATTTTCGGGTCTGTGCTTACACAGCACATCATTTCATCCCATACAACCTTTAGACACAAGTAAGTTGAAAAAGAGCAAGGGGGAAATGTAATCAAACAAATAAACAAAGATACAAATATACAAATGTATTCAAAATGTCTAGTTACATTTTGTCTGTTTTTTAACATTACTATATGTATTTGAGAGGGTATACAAGACTCAAATATAATATATGTTATACTGTGCCCTATTTGGTTTTAATGAATGTTGAATACATTTGTATATTTTTATCTTTGTTTATTTGTGTGATTACATTTCATCCTTGCTCTTTTTCAACTTACTGGTGTATAAAGGTTGTGTGGTATGAAATGATGTGCTGTGTGTGATATCTACCCGGAGGGGACTCTTTTTAAGACTTTCATCATTACCCTTTACCCAACATTACTAAAATGCTGGTGATTTGGGAAATACCGATGATTTGATATATCGCGGTACTAGAGCCTGAGCCTCACTGGTTATTGGGTTGGCGGCCCGGGAGGATACTCGACTACTTATGCGTCAAAGAAATACTGGCTCGAACAAACTGGGAAGAGTGTGGACTTTGACCCAGTTGATGGAGGTATTGACTATGGCCCAACTGGGATAGAGAGGAGACCCTAATGCCAAGACTGCAGTTGGATGCAGGATATGATGGCACAGCCTTGTTTGCCCCAAGTCCTGATGATGCCTAAAATCTTGATAGGCTGAAACGCGTCGGCGTTTTTTTTTAAGGCACCCCTACAAAAGAATTTTGTTGAACACATGAAATAAATTGGAAGGAGCGCACATACAATGAAAAGTTAAAAAAGGATTACACCTTTAGATGCTCCTTCGCTTATTGTTTTGGTGACCTGTTTATAAGGAATGTTCCTTTGTAATTAATTGAAAACATCAATGTTGATATTAGTGTGGGCAAAGAACCCTGAAAAAGGTTCTAGGATTTTTGGTGTTAGTTTGTACATAATAGGTTGTTTGTATATTGTAGATATGTGTGTATATATATGTGTGTATATATATATATGTTAAAGTTTTGAACATATATATGTTAAATAGAGTATTAACAAAAAAAGAAAAGATAATCAATCCTTAAGAAAGAAATGGTTTATTAAATGAAGTATATAAATCAGTAATTATGATCTTTTTTTTTTTTTTATTAGTTTAAAGTTGTGGATTTCAAACTAGTTGAATGAGTGCTAAAGAAACTCAAGATTCATTTCTCACAAGAATAATTGTTTTGAGGAAGAGATAATTAATGGTAGTTGATCCTAGAAAGTATATGTAAATGCTCCATAGCCATCACCTTCTTTACCCTTTGTATTGTTTACCCAGATGCCTGTTGGTTAATTGGGTTTCCCCTTTAATACTGGTGTTCTCTTGAGGGGGCAAGGCATTTTTATTCCTTGGACTTGACCGCCACCTATCACCTGGCCGGGCTTCACTCCTCTTCAGAACATTCAGAACATTGACTCCTCTTCCCAGGACCTTACCTCCTTTGTAGCACCCTTTGGTACCTTTAGATTTCTAAGAATGCCTTTTGGACTGATTTCTGCAGCCTCAGTGTTTCAGAGGGCAATGAAGGGCACTCTTGGAGGCCCTCAGGGTGTCAAGGTCTACCCAGATGATGTGCTCATCTTTGGTGTGGATTTTGAGGAGCATGATGGGAGGCTGAGGTCAGTATTGAAGAAGTTACGCGATGCTGACCTTATTGCTGACCAGTGCAAATTTGATTTTTTTATTTTTTTTTGTAATTTTTTTTTTAAACTGTGTTTTTATTGCAGAATTTTAAATAATGTACAATCAGTTGTTCCGGGTGTCACAGCTCTGATACATGTCCTGCACCCCACTCAAATAAGCCTCACACAGCCATTCAGCCCACATCCCGGAGGTCGGGCGGCAGTAGCTAGTAAGCATCAAGCATAAGAACGGAAAAAGATTATAAGGACACCAATGCGACAGGATGATCCAGTATCTGCTTTTTGGTTCCCCCCATACCCCCTTCCAACAAAGAACCGGCCCCAATGCTGATGTGGTACCTACAGATGATCATTGCAGCACAAGTCAATGGCCTATCTCCAGCTATCTAGCCCATGTGGGTAACCCTCTCACGATAGCTGAACGCGGTGTGCCAACCCATAAACTGGGTGGCACCGCAACCATTCCTCCAACACTATTGTCTGCATCCGCAACATTGAACTTGGATTCCCCTCTTGCACCAGCTATAGGCCCCCCTTCTATCCCACCCGTACCCTCCCCCCAAACTACTACAACCGGTGTGGGCACCATGTAGCTCTATCTATTCGTAGACTGATTATATCCGTAGGATCACTACTCTTACTTGAATGTACCACCTGGAATTCCATCTAAAACTGTCCCTCCTTAGTCCTCTCTGGCCTCTAGGCAGTCGCCCAGCGTGCGCACCAATCCTTCCCATGCTCGCGCCATCTCTAGACTCTTCTCATTCGCTGTCCTAGCTGCCTGTCTAAGCCTGACGGTACCTTCACTATGGGCCCATTTCTGTAGTTCGCTCGCCCATCTACTACCAATAGGACCCTCCCTCGACTTCCAATGCCATGTTATTTCTCTCTGGGCTAGGATGAGACCCAAATCAATGAATTTGCTAGTGATCTTCGTTTTTTTGGTGTGCGGAAACCAAAGCAGCAGACAAGCCGCCTTATCAAACTCCACCTGCCGATCAGTGACTTCGTTAAGAAGCGTCCCCACCTCAGACCAGTAAAGCCCTAGTTGTGGACAGTCCCACAACATGTGATTAAGTTCCACAGCTGGCATGGAGCATCTGGGGCAGGCTGCATCCCGCACCCTGAAATATTTCCTGATCTTTCCTGGGGAAGGTAAGCTCTGTGCACTACAAAGAAATGTACTTGCTGAAATCTGGCATTCCTACACCCCTTCCACGTTCGTCTCAGGATGTGAGCCCATGTGGGGTACGGAATGGGCTTCCCCATGCTCTCCTCCCATTTTTGTTTCAGGATCGTGAGCGGTTCCAAACCCTCATGTAACATGCGAGAATGTAGGCACGTAACCGCATTAAACGTTCCCGCTGCCATTACCACATATTGGCAAGCCATTGTGGTCTGGGCTCCGACTGCCCGGTCTTCCAGTGTTGCCGCATAGCTGTTGTGACAGCCCTGTGCAACAGGAAACTCCCGTCATGAAGGCCAAATTGGTCCTGTAACGTCCGAAAGAGTAACAACTCGCCGTCAGCGTAGAGGTCTCCAACCATATGCAGCCCCTTCTCTTCCCACTCCATGAGTGGGGACGAGTCCCCTCCATGTGGCAATGCTGTCAACATGCCCAGCGGGATCTCCGGTGCGTATGGATGCGCCACTCCCGCCCTTTTTTGGCTCTTATTCCAGCACAACCTCAGGGTCTTCTCCTCCAGCGTTAAGTCCCGGAGGTCCAGTCGTTGCTGCATGACGATGTACGAGAGAACATGTCTCTGCATGCCCGTCCCTCGATTCTGCTCAGGGCCCCTAAATTCTCATGCTACATTCTGCGTCAGGATCTGCAGTTGCGCCGCCAGATAATAAAGTTCGAAGTTAGGTACCGCCAGTCCTCCCTCCGCCTTCGGCCTCAGCAACGTATCCAAAGCCACCCTACGTCGTCCATGCCCCCACAGAAAGTCTATGGTGAGCGTCCTTAGTTCCTTGAAAAACCGGGGAGGGATCCAGACTGGCAGGGTACGAAAATAATGAAGCCGTCGGGGCAAGGCCACCATCTTGAGCAACGCTACTCTCCCCATCACCGAGAGGGGGGAGGGTTGCCCAGAACGCCACACAGCCCTTCAGAGCACGAATACAGCGCCCTATGTTCCCCTCTAGTATGTCATCCGCACTATGATAAATCCGGACTCCTAAATAGGTAAAGCATGAACACTCCCACACCAGATCAGCCGCCAGGTGCGGTTCGGGCACATCTGCCCGCAGCGGAAACAAGCAGGTTTTAGTCCAATTCACTTTAAGGCCCGACCTCTGCCCAAATTCCGACAGCATTTGTACTGCCCCCTGTAACGCCACTGTCGTGTCCTCCAAGAACAACAACAGATCATCAGCATATAGCGAAATGTAGTGGGGGGTACCGCCACATATGAGGCCCCTATACGCTATCCCTAGCCGTGCTCGGGCCGCCAATGGCTCGACTGCCAATGCGAACAGCAGGGGCGAAAGTGAACACCCCTGACGTGTTCCTCTTCGCACCGGATACAGGACTTTCGTCCAGCGGCGAAATCGCTCACCAAAACCAAATTTCTCCAAAACCTTATTCAGATATTCCCATTCCAAGCTATCAAATGCCTTTTCCATATCCACCGACAATACGGCTGGCATCAAATCCACGTCAAAGGCATTCCCCAGTACTCGTATTAGGCGTCTGATATTGTCTGAGGTATTCCTTGTCGGAATGAACCCCGCTTGATCCTCATGGATTAGTGCAGTCATGTGGGGCAGCAGTCTCGTGGCTAATATGCGGCTCAGAATTTTATAATCCACTGTAAACTTGGAGATTTATAGAGCGCAGTTGTTGCCCGAAGGCGTCCAAGCGCTAGGATAATCGTGACCTACAGAGAACAGGGGGGGGGGGAGAAGACAACGGTTTAGTAGGCAAATGTGAAAAGGTGGGTCTTCAGATGTTTGCGAAACGAGGTAAGGTTCTGGGTGGCTCTAAGATGACATGGTAGAGCATTCCAGGCCTTAGCTGCGTTGTACATGAACGTCCTTCTGCCGGTTCTAGATCTTTTTTATTCTTGGGACTACTGCTAAAAGAGTCTGGCTGGAGCGAAGACTACGATTGTCAACATGGACAGGGGTCTATATGAGGTCACATCGCTACTTTCCCTCCCAGATTTTAACAAGGGGACCACTAGCGCCTCTCTCATGGATTTCGGCAAATGGCCCTGCTCTACCGCCTCACCATATACTTCCACCAGGTGGGGCGCCAGGATGTCAATGTATTTGACATACAATTCTATTGGGAGACCGTCCACTCCTGGCGTCTTGTTCCTAGCTATCTGCTTGATCGCTCCCCTAATCTCAGACAGGGTAATAGCCTGACCCATTTCTTCGGCTACCTCTTCGTCCAAGTGCGGGAGTAGACTCCCCGTTAAATAGTCTTCTATGTCCAGCGTTGTCGCCTCTAAGTGACTCTGATAGAGTGCAGTGTAATAGCCCAAGAAGCGCGTGGCAATTGCAGCTTGGGAGTGGACCAGTTCTCCTGTCTCCATACGCACATCCAAGACCGGGCTCCCTCCCAGTACGGGGCTCGCCAACCGCGCCAACAGCGTACCCACCTTGTCCCCTTCATCGTGAAACTTTGCCAAATACTGTTTGTGATCATAGCTCCTTAACCTCTCCGTTTCCACCGCCACTAATTTCTTAGCTGCTGAAAGCTGCTCTTGCAGTGCCTCCCGCTCCGGCCTCCGCCTCTCTATGTCTCTCAGTGCCTCTTCCGCTTTCTTAACATCCCTTAACACCATTGGGGACCCACCTGTAAGCTGTTGGGGGTTGTTGCTGGACCCGCGTTCTCCGTGCTGACCTGCTGCTGGGTTGTGCTCCTTGCCGCTGCTCCTCGCCGCACCCGCTCCGCGGGTGCCGCTTCGCGGCTTGCCTTAAGGAGTGGTGAAGGCTGCGCGCTGTGTCTGGGAGGCGCCAGGAAGGACAAACTCGCCGGCGCTAAGCAGGGACTCAGAAGACCAGGAGTCCCTGCTTCCCCAGGCCTGTGAGCGGACGCGCCCACCTTCAGACACGCCCCGCCTGACCAGGAGTAAAAGGCGTGTGTGTGCTCTACTTGTTGGGACCCACCTGTAAGCTGTTGGGGGTTGTTGCTGGACCCGCGTTCTCCGTGCTGACCTGCTGCTGGGTTGTGCTCCTTGCCGCTGCTCCTCGCCGCACCCGCTCCGCGGGTGCCGCTTCGCGGCTTGCCTTAAGGAGTGGTGAAGGCTGCGCGCTGTGTCTGGGAGGCGCCAGGAAGGACAAACTCGCCGGCGCTAAGCAGGGACTCAGAAGACCAGGAGTCCCTGCTTCCCCAGGCCTGTGAGCGGACGCGCCCACCTTCAGACACGCCCTTGCCTGCAACGCCCACTACTTAGCAAACAGCCTGACGCTCAGCGGGACGCGAGCGGGACGCCGAGCGAAGCCCGAGCAAAGGGCGGGCCGTCTGTGGCCGTCCGGGGCAGGAGGAGGCAGGGCTGGGCCACCCCTCTTACATCTGCTGCAACAGACCCTAGTTTGTGGTGCTACACTGTGGGTCCGGAACTCAGCATGTCAACCCGTTCCGGTAAGGCCTTGAGGGGTGGCAGTGAAAGTGCCCCAGGGGCCGCCATGTTCGGCTCTATGGACAAATTCCTCACCAGGGTGGCGGCTGTTATTGACAATGAGCTTGCCATATCAGAACGGCGCCTTTCTCTTGACTTTCCCCCTTCCAAAAGTCCATCTTCGTCATTAGCGATGCCCTCATCAATCTCCATTTCCCCTGCACCCTTGCTTGGGGCTTTACCTGGGGTTTCTCACATTGCACCACTAGAGGATGGAACAGACGGGGTAGAAAGTTTGCTGATTGATCCTCACCTCGCAAGCCCTTGTACCGTGGTTGTAGAGTCCCGCCCCGACCCTCCCACAGCCGGTTCTTCCGGCATTCAGTCCCAATACTGCTCTGACGTTCCCACATCCGATCCTCAACTTCCGCCCAAGACTCGATCTATCCAGGGGCCTATGAAAAGGAAGGGGAAAAGGGCGACCACCATTCGTAAGGGCTGTCAGTCCACGCTTATTAAGCATGCTAGATACCAGTCCCAGAGGGGCCCCATACTCCCAGGCGCTGGTGGACCTGTTCCACCCGGGAACTCTATCGCTTCTCCAATCGTAGCCGACACAGTGCTACCCCCCTTGCTGGTCCCATCAGTACCTGACCAAGCCAATGAGGGTCTCTTTCTGGAGTCGATCGAGAAACTGGTCAGGTCTCTTTTGGTACCACTTACCGACCGAGTTAAAAGTTTGGGAGATAGGCTTGATCGCTTTGAACAGGTTACCAGGGACAATTTCTTTTCCCTGAAAACCCTGTTCAAACTACAGCCAAAGCCCAGCGAGGACAGGACAGACAGGAACACTGTGAAAGAGGCCTCAGTGACAGTTGACACAGCCACCCAAGCGACCTGCGTCTGGGAACGCTTCCCCGGTTGTCTCCCATGATGGCCCGAGGAAGACAAGATCAAATGTCTCCACTCATGCTGCCCAAGTGCATGCTATCCCTCCCTCAGTTGTAACAACCCCTGTGCCCAATTTAGGCCAAAGGAAACACCAGAAGGGAGGGACGGGTCCAACTTCACAACCGGGGGCCGCTTTATACGCCAATACTGGC
The DNA here is from genome assembly GCF_964261635.1 of Lissotriton helveticus. Taxonomy (NCBI): domain Eukaryota; kingdom Metazoa; phylum Chordata; class Amphibia; order Caudata; family Salamandridae; genus Lissotriton; species Lissotriton helveticus. Next base: position 496,298,491 of record NC_136062.1, read on the forward strand.
GGCACAGCGACAACCCTGAAGGCTATACCCATCGCCATTTCGTCCAAAACCCTTCTCCAGTGGCTTCTACGCAGAAACCCACACGTAAGTGTCCCCCAGTTAACCTCCCCCCTGAGTGCCACCCGTTTGTTGTCGTTCTTACCAAAGTCCCCCCTATTAGGAGTACCCAGCAGGAAAACCATCAGGCGCTTAAGAATAAGGTCATCCACTGGCTGAAAATCAACAGGCCCCTCCCTTCGGGTGTGGATGGCATAATTCTTGGCGTACGTAGGGTGGGATGGATTGGACACGGGAAAAAACCTTTTGAAGGGGATTGTGTGGTGGTTAACTTCCAAGACGCAAGAGTCGCCCATTTGATATGCTCCCAAGGGCGATCCACGACGGGAACGGGTGTCGATACTGTCGACTTAACATTCTTCTACCCATGGACTTTCCCGTCCAATCCTACTAGCCACCTTGGACAACCCCCCCACAATAGTAAATTTGGGGGCCAACTTCTCGTAGAAAACATCGCCCACGGTTACCCTTCCCCGGGAGTCTCCTCACAGCAGATATACCCAGCCCCAGTGACACAGAATTGGGGTCCCTGGGGTTGCTGACTCTGTGACGCTCCCGGGGGGGCCCTTGTGGTTCTTAGTCCTGCTGCCGAGCCTACACCCCCCCTTAAAATTCGTAGCCCCTCGACTACACCACAAAGCCAGGCTTCTGTTGAGCTTGCACAAGAGCAAGGGGAGACTGGGGCACCTTCTGACCTTTTGGTTAGCCTCCCTGGGGTGGGAGTTGTGGACAGGCCCGACACTATCGAGGTCCGTAGCATTACGGCTGTGACGGACCCCTCGATTAGGGTTTTCAGCTGGAATGTGGCGGGTCTCGAGAGGAAGCTAGCGCTGCCGGACTGGAACGCGCTAGTGGAGCAATACTCCATATGCCTGTTCCAGGAAACCTGGAGTGGGGTGCCCCTGCATAAGGCAGGATATTCCACCCACTTTTTGCCGGCAGTTCGTAGTGCAACGGGTAGGGGCCGCCCTTCGGGTGGCCTATTAATTTGGGTGGCTTCAGAACTCAACTGCAGGGTGGTGGAGCGGGACACCAAATGCCCGGATCTCCTCAACATACTGTTGAGAAATTCCCAGGGCCGAGTCATTCTAAACATCTTTAACATTTACGCCCGAGGCACAAAGGGGGGTAGAGAATCCCCAGCAATAGCCTGTCTAGAAGCCCAGCTTCGCTCGTCTCCTTATAGGTCTTGTACCTTGTTGGCGGGCGATTTCAATTGTACCTTTGAGCCCCTGGACCTTGAAATCCTAACTGACCAAGAGGAACACGACAGTAGGTGGGGGATTCCGTTCCTTGAACTCAGTCCCATCAAAAAATGGACAGAAGTGGCCCTCCAGATCAACTCAGTAGCTATGGAGTTTGGTCTGAGGGCTGCCAATGGCAGGACTAGGTCCGACAGAGTAGGGGCCCATACCTACAATAGGCCAGGGCATACGTCACGGATTGACTACTTTCTCCTTGACATACACCTGTGGAGCACAGTGGAGGATATGGTGATTATACCATCTGTTGAGAGTGATCACAATCTCCTCTCTCTCACCTTGTCCCACAGGTGGCTAACTAGCACTGCGAGCCGAACTTCTCGTAACCCCGCCCCGGAGTTGTTAGTAGTCGCCAACTGTGGACGGCGACTAAAGTGGGCGAAGTTGGCACTTTCAGAGGAGAAAACTTCTGCCATTAGGCAGCTTCTTGCCTCAGCCCTAGTCAATCTTGACTCCCAAGAGGATGGGTCGAGGGAGGTGGCCCCAAGGTTTTGTACTATAACCCAGGCTATTAGTGACCTCTTTGTAGTTCCAGCTAACACGAATAGAAGGAAACCAAGCTCACGAGCTGGACAGGGCTGGTACAATCAGAAGTGCAGGGAGGCTAAGTCACTTCTCATTGAAGCAGTCAAGTCCAAACAACCGGCCAGGACCAGGGAGGCCAGGAGATACTATGCACTCTGCCAAAAAAATGCTAGGATGGAGTGGGAGGATAAATTCTGGCAGGACCTCCTGGCTGCCAGTCGTGGGAAAGACGCCAAAGGTTTTTGGAACTTGGTGGGCAATAGGAACCGTCCCGATGACACTCTGAGGACCTGTACCATTAATGCCAAGACATGGTTCTCCCATTTCCAAAAACTGTATTCTGCCGCTGAAGGTCCACTAAACGACCCCTTTAACCTCCCGCCCTTTTCCGTAGTCCAAGACCTAGATTTTTTTTCTGTTTTGGATGTTACAAAGCAGATTAAAACCTTGGTACCATTAAAAGCAGCCGGTCCGGATGGCCTACCAGGCGATATCCTCCGAGCTTATCCGGAAGAATGGGGGGTTCTAATCTCTGCACTCCTCAACGCAATCGTTGTGGGAGGCCCCGTGCCAGATTCCTGGAGAGGCGCGGAGGTGGTCCCCATCTACAAAAAGGGCAGCCGGGACCTACCTGGGAATTATAGGCCCATAAGCCTAATAGACTCGAGCCAGAAATTGGCGGGGAAAGCCATTTTGGGTAGGATTTCTCAATGGGTGGACGACAACCACATCCTGTCCGATATGCAAGCTGGGTTCCGTTCAGGTACAGGAACTATCGAACAGGTCTTTAGGCTCCTATTACTATATTGGAAGGTGGTGGAACTGGGCAAAGGCAGTCTCTATTTGGCCTTTATTGACCTAAAGACTGCCTTTGACCTGGTCCCTAGAGAGGAACTCTGGAGGGTGCTTCATGGTCTAGGGATGCCCCTGTACATATTAAACCTCCTCATTAAACTGCACACCAACACCTATGCCCAGGTCAGATGGGGGTTGAACGGGGAAAAAACCGATAAGATCAGGGTTGGGAGGGGAGTAAGGCAGGGTTGTGTACTGGCCCCTACCCTATTCTCCCTCTACATTAATGGAGTGGTAGATCATCTACTCGGCGAACCAGCAGACGCTCCCACCCTGGGAGGCGTAAAAATTCCAACCCTGCTGTTCGCCGATGACACCCTCCTCATCTCTAAAACCCCCCAAGGTCTTCAGACACTTCTGAACCGCTTTCAGGACTTTTGCACCACCAAGGGTCTTGTCATCAACGTGGAAAAAACTAAGTACCTAGTTATGCACCCACCACGCAAACTTGGCCGCCCTCCCATTCTGAATTCCATACCCCTTGAAAGAGTGGCAGAATTTGACTACCTGGGAATTCGACTTAACGATGCGATGAGCTGGACAGCCCACATCAATAAAATGACAATGGCCCACAAAAGGGTGGGGGGGGCCCTCCTTAAGGAGTTCAACAATTCAACAAAACACTGTGTTGCCCCTCTACTAGACATATACAAAGCACGTGCGGTTCCTGCGTCACTCTATGGAGCCGAACTGTGGGGCCTGGGCAAAGTGGATTCATTGAGCAAGGCCGAAAACAAATTCATTAAAGACCTCCTTGCTATTCCATCGAGTAGCCCGACCATCCCAGTGCTCATGGACACTGGCTGCAAAGCTATAAGGGATCAGGCCCGTCTTCGTCCCCTTTTGCTCTGGGCTCGTCTGTGGAGGGTTCCGGAGCTAAAATCTTATGCCAAGGGTCTAGCTGAGGTGATGCACTCCGACGGTTGGCATAGCATTAAATGGCTGAAGGACATTAAACATCTTTTAGGGGACCTAGGCCTGGATTCCTGCTGGCATAGCCACTCCGCTCCCCCGAAGGAGATCTTAAAAAAACTTTTTTGGGAGTGGGTTCGTGAGAAGTGTATCAGTAGCCAGCAGCACTGCAAAACCACCGCAGCTTTTCTGTTGTTAAAAGATGTCGCCACCTACGAGCCGTACATGGATATAATAACAATTGCCATGGATCGGTCCTTGTACATCAAATTTCGGCTAGGAACCCTACCCTTGGCCGACTTCTGCTCCGGGTGGAATAAAACCCAGCCCTCATCACGCTTTTGTGCTCTTTGCCCCGATAAACCAGAGACGGTGCCACACTTTCTTTTTGAATGCCCGGACTATGGTCGCCCCAGATCACGTTGGCTTGGTCCTATCTGCAGAGAACTGGGTACCCGCCAGTATTCCGTTGCCCTCCGGATTCTTTTAACTAACACAGCCCCCCCCATTGTTTGTGCTGTTGCTAAGTTTTTAAAATGGGCTTGGTTGATTAGATATAGAAGACTGTCCATATCAATTTAATCCTCTTTTTAATTTTTTTTTAATTAATTTATATTGATCTAATGTGTTTTATTCTCTTATTGAATGCACAGTCTTACTTTTCTTTCGACATGCTGTTTTAATCTTTTGTACTGCTTTTATGATATATGCATATCGAAATAAAGCTATCAATCTAACACCATTGTCCTCTCCCCCGAATGTTTACTAATGCACAACCCTCTCACGACTACTTTGAATGCATCCCATTCTATGGCTCTAGTAGACGCTGTGTTCCTATTCACCCTGAAATAGCGTTCAATGCCTTCTCGGATTTCAGAGCAAAAGACCTGATCTTCCAGGGTTTCCGGACGTAGACGCCAAGTGCGGATCGCAGCCCTCCCATGCTGCCACCGAAGAGATATCAGCTGGGGATTATGATCGGATATGGTCCTAGCTAGGTATTCAGAATGCGTCGCTAGTGATGCCAACGAGGTGCTACATAAAATGTTATCAATTCGAACATGCAGCTCATGAAGCGCGGAAAAGAAAGAATAATCCCTGTCCTCTGGGTGGTGTTCTCACCATACATCAATCAAGCCCCACCTATCCTGCCAATCTGCTCTCTGCTTCGCTATCCTGCGGACCTGGGATTCAATCAGTGGTGGATGTGATCTATCCCCCGTCGTATCTGTGATCGAATTAAAGTCTCCCCCCAAGATAACCGGACCCGCCAGGAAATGTGCCAAAGTCCCTGATAGTTTATCCAAGAATCGGGGCTGGTCAGTGTTCGGGGCATAAATACTACAGATCACCACATCTCGTCCGTACAATCTCCCCTCCACCGTTACATATCTGCCCTCCGGGTCAATAACACTATTTGTGGCCTGAAAAGGAATCCCTGCCCTCACCCATATCAGTGTTCCCCTGGCAAACGCAGAGTAGGCTGTGCCAAATACCTGGCCACGCCATCGCTTCTGCAGCGCTGCGCATTCCTGTTTGGTAAGATGGGTCTCCTGAAGGAACGCTATCTGGATTCCACGTCCACCAAATATGCATGCACCTTATGGCGTCTGGACATAGTATGTAATCCACGCACATTCCATGTGATACATTTCAGTTCAGGTAACGTGCCCAAAGTAACAATCTCTCAACGGTTCTACTTCCGAACTTTGCCAGCCCACACCAGAGCCGTCTAACCCCAAACCCTCAACACTCCGGATAACTCCCCCAACCCTCCCCCCCAGAACAGGACCTAATAACACATCATTAGACCCCATCCAAACTACCACAACCATTCACACAATACTATCCTGTAGTAGTTACCACAGGTTGCCTTAAGGGCAATGGAGGGGTGGTCGAACCCCGACGGGTGGCAGCTCCGGCCCCAGCCCCATAATCCCCCACTGCAATGTAACACAGCTACAACATTCAAACGTGTTACCATCTGTCCCAGCTCTGCCATATTCAGTCCGCCGACAACGGCCCTCCTGAAGGGTCATGCCATCTACAAGTCATCCGCCGATCTCGGCGTCACCTCCGGGCCCCTGATGCTGTCGACATCCGAAATTTCAGTTCCCGATAGCCTCCTTTCCTCATCAGTGTCCGATCCCCTACGTGAGTCCTCCTTCTGCGATCCCGTGATTGCTGCTGTTGCCGCCAGAGCCCCCTGCCTATCAGCCGCCAGCTGTGTGAGCTTTAAGGCCTGTTGGGTTTTGTTCCGTTTGCGGATACGTTGTGATTGGCGCATTCGCTGTTGTTTAGGCTGCCCTCGACCTCCCCCGCTCTTACGGTCTTTGCCCGCCCTGTACAATTCAAGCCAGGACCAGGCATCTTCGGGCGTCAAGAAAAACTGCGTTGTACCATCAAGTATCACCCTCAGTTTGGCCGTAAAGAGCAGCGAATATTAGATCACCTCGTCTCTGAGCTCCTTCTTGACAGAAAAGTACGTGGCCTTGCGCCGCTGTATCTCCTGAGTGTAGTCCGGGAAGATAGTGACCGAACTGTTCTCCACCTTAAAAGGCCCCACGGAGCACGCAGTTTGAATCAACAGGTCCCTATCTTTATAATGGAAGACTCTGGCCACCACAGGTCGGGGGGGACGGCCCTGCAACGGCGGTTTGGCGGGTAACCTGAGTGCCCTTTCGAGGGTTGTGGAAAAGTAAATTTTGCCATGTTCTGTGTCCCTACGCGTCCTCCATCATATGTTATGAGCGCATGATTAATATGCATATGTATTCCCCATGATTGATTAAAGATGCAATTACAGTTGTGTCCACCTCTAGTATGCCAATTTCCAGTTCTCGTGAATACTACGAATATCAGGCCTATGTAAAGTTACGTTGCCACCTTTCTCAGTGTACACGTTATTTCATTGTAAAGTTCCCGTTTCTAGGCCTCAAAAGGGCCTGGATACCAGATTTAGCTCCTGTCTCCTGAAGCCTCACTGAGGAGCGATACAGCCCCCACCTGTATCCTCGACCCTTCACTTACTTCCTGCCTCACAGTGCCTGGCTCAGCCTGGCTCTGCCTCTGAGTCTGCCAAGAGTATGTTATGATTCCAGTTATCAGTTCAGTCCTCCTTCTCTGCATTCCTAAGCTACTGAACTGCATCAATAGTTTCCGTCATTGTCTAGCCTTTACGTCTCCACGTTAGAGAAATACTGCATTTAATGGTCATTTAATATTCTTCATCACGCACTACATGTAGAATAATGCATGCTCCAGTCTTAGAGTCTGTTCGCCTTTACCCCGATAACTTTTGGATTCTATCAACATGTTCTCTAAACATCAGATACTAGATACTGCTTAGGTACATGTCGCCCTGACTCTCCAGACTTCAGTCTCTGCTCCTAGCACAGAGTTCATAGCCCCCAGCTTCTCCTAGTAACACGTCATTGCCAAGTTTGCGCGCACCACCAGGTTAGAGGTCCCGGCTCCTTAGGTAGCCCCCTCCATGTTTCCGCCCCATTCATGACATATTCTGTTACGTTTGCATCACATGTCTATGTATACGCCTCTGTTACACCTACTTTCACCCTTATCTTTCGCGACTGCTATTGACCACACCCACTGCTCCGCCTATCGTATGTATTGTAATGCAACTGTTTTAGTATATATATTCGTGCACTGTTATTAAATGTTACCCATTCCCTTACGCCGATCCCAATTCTGCCCCCGGCAGCGCTGCCATCCTATTCCTGTGCAGGTTGTCCTGTTCCTGTCCTTTATGCTGTAATAAACCTGCAAACTCCTACTACCTCGAATCTTGACTCTTATTTTATTGAGCTATCTGTTATTGCTAAGTCCAGACAAACCTAGATCCGGTATTATTTATTTATATACCACATAATGGCGCCCGAATAGGGACTTGCCCTTTCCCCACGCGCCGGTGAAGCCACGCCGGCCCCCTGACCCTCTGCAGCCGTGACGGAACCATACCGTGCACGTGCAGATATTTCTGCTTCAAGTATCCCTCAGGCCCACGGAGGAGACGGAGGTGGCGGTCCAGCATCCAGACGAGGCGGTGGAGGAACGCGGCGAGTCCCGACCAGAGCCCAAGCCGAGAGTCCAAGGTCCGAGGTATCCGGAGGCCCACCCGTAACAGAAGTCCGAAGTTCGTCCGTCCGGCGTCGAAGCAGTCCAGTCCCATCCGAGGCCTTCCGTTCTTGCTGCCCGGTGAGTACCGTTGCTGGGGTAGTATCTAGACAGGGTCAATCTAATTGACTCTGGTCCGTGGGTTGGTGGTACACAGACCCACAAACGAAGTGTCCACTTCGGTGGATGCGGGTCCTGACGTGTCTCTGTATGAGACCGGTAAGTTTCGTACTGTTTCAGCAGTGCATCTAGTTTCTGTTCTAGTCAGTTCTGTTCTCGAGAAAATTCATGTATTCTGTTTCCCGTATTTCAGGTAGTATTCTGTTCGAACTGTTATTCTGAATGTTATTTATGTATTTTAATGTCGTGGTATGAGTGCGAAGTAATTATCGTGTTTATTGTGTATTGTACTGTGTCCAGATTATAGTTCAGTCATGCCGCTCTTTTCAAAACTGCGTCAGTTAAAAACCAGAAAAGGTCTGCTAGAAGCAGCAGTTCCTGTTCCGTCTAGGGACAGTCCAGGTCATTTCATGTATCAGAAGCATGGCATAAGCGCCATATTGTATCTAGATTTATGGGTAGAGTATACCAAACAGTTAGAGGAAAAGTATAGATGGCCCGTATCGGGTACATGGGATGCCGAGTGCATCATGAGAGTAGAAGAAGCATTATGGAAAAAGAAAGCCAGACAGTCACAGAAAGATGCCATTGAGTTATGGCGCAAAGAATCTCATAAAAGAACCGAAAAAGAAATCAGAAAGTCAGAATTAAGTAGAGAATCCTTAGAACGAGCCCAAGAAAGGGAATTAATCGAGATAGGTGAACGAGTTAAAACCGAACAGTCAGACAGACAGAGGCATGCTCTTATTAAGGGTATGTATCCTCTTCTTGCCGAGGGCTTGCCAAAAGCAACCCCGGAGGCATCCAGTAATTTCCCGCCACCATTAGTTCCGACCAAGCTACGTCACAAACCGACCGCAGCTGATATTTTCATTTCGTCCTATTTGGACGACACAGTCCCAGAATATGCAAATCCTGTTCCTGCTCCGCCAGTCCCTGTAAATCAGGCACTTCCCGCTCCTCCAGACACCGGAGTACCTGTTACGGTACCCCCGGTCCAGCCCGCCATACAAGTCCAGCCTACATTTCCATTTCCCACTCTGCCAGGACGAAGAGCATCAGTAGACGACTCTAGTTTAGGGGCCGCAGGAGGAGGTCCTCCTCAAACCCCGCCGCCACACAAGCGTTTAACGTTAGCCGAATTACATGCACAAGCGTCACAGCGTACGCCCAGGTATCAGTCTGTTGCAGAAATAAGAAAAGCCCTTACCGAATGTGGCTATGATCCAGTCCCAGGCGAGGATAATATGGTTTTATATTCATTACGCGTGAGAAAGGTGACCGAGTATCTAGTCACCCTACCAGATATGAAAGAAGATCTAGACAGAATATATCGTTTCATCCGTACAGGGAATGATCCAGAAAGTATTAGTGAAGTCATGTGCCAAAGAAAAGTTGAAGTCCAGCTCATGATATTAAAGTTTCTGATTAATTGTCTAATAAGGGAACAAGATTATCCGACCAAAGATCGAGCCGAAATGAAAATCCTGACAAGGTGGAGTGATAATATAGCCGAGGGTAAGCATAAGACCATCAGTAGTATAGAGAGTATGTACAAGAAAATCCGTAAAGAAATAATAAGGGTACACGAACAACGTAAAGAAGCACAAGTACGCGAGAAAGAAAATGACTCTTCTACAGAAGAGGTAGAGGACGAGAATCCCGACAGAATAGCGTATGTAGGAAAATCTAGATTTCCAGATCGCCATTTGCGCCTAGAACACAAGCCAGTTTTTCACCATCCAGCACCAGAACAAGGTTCTCTAGAACAAGTATTCCAAGCTACCGATCACATTCTGAAATTACGAATCGGTTATAGCGAGTTAAGTACTATGCATGAACAAGAACTAGCCCGATCAGCAGTCCGATGGACTACTGATTCTACCACTTTTCCAGACGAAATAGTGGCACAAATGTTTCTGAAATTGCCCCCAGCCGAGCAGCGACTGGTGGGTATGTATATGATCCAGCACCTCATTACATTGTATGAGGGTCAACATTCTGATCCAGGTCCGTTACATGATGTCCTGAACGAGTTACTCCAGTATAAATGGAAAGGTTTAGGTACCGATTTAATTAGTGTCATTTTAGAACAGCGCCACAAATACAGAACGTTTCTGAACCCACATTTTGTTCATGTCTCACCCCCAGAAAGTAAACCCTTTTACATAGACAGACAGAATCCGTTACGAGAAGTACATCCAGTTAAGACAGAGGGTGGTGAAATGCAACGAGTGTTTGTTTACACCCCGATCACAAAGATGGAACTCTTAGAGATGAAAAAGTTAATTCCCTGTCATGATAAAGATCCAGCAGGGTTCCACCGAGAATTAAAAGACATGCTCCGTATGGGAGAATACACGTATCCAGATATCATTAAAATGTTAAAGGTCCTGTTGCCCGCAGGGGTATATGAGAAACTCAAAGAAAAAGAATGGGAGGTGGGAGAGAAACAGATCGATTGGGCAGTTCTAGAAGCTGAAGACAAGGCACGAGTACCAGGTACCGGTCTTGGAGATAAATGTAAAGAATTACCAGAATTATTAATACAAGTTTTACCCAGATTATTGACAACTAGAAAGGAAGACTGGGATGCAATCTCAGCCTGTAAACAGAAACAAGACGAAGATATTAGTGATTATTATTCTAGATTTGAGAAATGTTTTAGCATCAACAGTGGCCTCAAGACAAGTAGCAAATCATACCCTCATCTTTTTGTTACTAAATTAGTCGAGAATTCAAGTCCACAAATTAAAAACCGAGTTTTGAAAGTCGAAAGTACCTGGCAAGCTAATACCCCGTCCCAGATGTTACAGATGCTTCAATATCACCAGAATAGAATCAGAGAAGTGCAAGATCACGAGAGAAAACGTATGAAAGACACGAAAATGAAAGTACTAGTTGCACAATCTGTTCCTCAAGACAGTCAGAAGAGGGGTACAAATCAAGCCAGTCATCCTGCAGCTCCCGTTAAAGGAAACTGCAATTATTGTAAACAGCCAGGTCATTTTATAAACGAGTGTGCAGTTCTGAAACACAACATAGCTACCGGTAAGACTAAAGAAAGACCACGTCCGCCTAGACAAGAACAAGTTACACAGACTCCTCAGTCACAGAATGCACCACAGACAGTTACAGCACCGCAGCCTATCGCTGCAACACAGCATGTTACACAGCAGATGTACCAGTATGCACAGTCCGAGTATCCAGAGTATCAGCCATATTCATGAAACAGCCTAGAGAGGGAGGTAGGCTTGCCTCTCATCGAGATACCTGTAGATCAAGAAGGTCCCTATGTTCATAGTCAAGTATTAGGGAAAGACAGAAAGTTTCTGATTGATACAGGGGCAAGTAGGACCACCATCAGTCACGCCGAAGTTCCAGGGGCTCCGCTCTCAGGCTCTAGAAATGTTTCCCTTGGATTTTCAGGAAAACCTATCGTAAATGAAATATCAAAGCCAGTTACTCTAGAAGTAGGTCCATTGTCCCGCACTACTGATCTGTTACTTACTAAGTCATGTCCAGAAAATCTATTAGGCATTAAGACACTGAAAGAGTTAGGTGCAGTTATATGCTGTTCCCCAGAGGGAATACGATTGTTCCTACGTGACTTCAAGGGTCACTATGTATTACGAGATTTTGATCCGAGATTGTCTAATGTTCCGCAGCATCTATGGGCGCAAGGTCCAACTGATGTTGGCTTTATGCAAATCACACCCCATCGTGTGACTCTCAAGCCAGGTGTAGTCCTGCCACGAATCAGACAGTACAGATTGCCACCTGAGGCTGTAGCAGCCTTATCCAAAATTATTGACGAGCTCATGGCTCAAGGAGTAGTTGTAGAAACTGACTCCAATGTATGCAATTCTCCGATCATTCCTGTTATGAAACGTACTGACCCAAATGCACCTCCAGTATATCGTTTAGTGATTGATCTCCGAGAGCTTAATAAATGTATTATTCCCCAGTACCCAGTTGTCCCAGATATCTCTTCCCTATTGACAGCCATTGATTCCGAAGCCTCATTTTTCACTGTCATAGACCTCAAGAACGCATTTTTTAGTGTCCCCATTCATCCAGACAGCCAGTTTCTTTTCGGATTTTGTTTAAATGGAAGGAGCTATATGTTCACACGCGCTCCTCAAGGTTTCACAGAAAGTCCTAGTATTTACAGTCAAGCACTCAAGAGACAACTAGATAACATTCACATGCCAACTGACACTGCCCTGCTCCAGTATGTCGATGATCTACTGATCACAGCCCGTTCTGAATGTGCTTGCGAGCGAGCATCCCTTACAGTCTTGTATTTCCTAGCCGAGATGGGACACAAGGTGTCCCCTTCTAAGCTTCAATTCTGTGTCCAGCAAGTGGTCTACTTAGGACACTTACTGTCCAAGAGGGGTAGGCAGTTGACACCAGACCGAATCCAGTTAATAGCGAGTCTTCCTCAGCCCAAGACCCAGAAGGAGGTACGTGCTTTTATTGGCCTTACTTCTTATTGCAGACAATGGATTCCTCAGTATGCATTTCTGGCCAAGCCACTGATACAGTTAACGACACAGGAGGCAGCCGTATCGACTGTCCTCCCTTGGACATCTGAACATACACTTAGTTTCAATGAGTTAAAGAAAGCTCTATGCCAAGCTCCAGTTCTAGCAACACCGAACTACAGTAAGCCTTTTACACTTTTCGTCACTGAACGCGAAGGTACAGCATTATCTGTCCTCACACAAGATCAAGCAGGACAGTACAAGCCCTGTGCTTATTTTTCGAGCACATTAGATCCTGTAGCCCAGGCTCTGCCTGCGTGCCTCAAGTCAGTTGCAGCCACAGCACTAGCTATCAGACAAAGTGATTCCATAGTATTAGGACACTCCCTGACAGTACAAGTTCCACACTCCGTGGAAGTTCTTTTAAACCGAACACAAACTCAGCACTTGACAATTGCACGTTTAACAGGTTATGAATTGACACTGTTCCAGCCACACATAGAAATCAGACGCTGCAACATTTTAAATCCTGCTACATTGTTACCATCCGTTACTTCGAATTCTGCCACACACGACTGTGTGGAAGTAGTTAACATCATGACAAAGCCAAGACAAGATCTGACAGATATTCCATTACCAGATCCAGACCTGACACTTTATGTGGATGGTTCATGTATGAGAACAAGTACAGGAGAACTAGTCGCCGCGTATGCAGTGACTACCGACACTGAAGTTATTGAAACACACCGCATTGACACCCTGTCTGCTCAAGCAGCGGAGCTAGTTGCTCTGACACAAGCCTGCATTCACGCCAAGAACCTGAAAGTTAATGTTTACACAGATTCACGTTACGCATTTGGAGTCGTACACGACTTTGGAGTGCTCTGGCAAGAGAGAGGTTTCATGACTTCTCATGGAACCAAGATTCAGCATGGTCTCCTTATTCAAGCTCTGTTGGATGCCATACATTTACCGACATCCATAGCTATCATGAAGTGCAAAGCACATACGAAAGTTACTGACATTATTTCCCAAGGTAATGATCTAGCAGATCGCACAGCCAAGCTTACAGTACAGACACCAGACATTCCAGTTAATCCGATACTGACACACACTCCAGATCCAACTACCTGTATGACAGTTAAGGACCCTACTCAAGATGTCATAGATATCCAGTTACATGCTACTCCCGATGAAATCAAGAAATGGTCCGAACAAGGAGGGGTCCAGACAGATCAAGGATGGTTAACGAAGGGTAGAGCCACATGGTTTCTCCCCGACTCTATGGTTCAAGTCATTATTAATACCGCACATAGTCCAGCACATTTAGGAGAAAAAGCAATGTTAGACAGTATCCAGAATATTTGGTTCAACAAACATTTACGAGCTGCAGCCAAGCAGAAAGTCCGTACCTGTATGATATGTTGTCAGTTTAATCCAGGTAAAAGTGTCCCGGTGGAACAAGGTGGATTCCAGCCCCCTGACCACCCTTTTGAAGTCCTCCAGATGGATTACATTCAGATGGAGCGATGTCGAGGTTTCAAGTATGTCCTTGTAGTTGTATGCGCTTTGTCCAGGTGGACGGAGGCATATCCAGTTCCAGACTACACAGCCGCGACCACTGCCAAGCAGTTGGTTCGTGAGTTCTTCCCCCGTTACGGACTCCCTAGAGTCGTATATTCTGACAACGGCCAGCCATTCTCATCTGAACTCATGAAGCATGTGTCCCTTTTGTTAGGGTACCAGTGGAAGTTCCATTGTGTACGCCATCCTGAAGCAGCCGGTCTTGTAGAGAGACATAATCAGACCCTGAAAATCCGAATTGCAAAAGTTTGTCAAGAGAAAGGTGTGGACTGGCTCATAGCTCTGCCAGTCGCCCTGTTCTATATGCGCATGGTCGCACATTCCAGATCAGGTCTGTCCCCGTATGAGGTCGTTTTCGGCCGCCCCCCTAACATGTGGGGTACACCTAGACCTCGAAGTATTACAGATGTTTCAAGTAATATGCTGACAGATTACCTAGCTTCCTTGATGTCTGCCCTCAACTCTTGTCGTTCACAGGTTGCCGCCGCATTTCCAGACAATACCGAGGTGGCACCGCATGAAATCGTTCCAGGATCCATGGTCCTAGTGCGAAATTTCGATCGCTCAAGTCCGCTGGAGCCTCGCTGGAAGGAGCCCCAACAGGTCCTCCTGGCCACCCGTACAGCCGTGAAGTTGGAGGGACGCAAAGGCTGGGTGCATCTTTCGCATATTAAAAAATTTTTATGGATTGAAGCCAGTCTCAAAGAACATTTCCCAGGATTCAAAGGACTGCCAAAGTACTATTCTTAAGGACTGTCCCGCAAAAGACAATGATACTGCACCCTCCCTGTTAGAGAAAACTCCGCAACAGGAGTATAAACTCAAGTTAAGGTCTAGTAAAATAAGTCAGCCAGTTTGATTGTCTAAGTCCTCCCCTAGGTGAAACGGTTAGACCGGTTTCTGACATGTATAAAATAGACCCCCATAGTGAGAGAGTTAGTCAAAACTCAATCCGATGTATCGTTTTTCTATGTTTCATATTATTTCTCAGTATTATGATTTCCTGCACCAGTTATGCATTTTACCTGTATTTTCCCGTTTCTCATGTAAATAAGTCTTCCAATGCTACAGTAGAGCACACGTTTAGTGATCTGCCTCCTCATGAACTCTCTTACCGCCTCGCTATGCGTAATAACTCTTTCATCCGCATGTTACATTATTCACACCAGACCAGCAATGCCACTAATTGTTGGGTGTGTGGTCGACTCCCCCCTTTCCAGACACCGAAGGGAGTTCTGCCACTCTTTCCTTATCCATTTTCACATAATGGTTCGTGTGGAGCATGGTCCACGTTAACGTCATCCTCAACAGATATGTCTTTTCTTAATAGTACATGTTTCCCGGACAAGCAAGGTCTTCCCCACAGAACAGGGTTAGATCTAGAAAATGAAGTTTACAATTTAGGTAATTATTCTTCGAATTTCATGGTCCTGAATGTTCAGTCTGATTCCACTCCAGACTTACCTGCTATTTCAGTACTACCAGTCAAAGGCGAATTATGTGTTAGAAATAATGGTTCCGTACATGTAGGACATAGTGATTGTACTACTATTGTCAAGTATAGTGACAGTGGGAAATCTATTTTCAAAGCTTCACGTCATTCTTATTTTATTTGTGGTCAGACCGCATATGTTCGTCTGCCCCTCGATTGGGAGGGAACCTGTTACATTGCCTTCCTACTGCCACCTGTTTTCCTAGCCCCATCTGATTATCACAGAAACACACATCTAGTACACATTAGACATAGAAGGGAGATCGAGTCCCCCATTGTCGATTATACTGAAACTGCTCTAGAACAGTATACAGATTTCAATAGAGGTTTCTTCTTCTTTATAGGACCTATCCAGAATAGTAAGCTAATTCGTAGATTAACCAGAACCCTTGAAGCAGTAGTCAATGAGACTGCCTCTGCTTTAGGTAACTTAACTGAAGAGCAATCTGCTATGAGATTTGTCGTTTTACAGAATCGTCTCGTTCTTGACGTCATATTGGCCGATAGGGGCAGGGCCTGTAGAGTCATCGGATCTAGTTGCTGCATTTTCATTCCAAATAACGCGCCGTCTGTTTATTCAGCTATAACCAGACTCCATAAAATTGCCCATCTGTTACACCAAGATCCAGGCACCTGGACATGGTCCGGTTGGTTCTGGAATATAATTTCCGCTTGGGGATGGAAAGTATTGTCCTTTCTAGGTATTGCAGTAGCGATCATATTCAGCTGCTGCCTCTGTATACAATGTGGCCCTGCGATTTGCGGCATTTGTGCTACCTCTTGTATTCCTAGTCCCAAGTCCCGTTCTAAATCCCGTTCCAAGAAAATTCGAGACGAGCAAATGATACTGTATGAAATGATAGATGGTATCATGAATATTGATGTTTCCTGAAGGAAACGTAGTGACAAGGAGGGAATGTGGAAAAGTAAATTTTGCCATGTTCTGTGTCCCTACGCGTCCTCCATCATATGTTATGAGCGCATGATTAATATGCATATGTATTCCCCATGATTGATTAAAGACGCAATTACAGTTGTGTCCACCTCTAGTATGCCAATTTCCAGTTCTCGTGAATACTACGAATATCAGGCCTATGTAAAGTTACGTTGCCACGTTTCTCAGTGTACACGTTATTTCATTGTAAAGTTCCCGTTTCTAGGCCTCAAAAGAGCCTGGATACCAGATTTAGCTCCTGTCTCCTGAAGCCTCACTGAGGAGCGATACAGCCCCCACCTGTATCCTCGACCCTTCACTTACTTCCTGCCTCACAGTGCCTGGCTCAGCCTGGCTCTGCCTCTGAGTCTGCCAAGAGTATGTTATGATTCCAGTTATCAGTTCAGTCCTCCTTCTCTGCATTCCTAAGCTACTGAACTGCATCAATAGTTTCCGTCATTGTCTAGCCTTTACGTCTCCACGTTAGAGAAATACTGCATTTAATGGTCATTTAATATTCTTCATCACGCACTACATGTAGAATAATGCATGCTCCAGTCTTAGAGTCTGTTCGCCTTTACCCCGATAACTTTTGGATTCTATCAACATGTTCTCTAAACATCAGATACTAGATACTGCTTAGGTACATGTCGCCATGACTCTCCAGACTTCAGTCTCTGCTCCTAGCACAGAGTTCATAGCCCCCAGCTTCTCCTAGTAACACGTCATTGCCAAGTTTGCGCGCACCACCAGGTTAGAGGTCCCGGCTCCTTAGGTAGCCCCCTCCATGTTTCCGCCCCATTCATGACATATTCTGTTACGTTTGCATCACATGTCTATGTATACGCCTCTGTTACACCTACTTTCACCCTTATCTTTCGCGACTGCTATTGACCACACCCACTGCTCCGCCTATCGTATGTATTGTAATGCAACTGTTTTAGTATATATATTCGTGCACTGTTATTAAATGTTACCCATTCCCTTACGCCGATCCCAATTCTGCCCCCGGCAGCGCTGCCATCCTATTCCTGTGCAGGTTGTCCTGTTCCTGTCCTTTATGCTGTAATAAACCTGCAAACTCCTACTACCTCGAATCTTGACTCTTATTTTATTGAGCTATCTGTTATTGCTAAGTCCAGACAAACCTAGATCCGGTATTATTTATTTATATACCACAGGGTAAAGAAGGAAGAAAGGCCCTCCAGGGCTACTTGCGTCCGAAACCAGTTCTCCAGATAAGCTATCATGTCCGTACCCTCTATTTTTTCTGGCAGGCCTACCACCCGCACGTTGTTTCACCGATTGCGACTTTCGGAATCTTCGGCCCTCTTTTCTAGGGTCGCCAGTCGCTGCAGCGCATCTTCAAGTTTGCGTTCCACTGTCACCACCGCAGGTTTCAACTCTTGGAGGGTCGTTTCATTGTCTTTGACCCTGTCCGCTAACTTGGCATGGTCCGCCCTCAGAAGTCCCAGCCCGTCGCCACTTGGGTGATGTCCTGATGCAGTGATTCCTTTGTGGCTGCTATTGCTTCCAAAATTTGATCTAGGCGTTTGTTCATTCTGCGCTCGGATAGCGTGCCATCAGTTTCCGCACTGTCCTCTCGAGCGTCGTCCCGGTCCATCCCGCCCTCCTTCTGATCCTTAGGTTTCATGATGAGCCACGGAGCACTGCGCCACACCTCAGAAAGGCGTCCACCAGCGCACCTATCTCACAGCCACTGTCGTTCCTGCTGGGCATGTGCACAGTACGGCAGTGGGCCGTTCCAGGAGTCTTCCGCTTGTGTTCTCCTAATGCCTGTTACACTGTCGCGCTGCAGAGATGGTATATGCAACACAGAGCACCCGGTATGATCACCACTTATGTGAATGCCTAGCTCAAGGCTCCCTTATTCGTGCAGCTGTGGGCGTCCCTCCCTCCGGCAAGGCCCCAGGGCCAGTGATCATGTAGCCTGCACTCGCCTCGCCAGCTGAAGGTCCGTGTTCGGTTCCCTCCCGTGGCAGCCCTCTGTAAGCACAGCGTCCACCAGGCTGTGGTCCATCAAAGGCCTCACACCCCTTTGATG
This sequence comes from Lissotriton helveticus, assembly GCF_964261635.1. NCBI lineage: Eukaryota > Metazoa > Chordata > Amphibia > Caudata > Salamandridae > Lissotriton > Lissotriton helveticus. Next base: position 496,316,921 of record NC_136062.1, read on the forward strand.
GCGGCGGGGATCGGGGGTACCGCCCTGGTATGGCTATCCTCCTTCCTGAGGGACCGCACCCAGGCTGTTTGCCTGGGTGATTTTTCTGCGGACTTCCGGAAAGTTCAGTGCGGGGTCCCCCAAGGTTCCTCCCTTTCACCTCTTTTGTTTAACCTCTATATTGCCCCCCTTATTTTTTCGTTGCAGCAAATGGAGTTCAGCGTATACAATTATGCGGATGAAATCCAACTTGTTTTCAATCTGTCTTCTTCCTCTGCTTCCATTTCAAACTTCCAGTCTATTATGATTTTTATCCAGGACTGGATGAACTACAACCACCTGAAACTTAACCCGGATAAGACCGAGCTGGTGTTGACGGGTGGTTGCTCCAGGCCCTGGTCTCCTCTTTTCTGGCCCCCCTCCCTAGGTTCTTCCCCGGTCCCTTCTACCTCAGTTAAAACTTTAGGTATCAAACTTAATTCCCAGCTCACTCTTCACTCCCAGGTTAGTTCTGTGGTGTCCTCTTCTTTTTTGTCACTACGCACCATACGCAAGATATCCCGCTTTTTTTCCTTTGATGCCTTGAAACTGATCATCTTGGCGATGGTTATTTCCCGCCTGGATTATGGCAACGCCTTATATGCAGGTATTCCTGCATATTGTTTAAGGCGCTTGCAGCTGATCCAGAACCAGGCGGCACGGTTGGTGTTTAATCTTCCAAAATCCCACCACGTAACACCCCTTCTTAAATCCTTACACTGGCTCCCTGTCCGTGAACGCGTCCAGTTTAAGCTTGCTTCTATCATCTTTCAAGCACGACTGGGCGCGGCTCTGGCCTTTATCACATCTGAGATCGTTCCCTATGTTCCAACTAGGGAACTACGATCATCCACCCAATCCCTGCTGTCAGTCTCCCGTTTCCGGAGGAAGAAATGGGGAGGATCGAAGTTCGCGACCCTTGCCCCAGTCCTGTGGAATTCCCTGCCTCTAGAGCTTAGATCTCTAACTCTTTACCCTCAATTCCGGAAAAAACTCAAAGCCCATCTATTTGCTAAATCTTTCAACTAGGTCACTTGTTGTTTTCGTTCTCTTTCTTTTTATTTTCTGTTACTCCTCCTCTGGGGATCTGTCTGTTGTAGCGCCATGAAACCGCTGGTGAAAGTGCGCTTTATAAATATTTTAAAACTCAAACTCAAACTCAAACCCAATGTCCTCTATTGTGCTCCTGTCCACTGCAAACCAAGAACCCTCCATCAATTTCCGTGCCCGTAATCCACTTCTCCCTAACAAATGTTTTATGTCAGGTCTGCCTGGGCTCGTATTCCGCCGCTACCTGCTGGTAGGCGATATGCAGTTTGCATCTGCCACTCAAGCGCTCCGTCGCTGGCCCCAGGTATCCCGGCCGTGCAACACTAGCGGTCCGTCCCCGTTCCCAGCTCTGAGGCACCCGGGTGAGCTCCGCAGCCCCCTCCTTTGTAGGACCTCTGCTGTGGTCCCGCTGCTCACCCTGCAATTGGCGGCCATTCCAGACGGCCAGCAGCGCACACCCCCTCGCTCAACGTCGGAGACTCTGCGGTGGGTCCCGGTGCACTCCGCTAGGGGTACACATCATCGGTCACCGGCGCCGCGGCTCCTTCGCGTCCTCCACACACAAGATTGGTTGTTATCCTGGCGGAAAGGGGAAGCCTCCATCCACCGTACGAGTTGCCCTCCTCCCTCAGTACAGCGGAGAACCTTCGCTGCTCCACTCTACTGCCGGAAGCCGCCCCTAGCCTTCCTCTTGCCCAGCCCCACTGCGGAGGTACCTTGCGGTTCTGCAGCACTTCTATCCCGGGGCCAGTGACCGCTGCAGCAAGGCGCCGTGATAGCCTGTCAAGGAGGGCAATGGCACCTGGCGTTCTCCAGTCCTGCAGTCATGCTCCGGGGGTGTACCTGCTCAGATCGCCCAGGACGCCGCAGCTCAGTCCTGGTGGCCGATCTGTGCCGCCATCTTGCCTTCACCTCGTCGGCCCGGCCGGAGATTTCGCCCACAGTTTCAGGGCATTTCTAGGTCTTCGTCAACCATCACATTGAGCCAGCTGGCTGCGCCAGTCGTTCCGGCATTCGTTGCCGTAGCTATAACTGCACCAGCTGCGATTTATCAGGATTCTTGAGGGGATCGGGCACGGAGCTAGTTGCTCACGCCGCCTCCTCCATCAGCGCCCAAACCACGCCCCTCCAGTGCAAATTTGATGTCAAAGAATTAGAGTACCTAGAGCATTTTGTGTCCGCTGCAGGCATCAAATCCAAAGAGTCATTGGTAAACACCCTTTGTAATTTGCACACCCCTTTAAACAAAGAAGAGTTTACAAAGTTTCTGGGCATGACTTAATTTTATCACAAGTTCGTTCTGAACTTTGCAGGAATAAGCTCTTGTTTGAGGTCTCTCCTCCAGAAGGGAAGTACATTTGTTTGGTCCAAGTGCTGTGAGGAAGAGTTTGAGTGCATTAAGACATGTATGAATGAAACACCTTGTCTAGGAAGTTTTGACCCTACAAAGGCATCTTATCTCATGACTGATGCCAGCTTGAAAGGCTTAGGAGCAGCTCTTTTGCAGAAGGTTGATGGGGAGGTTAAAACAATTCTTTTTGTCTCTAGCCCTTGAGGGGTGCTGAATGCAACTGTTCTGTTGTGGAGACAGATGCTCTGGGTATTTTCTGGGCGGTGCGCAAGCTGAGAAAGATTTTGTGGGGAAAAGGTTCAGAATTCTTACTGACCACAAAACTCTTAGGAAGGTCTTCTCCAAGAAAGGCATTGACTTTGTCTCCCATGGGATACGGAAGTAGGTTGTGGCTCTACGGTCCTGGCAGACTGTCTGTCAAGACTCGGGGGTGAGGAGTGTGACTCTTGTCAGAATATGGTGTTCAGTTCACAACCTTAGTCATGGAAGAGTTTCGGAGTTCCAGGAGGATCAAGCATAAGAAGTCGTCCCTGTACCATCCACAAAGCAATGGTGTGGTGGAAAGGTTTGTAAAGGTTCTTAAAGAGACTCTGCAACAAGCTGTTGCTTGTGGTGAAAGTTGGGAGTTGGCAATGAGGAAGAAGGTTAGCGAGTATAGGTTCACTTCTTGTTCATCCTCTGGTGAAACTCTATTTCGTTTATTTAAAGGAAGGGTCCCCAACATGAAGGTCACTCCGTTGTGGGTAATAACCAAAAGAACCTTAGTGGATTAAAAGGTGGTCAGTATGGAGGGCTGAAAAGAGAGAAAGGGGTTGATGAAAAAAAGAAAGATCTTGTATGATAAAAGGAGGGCCGTGAAGAGAACAGTGGTCGACGTGGGAGACAGGGTAACGATATAGGGGTCCATTAGAATGGCGGGTGGACTTTGCCCGCTTTTCTATCGTGCCATGGCGGCAATGAATTTTGCTCACACGTGCTGAAAGAATTGTCTGTTTATAAGCTGGCATTATTTATAGAACTACAAACTCTATTGCTTTCCAGTAACCGGGCTGAGCATAAATTGGCAGAATGTACTTCTTTTGGTCTTGATATTTTGTCCTTAAACTCAAACTTTCTAATTTTTCCAAAATGTTGAGTGTGGGAATAATAAACACTAACTGCTCAAGCAAATGCCTTATGTATTAGCGGAAACGCCGTGTTATGTCTACGTGGTCGGCAAAGCTATTTTTATCCGGACATAGTGAGTGTTTAAAGCTCCGCGTATTGTTTTGGGCTCTGCTTAGCGTTGCGAGGTCCTGGATGGGGGAATATATCTTTTTCTTTGTGCTACTGATACAAAACTCTTAACGAATTACAGGGGACGCCGTATTATAGGCAAGCGAACGGCAGAACTATTTACCTCCGGAGCTTGTAAATCCTTAAAGAGCGGCTATTGTATTGCTGTCTAACCTGTTGCCAAATGGTGTGGGCTCTACTTGCCGTTACAGGGGCACAAATAAAATGCTGAAAGACTGCAGCCAGCGTTATCATAATTTTTAGACATTGGGGTCTACCTCTGTTGTCTCGGCTGAGTTCTGCTCATCTTGTTTGTTATTTTTTCGCGGGTGCGGAAAGACGTATCCTCGCGGTACTTGAACGCGAGGAATATGCATTGAATTCTGGGAATTGTAGTCAATACTTCTTTGCGAAAAGGCCATGCCATAAATACGTCTGTGATCTTAATCTCTCAGATTTGACACAATCGATCATCATGTAGCTGTCATACGATTTCCTGTATACATTGTTTGCCCATAGTTACTTCTCCCGAAGTCCAATAAAAAAAAGGGGGCGAATCATTCGCACAATCATTTGCCATTAGGTATTACATAGCACTATTACTACTCTAATAGATAAGTGAAACTATCGCAATCTAGTTCATGGTTGGAATCAAAATGTAGTGAACATGCGAGACAGAATCCCAGCACCTTTTTTTTACATGGAGCTTAATCGGATGAGAATCCTGTCTTATTCAAGTTAAAAAATGCTCTTAAAAGAGGAATGATAGTGTTGATCTCATAATTTCTCTGGGAACTTGGATTGTGAACTCAAGATGTCTGTCACGATTATATAATCGCAGTTCAGCCTTTCCTGTCACTTTACTGTTGTATAACATGGGTACTCAGCAAAGGATGGTATCTTCTGTTCTTTAAAGTGTTATCCTCGCTGACCAAAAGAGAAGCAACACTATTTATCAAATTCAACACGGCAGTCGATGGACTTAATGAACGTTCAGAAATGTACCATCTTTAATCTATATCACAATTACCACACACAGTTTCTGCAAGCATAGTGAGCGAGTACCAACCATCGCGAGTTAGTGCAGATTTACACAATATAGCAAAGTCAGAGACCGGACAGAAGACGGCGCGTGTGGTTTTGTGTCTGCCTGTCTTTTAGCGTTGCATCCAGAAATGTCGTTTCTCAAAGTATTGGTTTTACTAACCATGACAATATAAATACCTAAAATATTAATAATATGCAGAATAAGACACGCCCCTACCCTAGTGTGCATCAAACTGGGAAACGGGAACATGAATCAGATGGAACAGAATGGGATGTCACAGCCAATGGTCCCAGCCCAGCTGGCCTCTGTGACGATTCATAAAGGGGGTGGTGATGGACAGAGTATCTGAATTAAGCAGAACACTCCTACCCAGTCAAAAGATCAGGGCTTGATCCATCACCATTTTTTAGCTCACTGCACCATCCCAGCTCAGAACCTGGCTACATGCAAATGAGTCTGACCCTGGCCCAGTGCATCATGGGAACAGGGCAGACCAAACTACCAAGCCAATTCTTTACTGGAAAGGAAACAAGCTTCCGGGGACCGGTTTCTGGCATTACAGCCGTCTTCGGCCCGGCTTGCTTGAATCCTGATGGTGCAGTGAACAAGGGACTCACATCTGAGTATACCCTTCCACACTTGTGGTGGCCAAAACGATTCATAAAGGGGGTGGTGATGGACAGAGTATCTGAATTAAGCAGAACACTCCTACCCAGTCAAAAGATCAGGGCTTGATCCATCCGAAGACGGCTGTAATGCCAGAAACCGGTCCCCGGAAGCTTGTTTCCTTTCCAGTGAAGAATTGGCTTGGTAGTTTGGTCTGCCATGTTCCCATGATGCACTGGGCCAGAGACAGACTAATTTGCATATAGCCAGGTTCTGAACTGGGATGGTGCAGTGAGCTAAAAAATGGTGATGGATCAAGCCCTGATCTGTTGACTGGGTAGGAGTGTTCTGATTAACTCAGATACTCTGTCCATCACCACCCCCTTTTTCAAATTATTTTGGCCACCATGAGTGTGGAAGGGTATGCTCAGACATGAGTCCCTTGCTCACTGCACCATCAGGATTCAAGCAAGCCGGGCCGAAGACGGCTGTAATACCAGAAACCGGTCCCCGGAAGCTTGTTTCCTTTCCAGTGAAGAATTGGCTTGGTAGTTTGGTCTGCCCTGTTCCCATGATGCACTGGGCCAGGGACAGACTAATTTGCATATAGCCAGGTTCTGAACTGGGATGGTGCAGTGAGCTAAAAAACGGTGATGGATCAAGCCCTGATCTGTTGACTGGGTAGGAGTGTTCTGATTAACTCAGATACTCTGTCCATCACCACCCCCTTTTTGAAATTATTTTGGCCACCATGAGTGTGGAAGGGTATGCTCAGACATGAGTCCCTTGCTCACTGCACCATCAGGATTCAAGCAAGCCGGGCCGAAGACGGCTGTAATGCCAGAAACCGGTCCCCGGAAGCTTGTTTCCTTTCTAGTGAAGAATTGGCTTGGTAGTTTGGTCTGCCCTGTTCCCATGATGCACTGGGCCAGGAACAGACTAATTTGCATATAGCCAGGTTCTGAACTGGGATGGTGCAGTGAGCTAAAAAACGGTGATGGATCAAGCCCTGATCTGTTGACTGGGTAGGAGTGTTCTGATTAACTCAGATACTCTGTCCATCACCAACCCCTTTTTGAAATATTTTGGCCACCATGAGTGTGGAAGGGTATGCTCAGACATGAGTCCCTTGCTCACTGCACCATCAGGATTCAAGCAAGCCGGGCCGAAGACGGCTGTAATGCCAGAAACCGGTCCCCGGAAGCTTGTTTCCTTTCCAGTGAAGAATTGGCTTGGTAGTTTGGTCTGCCCTGTTCCCATGATGCACTGGGCCAGGGACAGACTAATTTGCATATAGCCAGGTTCTGAACTGGGATGGTGCAGTGAGCTAAAAAACGGTGATGGATCAAGCCCTGATCTGTTGACTGGGTAGGAGTGTTCTGATTAACTCAGATACTCTGTCCATCACCACCCCCTTTTTGAAATTATTTGGCCACCATGAGTGTGGAAGGGTATGCTCAGACATGAGTCCCTTGCTCACTGCACCATCAGGATTCAAGCAAGCCGGGCCGAAGACGGCTGTAATGCCAGAAACCGGTCCCCGGAAGCTTGTTTCCTTTCCAGTGAAGAATTGGCTTGGTAGTTTGGTCTGCCCTGTTCCCATGATGCACTGGGCCAGGAACAGACTAATTTGCATATAGCCAGGTTCTGAACTGGGATGGTGCAGTGAGCTAAAAAACGGTGATCGATCAAGCCCTGATCTGTTGACTGGGTAGGAGTGTTCTGATTAACTCAGATACTCTGTACATCACCACCCCCTTTTTGAAATTATTTTGGCCACCATGAGTGTGGAAGGGTATGCTCAGACATGAGTCCCTTGCTCACTGCACCATCAGGATTCAAGCAAGCCGGGCCGAAGACGGCTGTAATGCCAGAAACCGGTCCCCGGAAGCTTGTTTCCTTTCCAGTGAAGAATTGGCTTGGTAGTTTGGTCTGCCCTGTTCCCATGATGCACTGGGCCAGGGACAGACTAATTTGCATATATAGACAGGTTCTGAGCTGGGATGGTGCAGTGAGCTAAAAAATGGTGATGGATCAAGCCCTGATCTGTTGACTGGGTAGGAGTGTTCTGATTAACTCAGATACTCTGTCCATCACCACCCCCTTTTTGAAATTATTTTGGGTTCTGTGACGAGCATGCAGAATCAAAGGCATTTAAATTGGAACATGCCTTCAGTCACGATGGCCCCACAGCCCAATACAGAATAGAACGCCAAATTCTTAACAAATTCAGGATTTCAACAAAATTCTTCAGTGATTAACAATGATTTTCCACAACTTCCACCTACACTAGGAGTTTCTTCTGGACTGAATCAGACACAATGACGGTGCCTGAGACGGGAGAAGGATTGCATGCTTGGTGCAGTCCTAGAGGTCACCCAGAGTGGCCCTTTTGTAGAAGAAGTAAATGGGAATCCGGCATCTCTTTTAATCAATAATTGTGCCTCCCGTTCCACAGTCAGACTGACGGGAGCGCCCAACCCACCCCTCTGGGAAACAAGTCCAAGTTGTAGGCATTTCTAATAAATAACTAATAAGCTGTCAGCAAATGTTCCCGTACAAATTGTGTCAATGATGAATGGCCACAAACTTAAACTGTGATTAAGATCCGGTTATAATGTTAGGGAATAACCTTGTGAACTGACTTGTGTAAATTACTGTGCACCAGATGTGTTTGGTATTCACACATAACGTGAAGACTCTAAATTATATTCGGCAACTCGAGAGTTAATTTGTTTCCAGGCTTTACATAAGAGTATTTAACTCCAGATTTAAATTGCACAGTAAATCAAGAGGCTTGGGATTTTACAGGAAAGAAATGTGAATTGATTGAAAGTGCAGAGCCAGCTTAAATCACGGTGAAACCGAATGCAGTGTCCACACTGTTGGACTTGGCCCATTTTCCCCCCAAAAATTTGCTTTTCACCCCCCTGTTTAAGATGTCTCCCCCATGGTAAAGAACACTGTATAGGCCATGTGTGGTTTGAGATGCCCTGTTTAATGTGAAAATGTCACGCAATGGTGTGTGCACTTATTAATCTCCCCCCATTGTGTAAATGTACCCTGGTAACATGCCGTATTTAAAATGGATGCCATGGCTATGTGTTGTGCCACCTGACTGCAGTAGGTTAGCGGTCTAGTTGTTTGGTACCCAGCCACCCCTGCTTTTGAAGGGAAAGCCTGTCCCCCAGGGTGCTCTACTCCTCCCCCTGAGCCAGTTAGAACCAGTTCCCCTGAGGATTCTAGAAGCTTTTGGCACTGACTGGTAGGTGGGGTGAGGGGCATATAAATAAGGGGGCTGTGCCACCATGTGCTGAGATAGAGCTGGGACAGGAATGTGAGGGGACCTGCTGCCAGGGGATACCACCACTTGGGCCTGTGTACTGGACCCTGCACCCATCTAGATCCCCTCTACTGTCCCCAGGGCTAGTGGAAGCCCCACTGCAGGAGTTCAGGCTGCTGTGTAGGAGGAGGGCCACGCTACAGAGGAGGATGGTGAAAGCCTACCACCCTGTTTTGATGAGTCCCCACTAACTGTTGACCTGGCCCAGTAGTGCCTGCTGCTCTGTCTCCTGGCCCCTGGAGAAGTAAGGAGGGTCAGCCTCGGTCCCATTAGCCACTGGGACCTGGCGACACGCAAGCGCTGCACCTAAAAGCACCTGGAAAGGAAGGAGCACCTTGGATTGGACCCCCCAGGAGGTGAGAAGCGTTACCCTGGGGCCCCTGGGGCTTGCTGCTGGGACTTTCTGCCCCCCAAAGCGCACAATCCTAAAGCGCTATGCCTAGAAGGAGCCCTGTGTGCCTGCAAGCGCTACCTTGGTCCAGGACTTTTGTAGCCTGCTGTGCCCTTGCATCATGACCATCAAAGCACTGTATGTATAGCCTGCACTGTGCTATTTACAAGCGCTACAGCGCTGGATTCTGCCACTACGGTACCTACCTAGAAGAAGCGGGTGCCTACACCGCGATAGCCCCACCTTGGGAACTGCCTGTAATCACCGCCGCAGCCCGGGAGCAAGGAGGAGGCGAGGCCGCACTTCGGCATGATTATAAACTAAGCGGGTGCCTACGCAGAACTCACTGGCCGGGTCTCTACGGCCCCCGGAGCCAGGAGAGGGCCACCGCAGCATCAAGGAGAGTCCGCTGGGAAGGGTTGAAGCATCGCCGCTGCCCCGGGCGCCAGAGAAGAGGAGCGTGTGAACGACGGACCTGCCTTGGTATTAGGAAGGCCCGGAACGGGCCTGTAAATCTACAGCGGCCACCTCCATGTGACGGGACCTGCCTTGGTATTAGAAAGGCCCGAACCGGGCCTGTAAAGCTAAAGGGGCCACATCCATGTGAAGGGCACCGGCTGCGTTATCGGCCACGCCCCCCCTGCCGCTGTGCAGCCATTGGTGGAGGCTGCAACGCCCCTGGGAGCCACGCTGCAATGGGCAGCTGCGGGCGAGCCTCCGCCCCGCTGTACTCTGAGTGGTCCCTGGGCTGGGAAGGACATCAAGGGGCCTGGGACCGTCAACGACCATCGGAGCAGGGGCTCCCAGGAGCGGGAGAGCCCCCCCGACACTGCCCCGATCAGGCCTGCAGAGTGAAGGCCTAAAGGAGGCCCCCAGCGAAGGCAACCCCCTCTGGGGTGGACGAGAGGCTACTGGGACAGCGGGGGCTGCTGTGGAGCCTCGGAGAATCAGAGCGGCAGCCCCACACCGCCCGTCCTCTCCAGGTGACTGCAGTTGGGCCTGGTATGCCCTAGTTCGCCCTGTGGTGGCCTGGTGGGCCTCGAAGGCCTAGAGTAGTGGTGGGTCTAATTAGGGGCCTTAGGAACTAGGCTCCCGAACCACCCTGGTTGTCGCTGACATTGTTCAGGGTTATAAGCACTGCTACCTTTAGAGAACCGGTGCCTGTAGTGACCTAAATTTATGTTCCTGTGCCTCTGCTGAATTGTCGCAAAGTTCCCCTGGTGCAAGGAATGATTTATGTCGGAGGTGGTCCAGGGAAGTGTTGTTTTTAGATACTGCTGAGGCCCCATGTTGTTATTGAGGCCCTGTTGAGTTGTTTTGAGGAACCCTGTTCACCAGCAAGGGCTTGTCATGCCTGATGCCCAGGGCTAATGGGTTTGTGCAGCTAGGCTGTGGGTGCTAAAGAGAGATCTGTGTTCTGCCTATTCCAATGTGCCTAATGTTTCCCGGGCCTATGGTGAATGTCCTGTCAATAGGTTTGATTGCAGATGTCCCTGCCTAGGGTTCCCATGTTACCGTTTATGCATAATGTGCTTTCACGCCTAATGTTTTATTTCCTGCTTTCACGCCTAGTGTTTCTTTCCCTCACATTGATATCGCTGATATTTAATGTCATGTGATAGCGCCTTGTCTTTATTTCAGCCCTGAAAACTAACAGACTTACCTTTTTCTTGCTTTTCACATTTTCCCTGTAAATAATCCCCTGGTATACTTTGCCCTGGCGCCCGTTTGCGCCCCATCGTGATTACTGTGTCTTACTTTTGCAGGTCGGAGACAATACATGAGTTATTCTTTTACATCCCAGCTGGTGTGGTGTCTCTTTTGTGGTGTGTCTGTGCGTACTGCGTGGGTGCTTCACACATGTCCTCAGGAGCTCTGCTCCATGCTACCCTCGTAGAATTGGCAACCCCATTTCTAACACACACACTCCTCAGTACAACCATACACGTGAAACAGAGGAAGGCATATACCTGTCATTGATAAAAAAATTTAAGCAAGGCATTCTAAAAGAAGAGATATGGAGCCCATGTAACTCTACTATCACGGGAATTAAATAAACAGGTAGAAAAAGGAGGATAGTAAAGGCCCTGAGAAAAATTCATACTATTGTTGTCCCATGTTGCTGTATTGGTTGGTAGAACAAGCAAGATCCAATGCCAATCTCCTGCTTTAAGGTGAAGAGTCATAATTAATTATCCATTTTGTAGGTGTGTTTTATACAATTACATTTAGTTGTGCTATGTTTTCATGAACATTCATTGGTTGTTGTCCTTTTTACCTCATCATGAACCATGTCAATAATGTCTTCTCTCTGTCTAAAAACTTATCAAATGTACTGGTTTAGGATATTTGCTGCAATTGTTTTATTTTACCCTTTTCCAAAATGCAGACTACATGCCACTTGTCTTACTGATTTTGTACGTCAGAACTTTTCCTTGATTTTGAACTAAGCAGATTCTATGTCAGTTTGCTATTTGATATTATAGAAAAAGGTTTTCTTATTTCTCAGCACACATTTGTTGTGGTGGTCTGTCTATTGACTTTACAGCTGGAGTTATATCTGAGTCTGGCTTTTGATATAATTTAGAGGTTAACTGTATGAGATCCTTATGCGAATATTATGATGATTATTTCTCTGACTAAGTAACCATTATTTTAAATCTTTGATATGATCTTATAGCTTGCTGTAATTCCAAAGCTAAATGCAAGTGCCTTTACCAAGGGAACGGTCCTTTAAAGGCAGTATTGCCTGCTACGGCTGACTATAAGGTCATTACACTGTTTGCCCCATGAGGGCAGAATGTGTTAATTAATAAAAACAAAGGTGTCCCAGAGACCGAGGGGGTTGAAACACCTCTTTGTTTCACAGTTGTTGCTGTGAATGTTAAACAGTTAACAGTCGCATGCAGGCCCACAGGGGTTAATTGTTGAACAGTCACAGCAATAGCTGTGAAAGGAGGCTGAAGTCAGACCTGGTTCTGCCTGTGCTCGGCTAAACTGCTTTTCATCATTCAGTTGAGCCGGGGAGATGCAGGAGATGAGCAGAACTCCCCTCTTCCTGCGAGCTATGGGAGGAGGAATGGGGGAGGCTCCTGTGTGCCCTGCTGCAGGCTTCATCTTCTGCCTTCTCCTGCCCAATCCATATATTTCCGAGAGGCAGAGGCTGTGTATTAGGACATTGTAATGTTGAGAGCAGCGGGCCTATATCAGGTTGTATAGGCTGCTGCTGCTCCGTTGTCTCCAATGGAGGTCTAAACATTTCAATGTTCCAAGCTTTGTCTCGTGAAGGATTTTTTTATACTGACCCTCCGCATCACCCCTTCAGATAAATTATAGATAAAAAGAACCAACACAATGATGCTTTGCTGCTTCCATTGCTCAGCATTCGAACTCTGCATCAGCTTGAACTTGAATTGCTGTTGCTCCGAGAGCATAGTTTGGACAGAATTATGTGCAAAGACATTAACATACCTTTGCAAACCAGATTGTTTTGATTTGCAAGTTTCATGATCGGTAAATGGAAAGATGGGGGTTATGAAGACATGGACTGGGTTGTTGGGGTTTGTTCTCTGAGACTGTGGGTGCACTCTATATTCACAGAGACCTTTTCCAGCAAAGGATCATGGCTCTTGAACCAAAAACAAATATTTATTCATAACCAGAGTTGCTTCACAATGACATCCAGACAACAAGAGATTATTTTGTTTTGTAAGTTCAGGATGGTTATTTGTAAAATGTGATGAAGTGTGATAGTCGTCTGAAGCAAAACCATTTCTTTACTTCCTTTCAAGATATTCTGGGATGACCAGGCAGTGCAGCGTGGCTGCCACCCTCGGAAGAACAAAATATAATATAACTGTCAGGTAAGGATTCCTATAACTCTAAGTTTCCTTTTCCCCTGTTTCTTCTTTCTCTATTCCCTTTCTTGATCTCAGTTTTTTTGGTCTCTTCAGCTTCAACATTTGACTCCCTCTATCCACTATTCTTGTTGTTATCAAACTTCTGATAATCACCTGATGGATCCACATTCCTCCTGGTACATGTTGGGAGTGTAGTGCAGGTTCAATTCTTTTTAGGTCAGTTTTGCCCAGCAGTTCCTTAACAATTGGCACATTTGTCTCCTCTTCCAGACCACATAAGACCATCCTCCCTCTGTCTGTCTTTCGGCGTCTTTTCTCTCTGGATCTGACTTCCGTCTCTTTGCGTCCTCCCATCCTGCCCTTTTTTGTCCTGTCTACTACAAGCAAAAGACACAGTACATGTGTGTGGACACACATGCACACATGGCTTGCTTTAGGGTGGTGCGACCTGTGGAACTGCACCTGGTGCTGACCTTGAGCGCACTGTATTTAGAAGTAACTTATGGGTTCACAAGCATCGGCTGAAGAGTTGGCGGTGGGCGGAATTTGAGTAGTCGCGCTACACAAAGCGTCTCAAAGCGGTAAAAAATCTCCGCGAGCATGCAAAAGTTCAGCGAACACGCGGAATTGCTTGTTCCGCCTGTTCGCGTTGATTGTTTCCTGTTCGCGAATGCTGTTTGCGTGCTCGGGGAGAAATATCTCGCAAACACGCATTTTGAAAGCGCGAACAAGCAGAAAATTCCGCGAAACCAAGGATTGCAAAATTTTTGGCAATTCCCTGTTCTCCGCAGAACGCAAAATTACCCAAATTCCGCAAATTCCACGAGCAGAACGGAATTTATCACCCAGGCCTACTGCAGAGTTTCCTGTGCTGGACCCCTGTGGTGAGAGTGGAAGATAGCCTTTTTTCTCCTTCCTCTGTTTTGTGTTTTTCTTTTCTTGATCCTTTTTGGCTTCCTTTACTGTTGTCCTGTTCAATAAAATGTCCCTTCCTAGATCACTGGAAAAAGGAATAGATTAACAGTCTAGGTGGGCAGGGGAGTAAATAACATCTAGTAATTAATCACAAGAATTACAAGTATCTCACTATGACGCCAGGCGTTGCCACTGAAATTGCAATTTGATAGTGGTGGCTGCTTCTGAGAATCTGTGTTTCTTTCTTAAATATTTACTTCTTTTGCTCTCACATCCTTGATTTCCAGTGATCCCAAGCTCCCGATCTACACTGTTTCACCACTATCAGAAATGCAACTCAAACTGATTTCCTTTCTTGTTTTTGTTAATGCTTTCTTTGTGCAAAGTATAAAGTCACAAATATTTTGACTTTGTGTTCATTTACAATTTTTGACTCCATTTCTACAGGTGACAGAAGCATGAACAGAAAAAAGAAGGTTTAAATTTAGTGAAACACAACGAAAAGGATTATTTCAAGGAATGTTAAAACCTTCTCGAGCTCTAGAGAAGAAACACATTCTATGTGCCAGGAATGGTGAGGATGTTGGAGCGGAAGAAACTGGTGTATGTGAAAGTTGTCAAATCCTAAAGGAAAATGATCATAAATGTTTACCAAGTGTCAGTAACTGAGATTGAGGAGAACATTGGCCACAATTGATTCCCACGCAGTGCACTTGAGAAAACTCAGTGTTGTAAATTCTGTTTGATGGTTTATGAGAAAGGCTTTGGAGACCCAGCCCCTCCCCAACAGATGAGCATCCGTGGACGTGTTGTGATGCGACAGAACCGTCAAAAAGACTAATATCCCCGGTTTACAAGTGCAAGCTTTTGACTGTGTCTCCTGTGATTCAGAGGAGTGAAAAGACTGTTTAAAAGAAACAAATTGTAAATACTCTTTCTCAGATGTCGTTTCGGCAAAGATGCTGGATTATCATTTCCAATATAGGAAGATTTTCCCCCACCAACTCTGTCTCTTGGGTTGATCCGAGTAGTTTCAAAGTGTTCTGTAACTTACAAAGTCGATCATGTGCCTGTCTTAGCCACTGAACAAAAAACCATATACTGGCTCAGAAAGTATAAAAGGGGCCAGTGTTACGCTATTGACAATTCATAAACCACCCTGGCATGCCCTAATCATCTGTCCATTACTTGTATGAACAAACATACCTACCAGGCAAACACTAGAGCCCAAAGACCTAATCAGTGCTTTTAGAACTCCTAAATCAAATGTGATAAACTAGAATCACTAAATGAGACTAATTAAACTTGAGAGAATTCACCCGGGCATAACTTGGAGAAAATGAATCCATGAGGGCATCTTAATAAATACAAGGGGCTCGTTGGTGAAAGTTAATAAGAAAAGTTAGGTAGGTGCCTTTAAAGATAGGAAAATTATCTCCAGGTAAAAATTATAATTAGTTAAATACATATGTTAAGAAGAGCATCTGAAATGTATTTTAGAAGGTCATGCTGAGTTGTGACAAACAAGTACATGATCATAAATCAAATTCAGTCTTAAGATGACAGGTATCCAGGAACAAACCCAACTTGGAGGGGAAACAAACAACCCTAATAGGATCAATGACTGTGAGAACAGCTTTAGTTATCAATCTCACCTCACTAAACATGAGAAAAGTAGCGCTGGACGAAAACCCTATCAGTGTCGTGAATGCCAGAAAGGCTTCAGTCGCAAATCCAGCCTTATGGTACATGAAAGAACCCACACTGGGCTTAAACCTTATCAGTGCTCGGAAGGCTGTAAAAGCTTCAGTACCAAATCCAATCTCACTGTACATGGGAGAACTTACACTGGGCTTAAACCGTATCAGTGCTCGGAACGCTGTAAAAGCTTCAGCACCAAATCCAAGCTCACTTTACATGAAAGAACTCACACTGGACAAAAACCGTATCAGTGCTCCACGTGCCAAAAAAGCTTCAGTTTTAGTGACAGTTTGATTCAACATCAGCGAACTCACACTGGACAAAAGCCTTATCAGTGCTCTGAATGCTCGAAAAGCTTAAGTAGCAAAGCCAATCTGACTAAACATGAAAGAGCCCACACTGGACAAAAACCGTATCAGTGCTCTGAATGCTCGAAAAGCTTCAGTCAGAAATCCACCCTTACTGCACATGAGCGAACTCACACTGGGCAAAAACCGTATCAGTGCTCTGAATGCTGTAAAAGCTTCAGTGGCAAATTCAATCTCACTTTACATGAAAGAACTCACACTGGACAAAAACCGTATCAGTCCTCTGAATGCTGTAAAAGCTTCAGTCATAAATCCACCCTTACTGCACATGAGCGAACTCACACTGGGCAAAAACCGTATCAGGCTCTGAATGCTGTAAAAGCTTCAGTGGCAAATTCAATCTCACTTTACATGAAAGAACTCACACTGGACAAAAACCGTATCAGTGCTCTGAATGCTGTAAAAGCTTCAGTCATAAATCCACCCTTACAAAACATGAGCGAACTCACACTGGGCAAAAACCGTATCAGTGCTCTGAATGCTCGAAAAGCTTCAGTAGCAAAGCCAATCTGACTAAACATGAAAGAGCCCACACTGGACAAAAACCGTATCAGTGCTCTGAATGCTCGAAAAGCTTCAGTCAGAAATCCACCCTTACTGCACATGAGCGAACTCACACTGGGCAAAAACCGTATCAGTGCTCTGAATGCTGTAAAAGCTTCAGTCGGAAATCCAGCCTTACAAAACACGAGAGAACTCACACTGGGCAAAAACCGTATCAGTGCTCTGAATGCTCGAAAAGCTTCAGCCAGAAATTCAACCTTACTGCACATGAGCGAACTCACACTGGGCAAAAACCGTATCAGTGCTCTGAATGCTGTAAAAGCTTCAGTATCAAATCCAACCTTACTGCACACGAGAGAACCCACACTGGACAAAAACCGTATCAGTGCTCTGAATGCTATAAAAGCTTCAGTCATAAATCCACCCTTACTGCACATGAGCGAACTCACACTGGCCTCAAACCGTATCAGTGCTCCACGTGCCAAAAAAGCTTCAGTTTTAGTGACAGTTTGATTCAACATCAGCGAACTCACACTGGACAAAAACCTTATCAGTGCTCTGAATACTCGAAAAGCTTCAGTAGCAAAGCCAGCCTTACAAAACACGAGAGAACTCACACTGGGCAAAAACCGTATCAGTGCTCTGAACGCTGTAAAAGCTTCAGTGGCAAATTCAATCTCACTTTACATGAAAGAACTCACACTGGGCAAAAACCGTATCAGTGCTCTGAATGCTCGAAAAGCTTCAGTCAGAAATCCACCCTTACTGAACATGAGCGAACTCACACTGGGCAAAAACCGTATCAGTGCTCTGAATGCTGGAAAAGCTTCAGTCGGAAATCCAGCCTTACAATACACCAGAGAACTCACACTGGGCAAAAACCGTATCAGTGCTCTGAATGCTCGAAAAGCTTCAGCCAGAAATTCAACCTTACTGCACATGAGCGAACTCACACTGGGCAAACACCGTATCAGTGCTCTGAATGCTGTAAAAGCTTCAGTATCAAATCCAACCTTACTGCACACGAGAGAACCCACACTGGACAAAAACCGTATCAGTGCTCCTCATGCCATAAAAGCTTCAGTTTTAGTGGCAGTCTGAGTCAACATCAGCGAACTCACACTGGACAAAACCCGTTTCAGTGCTCTGAATGCTGGAAAAGCTTCAGTCAAAACTCCAACCTTACAAAACACGAGAGAACCCACACTGGGTATAAACCGTATCAGTGCTCTGAATGCCAAAACAGTTTCTATTAAAAATCCAGTTTAACTGTACATCAGAGAATCCATACTGGCCTCAAACCGTATCAGTGCTCTGAATGCTGTAAAAGCTTCAGGCAAAAATCAAACCTTACTGCACACGAGAGAACCCACACTGGGCAGAAACCCTATCAGTGTTCTGAATCCCAGAAAAGCTTCAGTCATAAACTAACTTTCACTCACCATGAGGGAACTCACACTGGGAAAAAACCTGATTAGCTCTCTGAGTGTTGATAAAGTCGGAAATCTGGTCTCACTCAACCTGCGAGAACTTACCTGGAAAAAACCTCATCATAGCTCTAAATGCCTGGGAAGGGTCTGCTGGAGATTCCGTTTTCATTCAACATGAGGGAACCCACAACGAGAAAGAAAATGATCCGTGCTCTCAATGTGAAAAAAACTTCAGTTGTAAATGTAACCTTTCTACGTAAGAGAGACAATGTGGGAGAATAAAAGGTGCTCACTGTCAACCCTGAGGAGGAGCTTTCAGCATCGCAAAACCTTTACATGAAGCAACCACAAAGACTCCACTCCATTGATTGTTCTACAAACTCTACTGAGAACAGCAAACAGCGAGGGATGGAAACGCTTCAATTAAACTCATTCCTTTGTAACTATTTGTGGCCTCATTCCATTCAGTGTGTCTTGCTCCCTGAGAGTTTAAAATGGCTCTGACCCTCAAAGGCTATTCGATACTGAACTTTGAGGCTACACTGCTAGATTCAGGAATGCACGTAACTTCAAACGGTTTCAAGCGTTAATGAGCCTCACCAGGGGGCTGCAGCAGGAGTCCCTGGGTCGTAGGTCTCTATGGGACCAACATCTGTTCTGTGCCACGTAGGGCTGATCACTGAAAAAAACTAAAGACAATGGAAGGACTGCTGGTTAATCTCAGCAACACCCCACCACATCATTCTCTGGTCTTTGTGCAACTACAGACGAGGCCAGTCATATGCAAACCGTTCCTGGCTCCACTGTAAAGAGTCCGAATGACCTCTGTTCCAAGGGGACATGGCCTTGCATTACAAAGATCCACTTGAGTGACCTCTTTCTATGTCCTTTTTGCTACAAATGGAACCTGCTTCCCATCTGCTGAGGACAGTTTCACCAGCTTTACAATCTCATCAGATACACCCAAGAGAGTCTCACAGATAATCAGGCCTATTCATAAACTACTATAGGACGACTAAAGTACAACAAAATGCGATTCACAAAGTATGTGCTGTCGGTCTGCCTCTCCTATCCTTTTCTTTGTGGAGTTGCCTGCCTCGACTACAGAGTTTCCGCACATGTTTATATACTTTTTGTAGTAAATGCGAGAGGGACAGAGTGGGAGTGGGTGTAAAATGGGAAATATTTATGAATAAAGGGGAGGGGCTAAGGGAGGAGTAAGGAGGGGGGTGTAGGGATGGACAAGCACTCACCTGCAAAGGAGTAAACCCATTGCTATTTACAAACCACACCTCTAAAGTCACAACAGCCATGATGTACCTAAAACAGTTGTAAATGTACCCGAGCTTAGAGACCAACATCACACATGGTGATCCACTGGAACTAAAACACACTCCCATTAATAATAATGGAGGTACGGACATATATTAAAACGGCATTAAATTAAATATTTTAAAATAATTAAAAATCTGAACAAATGTCATTCAAGGCAAAAAATATCTAAAAAGAAAAACGTTTAATTATTTTACAATGTTTTAATAACATTTGTTGAACACTAATATAACATTTATTTTTAGTTAAGTATAATTACATATGTTATAATTAATGCCCAAAAGCAAATTTCGGGTTATTTCAGGCAATCAGGTGACACCACGTTGCAGAGATTTTCATATTTTCAATCCAAATAACAGACTAACATGTCCACCACTCAAATTAATTTCAATTTTCACTATACTAATTCACCACTAATCCTTTAATGGGTTCCGTAGTAGTGTGTTACTCTCCGAAAAAGCGCTTTGATGCCTTGTGAAGGGTAATAAGCACTATATACATGCAATTACAATACAATACATTTAAAAATTATTAATACATATTATAAATGTTAATTTAGGTGGGACATCTTTAATTAAACCTTAATACAAATATATCTTCTATATATTCAACTTGGGTGGAGTTTTCCCTGTGTAAAAAATATAAAGAATATTTAAATTGTTTATTACACTACAAATGTAAATGTTATAAACTTTAAATATAGAACAAATAAAAAAATTCTACAATAATAACTCACAGTTTACTTGGAGATTTAATTGATTTTAAATGTAAAAAAAAGTTTTCTTACAGATCTGTTCCAAAAATCCCAACAAGCTACAATCATCTGATTTTCTTATTATGTAATCCGAATTTGCCTTATTCACCTCTATTTGGCGGGGTACATCCTTAAAAAATCATGTATAGAATTAATTGAAAGTATTTTTTAATAGTTGCAATCACCGTTCCCTCTAAAGCGCGCGCGCACCGCTCCTGACCTCAGTGCGCACCACCTTGCGTGGAGTGCGCACACAGTCAGGACGTCGTGCCGCCGGCTGCTATGGAAGAAGCGAGCAACGCAAATGCGGCGGAGCGGTCGTGAGGAGTGCAGGTAAGGAGGCGGGGGGGCTGGTGGTGCTTGTGTGCTGTGAGGACGCGGGGCAGACTCTGGCCTTTTGTTTAAGTATTGCAGTTAATCAGAGCCCTTGAAGGGGCTCAGAAACAGCAATACTTAAACAAAAGGCAGAGTCTGCCCCGCGCTTTACTAACAAAAGCGTAGACAATTTCCAAACGCAGCGTGTGCTAAAGTACGCGCTGTGTTTGGAAACTGTCTATGCTTTTGTTAGTAAAGCGCGGGGCAGACTCTGGCCTTTTGTTTAAGTATTGCTGTTAATCAGAGCCCTTGAAGGGGCTCTGAAACAGCAATACTTAAACAAAAGGCCAGAGTCTGCCCCGCGCTTTACTAACAAAAGCGTAGACAATTTCCAAACACAGCGTGTGCTAAAGTACGCGCTGTGTTTGGAAACTGTCTATGCTTTTGTTAGTAAAGCGCGGGGCAGACTCTGGCCTTTTGTTTAAGTATTGCTGTTAATAAGAGCCCTTGAAGGGGCTCTGATTAACAGCAATACTTAAACAAAAGGCCAGAGTCTGCCCCGCGTCCTCATAGCAGACAAGAGCTGTGACACAGCAGGCCGAAGGGCACAAAAAAGAAGGGGAAAACAAATGAAACAGAGGGCAGGAGGGCAGCAAAAAAAAGGGGGAAACGAGTGAAACAGAGGGCAGAAGGGCACAAAAAAAGGAGAAAACAAGTGAAACAGAGGGCAGAAGGGCACAAAAAAGGGGAAAACGAGTGAAACAGGTCAGAAGGGCACAAAAAAAGGGGATAATGAGTGAAACAGAGGGCAGAATGGCACAAAAAAGGGGAAAACAAGTAAAACAGGGCAGAAGGACACAAAAAAGAAGGGGAAAACGAATGAAACAGAGGGCAGAAGGTCACAAAAAAAAGTGGAATACAAGTGAAACAGAGGGTAAAAGGGCACAAAAAGAAGGGTAAAACGAGTGAAACAGGACAGAAGGGCACAAAAAAAGGGGAAAACGAGTGAAACAGGACAGAAGGGCACAAAAAATTAGTGGAACAGAGGGCAGAAGGGCACAAAAAAAGGGGAAAACGAGTGAAACAGAGGTCAGAAGGGCACAAAAAAAGGGGAAAGCAAGTGAAACAGAGGGCAGAGGGGGCACAAAGAGGGAAAACGAGTGAAACAGGGCAGAAGGGCACAAAAAAGAAGGGGAAAACAAGTGAAACAGGACAGAAGTGCACAAAAAAAGGGGAAAACGAGTAAAACAGAGGGCAGAAGGGCACAAAAAAGAAGGGGAAAACGAGTGAAACAGAGGGCAGAAGGACACAAAAAAAGGGTGAAACGAGTGAAACAGGGCAGAATGGCACAAAAAAGAAGGTGAAAACGAGTGAAACAGAGGGCAGAAGGGCACAAAAAAGGGGGAAACAAGTGAAACAGAGGGCAGAAGGGCACAAAAAGAAGGGGAAAATGAGTGAAACAGAGGGAAGAAGGGCACAAGAAAAAGGGGAAAACAAGTCAAACAGAGGGCAGAAGGGCACAAAAAAAGGGGAAAATGAGTGAAACAGAGGGCAGAAGGGCACAAACAAAAGGGGAAAACAAGTGAAACAGAGGGCAGAAGGGCACAAAAAAAGGGAAAACGAGTGAAATAGAGGGCAGGAGGGCACAAAAAAGAAGGGAAAATCGAGTGAAACAGAGGGCAGAAGGGCACAAAAAAGGGGAAAACGAGTGAAACAGAGGGCAGAAGGGCACAAAAAAGGGGAAAACGAGTGAAACAGGGCAGAAGGGCACAAAAAAGGGGAAAACGAGTGAAACAGGGCAGAAGGGCACAAAAAGAAGGGGGAAAAGAGTGAAACAGAGGGAACAAGGGCACAAAAAAGAAGGGAAAAATTAGTGAAACAGACGGCAGAAGGGCACAAAAAATGGGTGGAACAGAGGGCAGAAGGGCACAAAAACAAGGGGGAAACAAGTGAAACAGAGGGCAGAAGGGCACAATAAAAAGGGGGAAACAAGTGAAACGGAGGGCAGAGGGCACAAAAAAGAAGGGGAAAACGAGTGAAACAGAGGGCAGAAGGGCACAAAAAAGGGGAAAATGAGTGAAACAGAGGGCAGAAAGGCACAAAAACAAGTAGAACAGAGGGCAGAAGGGCACAAAACGAGTGGAACAGAGGGCAGAAGAGCACAAAAAACAAGGGAAAAAAAGTGGAACAGAGGGCAGAAAGGCACAAAAACAAGTACAACAGAGGGCAGAAGAGCACAAAAAACAAGGGAAAAACAAGTGGAACAAAGGGCAGAAAGGCACAAAAAACAAGTGGAACAGTGCAGAAAGGCTCAAAAAAGTATTGGAACAGAGGGCAGAAGGGCACAAAAAACGAGGGAAAAACGAGTGAACAGAGGGCAGAAAGGCACAAAAAACAAGTGGAACAGAGGGCAGACGGGCACAAGAAACGAGTGGAACAGAGGGCAAAAAGGTAGAAAAGAGGGCAGAAGGGCACAAAAAACGAGTGGAACAGAGGACAGAAGAGCACAAAAAACAAGGGGAAAACGAGTAGAACAGAGGGCAGAAAGGCACAAAAACAAGCACAACAGAGGGCAGAAGGGCACAAAAAAGCGAGTGGAACAGAGGGCAGAAGAGCACAAAAAACAAGGGAAAAACGAGTGGAACAGAGCGCAGAAAGGCACAAAATACTATTGGAACAGAGGGCAGAAGGGCATAAAAAATGAGGGAAAAACAAGTGGAACAAAGGGCAGAAAGGCACAAAAAACGAGTGGAACAGAGGGCAAAAAGGCACAAAGAAAAGAGTGGAACAGAGGGCAGAGGGGAACAACAACGAGGGAAAAACGAGTGGAACAGAGGGCAGAACAGGCCAGGTTAACCAATTCATGTAATGGCATGCTTATCCAATTTGCAAACTGCCCTTAAGACCCTCATTGTGGCGCTGTATGTGTGAAAATGCACCATCTTTTCACTTTGTAAAGTAAACGTTTTGAGTGCCATTTGGCGCCGCAGACACGCGCGGTTTGGTTCATGGCGCATATAGCCATGGTTGCAGCGCACAGAGACCCTCCACTGCCGCACACAGAGGAAATAAATTAGAGAGAATATTTTTAAAATTAAAAGATTAACATATATTATCATGAACTAATTAATTTTAAATATATGCAATTTTATAACATTCTTTTGAAGGTGTGTGTATTTTTAAAATGCAAAATACATAATATTATTTTATCTTTATTTTCGAATGGGTTTGATTTTCAATTCTCTCTCCCATTATTTTCTATGGGAGGGCTTTGCATTACCAGTGGTTGGCTATTTATGGTGCTGCACTTTCTATTGCTCCACTTTGTCCGAAGTAAGTTACATTTGTCAATTTTACTCCACCTCTGTTTAAGCGTGTGCAGATGTGCAAGTCCACACTTTTGAGTAACTTTATCGTAATGGAGAATAGCTAAAACTAGCAAAGCTACTCATCCAGCATCCTTGTATGTATAGATAACTCACAGGTGTAAGGTACCTTTGTGAATAAGCTCGAGGTGCACAACTCAACCTGAGTGTTTCCTTTTTGTGGTAACTCTAAACTGGACGCGAGCAATTGAGATGGTCCTGCGCGAACACCAGAGCACTCGTCCGGTGTGTTTGTTTGGCTGGGGAACGGCAACAAATACCTTGAAGTAATTTTCCTGGACTTGCTACTTCACTCGCCTCCTGAGGACATCCTGTAGCAGCAATTTATCATTACCGTAGTGGGATCAGGTCATTTCTCCATGGTCTTAACCATGTTATCGTGATTTGCTTTTGTATTTTCCCTTCTCTTCCTTTTACCTAATTTTGTTTGTTTCACCACAACATAAGCACGGAAATGTACTTTGCTTTTACCTGGTTCTGAGGTCTTATCCTTTGTATACATTTTTATACGATGAACACCTTCGCTGTACGGCTACAGTGTAAGCACAAAGAGCCCAAACCCCGAGATGCCTGCACCTTGATCTGCCTTTATTGGTATCCTTTCCACTTTGATAAGTGAGATATGGGTTCGCATCTCTGAACAACCTTTAAACCTGCTGTGATACACCTTGGCGGTTACAAGTTTCATGTTTGAACCTCCAGCGCGAGCTCCAGTACGCTGCTTGTCTCACACCGCGTTCCATGCTTTGGCTCTTATCATCAACCTTGAACCATCTCCATAACTTGGAAGCTCCGAAGACTTCGTAGCTGTTATAACTGCCTGAAGTTTCATAGATTTTGATGGCCGTGAATTCAGGTTCAACTTGATGACCCAGCTCTACTCTGTGGGAATTTTGCACTTCATGACACTTCTGCGCATCTCGTCAGCTTCTGGAACTGATTGATCCCAAAACATTGCAATAAAATTCCAGTGTTGATCTTCACCAGAAATTGGACTTACCAGTGCCCTTCGAGCATGGCTAGCGAGGTCCCCTACTTTTTTGTATGTGACTTCCTCATTGATTCAGTGGATCTGCTTTTTTTCTTTATTTTTCTTGTTTGTGGTTTTGAACACACAACTAAATGAGTCCTTTATTTCCTTTGGGACAGTTGTTTTTGCTAATTAATAACCCTTAAACTACTGACCTGGTTTGAATTTTCACTCCTGAGTAATTATTAAATACACCTGTTTCTCTAAACTTTGTTTGAATTTCTTTGTCTCTTTTTTCTACATTGTATTGAAATTTGTGACATCCACTGTTTTGATTTACTTTCGAGCTTCGCCTCATTGCTCAAGCCACGTTACCAAAAGCGAGCTAGTGACATTTTAGTGGAAGACACATTTACCTTTGCCGACCATAGTAGGGAAAGCAAAGGAGGCTGATTCCAGGAAGCAGTACACCTACCTGACAAAGGTTGCTGTCTTAGGTGGAATCTGCACCCACTGTAGATGCAAAAAGTAAAGATTATGAGGGAAGCTGTTGGTAGATGTGCCCCCAGTATTTGAGACTACCACCCTCTCTCGAACAGTTGAAAGAGCTAAAGATGCACCCATCAGACAATCATGTCTCAACAACTAAGACCTCCCACTCATGTCATACAATGGTCACACTGTTACCTGAGTCACTTTACACTGTGATGTGTACATGCATTTTACGTAAACAAGTTGTGTTGTGCGTTGTGAACAGGCATCACCCCCTTTGTATGTAAATTAGCTTCTGTCTCCAGACACCCCAGGCTCCCATCTCCTCTATTGCGGATGATAACGTGAGCACTGTAAGGTAATCACAAATAAGGGCTATATTGAGAAATAATCAACTTCCAGGTCACACAGCTGTGGTTATGTAGTTCGTTGTTAGTTTTCAATTTACGTTAATTTCCAGTAATTCTCCAGGTTACATTTTTCTCAGTTTATCACTTTCTATCGCTCTTTGAGCTCCATCAATTAATATTTGAGGTTTGTCGTAGGATATATTGTAAGTGTTCATCGACCTTGTCACAATCCCTTCATTCTTGATTTGGCGGCATGTGTTTTGTCCTCCTGCTGGTCTAGGACAGGCCTTCTCAATGCAGAAGGAGCGTTAATAGGAATACTAAATCAGGCATATATGAAAGTGTCAGAGCTACAAATTGTGATAGAAAAGAGCTGAAAATGCACCTCTTTAAAGATGATCACATTCTGATGCATTAAGAGTCGTCTCTCACTCTTAGAAACCATCTCTCCTCTAATCACATGGTGACTGTCTCTGACCATGTACAGAGCTCTGATGCCTCTCAGCGATAGTCATGGCATTCTGATAAGACATATATGTACGGTGAAATGTGTTCACACTTGAGTACGTTAATGGTAATGTTATTGGTATTTGTATAGCGCAACTGATACCTGGAGGTGTCCTGGCGCTGTGTGAAGGCCGACAGAGGATTGAAAGGCGTGGGAGAGGATGGCAAGATCAGTTAGTAAACAGCCATGTTTTCAGTGCCTTCCTGAAGACCAGAAGATTGGTCAGGCTTCGCAGATATAATGGCAGAGCATTCCATGCTCTGGCCACATTCCCAGTGAAGCTTCTTCCTCCCCAAGTGGCTTTTTGTACCCTCGAGAAAGTTAAGAGTCTTGCCTCTGAAGGCCGCAGTGTTCTATGAGGCGTATACCAGCGTAATTATTGTTTTAAAAATTCTGGTCCGGTTCCCTGAAGGGCTTTAAACACCAGACAGAGGGACTTAAATTGAGTGCGCTTCCTAACCGGCGGCCAGTGAAGTTTTTTAATTTTGGCTGAGATTGAGTCGAACTTTGGCGTGCCTGTAAGGAGTCTGGCTGCTGCGTTCTGCAGTATTTGAAGTTTGTTTAAAGATTCTTCCTGGATTTTGAGATATAGACTATTGCAGTAGTCTAATCTGGACATAATTAATGCAGTGACGACTGTTTGTTGCGCATCTTTGGGTAGCACTCATCTCTCTTACAATGTTGGGCGGGGAGCTATGTTGTGCATACTGTTTCTTTTGTGATTTCCAAACTCTCTGTGCTAAAACTTAGCATATGCAGCACATAGAAACCCTGTACATCGAGGTTCTTAAGATGGATCGCACAGCACACCTTCGCTCTGTGTTTAGCTATTCTCTATCACAGTTTTTCCCCAGTATGATACCAGTTTCTCAAGATGGATCACACAGCGTACCTTCTCTCTCTGTGTTTAGCTGTTCTCTATCACAGCTTTGCCCAGTATGATAACAGTTTCTCAAGATGGATCGCACAGCGTACCTTCTCTCTCTGTGTTTAGCTGTTCTCTATCACAGCTTTGCCCCAGTATAATAACAGTTTCTTAAGATGGATCGCACAGCGCACCTTCTCTCTGTGTTTAGCTGTTCTCTATCACAGCTTTGCCCCAGTATGATAGCAGTTTCTCAAGATGGATCGCACAGCGTACCTTCTCTCTCTGTGTTTAGCTGTTCTCTATCACAGCTTTGCCCCAGTATGATAACAGTTTCTTAAGATTGATCACACAGCGTACCTTCTCTCTCTGTGTTTAGCTGTTCTCTATCACAGCTTTGCCCCAGTATGATAACAGTTTCTTAAGATGGATCGCACAGCGTACCTTCTCTCTCTGTGTTTATCTGTTCTCTATCACAGCTTTGCCCCAGTATGATAACAGTTCCTTAAGATGGATCGCACAGCGTACCTTCTCTCTGTGTTTAGCTATTCTCTATCACAGCTTTGCCCCAGTATGATAACAGTTTCTTAAGATTGATCGCACAGCATACCTTCTCTCTGTGTTTAGCTGTTCTTCATCTTAGCTTTGCCCCAGTATGATAACAGTTTCTCAAGATGGATCGCACGGCGTACCTTCTCTCTCTGTGTTTAGCTGTTCTCTATCACAGCTTTGCCCCAGTATGATAACAGTTTCTCAAGATGGATCGCACAGCGTACCTTCTCTCTCTGTGTTTAGATATTCTCTATCCCTGCTTTGCCCAAGTATGATAACAGTTTCTTAAGATGGATCGCACAGCGTACCTTCTCTCGGTGTTTAGCTATTCTCTATCACAGCTTTGCCCCAGTATGATAACAGTTTCCTAGCCCCTTCGCTGCTAGGCCTTTTCCCCTCCTGTGCTAAGCCTTTTTTTGGCAATTTGGGGTAGTGCGTGCTTAGGCCCCTGTAACTTTTTGACCACGTAAGGTATCCACGCTAAATTTGCGTCCTTTTCTTCCAATATCATGGGGATTCTAAAGGTGCCCAGGGTTTGTGGATTCCCTTGGAGGGGTTCCAGAAATTGAGTAAAATACAGTGAAATCTTTGTTTTTTTCAGAAAAATGGGAAAAACGGGCTGCAAATGAAAGCCACTGGGTTTTTCCCTGCAAATGTTATCAAAAAAGGGTTTGTGGGGCTGAAATCTCCATTTTCTCAGCTTTTAGGGAATGACAGTCTTTTGTCAGAGAACCAACATGTTTCACACAGTTTTGGCATTTTTCTGGGACATAGCCTATTTTTGCTATTTTTAGAGCTTTCCACCTCCTTCCAGTTAATGGTAGAAATGAGTTTGAAAGCATAATGGAAAGCTGTACATTTTCAAAAAGTAGACAAAATTCTGAATTCAGAAAGGGGTCATTTGTCTACATCCATGAAGGTTTCTTTATAGAAACTAACAGTTAAATATTGGAATAATTGAAAATTTGTTGAAACAAACAGCCTTTTGTCTCAACGTTTTCACCTATAACTTCTTGTAAATTTGACAGCTCTTGGAAAGCAATGTACCGTTACATTTGTTAGACCTTCCTGGTTGTGGGGATATATAGGACTTGTAGTTTCTCCCAGAACCCGACGAACCGAGATCCAAAAACTGAGCAGCAACTTGCAATGTTTTTTTTTATTTACTGGGTATAGAGCACTTATTCTTGGAAAATGTATATGTGGAAAAATCGGTATGAAAACACCTATGTATTTCTGAATTGGGTACAAATTATAGAGTTTAGAAACGGTATATAATTGCACATTTTCAAAATTGGGAATAGTCATACTAGCATGAGAATTATAGGTCATTTTTTAAAAAGATTTTTTTTTACACAATGTCTTTCATTGGGAAGGGAGAAATGCATGAAAACTCAATTGGTAATAACAGTTGATTTACAAATCTAAATTACCCTAAGTCTCCCGATAAAAACGGTACCTCACTTGTGTGGGTCGGCCTTGTGCCTGCGACAGGAAACGGCACAAAATGCAAAGTGGTCACACCTCAATTTTGCAGTTAAAAATTGACCCATTTATGGCAAAGTGCCTACCTGTAGTTTTTGCACCCTAGCTCTGCCGGCACCTAGGGAAACCTAGCAAACCTATACATTTTTTAAAACTAGACACCCAGGGAAGTTCAGGATGGGGTGATTCGACTGCCTGCCACTAGGTTCTGTTACCCAGAATCCCTTGCAAAGCTAAGAAATTGACAAAAAAAATGCATTTTCCTCACATTTCTTTGGTGGAAAGTTCTGGAATCTGCGTGGATCAACAAATTTCCACCCACCCAGCGTTCCCCAGGGTGTCCTGAAAACAATGCTACCTCACTTGCCTGGGTCTGCCTAGTGCCTGCGACAGGAAACAGTGCAAAACGCAACGTGGTCGCACCTCAATTTCGCAGTGAAATCGAGCCCTTTTTGGGGAAAGAGACTACCTGTAGTTTTTGAACCCTAGCTCTGCCGGCACCTAGGTAAACCTAGCAAACCTATACATTTTTGAAAACTAGACCCCCAGGGAAATTCAGGATGGGGTGACTCGACTGCCTACCACCAGGTTTTGTTACCCAGACTCCCTTGCAAAGCTAAGAAATTGACAAAAAAAACGCATTTTCCTCACATTTCTGTGGTGGAAAGTTCTGGAATCTGCGTGGATCAACAAATTTCCACCCACGCAGCGTTCTCCTGGGTCTCCCGATAAAAATTTTACCTCACTTGCCTGGGTCGGCCTAGTGCCTGCGACAGGAAACAGCGCAAAACGCAACGTGGTCGCACCTCAATTTCCCAGTGAAATCGTGCCCTTTTTGGGCAAAGAGACTACCTTTTGTTTTTGAGCCCTAGCCCTGCCGGCACCTAGGGAAACCTAGCAAACCTATACATTTTTGAAAACTAGACACCCAGGGGAATTCAGGATGGGGTGACTCGACTGCCTACCCCAAAATTCTGTTACCCAGAATCCCTTGCAAAGCTAAGAAATTGACAAACAAAAAGCATTTTCCTCACATTTCTGTGGTGGAAAGTTCTGGAATCTACGTGGATCAACAAATTTCCACCCACCCAGCGTTCCCCCGGGTCTCTCGATAGAATGCTACCTCACTTGCCTGGGTCTACCTAGTGCCCGCGATAGGAAACAGCGCAAAACGCAACGTGGTCGCACCTCAATTTCCCAGTGAAATCGTACCCTTTTTGGACAAAGAGACTACCTTTTGTTTTTGAGCCCTAGCTCTGCCGGCACCTAGGGAAACCTAGCAAACCTATACATTTGTGAAAACTAGACACCAAGGGGAATTCAGGATGGGGTGAATCCACTGCCTACCACCAGGTTCTGTTACCCAGAATTCCTTGCAAAACTAAGAAATTGACAAAAAAATGCATTTTCCTCACATTTCTGTGGTGGAAAGTTCTGGAATCTGCGTGGATCAACAGATTTCCACCCACCAAGCGTTCCCCCGGGTCCCCCGAAAAAAATGCTACCACACTTGCCTGGGTCTGCCTAGTGCCTGCGAAAGGAAACAGCGCAAAACACAACGTGGTCGCACCTCAATTTCGCAGTGAAATCGTGCCATTTTTGGGGAAAGAGACTACCTGTAGTTTTTGCACCCTAGCTCTGCCGGCACCTAGGGAAACCTAGCAAACCTATACATTTTTGAAAACTAGACACCCAGGGAAATTCAGGATGGGGTGACTCGACTGCCTACCACCAGGTACTGTTACCCAGAATCCCTTACAAAGCTAAGAAATTTACAAAAAAAACGCATTTTACTCACATTTCTGTGGTGGAAAGTTCTGGAATCTGCGTGGATCAACAAATTTCCACCCACCCAGCGTTCCCCCAGGTCTCCCGATACAAAAATGCTACCTCACTTGCCTGGGTCTGCCTAGTGCCTGCGACAGGAAACAGCGCAAAACGCAACGTGGTCGCACCCCAATTTCCCAGTGAAATCTTGTCCTTTTTAGACAAAGAGACTACCTTTTGTTTTGTGCCCTAGCTCTGCCGGCACCTAGGGAAACCTAGCAAACTTATACATCTTTGAAAACTAGACACCCGGAGGAATTCAGGATGGGGTGACTCAACTGCTTCCCACCAGGTTCTGTTACCCAGAATCCCTTGCAAATCTAAAATATTGTCAAAATAACACATTTTCCTCATATTTCTGTGGTGGAAAGTTCTGGAATCTGCGTGGATCAACGAATTTCCACCTACCCAGCGTTCCCCCGGGTCTCCCGATAAAAATGCTACCTCACTTGCCTGGGTCTGCCTAGTGCCTGCGACAGGAAACAGCGCAAAACACAACGTGGTCGCACCTCAATTTCCCAGTGAAATAGTGTCCTTTTTAGACAAAGAGACTACTTTTGTTTTTGAGCCCTAGCTCTGCCG
Source organism: Lissotriton helveticus (assembly GCF_964261635.1). Lineage (NCBI taxonomy): Eukaryota > Metazoa > Chordata > Amphibia > Caudata > Salamandridae > Lissotriton > Lissotriton helveticus. Next base: position 496,348,199 of record NC_136062.1, read on the forward strand.
GCACCTAGGGAAACCTAGCAAACCTATACATTTTGTGAAAACTAGACAACCAGGGGAATTCAGGATGGGGTTACTCGACTGCCTACCACCAGGTTCTGTTACCCAGAATCCCTTGCAAAGCTAAGAAATTGACAAAAAAAACGCATTTTCCTCACATTTCTGTGGTGGAAAGTTCTGGAATCTGCGTGGATCAACAAATTTCCACCAACCCAGCGTTTCCCCGGGTCTCCTGAAAACAATGCTACCTCACTTGCCTGGGTCTGCCTAGTGCCTGCGACAGGAAACAGTGCAAAATGCAACGTGGTCGCACCTCAATTTCCCAGTGAAATAGTGTCCTTTTTAGACAAAGAGACTACCTTTTGTTTTTGAGCCCTAGCTCTGCCGGCACCTAGGGAAACCTAGCAAACCTATACATTTTGTGAAAACTAGACAACCAGGGGAATTCAGGATGGGGTTACTCGACTGCCTACCACCAGGTTCTGTTACCCAGAATCCCTTGCAAAGCTAAGAAATTGACAAAAAAACGCATTTTCCTCACATTTCTGTGGTGGAAAGTTCTGGAATCTGCGTGGATCAACAAATTTCCACCAACCCAGCGTTTCCCCGGTGTGAGCGTGGGAGGGGTACTAGGAGCAGTTTCCGGTATCGGAACAGGGGTTACAGCAGTAAGAGGCTGACCAGTATACTTCTTTAAACTGGGTTTTATTTTTATGGTACGACGTGTTCTATACGTAAGTCTCTCCCTCGCAAACACTGAGTTATCCGTGTTGTTGGTCTTCTTGGTCTTTCTAGTGTCCCGGGTTACTGGTCTCCCTCCTGGATCGTCTCTCACCGCCGTGAAGTCTCAGGACTCCGGTCATGGAAAGAGAAGAAGGAGAGAGGGACGCCGTTAGCTACTACTGTCCTTATCGCGTTTGCCCAAAAGGAACCCGGTGTATGTGCAGGGACACCCGTACTGACTACGTGCTCTGAGGAGGGAGGATACGTGTGAGGTACAGGGGTACGGGAAACTGGGTAGCAGGTACGGGTAGCGGAAAGAGGGGGGGGGAAAGTTGTGGTCGGACGCGCACAGACTAAGATTCTTTTACGCTAGCAACAGGGGGACCCTTCCCCAACCAGCCCGCCAAACGCCGGCGTACCTGGCTAAGCCATACTCCTCCCTCGGGAGTATGGCACGGCGGAGCGTGAAAACGTTGGCCTCCTGGCTTTCCTCCACAGTCGGTCCCTTCGGTTTCTCTGTCCTCAGCTCGCGTCTCCGTTCTCCTCGCCTCGCCTGCGCCGGTCCTTCCTTTCCCGGTGTCGTCACACGCCGTGTAGAGGACTTCCCCCGAATTCATCCATCCGGGAGAGGAGACGTCATCAGGAGGCGGGGATTCCTCTTCGTTGCAATACGCCCACTTAAAGGAGCCCGAGGACGCTTCTTCGCTCTCCTCCTCCTGAAGCTCCCACGCATCCCTCGTTCCAGTCTGTAGAGTAGAAGGGGAAATACCATCAGGTGTCCACCAGTCCTCCCGGCCACCCATCCCGACCTTGTTACACCCGGGTCTCCTGAAAACAATGCTACCTCACTTGCCTAGGTCTGCCTAGTGCCTGCGACAGGAAACAGTGCAAAACGCAATGTGGTCGCACCTCAATTTCGCAGTGAAATCGTGCCCTTTTTGGGGAAAGAGACTACCTGTAGTTTTTTAACCCTAGCTCTGCCAGCACCTAGGTAAACCTAGCCAACCTATACATTTTTGAAAACTAGACCCCCAGGGGAATTCAGGATGGGGTGACTCGACTGCCTAACACCAGGTTTTGTTACCCAGACTCCCTTGCAAAGCTAAGAAATTGACAAAAAAAACGCATTTTCCTCACATTTCTGTGGTGGAAAGTTCTGGAATCTGCGTGGATCAACAAATTTCCACCCACCCAGCGTTCTACCTGGTCTTCCGATAAAAATGCTTCCTCACTTGCCTGGGTCTGCCTAGTGCCTGCGACAGGAAACAGCGCAAAACGCAACGTGGTCGCACCTCAATTTCCCAGTGAAATCGTGCCCTTTTTGGGCAAAGAGACTACCTTTTGTTTTTGAGCCCTAGCCCTGCCGGCACCTAGGAAAACCTAGCAAACCTATACATTTTTAAAAAATAGACACCCAGGTGAATTCAGGATGGGGTGACTCGACTGCCTACCACAAAATTCTGTTACCCAGAATCCCTTGCAAATCTAAGAAATTGACAAACAAAAAGCATTTTCCTCACATTTCTGTGGTGGAAAGTTCTGGAATCTACGGGGATCAACAAATTTTCACCCACCCAGCGTTCCCCCGGGTCTCTCGATAGAATGCTACCTCACTTGCCTGGGTCTACCTAGTGCCCGCGATAGGAAACAGCGCAAAACGCAACGTGGTCACACCTCAATTTCCCAGTGAAATCGTACCCTTTTTGGACAAAGAGATTACCTTTTGTTTTTGAGCCCTAGCTCTGCCGGCACCTAGGGAAACCTAGCAAACCTATACATTTGTGAAAACTAGACACCCAGGGGAATTCAGTATGGGGTGACTCCACTTCCTACCACCAGGTTCTGTTACCCAGAATCCCTTGCAAAGCTAAGAAATTGACAAACAAAAAGCATTTTCCTCACATTTCTGTGGTGGAAAGTTCTGGAATCTACGTGGATCAACAAATTTCCACCCACCCAGCGTTCCCCCGGGTCTCTCGATAGAATGCTACCTCACTTGCCTGGGTCTACCTAGTGCCCGCGATAGGAAACAGCGCAAAACGCAACGTGGTCGCACCTCAATTTCCCAGTGAAATCGTGCCCTTTTTGGGGACAGAGACTACCTGTAGTTTTTGCACCCTAGCTCTGCCGGCACCTAGGGAAACCTAGCAAACCTATACATATTTGAAAACTAGACACCCAGGGAAATTCAGGATGGGGTGACTCGACTGCCTACCACCCGGTTCTGTTACCCAGAATCCCTTGCAAAGCTAAAATATTGTCAAAAAAACGCATTTTCCTCATATTTCTGTGGTGGAAAGTTTTGGAATCTGCGTGGATCAACAAATTTCCACCCACCAAGTGTTCCCCCGAGTCTCCCGAAAAAAATGCTACCACACTTGCCTGGGTCTGCCTAGTGCCTGCGACAGGAAACAGCGCAAAACACAACGTGGTCACACCTCAATTTCCCAGTGAAATTGTGCCCTTTTTGGGCAAAGAGACTACCTTTGGTTTTTGAGCCCTAGCTCTGCTGGCACCTAGGGAAACCTAGCAAACTTATACATCTTTGAAAACTAGACACCCAGGGGAGTTCAGGATGGGGTGACTCGACTGCCTACCATCAGGTTCTGTTACCCAGAATCCCTTGCAAAGCTAAGAAATTGACAAAAAAAACGCATTTTCCTCACATTTCTGTGGTGGAAAGTTCTGGAATCTGCGTGGATCAACACATTTCCACCCACCCAGCGTTCCCCCAGGTCTCCCGATAAAAATACTACCTTACTTGCCTGGGTCTGCCTAGTGCCTGCAACAGGAAACAGCGCAAAACGCAACGTGGTCGCACCTCAATTTCCCAGTGAAATCGTGCCCTTTTTGGGCAAAGAGACTACCTTTTGTTTTTGAACCCTAGCTCTGCCGGCACCTAGGGAAACTCAGCAAACCTATACATTTTTGAAAACTAGACACCCAGGGGAATTCAGGATGGGGTGACTCGACTGCCTACCACCAGGTTTTGTTACCCAGAATCCCTTGCAAAGCTAAGAAATTGATTTAAAAAAACGCAATTTCCTTACATTTCTGTGGTGAAAAGTTCTGGAATCTGCGTGGATCAACAAATTTCCACCCACCAAGCGTCCCCCGGGTCCCCCGAAATAAATGCTACCACACTTGCCTGGGTCTGCCTAGTGCCTGCGAAAGGAAACAGCGCAAAACACAACGTGGTCGCACCTCAATTTCGCAGTGAAATCGTGCCATTTTTGGGGAAAGAGACTACCTGTAGTTTTTGCACCCTAGCTCTGCCGGCACCTAGGGAAACCTAGCAAACCTATACATTTTTGAAAACTAGACACCCAGGGAAATTCAGGATGGGGTGACTCGACTGCCTACCACCAGGTACTGTTACCCAGAATCCCTTACAAAGCTAAGAAATTTACAAAAAAAACGCATTTTATTCACATTTCTGTGGTGGAAAGTTCTGGAATCTGCGTGGATCAACAAATTTCCACCCACCCAGCGTTCCCCCAGGTCTCCCGATACAAAAATGCTACCTCACTTGCCTGGGTCTGCCTAGTGCCTGCGACAGGAAACAGCGCAAAACGCAACGTGGTCGCACCCCAATTTCCCAGTGAAATCTTGTCCTTTTTAGACAAAGAGACTACCTTTTGTTTTGTGCCCTAGCTCTGCCGGCACCTAGGGAAACCTAGCAAACTTATACATCTTTGAAAACTAGACACCCGGAAGAATTCAGGATGGGGTGACTCAACTGCTTCCCACCAGGTTCTGTTACCCAGAATCCCTTGCAAATCTAAAATATTGTCAAAATAACACATTTTCCTCATATTTCTGTGGTGGAAAGTTCTGGAATCTGCGTGGATCAACGAATTTCCACCCACCCAGCGTTCCCCCGGGTCTCCCGATAAAAATGCTACCTCACTTGCCTGGGTCTGCCTAGTGCCTGCGACAGGAAACAGCGCAAAACACAACGTGGTCGCACCTCAATTTCCCAGTGAAATAGTGTCCTTTTTAGACAAAGAGACTACTTTTGTTTTTGAGCCCTAGCTCTGCCGGCACCTAGGGAAACCTAGCAAACCTATACATTTTGTGAAAACTAGACAACCAGGGGAATTCAGGATGGGGTTACTCGACTGCCTACCACCAGGTTCTGTTACCCAGAATCCCTTGCAAAGCTAAGAAATTGACAAAAAAAACGCATTTTCCTCACATTTCTGTGGTGGAAAGTTCTGGAATCTGCGTGGATCAACAAATTTCCACCAACCCAGCGTTTCCCCGGGTCTCCTGAAAACAATGCTACCTCACTTGCCTGGGTCTGCCTAGTGCCTGCGACAGGAAACAGTGCAAAATGCAACGTGGTCGCACCTCAATTTCCCAGTGAAATAGTGTCCTTTTTAGACAAAGAGACTACCTTTTGTTTTTGAGCCCTAGCTCTGCCGGCACCTAGGGAAACCTAGCAAACCTATACATTTTGTGAAAACTAGACAACCAGGGGAATTCAGGATGGGGTTACTCGACTGCCTACCACCAGGTTCTGTTACCCAGAATCCCTTGCAAAGCTAAGAAATTGACAAAAAAACGCATTTTCCTCACATTTCTGTGGTGGAAAGTTCTGGAATCTGCGTGGATCAACAAATTTCCACCAACCCAGCGTTTCCCCGGGTCTCCTGAAAACAATGCTACCTCACTTGCCTAGGTCTGCCTAGTGCCTGCGACAGGAAACAGTGCAAAACGCAATGTGGTCGCACCTCAATTTCGCAGTGAAATCGTGCCCTTTTTGGGGAAAGAGACTACCTGTAGTTTTTTAACCCTAGCTCTGCCAGCACCTAGGTAAACCTAGCCAACCTATACATTTTTGAAAACTAGACCCCCAGGGGAATTCAGGATGGGGTGACTCGACTGCCTAACACCAGGTTTTGTTACCCAGACTCCCTTGCAAAGCTAAGAAATTGACAAAAAAAATGCATTTTCCTCACATTTCTGTGGTGGAAAGTTCTGGAATCTGCGTGGATCAACAAATTTCCACCCACCCAGCGTTCTACCTGGTCTTCCGATAAAAATGCTTCCTCACTTGCCTGGGTCTGCCTAGTGCCTGCGACAGGAAACAGCGCAAAACGCAACGTGGTCGCACCTCAATTTCCCAGTGAAATCGTGCCCTTTTTGGGCAAAGAGACTACCTTTTGTTTTTGAGCCCTAGCCCTGCCGGCACCTAGGAAAACCTAGCAAACCTATACATTTTTAAAAACTAGACACCCAGGTGAATTCAGGATGGGGTGACTCGACTGCCTACCACAAAATTCTGTTACCCAGAATCCCTTGCAAATCTAAGACATTGACAAACAAAAAGCATTTTCCTCACATTTCTGTGGTGGAAAGTTCTGGAATCTACGGGGATCAACAAATTTTCACCCACCCAGCGTTCCCCCGGGTCTCTCGATAGAATGCTACCTCACTTGCCTGGGTCTACCTAGTGCCCGCGATAGGAAACAGCGCAAAACGCAACGTGGTCACACCTCAATTTCCCAGTGAAATCGTACCCTTTTTGGACAAAGAGATTACCTTTTGTTTTTGAGCCCTAGCTCTGCCGGCACCTAGGGAAACCTAGCAAACCTATACATTTGTGAAAACTAGACACCCAGGGGAATTCAGTATGGGGTGACTCCACTTCCTACCACCAGGTTCTGTTACCCAGAATCCCTTGCAAAGCTAAGAAATTGACAAACAAAAAGCATTTTCCTCACATTTCTGTGGTGGAAAGTTCTGGAATCTACGTGGATCAACAAATTTCCACCCACCCAGCGTTCCCCCGGGTCTCTCGATAGAATGCTACCTCACTTGCCTGGGTCTACCTAGTGCCCGCGATAGGAAACAGCGCAAAACGCAACGTGGTCGCACCTCAATTTCCCAGTGAAATCGTGCCCTTTTTGGGGACAGAGACTACCTGTAGTTTTTGCACCCTAGCTCTGCCGGCACCTAGGGAAACCTAGCAAACCTATACAAATTTGAAAACTAGACACCCAGGGAAATTCAGGATGGGGTGACTCGACTGCCTACCACCAGGTTCTGTTACCCAGAATCCCTTGCAAAGCTAAAATATTGTCAAAAAAACGCATTTTCCTCATATTTCTGTGGTGGAAAGTTTTGGAATCTGCGTGGATCAACAAATTTCCACCCACCAAGTGTTCCCCCGAGTCTCCCGAAAAAAATGCTACCACACTTGCCTGGGTCTGCCTAGTGCCTGCGACAGGAAACAGCGCAAAACACAACGTGGTCACACCTCAATTTCCCAGTGAAATTGTGCCCTTTTTGGGCAAAGAGACTACCTTTGGTTTTTGAGCCCTAGCTCTGCTGGCACCTAGGGAAACCTAGCAAACTTATACATCTTTGAAAACTAGACACCCAGGGGAGTTCAGGATGGGGTGACTCGACTGCCTACCATCAGGTTCTGTTACCCAGAATCCCTTGCAAAGCTAAGAAATTGACAAAAAAAACGCATTTTCCTCACATTTCTGTGGTGGAAAGTTCTGGAATCTGCGTGGATCAACACATTTCCACCCACCCAGCGTTCCCCCAGGTCTCCCGATAAAAATGCTACCTTACTTGCCTGGGTCTGCCTAGTGCCTGCAACAGGAAACAGCGCAAAACGCAACGTGGTCGCACCTCAATTTCCCAGTGAAATCGTGCCCTTTTTGGGCAAAGAGACTACCTTTTGTTTTTGAACCCTAGCTCTGCCGGCACCTAGGGAAACTCAGCAAACCTATACATTTTTGAAAACTAGACACCCAGGGGAATTCAGGATGGGGTGACTCGACTGCCTACCACCAGGTTTTGTTACCCAGAATCCCTTGCAAAGCTAAGAAATTGATTAAAAAAAACGCAATTTCCTCACATTTCTGTGGTGAAAAGTTCTGGAATCTGCGTGGATCAACAAATTTTCCCCCACCCAGGGTTCCCCTGGGTCTTCCGATAAAAATGCTACCTCACTTGCCTGGATCTGCCTAGTGCCTGCGACAGGAAACAGCGCAAAACGCAACGTGGTCGCACCTCAATTTCCCAGTGACATCGTGCCCTTTTTGGACAAAGAGACTACCTTTTGTTTTTGAGCCCTAGCTCTGCCGGCACCTAGGAAAACCTAGCAAACCTATACAGTTTTGAAATTTAGACACCCAGGGGAATTCAGGATGGGGTGACTCGACTGCCTACCACCAGGTTTTGTTACCCAGAATCCCTTGCAAAGCTAAGAAATTGATAAAAAAAACGCATTTTCCTCACATTTCTGTGGTGAAAAGTTCTGGAATCTGCGTGGATCAACACATTTTTACCCACCCAGCGTTCCCCTGGGTCTTCCGATAAAAATGCTACCTCACTTGCCTGGATCTGCCTAGTGCCTGCGACAGGAAACAGCACAAAACGCAACGTGGTCGCACCTCAATTTACCAGTGAAATCGTGCCCTTTTTAGACCAAGAGACTACCTTTTGTTTTTGAGCCCTAGCTCTGCCGGCACCTAGGGAAACCTAGCAAACCTATACATTTTTGAAAACTAGACACCCAGGGGAATTCAGGATGGGGTGACTCGACTGCCTACCACCAGGTTTTGTTACCCAGAATCCCTTGTAAACTAAGAAATTGACAAACAAAACGCATTTTCCTCACATTTTTGTGGTGGAAAGTTCTGGAATCTGCGTGGATCAACACATTTCCACCCACCCAGTTTTCCCCCGGGTCTCCCGAAAAAAATTCTACCTCACTTGCCTGGGTCTGTCTAGTGCCTGCGACAGGAAACAGCGCAAAACGCAACGTGGTCGCACCTCAATTTCCCAGTGACATGGTGCCCTTTTTGGACAAAGAGACTACCTTTTGTTTTTGAGCCCTAGCTCTGCCGTCACCTAGGAAAACCTACCAAACCTATACATTTTTGAAATTTAGACACCCAGGGGAATTCAGGATGGGGTGACTCGACTGCCTACCACCAGGTTTTGTTACCCAGAATCCCTTGCAAAGCTAAGAAATTGATTAAAAAAACGCATTTTCCTCACATTTCTGTGATGAAAAGTTCTGGAATCTGCGTGGATCAACACATTTTTACCCACCCAGCGTTCCCCTGGGTCTTCCGATAAAAATGCTACCTCACTTGCCTGGATCTGCCTAGTGCCTGCGACAGGAAACAGCACAAAACGCAACGTGGTCGCACCTCAATTTACCAGTGAAATCGTGCCCTTTTTAGACCAAGAGACTACCTTTTGTTTTTGAGCCCTAGCTCTGCCGGCACCTAGGGAAACCTAGCAAACCTATACATTTTTTAAAACTAGACACCCAAGGGAATTCAGGATGGGGTGACTCAACTGCCTCCCACCAGGTTTTGTTACCCAGAATCCCTTGTAAAGCTAAGAATTTGACAACAAAAAAACACATTTTCCTCGCATTTCTGTGGTGGAAAGTTCTAGAATCTGTGTGGATCAACAAATTTCCACCCACCCAGCGTTCCCCCAGGTCTCCCGAAAGAAATGGTACCTCACTTGCGTGGGTAGGCATAGTTGCTGCAACAGGAAAAGGTTCAAATCGTACGGTGGTGAATTTAAAATACCCTATAGCAATACTACCTTGATTGGGGGGGGGGGGGGCACCTGAGTTTTTGGCCCGGGGCTCGGTGGCCATCTTTGGAAACTACCAAACTCAAACAGTTCTGAAAACTAGACACCCGGCAGAGTCGAGGGAGGTATGGCATGCATGGGTCCCCCGATGTTTTCTTACCCAGAATTCCTTGCAAACCTTAAAATTAGGTAAAAAAAACACTTTTCCAAACTTTTTTGCGAGGGATCTCTGTGCGGGCAAAAATGTCCTACCACCCAGCGTTCCCCTTGTTATGCCGAGTAAAATGATACCTCACTTGTGTAGCTGCCCTAAAGTAGAACAGGCTAAAAATGAATTTTTAAAAAATATAATATTTAGGTTTGACAAATTAAGCACCCCACCTTAGTCACAGGCCTTTGGCCCACCCACACAAGTGAGGTATAATTTTTTATTTTTTTGTTTAATACATTTTTATTGAACATTTTTGCAAGTAAAACAGAGTACATGCCATACATTGGAAACATATGAACGAAAATAGGGAGATACTATCAGGCATAACATTATGTGATGAAATACAGTAAAACGGGGGATGCAAAGGAAGGGTAAGAGGAAAATAGAAGGAAAGAAGAAAAGAAAGAAAGGAAGAATAGAAAGGAAGGAATAGGAAAAAAAGAGAAGAGATCAGGAAAAGACAGACAGTGTTCAGTGGGATATAGCAGTAGAAGAAAGATAGGAAACAAAGGGTAGCCATAGAAGATCAGATTTTATTTTTTGGGGAATGGAGGAGGAGGATACATTGGCAATTCTATGTTCGTCACAAATAAAATTCCACCACATGGATAAATATATTTTGGAATTATCTTTCCAGGATGATAGAATGACCTTAATAGCTAGAGCAATAAAGAGGTCAAACAACTTAGAAGCAGATGAGGTTATATCAATATCAGAGGAAAGGGAGCCTAGAAAAACATGCAGAAAAGATACATCATTATTAAACTTTAAAATTGACGTGCAAACCTTCCAGACTGAACTCCAAAAGGAATAAACCTTAGGACATTCAAATAACAAATGGATTAATGTACCTGGAGCACTAGAACAAGACCAACATAAGGAAGAGGAAGCGGGAGAGAATTTACAAATGCTAACTGGAGTAATAACCGCTCTACAATATACAAAATATAGAGATTGAGTCACACGGGCTGCTGCAGAGACTTTAAATAACTTTGCCCAAATTTTCTCCCACAAATTAATGGAAAAAGAGACAGATAAGTCATTTTCCCAAGTAAGTTCAACAGGATTTTTAGGACAAGGCTGGGTAGCAGATAGCAATATGTTGTAAACCAGGGCAGCCTTAGGGGTTTGGGTAGAGAACAAAGGATATAAGGGAGATGTTGGGGTAACAACGGGAGATTCAGTTGGAAGTGTAAAAGAAGCTAAGTGTGATGAAATAGCAGTAACAATAATAGTGTATTCACCTAAAAGAGTATCAGGTAAATGGTAACGCAGTTGCAAATCTTGAAAGGGGACAATATTGAAGTTATGAAGGAATTGATATACAAAGGAAACATTCTTCTCCTTCCAATATTTGTAGTAAAAGGATTTACCCTTATATTTGAGAAATTGATTGTACCAAACAATGGAAGACAAAAAACATTGCAGAGGGTTTACATCCTTAGAAAAAGTACTATTAATAAGAGTTTGCGAATATTTCAAAATGGGGTATTGAGATATAAAGGAACAGTTGGACATAAAAGCAACATGTTCAAAAGGAAAATCCTCAAAAGTGAACGTTCAAAAAGAACCCATTTGGGGACTGGTCTAATTTGAAAATCATAAGCTAAGGAAAATGATTGTTTAAGTAGAAAAGCAGAGTGGTAAGATTTAAACAAAGGGAAACGGACACCTCCTTCAGTCTTTGGACGAGTGAGTTTGAGTAAGCCAATACGAGGGTGTTTATTATTCCATAGGGATTTTGTACATAAAGAGTTTATACGTGAGAAAAATAAATTAGGAATTTTGAAAGAAAGCATGGAGACTGTATATAACACATGGGGAGTAACCATCATTTTAATAGTGTCAAGCCTGCCCCACCAGGAAAGAAAAAGTGGGGACAACAGGAGAAGCAGATCAAATTATTAAAGGTATATTTGAGGGTATCTCTAAGGGAGGACGAAAACCAAAATACCTAAATATTTAATTTTGGTGGGACACCATGTAAATTCAGTATCACTGAACATGTATTGGGAACAATCAGGGTTTAAAGGCAGGATTTCAGTTTTGGATAGATTTAGTTTATAGCCAGAGACAGATGAGTAAAGATGGACTTCAGATATAAAATGGGGCAGCGAAGCAACAGGGTTAGACATGTAGACCAAGATATCATCCGCATACGCAGAAAGTTTGGTGTGAACAGAGGAGAACTTAAAACCTGTAATCATGTCATTATTGCGAATACGCTCAAGGAAAGGTTCAAGGCATAGAATAAATAATAAGGGAGAGAGGGGGCAACCTTGCCTCGTTCCACGGGATAAGGAAAAGTATTTAGAAAATTGATTGTTGACAAAGATGCTGGCACGGGGACAGGAATACAACAACTTAACATATGAAATAAAGGAAGGCCCAAAACCAAACCATTGGAGAGTCTTAAACATAAATTGCCAATTGATGCGGTCAAAGGCCTTTTCCGCGTCTAGAGAAAGAGCGGCAAGGGGGTCTTTATAGTTTTTTACTCAGAGAGATAATGTTAGCAAACATACGTGCATTATCCGAAGCAAGCCTACCCTTTACAAAGCCAACTTGATCTGTTTTAATCAAAAGGGGAATAATATTATCAAGTCGGGAGGCAAGGAGTTTGGCAAAAATTTTACAATCATAGTTAATCAGGGAAATAGGGCAGACATTTTTACAGTAGGAGTGGTCTTTATCTGGCTTGGGGATAATAATAATTAATGCGTCCATGAAGGAGCCTGAGGCCCTGGCTTGAGCCTTAAAAGAATTAAAAAGTTGTAATAACTTAGGGGCAAAAATCGAGGAGAACGTAGAATAAAATTCGACAGGGAGGCCATCTGGGCCAGGGGCTTTAGAGCGTTTCAGGGCTTGGATGGCAGAGAGTACTTCCTGAAGAGTAATATCCTTCTCTAAAGAAGCAAACTCGTCTGGGAGATTGGGAGGGGAGAGAAGGCCTGAAAAAAAAAGAGTCAAGGTTCTGAGTGGAGGGGAAAGTATCATCCGAGTAAAGGGATCGATAGTAATTATGAAAGACCTCAGCAATATCTTCATCAGACGACACCAGTTTGTTAGTGGAATCATTAAGAATGGGTCCGATGGTTTTACGTTCTGCTTTAATTTTCAGGTAATTAGCCAACATCTTACCCGCTTTGTTTTGACCCCCGTGGTATTTGGATTTGATTTTAAGTAAAACGTTACAGGCTTCAACAGTGGCCAATTTATTGAGTTCTGTCTTCGCCGCAATGAGGGCAGTAAGGGCAGCGGAATCCTTAGAGGTAAAATATGTGTGTTCTAATTGTTTGATATTGTGTAATTGAGCCTCATATTTAGCTTTAGCAACTCTCTTCTTTTGTGAGACAAAAGATAAAACAAAAGCACATAGGGCGGCTTTAAAAGCATCCCACGTGTTGGGAATGGAGGTATCCGAGGGATCATTGAAAGTAAAAAATCCATTAATGAAGGTAGTAACATTTTTGATAAAAAGAGGGTCGGATAAAAGGAACGTATTTAATTTCCAACGGCTAAATGTCGAGGAGGTGAGCAAAAAGTCAAGTGTGGCAAAAACAGGGGCATGGTCCGAAATAAATATGGAGCCAATTTCCGATTTCTGAATAGAGGGGAGCAAGGATTTGCTGACCAAAATGTAATCTATCCTAGATCTAGTATGATGCATGCTAGAAAAAAAAGTATATTCAAAAGAGTCAGGGTTACAAGTTTTCCATACATCATAAAATGGACGACAGGCAATGGCTGATTGGAAAGCTTTGTGAAATGCAATTTGAGATTGAAGTTTAGACAAATGTGACAATACCTTTTGACGTTTAACAGGATTTCCAAGACCACGGACATTCCACGACACGAGATTACACATGATGAAGGAGTTGAGGAACGGGAAACAAATGAAGGGTAGACACTGCAGGCAAGGGAACACAAATGAAAACACAACAATCAGGAATATTAGAGAAGGGCAAATCCACGTAAGGAAATACATAAGAAGGACAAGCAAACTGCGACAAAAGCATCAATACCGAAAAAAAAAATACCCAGAAGACGAAAATGACCAAGAAGAAAGAATACAAAAAGAAAGAAAGAAAGAAAGAGAAGAGAGAAACCAGAAGAGAGTAGGAAAGTATAGAGGAAGAAACAGATCAGGGCAACAAAGCCAGATCTCTAAAAAAGCGAGAAAGTAATGAAGATGGAGCATGGTGACATGCGACAAGGCAGAGCACAGGCATTGTAAAGAAAAGAGTAGCATAGGCTATACAGAAAGAAGAAAAGAGCAACTCAAGGAAGAATTAGCCAGAATAATAAGTTATATGCGACAGGAGACAGCAGAGAACATAATGAAAAAGAAGAGGAAATTAATGAAATGATAGGTAGAAGTCTAGGAATAAACATAGTTTGAGAAAACATAAGAAAAAAGACACAGAAAAGAAACACTTAAACTGTTGTATCCATCCCTGTAGAGGGAAAACTTTGCAAGAATGTCTTCAGCTTTGCTGGATCATCGAAAGTACGTGAACGTCCATCATGGGTGACCTTGCAGAGGCAGGGATGGAGGATTCCATATTGAAGATGAAGGTGCCTCATGAGAGGATGTAACTCCAAGAATTCTTTACGTCGAGCGTTCGTTGCATTGGAGACGTCCTGTGAAATGAAAATGTTATGTCCCGACCAAGTAAGATGTCGTTTGAGTTTTGCAGCTTTCAGGACAGTCATGAGTATGGTGAATTCCAGAAAGAGCATGATGACGCCTCTGGGTCTAGCGGAGTTAACGGAGTTAGAAGCAGCTCGACCCAATCGATGTGCTCTTTGAATGTTTAGAGGAGTAGAAGATGGCGGTAGACCTAAGAGCTCTGGCCGAAATTTTTGTAGAAAAACAACCATGTTAGGCCCCTCAACATTTTCCGGCAGACCAAAAAGACGTAGGTTATTTCTACGATTTCTATTTTCAAGGTCCTCTGTGTGTAATTTCAGCTTATGAATTTCCTGCTCAAGTAATGGGATTTTAGTAGAGACATCCTGAAGAGAACCTACACGTTGTTCTAGATCCAGAACCTTACTCTCCATAGTGATCCATCTCTCCTCCATCTGCTTCAATTTCTCATTAGTTGAAGACATAAATGGCTGAAGACCACGAACTTCATCCAAAATAGAGTCTAAAACTGGGTTTGGTGAAGCATGGATAGGCGAAGGAGGGTCACCTTTCAGTCTCTTGGGTTTGGTGCCAGTGACAGAGGAACGGGCTGAGTGAGAGTCATTAGCCATTGCAAGCGATAGAGAAAAAACACTCAAACCAGAGAGTAAATTGCAGGAGCAGAGGAGGATCCACAAAGAAAAATAAAATAGTAACACAAGTCAATATAGGTGCACTGCCAGTAAAGAGGAAACTATGCACTCAGCGGTTGAAGAAAAAGCGGTCACACACAGTTCCAATCAAAGAGACGGAAGAACTGTAGATGGCAATATTACCGCATATATCAGTCACTGTGAAGAGGAGCCATGAGAGTGAACAGCATAGCAGGAGGTCGTCAAATGAAGGAGGAGACACCAAAAATAGTTGTAAGAAAGCCCATGGAGGCAGTAGAGCCAGCCGGAGATAGAAGAAGGAAAAGGGCGCGAAAAAATCATATACCTCAATGAAGAAATACGAAGTGCGCACCTTTTAGGAAAAATAAAATAAAATAATAAAAAGGAATGGCAGGTGAAGAAGCACTGTCATAGCGCTGCTGAAAGGGCATATGACGTTAGTTGTTTGAATTCATGCTGGTAGCAAGAGCGAGTAACGGGCTTACCGTGAGGTAGAAGCAGCCTAAAATGGCGGGCGCTCTCACCCGCGATGAGGTGGAAACGTCACCGGCACGAACTCGCTCGCCAGCGGGACAGAGACGAAGAAAAGGCTGTCCCTCGGTTCACCGCATGTTCCGGTAGCGGTACCGTCAGGTGGGGAAGAAATAGCGGTGCAGAAACGGCAATTATAAGAAAAAGAGCTCCGCCGTTTCACGGAGCTCACGCCAGGTCCGCCAGTGAGGTATCATTTTACTCAGGAGATCAAGGGCAACGCTGGGTGGTAGGACATTTGTGCCGGCATGGAGATCCCACCCAAAAATGTATGGAAAAGTGTTTTTTTTAACCCAAATATAAGGTTTGCAGGGATTTCTGGGTAGGAAAACATTGGGGGACCCCCGCATGCCATACCTCCCTGGACTCCCCCGGGTGTCTAGTTTTCAGAACTGTTTGGGTTTGGTAGTTTCCAAAGATGCCCGTCAAGCCCCGGGGCCAAAAACTCATGGGAACCCCCTTGCAAAACCAAATTGTTTTGAATGAATTAAGTGACAATATTGCATGGAAATTGTGACAGACAATTTCAAGTTTGCAGGAGATTGTGGATAAAAAACAACAATAGAATTCACCAGAAAGACATGACTATATACTCCCATGGTTAATAATATCTAAATTTAGTAAGTTATTTATAGCTATAATGTACACCTTAACAGAGTTACTCAAAAGTCAAACATTCAAGCACGGCTATCTATTCCTCAAAGACACACACATACAGGTTGGATTTGGCACGAGGGCGAGTGATGGTTCAGTACATAAAATTTTATTAACAAGATATTTCAAAAAAATGAAATGCTCTGTCAATAAATAAATGCATAAAAACCGAACCAGTGACTCGCAACTCGTGAGCTGCAAAGCCACGACAAGGCACCAACTGTTTTACAGGCCATTCACGCACCTTTCATACCTGATACAAACCAGACCATTGACACCATCCGGAAGGAAAAGCAACACATTACAACAATCACAATAAGGGACAAGGTACACCCTACTGCAGAAAGAGAAAAAAAACAAATATTACTGCACAGCCATCTAATCCGCAGGCACACACACATACTGGTTGGATTTGGCACGAGGGTGAGTGATGATTCAGTACATACAATTGTATTCGCAAGTAATTTCACAAAAATGAAATACACTGCGTATAATTGAAAGTATGATAAACTGAACCACTGACTCACAGCTCGTGAGCTGTAAAGCCACTTCAAGGCACCAACCTCTTTACAGGCCATTCATACACATTTTGTACGTGTGACACATACAAAACATTCACACCGCCAGCCGCGGACCCATCACATTTCAACACTCACACCAGCAGACAGCGCCATTCAAGGCCCCATCACTTTCACACGCCCACATTTCTGACATTGCAACTACACAAAATGATGGACTGCGTAGAGTGTCACTCAACTAGCAGTGTGTGTAGTGACCAACAGAAAGTAACTACTCACACACCGCCTGCCGAGCGCAAGTCCACCCACACCACCATCCAAGCACCAGACCATGCACACCGCCATCCAAACACCACTCAGCGCACACCGACAGCCAAGTACCACTCCACACACACCACCAGCCAAGCACCACTCCACGCACACTGCAAGCCAAGCGCCACTCCACACACACCGCCAGCCAAGCACCACTCCGTGCACAGACAGCCAAGTACCACTCCACGCACACCATCCAGCCAAGCGCCACTCCACACACACCGCCAGCCAAGCGCCACTCCATGCACACCACCATCCAAGCACCAGACCATGCACACCGCCAGCCAAACACCACTCAGCGCACACTGACAGCCAAGTACCACTCCACACACACCACCAGCCAAGCATCACTCCACGCACACCGCCAGCCAAACACCACTCCGTGCACAGACAGCCAAGTTCCACTCCACGCACACCATCCAGCCAAGCGCCACTCCACGCACACCACCATTCAAGCACCAGACCATGCACACTGCCAGCCAAACACCACTCAGCGCACACCGACAGGCAAGTACCACTCCACACACACCACCAGCCAAGCATCACTCCACGCACACCGCAAGCCAAGCGCCACTCCACACACACCGCCAGCCAAACACCACTCCGTGCACAGACAGCCAAGTACCACTCCACGCACACCACCAGCCAAGCGCCTCTCCACACACACCACCAGCCAAGCGCCACTCCACAAATACAACACCAGCCAAGCACCACTCCGTGCATAGACAGCCAAGTACCACTCCACGCACACCATCTAGCAAAGCGCCACTCCACACACACATCCAGCCAAGCACCACTCCGTGCACAGACAGCCAAGTACCACTCCACGCACACCACCAGCTAAGTGCCACTCCGAACACACCACCAGCCAAGCGCACTCCACACACACCACCAGCCAAGCGCCACTCCACAAATACAACACCAGCCAAGCACCACTCCGTGCACAGACAGCCAAGTACCACTCCATGCACACCATCCAGCCAAGCGCCACTCCACAAACACCGCCAGCCAAGCACCACTCCGTGCACAGACAGCCAAGTACCACTCCACACACACCATCCAGCCGAGCGCCACTCCACACACACTGCCAGCCAAGCACCACTCCGTGCACAGACAGCCAAGTATCACTCCACTCACACCTCCAGCCAAGCGTCACTCCATACACACCACCAGCCAAGCACCACTCCACGCACACCACCAGCCAAGGACAAATACAAACACAACACCAGGCAAGCGCAAGAGCGCGCACACCGCCAACCAAAGACCAGACCACGCACACTGCCAGCCAAGCACCAGTCCACAGACACCGCCAGACAAGCACCAGTCCACAGACACCGGCAGCCAAGCGCCAAACCATGCACACCGTCAGACAATGGACACTACACGCAAACCAACATCATACTTTAGATTTTTTTGAAAATAAAAGAGAAACAAAAACAAATTGCAAATTGATACAAATCTACTAACTCAACAACTAAATCTAAAAAGACTACACAAATGCCAACTTTGAAACTGAACAATAAGTTTTAAAGAATAAAGACCAACCAGTTCACTTTACCACTCATGGATGCTCCCAAAAATTATTTTGCGTGTGGTACAATCTAAAACAAGCAGGTACACACAGCCCGGGGTTTGAAGGGCAGTCGGGGCAGTACATACGAACCTCCTTCCGCAAACCTCTTCGCCAACAGACTCTACATCTCCGACTGGGAAAGTCTTTTGAGGTTGTAGGAGGAATTTGATCAGCAAAGTGGCGATCTTTCAATCTGGCAACATCCTCCACCACTCCAACTCTAGGAACACTTGCCTGTTCCACTAAAATAAGGCTGCCTATTACAGACTCCTGAAACTTTACAAAAGTCATCTTTGACTGGGGACAGGATTTCTGGAACACAACAAAAGCATTAAAGGTTGCCAAGTGGAAAAGATGGATAGCCAACTTCTTGTACCAAATGTAAGCCTTACGAAGAGCAGCATACGGTTCCAACCTCTGATCTACTCTGTCAACACCACCCATGTGCCTATTATAGTCCATTATGCACACAGGTTTGCGCACTTTTGCAACCTGACCCCAAACAGTCACCGGTTCAGTGCTTTCATCATGTATTGTAGTCAACATGTAGACATCTTTCCTGTCTGAAAACTTCACAGCTAGAAGCTCCTCACAACGCAATGCACTGCACTGTCCCCGAGCAAGCTTTTGACAAACAAGTTCTTTTGGGAAACCTTTACGGTTTAAGCGGATTGTGCCACAAGCAACAGTGTCCACTTTGGCCAATTCCCTGAACAACCGCACACCAGTGTAGAAGTTATCGACATACAAATGATGGCCTTTGTTAAAAAATCCACGACCAAGTTCCCACACAATTTTCTCAGTCACTCCAAAAGTCGACGGACAACCAGGGGGGTTAATCCTGAATTCCTTACCAGTGTACACCCTGAAATTAGAGACATATCCAGTCTCACTGTCACACAGCATATACAGTTTGATTCCATAGCGTGCCCTCTTACTAGGAATGTATTGCCGAAATACCAAGCGGCCCTTGAACAACAGCAAAGACTCATCCACTGCAATTTCTTTCCCAGGATAAAAGATCTCAGGAAATCGATCAACAAAATGAACAATGACAGGCCGAATCTTGAAAAGACGGTCACAATCAGGGTGATCTTGTGGCAAAGCAAGACTATTGTCAACAAAATGCATCATCCGAAGCAGAAGCAAATACCTATCACGACTCATGACTGCCGGAAATATAGCTGTTGCCATCAAGGGACTAGTAGACCAATATGAAGCCATTGATGGTTTCCTAAGCAAGCCCATCAAAAAAGTTAAACCCAAAAACTTTTTCATCTCCTCCAAATTTGTGGGAGTCCACCGGGTAGCTCTAGCGTGGGGCTTAAGGCTGGCACTGTTCACCCTCAAAAAAAATTCAGCATACAAATTAGTCTGCTCTACAATCTCTGCCAAAAACACATCATCCATAAACAACTTGAAAAAATCAATAGGCAAAAAGTTTTCAGTGTTCACCCTACACCCTGCAACACCTGTAAGCATGGGCGTAAAATCCGTTCCGCTCGCGGATTTTGCGGATTTTCGACAAATTCGCAATCCGCGAACTCTCGCGAATTTGCCGAAAATCCACAAATCCGCACGCGGCGGATTTTTTTGCTTGGTGATACAATATTGCGGCGCGCGGCGTTCACTTTCCGTCATTCAGCGTTTGCCGAGTTGTTTTTCTCGATATTTTGCGAGTGCTGCGCCATTTTGGATCTTGCTGCGGAATCCCGCGGGAGTTTGGCGCCCGCGAATACGTAATCGCGGCTTGCCACCACCTTGCCCAGCACGCATCGCGAGAGTTCGCAATTGCGAACATGTAGGTGCGGCGGGCAGGAACAATCTCGCACTCGCGAAATAGAGATTTTGCAATTCTGCACAAGAAATCCACCAGCAAACAGCATAAACCTTCAGAAAATGATGATTTTTATCAGAATCACTCCTCAGGTTGACATTTGCCTGCACTTTTTTTGCAAGGAGTCCATTATTTGGGGGGGGGGAAGGAAGTGCCCCACAGTCTCCAGCTTCCTGTTCCTGTCCAGCAGGCTCCTCCCAGTGCTTTCTTCATGTGCTGGTCACTTTCATTTGGACCTTGACCTGGAAGGATTACTTTTTGTGGGTGCTGCTGGATATTTGGATTTGAGGCCTTTTAGACTTTCTTTGGATCACATTTGGATTAGAAATCAACTTTCACATGTAAGTTTGTTTGGGGCATTACAGTTGCTGCAACTACAATTTTGGAACTTTTTCAGAACATTACATAAAATATATTGTGGGTAGCCACAGTATCCAGTAGGACCAGGCTTAGTTATGGGTGCATGATACAACTGTTTTGTTGAATTTAAACATCATTGAGGCCATGGATGGGCTGGGATTGTGCTGATTTTTGTGTTTTTTGTCGATTTTTGGGGGCTGCTGTTGGGGCCTTTTGCCCAGGGGTAGTGGTGCATGGACTGAGTCTGCCTGTGGGGTCTCACTCTCTTTAATGTAAACATCCTGGATGGCATTGGATTGTGGTGATTTTTGTGTGTTTTTCGTTTTTTTTGGGGTGTACTGTTGATGTGGACTGGCCATGTGGGTGGTGGTGGTAGCCATCATGAGTGCTGGTACAGGCAACATGTGCTTGGGGTTCAAGGGGCCATTTTGAAGAGAGGCAGTGTCTGAGGCCTGCACCCATTTTGCCTAGCTTTCATCCATTATGCCCAGGGGTAGTGAGTGGTGCATGGGCCTAGTCTTTCTGTGGGGTGTCTTCTTGAATGTAAACACCATTGAGGGCATGGATGGGCTGGGATTGTGCAGAATTTTGTGTGTTTTTTGTCGGTTTTTTGGGGCTGCCGGTGGGGCCTTTTGCCCAGGGGTAGTGAGTGGTGCATGGGCCTAGTCTTTCTGTGGGGTGTCTTCTTGAATTTAAACACCATTGAGGCCATGGATGGGCTGGGATTGTGCTGAATTTTTTGTTTTTTGTCGATTTTTCTGGGGCTGCTGGTGGGGCCTTTTGCCCAGGGGTAGTGGTGCATGGACTGAGTCTGCCTGTGGGGTCTCACTCTCTTTAATGTAAACATCTGGATGGCATTGGATTGTGGTGATTTTTGTGTGTTTTTCGTTTTTTTTGGGGTGTACTGTTGATGTGGACTGGCCATGTGGGTGGTGGTGGTGGCCATCTTGAGTGCTGGTACAGACAACATGTGCTTGGGGCTCAAGGGGCCATTCGAAGAGAGGCAGTGTCTGAGGCCTGCACCCATTTTGACTAGCTTTCATCCATTATGCCCAGGGGTAGTGAGTGGTGCATGGGCCTAGTCTTTCTGTGGGGTGTCTTCTTGAATGTAAACATCATTGAGGCCATGCATGGGCTGGGATTGTGTTGATTTTTGTGTGTTTTTTCGACTTTTTGGGGTGTATAACTGATGTTCCTCTGTCTTCCATTGCTTGTAGGTGCACAAGAGAACCACCAGTGCCAGGAAGAAGTCCTGCTGCGGTGTGTGCAGCACAACGTCACGTGTGGCCACAGACAACTCTGCAACTTGTGCAACTGCGGCCTGCTGTTCAGAGTGACATCTGAAGAAGATGGCCCCCAAAAAAGTTCCCCGTAGCTCCTCTAGCAAGAAAGATGCCAGAAAGGAGCAGAAGAAGCAAGTTACCAAGCAGACTGGTGTTCCGCCCGCCACATTTTTTGGGAATAAAAAAAAAAGTATGCCTGCAGCAGCAGCAGGATCTGCTGGGGACCAAGCTGGGAGCAGCACCCCCGCTCCATTGGGCTCAGTGCCACCACCACCACGCCAACTAAGGTCCAAGCCCTTGAGTGCTGCAGAGGCCGCTAGTATAGTTGTTCAATCACCATCGACCAGTGATGTTGGCTCATCGCAAGAAAGTAGCAGCAATGTCCCTCAATCAACACAGGTTGTTGTAACTCATCTGACGAGCGTTGAACAACCACAGCCGCAACAACAATCACATGTGCAAGTACAAGCCCAAGTACATGTGGAAGGAGAGGCGGCGCAAGGAGAGGAGCAAGCAGAGGTGCATGGAGGGGCACAACAAGTGGCCACAATAGTTGTTCCTCCAGAAGTAGGGGCACATCTGGAAATCGACAATCAAGCCGAGGTATCATTCTTTTGAGGTCTTCACGCGTGCAGTCAGCAGGGAGGACTGTAATTTGGGAAAAGCTATCCCATTGTTGCGCATGCTGGAGCACAAACTGAAGGTGGTGTCTTCAAAGTTTCAAAAAGATGAAGAAAAGTGTGGTAAATAAATAATTAAATACCGGTACTATTTTTCTATGCATTAACTAAAAAGGATAGCTCAATAAATAAGAGGCAGAAGTCCGTGGTATCTGAGTCATACGGGCTTTAATTAAGTGGCTCGAGCCAATGGACATCGGGTTCCATCACCTGCTAAGGCTCAGGAAGGGGCATTCTCGACCTCGATCTCCACATTTCATTAACAGCATACAATATATATAGTAAAACCATACAGTTACATTGAATACAGTAGGCGTAACAAGTGACAAACGGAAGATAAGAACATATGGGCGTGAAAAGAAGGCGTGCACAGGGCGTGCACGGAGGTATGTGATGTAGACGTCACAGAAGTGTCATAAGTGGGTGGACACATGGAGGGGGCTTCATGGGCAGCTGGAACCTTTAACCTACTGGTGCGCGCAAACGAGTCATGACGTGTAACTGGGGAGAGCTGGGGGCTCTGACTTCTAGCACTAGAAGAGGAGACTAAAGTCTGGGATGTCAGAACGACCTGTACCTATAGTATATCTGATATCTGGTGTTTGGAGTACATGTTGCTTGAATCTAAAAGTCATCAGGGCAAAGGCTACTTGTCACTAAGGCTAGTGCATGCATATATTTCTTCATGTATTGCGTGTGCTATGGATCTTCTATGGATATTAATACAGTAAATTACTTGCATGGAGACAGGAAGACTAGACTGTAGATGGAGATGTTTATGCTGTTCGTTAGCTAGGAATGTGAAGACGGGGAGCTGAACAGATAACTGTAGGCATAACATATTCTTGGCAGGCAGGCAGACCAGGCCGAGCCGGGCACCGCGTTGCTTGGCAGGAAGTGAGTGAAGGGTCAGAGATGCGGGCGGGGCTGCATCTCTCCTCGGAGTGGTTCAGGAGACATGAGGCCTGAATCTGGTGTCCGGGCCCTGTGAGGCCTAGAAACGGGTGCATCTCGATGATTTATCGTGCACTATGTAAAGACGTTGGCAACATAGGCCCAAAAGCCTAATTCACGTTGCTTTCATGGGGGACTGGATAACTGACATAATAACTTTGGACGCAACTGTAAATGCGTCTTTATTCTCGGTCATAGGGGGAAATATGCATAGCGATCATGCACATATAACATATGATGGGAACACGTAGGGACACATAGCAGGGCAAAATTAAATTTTCCTCAT
Organism: Lissotriton helveticus; assembly: GCF_964261635.1. Taxonomy (NCBI): domain Eukaryota; kingdom Metazoa; phylum Chordata; class Amphibia; order Caudata; family Salamandridae; genus Lissotriton; species Lissotriton helveticus. The sequence goes on from NC_136062.1 coordinate 496,372,005, forward strand.
TCCCTCCTTGTTCCCTACGTTTCCTTCAGGAAACATCAATATTCATAAGACCATCTATCTGTTCATACAGCATCATTTGCTCATCTTTCTTCATTTGGGAATGGGACCGTGGACGTGGAATACAAGATGTAGCGCACAAGCCGCAAATCGCTGGGCCACATTGTAAACAGAGACAACAACTGAATATGATCATTACTACTATTCCTAGGAATGACAGTACTTTCCATCCCCACGCAGATATTACACTCCAGAGCCAGCCGGACCAAGTCCAGGTGCCTGGATTCTGGTGTAGCTGATGAGCTATTTTATGAAGTCTAGTTATTGCTGAATACACAGGCGGTGCGTTATTAGGAATGAAAATGCAACAACTAGATCCGATGACTCTACAAGCTCCGCCCCTATCGGCCAGTATGACGTCAAGAACAAGGCGGTTCTGAAGAACAACAAATCTCATAGCAGACTGCTCTTCGGTTAAGTTACCTAGGGCGGAAGTAGTCTCATTCACTACTGCTTCAAGGGTTCTGGTTAACCTGCGTATTAATTTACTATTCTGGACAGGACCTATGAAGAAGAAGAAACCTTTATTGAAATCTGTATACTGTTCTAATGCAGTTTCAGTCTGATCGACAATTGGGGACTCGATCTCCCTTCTATGTCTGACGTGTACTAGATGGGTATTTCTGTGATAATCGGATGGGGCCAGGAAAACTGGTGGCAGTAGGAAGGCAATGTAACATGTTCCATCCCAATCTAGGGGCAAACGTACATAAGCGGTCTGACCACATATAAAGTAGGAATGACGTGAGGCTTTTAAAGTAGACTTCCCACTGTCACTGTACTCGACTACAGTAGTACAATCACTGTGTCCTAGATGTACTGAACCATTCTTTCTGACACATAATTCGCCTTTCACTGGTAGAACTGTTATAGAAGGCAAGTCTGGATTGGTCTCGGACTGAACATTCAAAACCATGAGGTTAGAGGAGAAATTACCTAGATCATATACTTCATTTTCTAGATCTAACCCTGTCCTATGGGAAAGACCTTTCTTGTCTGGGAAACAGGATTCATTCATGACTGTATTCAGAAGGGACTTATCGTCTAAAGATGACGCCAATGTAGACCATGCTCCACACGAACCATTGTGTGAAAACGGATAGGGAAAAAGTGGCAGAACTCCCTTTACTGTCTGGTAAGGGGGAAGCCGACCACATACCCAGCAATTAGTGGCATTGCTGGTCTGATGTGAATAGTGTAACATACGAATAAAAGTATTGTTGCGCATTGCAAGTCGATAGGATAACTCGTGTGGGGGTAGTTCACTAAATGTGTGCTCTACAGTATCATTAGAGGAAAAATGTAAATGTGAATCAAGAGGAGGAAAAAATACATGTAGCATATAACTTATACATGTGATCGTAAGACTCAGAAATAACATAAACAATAACGTAACAACACATCTGCTTTGCAGATTTTTACAATATTTCGTTTTCTTGGAGTTTCGTCTATCTCTCTCACTATGTGGGTCTATCTTATACATGTCAGGAACCTGTCTAACAGCTTCACCCGAGGGGGACTTAAACAATTAAACGCTGTCTGACTTACTAGACCTCAACTTTAGTTTATACTCCTGCTGCGGAGTTTTCTCTAACAGGGGAAGTTTAGAATCAGTATCGGGGCAGTCCTTGAAAAAAGTCTTTGGACGCAGTCCATGGAAACGCTTGATGTGACTGGAGTGAAGCCAGCCTTTACGTCCTTCTAGCTTTACGGCGGTCCTTGTGGTCATCAGAACGAGTTTCGGCTCCTTCCAGCGGGGCTCCAGAGGGCTTGAACGATCGAAGTTGCGGATCAAAACAAAGTCACCAGGAACGACCTCGTGCGGTTTCACCTGGGTGTTGTCTGGAAAGGCAGCCGCAACCTGTGAACGACAAGAGAGTAGTGCAGACATCAAGGAAGCTAGGTAATCTGTCAGCATATTACTGTCAACATCGGTGATTTTACGTGGCATAGGTGTACCCCACATGTTTGGGGGACGACCGAACACTACTTCGTAAGGTGACAAACCAGATCGGGAGTGAGCGACCATTCTCATATAGAAGAGGGCAACCGGCAGGGCTACCATTCAATCAACACCTTTTTCTGCACAGACCTTCGCTATTCGTATTTTCAGGGTTTGATTGTGTCTCTCAACGAGGCCAGCTGCCTCGGGATGTCGTACGCAATGGAATTTCCACTGGTACCCTAACAGAAGTGATACCTGTTTCATAAGTTCGGATGAGAATGGCTGTCCGTTGTCTGAATATACGACCCGGGGCAAACCATAGCGAGGGAAGAACTCACGAACCAGCTGCTTGGCAGTGGTCGCGGCAGTATAATCTGGGACTGGATATGCTTCTGTCCATCTGGACAAAGCGCACACAACTACGAGGACATACTTGAAACCTCGACATCGGTCCATCTGGATATAATCCATCTGGAGGACTTCAAAAGGGTGGTCAGGAGGATGGAATCCACCTTGTTCCACGGGAACACCTTTACCTGGATTGAACTGACAACAGATCATGCAGGTACGCACTTTCTGCTTCGCTGCTGCTCGTAAATGCTTGTTAAACCAAAGGTTCTGGATGCTGTCTAACATAGCTTTTTCTCCTAAATGTGCTGGACTATGTGCTGTATTAATGATGGCTTGAACCATAGAGTCGGGGAGAAACCATGTGGCTTTTCCCTTCGTCAACCATCCCTGATCTGTCTGGACCCCTCCTTGTTCAGACCATTTCTTGATTTCGTCTGGGGTAGCATGTGTCTGTATGTCTAGTACATCTTGTGTAGGGTCCTTAACTGTCATACAAGTTGTCGGGACTGGAACGTCTGTCTTTGTCATGTTAACTGGAATGTCTGGAGTCTGAGCTGTAAGCTTGGCTGTTCGATCTGCCAGATCGTTACCCTGGGAAATGGTGTCAGTGGCTTTCGTATGTGCCTTGCACTTCATAATGGCAATAGCTGTAGGTAAATGTATTGCTTCTAACAGAGCTTGAATGAGGGGGCCATGCTGAATCTTGGCTCCATGAGAGGTCATAAAACCTCTTTCTTGCCAGAGGACTCCAAAGTCGTGAACGACTCCGAATGCATAACGTGAATCTGTATATATGTTTACTTTCAGGTTCTTGGCTCGTATGCAGGCTTGGGTCAGAGCGATGAGCTCTGCTGCTTGAGCAGACAGGGTGTCAATACGATGTGTTTCTATGACTTTAGTTTCAGTAGTCACTGCATATGCGGCCACTAACTCTCCAGTACTTGTTCTCATACATGAACCATCCACATAAAGTGTCAGGTCTGGGTCAGGAAATGCAATGTCCGTCAAGTCTTGTCTTGGCTTCGTCATAGTATTAATAACTTCCACACAGTCATGTGTTGCAGGGTCTGAGGTAATCGAAGGTAACAGTGTCGCAGGATTTAATATGTTACAGTGTCTGATTTCTATGTGTGGCTGGAACAATGTCAGTTCATATCCTGTTAATCGTGCAATTGTCAAGTGCTGAGTCTGTGTTCGGTTTAAAAGAACTTCCACGGAGTGTGGAACCTGTACTGTCAGGGAGTGTCCTAACACTATGGAATCACTTTGTCTAATAGCTAAAGCTGTGGCTGCAACTGATTTGAGGCACGCAGGCAAAGCCTGGGCTACTGGATCTAATGTGCTAGAAAAATAAGCACAAGGCTTGTGTTGTCCTGCTTGATCTTGTGTGAGAACAGATAATGCTGTACCATCGCGTTCAGTGACAAAAAGTGTAAAAGATTTACTGTATTTTGGTGTCGCTAAAACAGGTGCTTGGCATAAAGCTTTCTTTAATTCATTGAAAACAAGTGTATGTTCCTGGGTCCAAGGGAGGACAGTCGATGTCGCTGCCTCCTGTGTTGTCAACTGTATCAGTGGCTTGGCTAGATATGCGTACTGGGGGATCCATTGTCTGCAGTAAGAAGTGAGGCCGATAAAAGCTCGTACCTCCTTCTGTGTCTTGGGCTGCGGAAGATGTGCAATTAACTGGATACGGTCAGGTGTCAACTGTCTACCCCTCTTGGACAGCAAGTGTCCAAGGTATACCACTTGCTGGACACAGAATTGCAGTTTCGAAGGGGACACCTTGTGCCCCATCTCTGCTAGAAAATACAAGACTGTCAGTGACGCTCGTTCGCAGTCACGTTCTGTACGGGCTGTTATCAATAGATCATCAACATACTGGAGCAGGGCAGTATCAGTTGGCATGCAAATACTGTCTAGTTGTCGTTTAAGTGCTTGACTGTAAATACTAGGACTTTCTGTGAAACCTTGAGGTGCACGTGTGAATTTATAGCTTCTTCCATTTAAACAGAATCCGAAAAGGAACTGGCTGTCTGGATGGATGGGGACACTAAAGAAAGCGTTCTTGAGATCAATAACAGTGAAGAACGTAGCTTCGGAATCAATGGCAGTCAATAGGGAAGAGATATCTGGAACTACAGGGTACTGGGGTATGATACATTTATTAAGTTCTCGAAGGTCAATCACTAGTCGATAAACTGGAGGTGCATTTGGGTCAGTACGTTTAAGAATCGGGATGATAGGACAATTACATACATTGGAGTCAGTTTCTACAACCACTCCTTGAGCAATGAGCTCGTCAATAATTTTCGATAAGGCTGCTACAGCCTCAGGTGGCAACTTGTATTGTCGGATTCGGGGTAATACAACTCCTTGTTTCAGAGTAACACGATATGGTGTAATGTGCATACAACCTACATCAGTTGGACCTTGCGCCCATAAATGCTGTGGTACATTCAGTAATCTTGGATCAAAATCTCTTAACACATAATGTCCTTTAAAATCACGTAAAAACAATCTCACTCCTTCCGGAGAACAACAAATCACGGCACCTAATTCTTTCAATGTTTTAATACCAAGGAAGTTTTCTGGACATGATTTCGTGAGTAACAAGTCTGTAGTTCGGGACAATGGACCAACTTCTAGGGAAACTGGTTTCGATATTTCATTAACAATAGGCTTTCCTGAGAATCCCAGAGAAACATTTCTTGAGCCTGAGAGAGGAGCCCCTGGAACCTCGTCATGACTGATGGTAGTCCTACTTGCCCCTGTATCAATCAGAAACTTTCTGTCTTTCCCTAATACCTGACTGTGTACATAGGGACCCTCTTGATCTACAGGAACCTCGATGAGAGGCAAGCCAACCTCCCTCTCTAGGCTGTTTCATGAATACTGCTGATATTCTGGATAATCTGACTGTGCGTACTGGTACATCTGCTGTGTAACGTGTTGTGTGGCAGCTATAGGCTGCGGTACTGTTACTGTCTGTTGTGCGTTCTGCGGTAGTTGCGCATTCTGCGGAACATGTTCCTGTCTAGGAGGACGCGGTCTCTCTTTCGTTTTTCCAGTAGCTATGTTGTGTTTCAGAACTGCACATTCATTTATATAGTGACCTGGCTGTTTACAATAATTGCATGTCCCTTTAACGGGAGCTGCAGAATGACTAGTTTGAGTCGTACCCTTCTTCTGACTATCTGCTGGAACAGACTGTGCCACTAGTACTTTCATTTTCGTGTCTTTCATACGTCTCCTTTCGTGTTCTTGCTCTTCCCTGATTCGGTTCTGGTGGTACTGTAACATCTGTAGCATTTGGGACGGGGTATTAGCTTGCCAGGTACTCTCGACTTTCAGTACTCGATTTTTAACTTGTGGTAAAGAATTCTCAACTAGTTTGGTAACAAAGAGATGTGGATACGACTCACTACTTGTTTTCAAGCCGCTATTAATAATGAAACATTTCTCAAATCTGGAATAGAAATCACTAGTGTCTTCGTCTTGTTTCTGTTTACAGGCTGAGATGGCATCCCAGTCTTCCTTTTTCGTGGCTAGTAATCTTGGCAAGACTTGTATTAACAACTCGGGCAATGCTTTGGCTTTTTCCCCGAGACCGGTACCAGGAACTCGTGTATTGTCTTCATTCTCTAATGCTGTCCAGTCAATCTTTTTCTCTCCCACCTCCCATTCTTTTTCTTTGAGTTTTTCATATATGCCCGCAGGCAACAGGACCTTTAACATTTTAATGATATCGGGATACGTGTATTCCCCCATACGGAGCATGTCTTTTAATTCACGGTGGAACCCTGCTGGATCTTTATCGTGACAGGGCACTAACTTTTTCATTTCCAGTAGTTCTATTTTCGTTAAAGGGGTGTAAACAAATACTCGTTCAAGCTCACCCCCTGTTCCCTTAACAGGATGCACTTCTCGCAACGGATTCTGTCTGTCTATGTAAAATGTCTTCCCTACTGGGGGTGGAACAGAAACAAAGTGTGGAGTCAGGAACGTTCTGTATTTGTGGCGTTGCTCTAAAATGACATTAATCAAATCGGTACCTAGACCTTTCCATCTGTTTGGGAGTAACTCGTCCAGTACATTATATAAGGGACCTGGATCAGAATGCTGACTTTCATACAGTGTAATGAGATGCTGGATCATGTATATACCCACCAATCGCTGTTGGTCTGGGGACAGTTTCAGGAACATTTGGGCCACTATTTCGTCTGGAAACGTGGTAGAATCACTAGTCCATTGGACTGCTGACCGGGCTAGTTCCTGTTCATGCATGGTACTAAGCTCACTGTAACCTATTCTCTGTTTCAAAACTCTATCGGTAGCTTGGAATAAATGCTCAAGAGAACACTGTTCTGGTACGGGAGGAAGAAAACTTTTCTTGCACTCTAGGCGTGTGTGTCTATCAAAAGGTCTCGTCCTACCTACGTACGCTATTCTGTTTGGATTCTCGGCGTCTACATCTTCGTCTGAAGTGTCGTTCTCTTTCTCAGTTACTCTCATTGCTTTCTCCCTTTCGTGTATGTCTAGAATTTCTTTACGAATCTTTCTATACATGGTTTCTATACAATTTTGTTTACTGTGTTTTCCTTCTGCTATGTTGTCACTCCACCTTGTCAGGGCTTTCATCTCGTCTTTATCTTTATCAGGATGGTCTTGTTCTCTTATTAAACAATTTATCAAAAACTGCAAAATCATACTTTGAATCTCGACTTTCCTGTGTGCCATAGCCTCGTGAATACTTTCTGGTTTTTCCTCTGTTCTGATGAAATGATATATTCTGTCTAAATGTTCCTTCATATCTGGCATGGTAGTTAAAAAGTTCGCAACTCGTCGTAAACGTACAGAATATAATATCATCCTATCTTTGCCTGGCACTGGATCATATCTGCAATCAGTAAGATAGTGTTTGAGGGCTGCGTATGTAGCCACTTTAGGCGTACGCTGTAATGCTGCGTCTCTTAGCGTCATTCGTTTTACTTGAGGCGGGGTGACAGGAATACCTCCCCCTGCTCCTCCTGAACTGGAATCGTCAATTAATACTGGATGTGCAGCTGCTGGTAATGTGACTGGTAAAGTAGGCGTGCGTGATGTGGGTTGGTCCTGGGGTACTGGCGGATTAAAAGGATTCCCGGGACCAATGACTGGAGGAACAGGAATTACGTTATTAACAGGGTTTTGAGGTTGAACATGCGGGGCAGGATTCGGATTTGCATATTCTGGGACAGTATCGTCTCAATAGGAAGAAAGGAAAATTTCAGCTGCGGTCGGTTTATGACGTAGCTTAGTCGGGACCAATGGTGGCGGTAAATTACAGGGTGTTTCCGGGGTCGCCTTAGGCAACCCTCGGCGAGAAGGGGATACATACCTTTAATAAGGGCATTTCTTTGTCTGTCTGACTGCTCTGCTCTAACTCATTCACCTTCTTCTAGTAGTTCCCTTTCTTGGGCTTATTCTGATGATTCCCTACTTAGTTCTGCTTTCCTGAATTCTTTTTCTGTTCTTTTATGCGATTCTTTACGCCACAATTCTATGGCATCTTTCTGAGATTGTCTGGCTTTCTTTTTCCATAATGCTTCCTCTACTCTCATGATGCACTCGGCATCCCAAGTTCCTGAAACAGGCCACCTATATTTCTCTTCGAGATCCTTGGTATAATCTACCCATAAGTCTAGATACAGTATGGCATCTAAGCCATGTTTATGATACATGAAATGTCCGGGACTGTCCCTAGGAGGGACAGGAACTGATTCTTCGAGTAATGCTTTTCTGGTTCCTATCTGACGTAACTTTGAAAACAGAGGCATATTTGAACGTATTTGAGCTCGAACACAATACACAATGAACACAGTAATGCAATAGCGAACAAGTCATTCATACCACGACATCAGAACACATTAAAAACAGTTCGAACAGATACTACCTAGCACATTGAAAACATAATACATCGAAAACATAATACTGGAACTTCTCGAGAAACTAGACTAGAAAAACAGAATTACTGGAATTACTGGATGCACTGCTAAAACAGTACAGAACATACCGGTCTCCTAAAGAGACACGTCATACCGTATCCACCTAGGTGAACACGTCGGACCGGATCTGTGTACCCAAACCCGTCGGACCGGGCACAAATTAATGAACCCGTCTAGATGCGTTCCCAGCAATGGTACTCACCGGGAAGCAAAACTGAAGGCCTCGGACTGGACTGGACTGCTACGACGTCTGGTTACTGCTACGCACTACGCATGCGCCTCGGGCTTCGGAAACAGGTGGGCCTCAGGATACCTCGGACCTTGCTCTCTCGGCTTGGGCTCTGGTCGGGACGTTCCGCCTTCCTCACCGCCTCGTCTCGATGCCGGACCGCAGTCTCCGTCTTCTTACGTGGGCCTGAGGGAGATTTAAGCAGGAAAACCTGCTGGTGCACAGTAGAGGTCCGTCACGGCTGTAGAAGGGTCAGGGGGCCTGCGTTACATCGCCGGCGCGTGGGGAAGGGGCTGGTTCCTGTTCGGGCGCCATTATGTGGTAAATAAATAATTAAATACCGGTACTATTTTTCTATGCATTAACTAAAAAGGATAGCTCAATAAATAAGAGGCAGAAGTCCGTGGTATCTGAGTCATACGGGCTTTAATTAAGTGGCTCGAGCCAATGGACATCGGGTTCCATCACCTGCTAAGGCTCAGGAAGGGGCATTCTCGACCTCGATCTCCACATTTCATTAACAGCATACAATATATATAGTAAAACCATACAGTTACATTGAATACAGTAGGCGTAACAAGTGACAAACGGAAGATAAGAACATATGGGTGTGAAAAGAAGGCGTGCACAGGGCGTGCACGGAGGTATGTGATGTAGACGTCACAGAAGTGTCATAAGTGGGTCGACACATGGAGGGGGCTTCATGGGCAGCTGGAACCTTTAACCTACTGGTGCGCGCAAACGAGTCATGACGTGTAACTGGGGAGAGCTGGGGGCTCTGACTTCTAGCACTAGAAAAGGAGACTAAAGTCTGGGATGTCAGAACGACCTGTACCTATAGTATATCTGATATCTGGTGTTTGGAGTACATGTTGCTTGAATCTAAAAGTCATCAGGGCAAAGGCAACTTGTCACTAAGGCTAGTGCATGCATATATTTCTTCATGTATTGCGTGTGCTATGGATCTTCTATGGATATTAATACAGTAAATTACTTGCATGGAGACAGGAAGACTAGACTGTAGATGGAGATGTTTATGCTGTTCGTTAGCTAGGAATGTGAAGACGGGGAGCTGAACAGATAACTGTAGGCATAACATATTCTTGGCAGGCAGGCAGACCAGGCCGAGCCGGGCACCGCGTTGCTTGGCAGGAAGTGAGTGAAGGGTCAGAGATGCGGGCGGGGCTGCATCTCTCCTCGGAGTGGTTCAGGAGACATGAGGCCTGAATCTGGTGTCCGGGCCCTGTGAGGCCTAGAAACGGGTGCATCTCGATGATTTATCGTGCACTATGTAAAGACGTTGGCAACATAGGCCCAAAAGCCTAATTCACGTTGCTTTCATGGGGGACTGGATAACTGACATAATAACATTGGACGCAACTGTAAATGCGTCTTTATTCTCGGTCATAGGGGGAAATATGCATAGCGATCATGCACATATAACATATGATGGGGAACACGTAGGGACACATAGCAGGGCAAAATTCAATTTTCCTCAAAAGCAAGAAGCTTTTGTTTTGGCGGAGAAATTATTAGAGCGCCTACTTGGCGATGAACGTCTTCAAAAGATCCACTCAGAACAGCATTACATTTGTGCTACTATTCTGCATCCACGCTACAAAAAGGCGCTGGCAGGCTGTGCATTATTTCCTTTTAGTGATGAAGATGTTACAAAGTACAAACGTTGGCTAGCCTTGTCAGCCATCAGGTTTGAAAGAGAACGGAAGCAAATTGAAGGAAAAGGCAGTACATCAGCATCAGCAGGCCATCCCCAGTCAAAAGACTCCACTTCTGCACCTGTGGCTGTGGCAGAAGTGACCTCTCAGCCGTTAAAGACACCGGCAACCGCATCATCTGCACCAGACACAACAGAAATATCGGGTGATGAAGAGGATTGGCTAGCTGAGATTGGTTATGGTTCTCAAAAGGTTCGAGCAAAAATTCAGCAAAGTGGAGGAACCGTGGAGAACTTTGAGTCGATGGTGCAGGACTATCTGAATGACTCAACAGAGGTCTATGTTAATGCTGACCCATTGGCGTATTGGCATGGGAAAAAAGAATTGTGGCCAAAGATCACCCGCCTGGCTATACATTACTTGTCTTGCCCACTCGCAAGCGTGTCTTCAGAACGTGTTTTTAGTGCTGCTGGTGGCATTGTAATTTGCAAACGGACCCGCCTCTCGCCCAAAAATGTGGAGAAATTGACAATGATCAAGATGAATGAGCACCTCATACCACCAGATTTCAAAGTACCAGATTGCACGACGGAAGAATACGAGGAGGACAGCAACTTAGATGAGGGAATTTCTTCTGTGTTAGGTGACACTGACCTACTCCTGTCTGAATTTGCAGAGTATGAGGACGAACTCTTCTTCCCTGACACCGAGCCTTGAAAATGAGCCAATGAATTCAGAAATTTTCTTTTTCGTACTTATTCACTTTTATTCCTGTGTTTCTGTCTTTCTTTGTTTTGCACAAGTTAATATAATTAAAACTTTAATCACCTGTACTTTTGCTTTTTGGCTGTTTGGAGGTCTTCTACTTGTTTTTGCCTGGGTTGACGGCTCTGGGGACATTGCTGGGAAGGTCTAATACCGGATAAAACTGGTTTAAACAACATCCATGAGGAAAAAGGTTTTGCATGTTCTGAATTTTGGCTCAATGTAGCGTTTTCGGGGGCCTGTTTGGGGGCCTTCCTGGTGTTTGTGGGTGGGTTTCGGGGTCTGGAAGCACTACTGGGTATGGATAGTTTAGATAGCAAGAGGTTTGAAGGAAATCCATGGAGGCAGAGGGGAGTTAGTGCCTAGCTGCAGAGCGCGCGCTGAGTGATTTTGCAAATTTACAGAAAAGTGACTAAGTCCACATTTTTGTACTTTTGCTTTTTGGCTTTTTGGGGGTCTTCTACTTGTTTTTGCCTGGGTTGACGGCTCTGGGGCCATTGCTGGGAAGGTCTAATACCGGATAAAACTGGTTTAAACAACATCCATGAGGAAAAAGTTTTGCATTTTCTGACATTTTGCTCAATGTAGCGTTTTTGGGGGCCTGTTTGGGGGGCTTCCTGGTGTTTGTGGGTGGGTTTCGGGGTCTGGGAGCACTACTGGGTATGGATAGTTTAGATAGCAAGAGGTTTGAAGGAAATCCATGGAGGCAGAGGGGAGTTAGGGCCTAGCTACAGAGCGCGCGCTGAGTGATTTTGCAAATTTTCAGAAAAGTGACTAAGCCCACATTTTTGTACTTTTGCATTTTGGCTGTTTGGGGGTCTTCTACTTGTTTTCGCCTGGGTTGACGGCTCTGGGGCCATTGCTGGGAAGGTCTAATACCGGATAAAACTGGTTTAAACAACATCCATGAGGAAAAAGGTTTTGCATATTCTGACTTTTCGCTCAATGTAGCGTTTTCGGGGGCCTGTTTGGGGGGCTTCCTGGTGTTTGTGGGTGGGTTTCGGGGTCTGGAAGCACTACTGGGTATGGATAGTTTAGATAGCAAGAGGTTTGAAGGAAATCCATGGAGGCAGAGGGGAGTTAGTGCCTAGCTGCAGAGCGCGCGCTGAGTGATTTTGCAAATTTACAGAAAAGTGACTAAGTCCACATTTTTGTACTTTTGCTTTTTGGCTTTTTGGGGGTCTTCTACTTGTTTTTGCCTGGGTTGACGGCTCTGGGGCCATTGCTGGGAAGGTCTAATACCGGATAAAACTGGTTTAAACAACATCCATGAGGAAAAAGTTTTGCATTTTCTGACATTTTGCTCAATGTAGCGTTTTTGGGGGCCTGTTTGGGGGGCTTCCTGGTGTTTGTGGGTGGGTTTCGGGGTCTGGGAGCACTACTGGGTATGGATAGTTTAGATAGCAAGAGGTTTGAAGGAAATCCATGGAGGCAGAGGGGAGTTAGGGCCTAGCTACAGAGCGCGCGCTGAGTGATTTTGCAAATTTTCAGAAAAGTGACTAAGCCCACATTTTTGTACTTTTGCATTTTGGCTGTTTGGGGGTCTTCTACTTGTTTTCGCCTGGGTTGACGGCTCTGGGGCCATTGCTGGGAAGGTCTAATACCGGATAAAACTGGTTTAAACAACATCCATGAGGAAAAAGGTTTTGCATATTCTGACTTTTCGCTCAATGTAGCGTTTTCGGGGGCCTGTTTGGGGGGCTTCCTGGTGTTTGTGGGTGGGTTTCGGGGTCTGGGAGCACTACTGGGTATGGATAGTTTAGATAGCAAGAGGTTTGAAGGAAATCCATGGAGGCAGAGGGGAGTTAGGGCCTAGCTGCAGAGCGCGCGCTGAGTGATTTAGCAAATTTTCAGAAAAGTGAGTGAGTCCACATTTTTGTACTTTTGCTTTTTGGCTCTTTGGGGGTCTTCTACTTGTTTTCGCCTGGGTTGACAGCTCTGGGGCCATTGCTGGGAAGGTCTAATACCGGATAAAACTGGTTTAAACAACATCCATGAGGAAAAAGGTTTTACATTTTCTGACTTTTCGCTCAATGTAGCGTTTTCGGGGGCCTGTTTGGGGGGCTTCCTGGTGTTTGTGGGTGGGTTTCGGGGTCTGGGAGCACTACTGGGTATGGATAGTTTAGATAGCAAGAGGTTTGAAGGAAATCCATGGAGGCAGAGGGGAGTTAGGGCCTAGCTGCAGAGCGCGCGCTGAGTGATTTTGCAAATTTTCAGAAAAGTGACTAAGTCCACATTTTTGTACTTTAGCTTTTTGGCTGTTTGGGGGCCTTCTACTTGTTTTCGCCTGGGTTGACGGCTCTGGGGCCATTGCTGGGAAGGTCTAATACCGGATAAAACTGGTTTAAACAACATCCATGAGGAAAAAGGTTTTGCATATTCTGACTTTTCGCTCAATGTAGCGTTTTCGGGGGCCTGTTTGGGGGGCTTCCTGGTGTTTGTGGGTGGGTTTCGGGGTCTGGGAGCACTACTGGGTATGGATAGTTTAGATAGCAAGAGGTTTGAAGGAAATCCATGGAGGCAGAGGGGAGTTAGGGCCTAGCTGCAGAGCGCGCGCTGAGTGATTTTGCAAATTTTCAGAAAAGTGACTAAGCCCACATTTTTGTACTTTTGCATTTTGGCTGTTTGGGGGTCTTCTACTTGTTTTCGGCTGGGTTGACGGCTCTGGGGCCATTGCTGGGAAGGTCTAATACCGGATAAAACTGGTTTAAACAACATCCATGAGGAAAAAGGTTTTGCATTTTCTGACTTTTCGCTCAATGTAGCGTTTTCGGGGCCTGTTTGGGGGGCTTCCTGGTGTTTGTGGGTGGGTTTCGGGGTCTGGGAGCACTACTGGGTATGGATAGTTTAGATAGCAAGAGGTTTGAAGGAAAACCATGGAGGCAGAGGGGAGTTAGGGCCTAGCTGCAGAGCGCGCGCTGAGTGATTTAGCAAATTTTCAGAAAAGTGAGTGAGTCCACATTTTTGTACTTTTGCTTTTTGGCTCTTTGGGGGTCTTCTACTTGTTTTCGCCTGGGTTGACAGCTCTGGGGCCATTGCTGGGAAGGTCTAATACCGGATAAAACTGGTTTAAACAACATCCATGAGGAAAAAGGTTTTACATTTTCTGACTTTTCGCTCAATGTAGCGTTTTCGGGGGCCTGTTTGGGGGGCTTCCTGGTGTTTGTGGGTGGGTTTCGGGGTCTGGGAGCACTACTGGGTATGGATAGTTTAGATAGCAAGAGGTTTGAAGGAAATCCATGGAGGCAGAGGGGAGTTAGGGCCTAGCTGCAGAGCGCGCGCTGAGTGATTTTGCAAATTTTCAGAAAAGTGACTAAGTCCACATTTTTGTACTTTAGCTTTTTGGCTGTTTGGGGGCCTTCTACTTGTTTTCGCCTGGGTTGACGGCTCTGGGGCCATTGCTGGGAAGGTCTAATACCGGATAAAACTGGTTTAAACAACATCCATGAGGAAAAAGGTTTTGCATTTTCTGACTTTTCGCTCAATGTAGCGTTTTCGGGGGCCTGTTTGGGGGGCTTCCTGGTGTTTGTGGGTGGGTTTCGGGGTCTGGGAGCACTACTGGGTATGGATAGTTTAGATAGCAAGAGGTTTGAAGGAAACCCATGGAGGCAGAGGGGAGTTAGGGCCTAGCTGCAGAGCGCGCGCTGAGTGATTTTGCAAATTTTCAGAACTGACTAAGTCCACATTTTTTACTTTTGCTTTTTGGCTGTTTGGGGGTCTTCTACTTGTTTTCGCCTGGGTTGACGGCTCTGGGGCCATTGCTGGGAAGGTCTAATACCGGATAAAACTGGTTTAAACAACATCCATGAGGAAAAAGGTTTTGCATTTTCTGACTTTTCGCTCAATGTAGCGTTTTCGGGGGCCTGTTTGGGGGGATTCCTGGTGTTTGTGGGTGGGTTTCGAGGTCTGGGAGCACTACTGGGTATGAATAGTTTAGATAGCAAGAGGTTTGAAGGAAATCCATGGAGTCAGAGTGGAGTTAGGGCCTAGCTGCAGAGCGCGCGCTGAGTGATTTTGCAAATTTTCAGAAAAGTGACTAAGTCCACATTTTTGTACTTTTGCTTTTTGGCTGTTTGGGGGTCTTCTACTTGTTTTCGCCTGGGTTGACGGCTCTGGGGCCATTTCTGGGAAGGTCTAATACCGGATAAAACTGGTTTAAACAACATCCATGAGGAACAAGGTTTTGGCACTTTTTGTAACTTAGGGTTCGTTAGGGTTAGGCCTAGCAGCAGGATTGCATGTGTTTCGGGGTGTTCTTTATTTTTGCAACTGAGTTCTGGGGTTTTAGAGCACTCGTGGGAATGTGTTATTTTTGTTGCAAGTGATTTGCACTTAGTGTTGAAAACATTTAGCCATTTACACTTAAAGGAAGAAAATGACACAGACTAAAGTTTCAGGAAAACAAACTTTCTGTTAAACCACCACCCACCAGACTCAAAAGCAGTAAAAAACAGGTATGCTCAGATAAAGTTTCAAAAAGTATATTTGTATAGCCCTAACAAAATAATCTCCCTCAAGACCCTCCCTAACCCCAACGATTGTCTTTCAAAAGTCCCAAAAAGAACCCAACTCCCAAATCCCACCCCCCAAAAGTCTCTAAAAAAGGGGCAAGGGACACTACGGCAGGATGCTGTTCACTGTAGCGGCCAGGGAATCATACTCCTTGCGGAGGGTGGCATGGTCGAAGCGGAGGCCCTCCACCAAGTTCTTATAGGTTAAGACCTCCTGCTCCAGGTAGGACACTCTGAGGGATAAGCGGCGCTGGCGTGCCTTGCAACTCCTGTGGCAGGCAGCTGATGTCTTTGCTGCTCGGCAGTGGCGGTTGGCTTTGGTAGACCGGCTCCGTACCGCTGGAGCACTGCGCTGGCTGGCAGCCCGTGTGGGCCCGGAGGAGGATGCAGCTGTCGCAGTAGATGTACTAGTAGACTGCGTGTCCTCCTCCTCCAGGGCCAGCAGCCGCCGATATTCTGCAACAGTGGCATCCAGCCTCCGTTGCCGGGCCATTCGAGCCTGCTCCTTCCTTGATGGTTTGTTGGATTTGGAAGGAGCAACTATATAAAGAAAGAAAGACATAGTCTGTAACCAATGCTCTTAAGATTAACACAAAATGATTGAGCAGAAAGTTGTGTCACAGTACAAGTAGCAACTTGAAAGCACAGTACATAACTATTGAGGCCAGTATCTATCTAACCTCCCACTTCTTCATCCTTGGCTTGCTCTAACATTAGTGTGAGTTTAAGGAACAAATTCTACGAGCACTATGGACTTCCATTACAGTCGACTATGAGAGTAGTACACCAGTCTTATTCTTCTTCTTCTCTCTTGTTTATGAAAATTGGTACGTTATCTTCTGCAAGCCGGCATAATGCCAGCACAGTGAACTTGCACCCGAGAAAAACAGACGCACACCATGATGAGTGAGACAGACTTGCGTTACTGTACCGGTACAGTACATGCAGGTGGTGAAGCTCATATTTTTTCATTACAGGTGGCACTGAGAATACTCTGTTAAAAGGGCTACTGCTTAATTATTTTAACTTTCACCCTACAGTGCAAATGAGAACTAGAGAAGGAAAAAGAAGAAACTAAATAATCTGATTATCTATCACTTCACATGGGATGTATTTGATTACATATGGGATTACTTTATGACTTTAGGTGCTTTGCTTTTTTGAGTGAACAGTGATACACCCACACATGAATGACATACTACTACTAAACTAAAATTATTAAGAGAGGTAGGGAGGGTCCACCGTAATAACCGTATATATGCTGTGCTTGCAGTTGCATACAAACTACTGCTTCTATTCATGGTAGTATTTGGACAAAATTACAACTTCTTTTCCTTGCCTTTCCTACACTGGAACGGACGTGCGGGTGTGGTGTTACATGCTCTTCAAAGTAACACTTAGTTCAGGGGTCTCCAAACCGGTCCTGGAGGGCCGGATCCATGCCAGATGTTTTGGATATCCCCATTGAGATACATGTAGTTATTTTAAAAATCTGGCATGTATCCGGCCCTCCAGGACCGGTTTGGAGACCCCTGACTTAGTACATCCAGTGACCGTCTACTCTCTCTAGATACACATATGCTATCTAAGAGTCAGATAGTACCATGATCCAGGCATCCATCCATTCAAAGTATATGCACACATACAGTTTCTGTTTCACCCACCAAGGCTGTTCTCCTTCCACCCATTCTTGCTTCATCATTCACCCAGCCATGCACCATACCATATTCTTCTCAGCCACCTTGGGGACCAAGCAAACACATATCATTCTTCTTTGCCAGTCATCATTACATTTCTCGTCTTTCCCCACTTACTTACACCCTTCTTTCGCTTTTCGTTTTTTATGTGCACACTAACAAAAGAATCTCTGTGACAAAAGCAGTAACCACAGACATATGCACATAAAATACTGCTTTTCGTTCATCCCAAACATCAAGTTCATCTCAGATCTGATTGGGATTCTTCTCGCCAAAAACTTCACAGCTAAGTCGAAGTACATTTAGAGGAGGCTACTACGTGGTTGATACACCCGTGCAGAAAGCACACTCTGCAGTCTTCAATCTCAATAAGTGAGGAATATATAGCTTACCTCTGCCCGCCACCACCGTGTGAACCCTCACAGGCACATTGGTGTTGTCCGGCACTTGCACCGCCTCCTCCCCAGAAATGTCCTCCGAGTCCTCATCCACCACCACCACCTCCGTGCTGGCCCCGCCACCAGATGTTCCACCTACAAAGTACATTTAAGAATGTTAGAATACACCACTCACTACTATATAATATTTGGTCTAGGAATAAAGAAATGTGAAAAAAAAACAGAAAACAATGTAATAATTTGTGACTGTCTAATCTAAATTAAAAATGTTCCTTTTTCCAGGGAAGGCTCAGTGCATAGAGCTATTGCTGACTAGAATGGGAGTCCAATGGAATTGCCAAATGTGCAATCTTAGTTAGCTACACAGACAGACTAATGAGAATAATCTAGTAATACCACAGGGAGTCATAGTCGAGGCAGGATAAGAATTTAGATACAGTCTAGAAGAAGATCAAAGAAGATTTATAAAAAATCGAACGAGGAACGCTAGGAAAAAATAGGTACTCTATATTAAAATGAAAACTTACTGGGGCCACTGCCCTCGCCTGGCCAATCCTGGCCGTCTACAGCAGCAGCAGCAGCCTCCTCCAATGCCCTCTTGCCCCTGGGGGGAGCTGATGTACAACATGAAAGAAAGAAAGACCAGAAAACATGGATGATATTTGTCAACCAAATCAAACATTTCAAAAGAACAATAACAAAATATTTTGGCGAAATAGCAAATAGACAACTATTCCACGGGATATATTGACCGATCTCATGTGGTCTACTACGTTATTAGTATTGCTTGATTTGCGGACCGTCGACTTGGAAAGTTCTTATGTAACTCACTAAACAAACTACTAAAAAGGTTAGCCTAGGCCTGGCAGTCAGCAGTCCGCAGCACGCGAAGTGACAGACAAAGTCCATCGTGATGGCAGATCAGTGAATACTCAAACTATCAATCCACCACCACTATTTCTTCTTATCGCCATGTGTACAAAGGAAGGACTGGACTTGAGTCTGTAGGGGCTGATTTAGAAGCCCCTTGCGGCTCTTTTGCTCCATTGTTGCGTGACTTTTATGACGCAGCGGCAGAACAAACGAGGCGCCATGGTGCGGCGTATATTAACAAAGTGATGCATATGGGAGATGCATCACGTTGTAAAGCCCTGCGCCATCAGGGGGCATTCCGGCGCAAGTTGATTGCTCTTGGTAAAAAACAAAAATTTGCAATATAATAACACACAGAGCGGGAGAAAACAGAGTAGTGATGAAATAGCTAGAAATAGCTACTACTACTCACCAAGCCCGGGGATCTCTACGCCGAGCACGTCCAGCAAGTCGTGTTCCCGGTCCATGAGATCCGTCCAGCGGTGGGTGGCCTGGTTATAGGTGCGCCGGACCCCAGAGTGTTCAAACATGGCCCGGCACACCTTCTCCCACCGCTTCCGGCGCTCCCGGATCCCGTAGCCGGTAGCGATCTTGCCGCCTCCCATGATGGTCTTGGGGAGGCGGCGCTGGACGTGAAAGACTAGTGCGGCCACCTCCTCCGCACTAAAAATCTCCCGAGCTATAACTGTCTCCCCCCTCAAACGCCCGCACGGGAGCCGGGCACGGGGTGCGGGACCCTTCCCCTTCGCGGGCTTCTTGCCGGCTCCCTTTGCCATGGTCTGGGCAGAAAGGAAGCAAAATAATAAAGAAGAAATAGAACAGGGAAGAAGAAAAGAAAAGCGTTTAAAAAAGTAGTTTAAAATTAACAAAAAGTAGCAGAAAACACAAAAATTTAGAGCTAGAAAAATAGAGGGATAGATAATAAGTAAAATAGATTAAAAAAAAACTTCAAACAAGCAAAGGATGCCAGAGATTCAGAGAGGATACAGAGAGCATGCACAGAACCATAGCAATGAATGAGAAACAAGATGGCCGCGCCTGTTCACGACCGCGTGGGTAAGTTCGCGCGAGATTTTCCTCGCGATCACACGCGAAATTGTACTAGGGAGCCGCACACTTTGCGAGATTACACATAGCGCCCGGAAACGGAATTACGTCACGCAAACAAGATGGCCGCGCCCATGTACGACCGCTAGGGTAACTTCGCAAACGTTGCGCTACAAGCGGCTTGCGAACACGCAAAAAATCACGCGAACAAACACGCCACAAAAAAAACAAATCGTGTATTCGCATGAATTCGCGGCTTCCGAAATCGATCTCGCACGGATTCGCGCGCCGCAAATCGCGCGAAATTGCAAAAAAACGATTTCTGCAAAATTGAAAGCACTCAGCAGGTGCAAAAGTTCAATGTTAACATTAGTAACCATTCACTCTAGTGCTTCCTGAGGGGCCCCTCCAGAGTTCAGTTGCCTATTTGCAACTATTCTATGACCCTGCTCTGACCCTCACAGCAATTCAAAAGGGGGTGGTGATGGACAGAGTATCTGAATTAAGCATAACACTCCTACCCAGTCAAAAGATCAGGGGTTGATCCATCACCGTTTTTTAGCTCACTGCACCATCCCAGTTCAGAACCTGGCTACATGCAAATTAGTCTGACCCTGGCCCAGTGCATCATGGGAACAGGGCAGACCAAACTACCAAGCCAATTCTTTACTGGAGAGGAAACAAGCTTCCGGGGACCGGTTTCTGGCATTACAGCCGTCTTCGGCCCGGCTTGCTTGAATCCTGATGGTGCAGTGAGCAAGGGACTCACATCTGAGCATACCCTTCCACACTTGTGGTGGCCAAAACGATTCAAAAGGGGGTGGTGATGGACAGAGTATCTGAATTAAGCAGAACACTCCTACCCAGTCAAAAGATCAGGGGTTGATCCATCACCGTTTTTTAGCTCACTGCACCATCCCAGTTCAGAACCTGTCTACATGCAAATTAGTCTGACCCTGGCCCAGTGCATCATGGGAACAGGGCAGACCAAACTACCAAGCCAATTCTTTACTGGAGAGGAAACAAGCTTCCGGGGACCGGTTTCTGGCATTACAGCCGTCTTCGGCCCGGCTTGCTTGAATCCTGATGGTGCAATGAGCAAGGGACTCACATCTGAGCATACCCTTCCACACTTGTGGTGGCCAAAACGATTCAAAAGGGGGTGGTGATGGACAGAGTATCTGAATTAAGCAGAACACTCCTACCCAGTCAAAAGATCAGGGGTTGATCCATCACCGTTTTTTAGCTCACTGCACCATCCCAGTTCAGAACCTGGCTACATGCAAATTAGTCTGACCCTGGCCCAGTGCATCATGGGAACAGGGCAGACCAAACTACCAAGCCAATTCTTTACTGGAGAGGAAACAAGCTTCCGGGGACCGGTTTCTGGCATTACAGCCGTCTTCGGCCCGGCTTGCTTGAATCCTGATGGTGCAGTGAGCAAGGGACTCACATCTGAGCATACCCTTCCACACTTGTGGTGGCCAAAACGATTCAAAAGGGGGGTGGTGTACTGGGCCAGGGACAGACTAATTTGCATATAGCCAGGTTCTGAGCTGGGATGGGGCAGTGAGATAAATAACGGTGATGGATCAAGCCCTGATCTTTGGACTGGGTAAGAGTGGTCTGCTTAATTCAGACACTCTGTTCATCACCACCCCCTTTTCTGTATCGTTTTTGGCCACTATAGGTGTGGCAGGGTAGACTCAGACATGAGTCCCTTTCTCACTGCTCCATCAGGGTTCAAGCAAGCCGGGCCGAAGAGGCTGAAATGCTAGAAACCGGTCCCCGGTAGCTTGTCTCCTTTCTGGTGAAGCATTGGCTTGGTAGTTTGGTCTGCCCTGTTCCCATGATGCACTGGGCCAGGGACAGACTAATTTGCATATAGCCAGGTTCTGAGCTGGGATGGGGCAGTGAGATAAATAACGGTGATGGATCAAGCCCTGATCTTTGGACTGGGTAAGAGTGGTCTGCTTAATTCAGACACTCTGTTCATCACCACCCCCTTTTCTGTATCGTTTTTGGCCACTATAGGTGTGGCAGGGTATACTCAGACATGAGTCCCTTTCTCACTGCTCCATCAGGGTTCAAGCAAGCCGGGCCGAAGAGGCTGAAATGCCAGAAACCGGTCCCCGGTAGCTTGTCTCCTTTCTGGTGAAGAATTGGCTTGGTAGTTTGGTCTGCCCTGTTCCCATGATGCACTGGGCCAGGGACAGACTAATTTGCATATAGCCAGGTTCTGAGCTGGGATGGGGCAGTGAGATAAATAACGGTGATGGATCAAGCCCTGATCTTTGGACTGGGTAAGAGTGGTCTGCTTAATTCAGACACTCTGTTCATCACCACCCCCTTTTCTGTATTGTTTTTGGCCACTATAGGTGTGGCAGGGTATACTCAGACATGAGTCCCTTTCTCACTGCTCCATCAGGGTTCAAGCAAGCCGGGCCGAAGAGGCTGAAATGCCAGAAACCGGTCCCCGGTAGCTTGTCTCCTTTCTGGTGAAGAATTGGCTTGGTAGTTTGGTCTGCCCTGTTCCCATGATGCACTGGGCCAGGGACAGACTAATTTGCATATAGCCAGGTTCTGAGCTGGGATGGGGCAGTGAGATAAATAACGGTGATGGATCAAGCCCTGATCTTTGGACTGGGTAAGAGTGGTCTGCTTAATTCAGACACTCTGTTCATCACCACCCCCTTTTCTGTATCGTTTTTGGCCACTATAGGTGTGGCAGGGTATACTCAGACATGAGTCCCTTTCTCACTGCTCCATCAGGGTTCAAGCAAGCCGGGCCGAAGAGGCTGAAATGCCAGAAACCGGTCCCCGGTAGCTTGTCTCCTTTCTGGTGAAGAATTGGCTTGGTAGTTTGGTCTGCCCTGTTCCCATGATGCACTGGGCCAGGGACAGACTAATTTGCATATAGCCAGGTTCTGAGCTGGGATGGGGCAGTGAGATAAATAACGGTGATGGATCAAGCCCTGATCTTTGGACTGGGTAAGAGTGGTCTGCTTAATTCAGACACTCTGTTCATCACCACCCCCTTTTCTGTATCGTTTTTGGCCACTATAGGTGTGGCAGGGTATACTCAGACATGAGTCCCTTTCTCACTGCTCCATTAGGGTTCAAGCAAGCCGGGCCGAAGAGGCTGAAATGCCAGAAACCGGTCCCCGGTAGCTTGTCTCCTTTCTGGTGAAGAATTGGCTTGGTAGTTTGGTCTGCCCTGTTCCCATGATGCACTGGGCCAGGGACAGACTAATTTGCATATAGCCAGGTTCTGAGCTGGGATGGGGCAGTGAGATAAATAACGGTGATGGATCAAGCCCTGATCTTTGGACTGGGTAAGAGTGGTCTGCTTAATTCAGACACTCTGTTCATCACCACCCCCTTTTCTGTATCGTTTTTGGCCACTATAGGTGTGGCAGGGTATACTCAGACATGAGTCCCTTTCTCACTGCTCCATCAGGGTTCAAGCAAGCCAGGCCGAAGAGGCTGAAATGCCAGAAACCGGTCCCCGGTAGCTTGTCTCCTTTCTGGTGAAGAATTGGCTTGGTAGTTTGCTCTGCCCTGTTCCCATGATGCACTGGGCCAGGGACAGACTAATTTGCATATAGCCAGGTTCTGAGCTGGGATGGGGCAGTGAGATAAATAACGGTGATGGATCAAGCCCTGATCTTTGGACTGGGTAAGAGTGGTCTGCTTAATTCAGACACTCTGTTCATCACCACCCCCTTTTCTGTATCGTTTTTGGCCACTATAGGTGTGGCAGGGTATACTCAGACATGAGTCCCTTTCTCACTGCTCCATCAGGGTTCAAGCAAGCCGGGCCGAAGAGGCTGAAATGCCAGAAACCGGTCCCCGGTAGCTTGTCTCCTTTCTGGTGAAGAATTGGCTTGGTAGTTTGGTCTGCCCTGTTCCCATGATGCACTAGGCCAGGGACAGACTAATTTGCATATAGCCAGGTTCTGGGCTGGGATGGGGCAGTGAGATAAATAACGGTGATGGATCAAGCCCTGATCTTTGGACTGGGTAAGAGTGGTCTGCTTAATTCAGACACTCTGTTCATCACCACCCCCTTTTCTGTATCGTTTTTGGCCACTATAGGTGTGGCAGGGTATACTCAGACATGAGTCCCTTTCTCACTGCTCCATCAGGGTTCAAGCAAGCCGGGCCGAAGAGGCTGAAATGCCAGAAACCGGTCCCCGGTAGCTTGTCTCCTTTCTGGTGAAGAATTGGCTTGGTAGTTTGGTCTGCCCTGTTCCCATGATGCACTAGGCCAGGGACAGACTAATTTGCATATAGCCAGGTTCTGAGCTGGGATGGGGCAGTGAGATAAATAACGGTGATGGATCAAGCCCTGATCTTTGGACTGGGTAAGAGTGGTCTGCTTAATTCAGACACTCTGTTCATCACCACCCCCTTTTCTGTATCGTTTTTGGCCACTATAGGTGTGGCAGGGTATACTCAGACATGAGTCCCTTTCTCACTGCTCCATCAGGGTTCAAGCAAGCCTGGCCGAAGAGGCTGAAATGCCAGAAACCGGTCCCCGGTAGCTTGTCTCCTTTCTGGTGAAGAATTGGCTTGGTAGTTTGGTCTGCCCTGTTCCCATGATGCACTAGGCCAGGGACAGACTAATTTGCATATAGCCAGGTTCTGAGCTGGGATGGGGCAGTGAGATAAATAACGGTGATGGATCAAGCCCTGATCTTTGGACTGGGTAAGAGTGGTCTGCTTAATTCAGACACTCTGTTCATCACCACACCCTTTTCTGACCCTCACAGCAGGCTCATAGAATAGCTACAAGTAGGTCATAAGGGTCCTGTGAAAAAAAATTGCACTGCAACAGAAAGCAAATTACAGATAAGGAAGTAAGCAGGTGCCAGCCAGACTGGAAGTTTAAAAATCAGTGATACATTAATCAACCCCAAATTAATTCATGGCAGTTAAAGGAGGGCAGGTGTGCTTGCTTTTTTTCACCCCCATAATCTACAGTGATAAACCAACCAGAGGGTGGCAGTGATGTACCAGAGGGTGGCATTGGTGTACCAGAGGGTGGCAGTGGTGAAACAGAGGGTGCTGTGAACCTGTGATGATGAACCAGACGTAGAAACAACATAGTCGCGGCCGTTGCGAGCCGACAAGTAAGTTCGCAATTGCGAACTGGTACACAAACCTCGCGAACTGGCAGAAACCCATGCGAACACAAAAAAACACAAAAATCCACAAATTCGTCAGAGTTCGCGGATTTTGCGGATTGCGAATCCGTAAATACGCAAGTTCGCGTATGCCAGATTCGCAAAATCCGTCCATACTTAAACACCAGTAAATTTAGGCAATGCCTGGTGCAACCCAGAGGTCAGAACTTTCAACGTCAAGTCTTGCAGCCGCAGGCTGCCGCCCAGCTGCCTCTTGTCTCACTATACCAACTGGACGTCTAGCAGCCCCAGGCTGCAGCCCAGATGTCTCTTGCCGCACTATTGGCACAGCAATGTCCTCCGCAACCACAGGCACATCATCCAGAGCACAGTACGTCCAACAGAGGAAACAATATCTTGCCAATATTAAATCAGCAAAAAAGGACTATTTTACTAGGGTTATAAATGAAGCTCAACATAACCAAAAAACAGTTTTTAAAATTGTCAAATCTTTTACCCATCCTAAAGCCACTATGCCCGAAATTCCTCCTTCAGAGAGCCTGTGTAATCAAATCGCAGACTTCTTTGAAGATAAAATAGTCAGTATTCAGATGCACTTTCCTCCCCCTCCGACCAACTTCCCAGAGATTGCTGACAACCACCCTCTGCTCTCTGCTTTTAAACCGGTTTCCCTCCAACAAACAAGCAAGGCAATTTTGGCTTGTAAATCTGGAGCCCCCACTGATCCATGTCCCCCTATCATTTTACATCACTTGATAGAGACAGTAAATCCTTACATAAATAGTCTCATCAATGCATCTTTTGAATCTGGGCTAGTGCCGAATGATTGGAAGAAGGCCATTGTAAAGCCTCTGATGAAGAAGCAGAATAAATCGCCCACGGATCTTAGCAATATGCGTCCCATTTCCTTGCTGCCTGTTCTAAGTAAAATCATGGAACGGCTAGTACATGATGAGCTCAAAACATTTGTAGAGGCCCATAATGTTCTGCATCCTCAGCAGTCGGGATTTCGTTCCGGCCATTCAACTGAAACAGCCTTGATCGAACTAGCTGATTCTGTCAGGTTTCTGCAGGATGAGGGAAGACAGACAGTCCTCGTCCTGCTTGACCTGACAGCAGCATTCGACACCATCTCGCATGCCATCCTGATTAACAGAATGCGAGAGATTGGCGTGACAGACACAGCCTTGGCATGGGTAATTTCGTTTCTATCCAATAGGTCCCAGACTGTGTCTTTGGGTCCCTATCTATCCAGCGAAAAATCAATTTCATCAGGAGTGCCTCAGGGGTCCATATTAAGCCCTCTTTTTTTTAACATCTATATGGCCCCCCTTCTCGCTGTGATAGAACCTCATGGGATCCTTGTCACGTCCTATGCCGACGATACACAACTTGTCGTTACCATCGATAAAAAATGGCCAGATGCAGACCTTCGTTTTAAAACCTGCCTATCGGATGTTTTTCAATGGTTGAACAAAAACCATCTTCAATGCAATAGTGCGAAGACAGAAATTATACCGTTGGGTAAAGATCTATCTTTCTGTCCGAAAGACTGGTGGCCCATGGGATCGGAAGCCCCCCCTAGTGCAGTAGCATCAGCTCGGAATCTAGGTGTGCAATTTGATTCACTTCTCTCTTTCGATGACCACATCAGGATTACGGCTGGACGCTGTTTTGGTCTCATTAAATCACTGAAAAAATTCTTTGATTTCCTCCCCATTGCAGCTAGAAAATCAGTCGCGGTAGCCTTAATACTCTCCCGACTTGATTACTGCAATGGATTAATGGCTGGTGTGAAAAAGTCCACCCTTAAGAAGCTGCAGAGTATACAACATGCAGCGGCGAGACTGGTCCTACAACTTCCCAGAAGGTCATCAGCTTCAGCAGCATTAAGAGCTCTGCATTGGCTCCCATTGCATAAAAGAATTCTTTTTAAATTGCTTCTTACCGTTTTTAAATCTATGCAAAACACAGGTCCCCGCTACTTTACACATCGCTTTGTGCGTTATAATCCTCCGCGATGTCTGAGATCATCTGGGACAAACCTCATCCTGATTCCCAGATTTAAATATCAAACCAAGGGTGGGAAAACTTTCACTGTCTTGGCAGCCAAGGCATGGAATAACCTACCAGTTAACCTCAGACTGACTGAAAAGGAGGGTCTTTTCAGAAAACTCCTCAAGACATGGGTGTACCAACAATCAGATACCTCCGTACTGGCAGCCATTTAGTCTCATCCGTTCACCTGCTTCATTTTTCATCTACCTACTGTTCGCAAGCTTAGCGCCAAGATGCTCCCTTGGGAGCGAATGTTCGCGCTTTATAAAAACACATAAATATCAAAATATCAAAAATATCCACACCAAAAGTAGCTTCATCAGCACTCAGAGTGTCTACATCATCAGATGAAGCCATGTGTAGAGAAAACTCACTACCTGAATCTTCACCTCCCACCTCAGGCTAAGAATCAGAGTCAGTCTCTGGACCATGGTCAGAGGAAGAATCAAAAAGGATTCCAACAACTTGCTGAGCAGTAATCCGGCGGCTAGCCATTATCCTTACAAATAAGGAGTCTGCACAAACAACTCAACAACCCCAACACTGTGCAAAGTAAGATAAAAAATGTAAGCCTTTATCACAAATATCTATATTTAGAAAAAATATACAATTCACTTACAAGAGACAACTACACTCACCAGCACCTACTCTGCAAAGACACAGCAAATAGGCAACGATATCCCACTAGAAAGAAAAAAAAACAACTTACATCTACAGAAGGACACATCAAAAACAAATGCAAAACATGTTTTACAATCACAAAAAACTGAAACCAAACATACTCGTATTACTACACACTTTGCAAAATAAACAATTACATTACAATTGAACAAAAAACAGGTCTCTTACCAAACACATGCAACTACAGAAACAGCAGAACAACAGAACCACCAGTAACGGAACCACACACTGCAACAATCTAAAGAGAAAAAAAAACAATACACATTAGAAGAAACAAAAACAACACACATTACAACAGGCTATGTCTCAGGGTATGTCACAAATGGGGTGTCTGTCCCCAAGGGGGGAAGATTATAAATCATTATAAACGTGGGCCCCCTGGAAGCAACCCTACAGAGAGGCCAAATAAAAACACGGAGGAACATACTGAAAACAAATGGGCCCAAGGAAGCAACCCTTGGCCAAGGGGTCGCTCCCTATAAAAAAAAAAACCTGGAGTCTAGTAGGCTTTTCTATCCCCCCTATGGTCCAGAAATGGTAAAAAAAACAGGCGATCTGCCCCAGGCAGAACAGTCTACAATATTTATAATGCCCCCTGGAAGGGACCCTTGCCCAAGGGGTCGTTTCCTTTATAAATATAATAAAATGCCTGGTGTCTAGTGGGCTTTTCTGCCCCCCCTCCCCCTGGGACCAGATGCGGCCCAAAAAACGGCTGATCTGCCCCCAGGGGGGGCAGACAAGTCTAAAAAAAATTATGGGCCTCTAGGAAGCGACCCTTCCCCAAGGGGTCGCTTCCTTTATAATTATAAACAAATCCCTGGTGTCTAGTGGCCTTTTCTGCCCCCCCTGGGTGCAGATCGGCCAAAAAAAGGCTGATCTGCCCCAGGGGGGCAGACAAATCTGAAAAATAATTTATCCCCCTAAGGAAGCGACCCTTGCCCAAGGGGTCGCTTCCTTTTTAACTATAATTCAATCCCTGGTGTCTAGTGGGCTTTTCTGCCCCCCCCGGGCCCAGATGCGGGCGAAAAAACGGCCTATCTGCCCCCAGGGGGGGGGGCGAAAAGTCTAAAAAAAAAATATGGGGCACTCGGAAGCGACCCTTCCCCAAGGGGTCGCTTCCTTTACAATTAAAAACAAATCCCTGGTGTCTAGTGGGCTTTTCTGCCCCCCCCCCCCCGGTGCAGATCGGCCAAAAAAATGGCCGATCTGCCCTAGGGGGGGCAGAAAAGTCTGAAAATTAAATTGGCCCCAAAAGGAAGCGACCCTTGCCCAAGGGGTCGCTGCCTGCACAAATAATTACACACACAAAAAATCCATGGTTTCTAGTGGGGCATTCCTGGTGCACGATCGCGACGCTGTGCACAATCGTGCACCAGGAATGCCGTGCATTGGGACATCAGGGGAGAGGAAACACAGTTTCCTCCCCCGCCCCCCAATGCCTGAAGACACTGAAAGACGGACCCCCCACCCCACCGGAGCAGCAAACACCAACCTCTGTGCTGGACGCGCTGGAAACAAATGGCTTCCAACGCGTCCAGCGCTTCCTGATGACGTCAGCGCGGAACGGTTCCGTCATCAGCACAGCCCAACCGATGCTGGTGACGGAACCGTTCCGTCATCAGCATCGAAGGGGTTAAGATTGATCGCACAGCGTACCTCCTTTCTCTGTTTAGCTGTTCTCTATCACAGGTTTGCCCCAGTATGATAACAGTTTCTTAAGATCGATCGCACAGCGTACCTTCTCTCTCTCTTTAGCTGTTCTCTATCACAGCTTTGCCCCAGTATGATAAGTTTCTTAAGATGGATCGCACAGCGCACCTTCTTTCGGTATTTAGCTATTCTCTATCACAGCTTTGCCCCAGTATGATAAAAGTTTCTTAAAATGGATCGCACAGCGCACCTTCTTTCTGTGTTTAGCTATTCTCTATCACAGCTTTGCCCCAGTATGATAACAGTTTCTTAAGATGGATCGCACAGCGCACCTTCTTTCTGTGTTTAGCTATTCTCTATCACAGCTTTGCCCCAGTATGATAAAAGTTTCTTAAAATGGATCGCACAGCGTACCTTCTCTAGGTGTTTAGCTATTCTCTATCACAGCTTTGCCCCAGTATGATAACAGTTTCTTAAGATTGGTTGCAGAGCGTACCTTCTCCCGGTGTTTAACTGTTCTCTATCATAGCTTTGCCCCAGTATGATAACAGTTCTTAAGATGGATCGCACAGCGTACCTTCTCTATGTGTTTAGCTATTCTCTATCAC
Source organism: Lissotriton helveticus (assembly GCF_964261635.1). Taxonomy (NCBI): domain Eukaryota; kingdom Metazoa; phylum Chordata; class Amphibia; order Caudata; family Salamandridae; genus Lissotriton; species Lissotriton helveticus. The sequence continues at coordinate 496,401,688 of NC_136062.1, forward strand.
AGCTTTGCCCCAGTATGATAACAGTTTCTTAATTTGGATCGCACAGCGTACCTTCTCTCTGTGTTTAGCTGTTCTCTATCACAGCTTTGCCCTAGTATGATAACAGTTCTTAAGATGGATCGCGCAGCGTACCTTCTCTCTGTGTTTAGCTATTCTCTATCACAGCTTTGCCCCAGTATGATAACAGTTTCTTAAGATTGATCGCAGAGCGTACCTACTCTCTCTGTTTAGCTATTCTCTATCACAGCTTTAACCCAGTATGATAACAGTTTCTTAAGAACAATCGCAAAGCTTCCCTTCTCTCTGTGTTTAGCTGTTCTCTATCACAGTTTTGCCCCAGTATGATAAGTTTCTTAAAATGGATCGCACAGCGTACCTTCTCTCTCTGTGTTTAGCTCTTCTCTATCACAGCTTTGCCCCAGTATGATAACAGTTTCTTAAGATAAATCGCACAGCGTACCTTCTCTCTGTGTTTAGCTGTTCTCTATCACAGCTTTGCCCCAGTATGATAACAGTTTCTTAAGATAAATCGCACAGCGTACCTTCTCTCTGTGTTTAGCTGTTCTCTATCACAGCTTTGCCCCAGTATGATAACAGTTTCTTAAGATAAATCGCACAGCGTACCTTCTCTCTGTGTTTAGCTGTTCTCTATCACAGTTTTGCCCAGGCATGATAAACAGGGCAGGACTGAAGGCTTTTTCTCTGCACCACTCCCAGAGCCCCTCTCCGACTGTTTGCCATCACAAACCACAGTGACTTCTGGCATGATAGTTCCATTGTGAAGCTAATTCAGCATTGGGGAGGGGCACATGGTGTGTCTAGTCTGAGCCTAATCCTGTGTAGGAGTAAATGGCACAAGAGTATTGCCACCTTAAGAGGGGACCAAGTTGTGCTAGTCTCACCCTCACTTCATACAGGAGTAAAGGGCACAAGAAGGGTATCGCCACGTCAAGAGGGAGTACAGGTTGTATCTAGTCTGATCCTCACTACATATTGGAGTCAAGGGAACTATAAGTAGTATTGTCACTTTAAAGGGACAAATGATGTGTCTAGTCTGATCCTCACGCCGAACAGGAATTAAGGGCACAAGAAGTGAAATGCAACCTTGTGTGGCGGGCGCTTCCAAGCTGTGTTTAGTTTGATCCTCACCCTATAGAGAAGTGAAGGGCAGAACAGGGATAATGCCACCTTAAGTGGGGGCACAAGTAGTGTCTAATCTGATCCTCACCCCATACAGGAGTAAAGACCATGTTGCAGACTGTGGGATCTAGCGGCCATGGGGTATATGTATGAAACAATTTTTTTTCACAAACGCTGCGATTCGCAAAAAACAGCGTTTGCGAATAAAAAATCGAAGGATGCGATGTTTGAGCTTTTTTCTCATCGCAACTTTAAGGAATCGCTAATTTTGCGATTTCTTCATTTTGAGTAAGCATTTAAGAAATCACAAATTGCGATTCCTTAAATGCTATGTATCAAGCACCTAAGTTGTGCGATTTCTCCTTAAGAAATCGCAAATTACCACCAACTTCAAGTTGGTGGTAATTTGCGATTTCTTTGAAAAATACACTTTTTGGCATTTTTCAAAGTGCCATGTGGAGCCCATATATGCCCCTAGGGCTTGTATGTGCGCCATATGTGCACACATGCTCATTTCAGCGGTGCCTCAGGGTGTCCCTATGACACCCATGCACCTTTGAAATTATTCTCAATTTGCGATTAACTAATTGTGAATCCCAATTTGAGAATGACTTCATGAATTGGAAGGTATTGCTTAATTACGATTTCGCAACCTGCTATTCGCAATTAATGAATATTAAGAAATCGCAAAATCTTTGCGATTTTCTAAATACATCACATTTTGCAATTCTCAAATAGCGATTTTCAAGAAATCGCTATTTGTGAAGCGCAAACACGGATTTTCATACATATGCCCCCAGGTCTACAGAGTTTAGATTACTAACCCACAGGTTAAAGGAATTGGCTTAGAAGTCTGCTTTAAATGTAGCCACACACAACCCACTGAGCATTCCTGCCGCTGTGGGACGCGCGCTCTCTGGATTAGTAACAATCCCCTAATGGGTTCAGGGTCACTTTCAAGGGTCATCAGAACAGGGTATGCATTGTGACATTTATTTTAAAATAGTTATTTTAACATTTCTGAATCTGGTGCTCACAATGCTTTATTGTAACATCACAGAAGATAAAAATGAGACGCAGCTAAGCATTTCCAGAGCAGTGAAAACAACCGTGAAAACCTGTAACATCATTATCACAATTTATAGCGCAAACTCCCTCTGTGCTATCTCTAGGCGCTATGCTGGTGTCTAGAAGAATCAATAAATAATCTACCTATTTCTCAAGGTTTTGTGGTGGTGAGCAGACCTGGGACAACAAGGTTTGTAGTCTGTCTGGAAACGCTTGCCAGCTGTTTCAAGGGCAAAGACATTGTGTTTATTCAGAGGCGAGCATTGCCCGGGCGCCATTCGGTGCAGCCCGAGTCTGGGGGGGTCTCAGTGCAGCGCGAGTCTGGGGGGGTCTCGGTGCAGCGCGAGTCTGGGGGGGTCTCGGTGCAGCCCGAGTCTGAGGGGGTCTCGGTGCAGCCCGAGTCCGGGGGGGGGGGTCTCGCTGCAGCCCGAGTCTGGGGGGGTCTAAGTGCAGCCCGAGTCTGGAGGGGTCTCGGTGCAGCCCGAGTCTGGGGGGGTCTCGCTGCAGCCCGAGTCTGGGGGGGTCTCGGTGCAGCCCGAGTCTGGAGGGGTCTCAGTGCAGCCTGAGTCTGGGGGGGTCTCGGTGCAGCCCGAGTCTGGGGGGGTCTCGGTGCAGCCCGAGTCTGGAGGGGTCTCAGTGCAGCCTGAGTCTGGGGGGGTCTCAGTGCAGCCCGAGTCTGGAGGGGTCTTAGTGCAGCCTGAGTCTGGGGGGGTCTCGGTGCAGCCCGAGTCTGGAGGGGTCTCAGTGCAGCCCGAGTCTGGGGGGGTCTCAGTGCAGCCCAAGTCTGGAGGGGTCTCAGTGCAGCCTGAGTCTGGGGGGGTCTCGGTGCAGCCCGAGTCTGGAGGGGTCTCGGTGCAGCCCGAGTCTGGGGGGGTCTCGGTGCAGCCTGAGTCTGGGGGGGTCTCAGTGCAGCCCGAGTCTGGAGGGGTCTCGGTGCAGCCCGAGCCTGGGGGTGTCTCGGTGCAGCTTGAGTCTGGGGGGGTCTCGCTGCAGCCCGAGTCTGGGGGGGGGTCTCGCTGCAGCCCGATTCTGGAGGGGTCTCGGTGCAGCCCAAGTCTGGAGGGGTCTCGGTGCAGCCCGAGTCTGGAGGGGTCTCGGTGCAGCCCGAGTCTGAGGGGGTCTCGCTGCAGCCCGAGTCTGGGGGGGTCTCGGTGCAGCCCGAGTCAGGGGGGGTCTCGGTGCAGCCCGAGTCTGGAGGGGTCTCGGTGCAGCCCGAGTCTGGAGGGGTCTCGGTGAAGCCCGAGTCTGGAGGGGTCTCGGTGCAGCCCGAGTCTGGAGGGGTCTTGGTGAAGCCTGAGTCAGGGGGGGTCTCGGTGCAGCCCGAGTCTGGGGGGTTCTCGCTGCAGCCCGAGTGTGGAGGGGTCTCGGTGCAGCCTGAGTCTGGGAGGGGTCTCGGTGCAGCCCGAGTCTGGAGGGGTCTCGGTGCAGCCCGAGTCTGGGGGGGTCTCGGTGCAGCCCGAGTCTGGAGGGGTCTCGGTGCAGCCCGAGTCTGGGGGGGTCTCGGTGCAGCCTGAGTCTGGGGGGGTCTCAGTGCAGCCCGAGTCTGGAGGGGTCTCGGTGCAGCCCGAGCCTGGGGGTGTCTCGGTGCAGCTTGAGTCTGGGGGGGTCTCGCTGCAGCCCGAGTCTGGGGGGGGGTCTCGCTGCAGCCCGATTCTGGAGGGGTCTCGGTGCAGCCCAAGTCTGGAGGGGTCTCGGTGCAGCCCGAGTCTGGAGGGGTCTCGGTGCAGCCCGAGTCTGAGGGGGTCTCGCTGCAGCCCGAGTCTGGGGGGGTCTCGGTGCAGCCCGAGTCAGGGGGGGTCTCGGTGCAGCCCGAGTCTGGAGGGGTCTCGGTGCAGCCCGAGTCTGGAGGGGTCTCGGTGAAGCCCGAGTCTGGAGGGGTCTCGGTGCAGCCCGAGTCTGGAGGGGTCTTGGTGAAGCCTGAGTCAGGGGGGGTCTCGGTGCAGCCCGAGTCTGGGGGGTTCTCGCTGCAGCCCGAGTGTGGAGGGGTCTCGGTGCAGCCTGAGTCTGGGAGGGGTCTCGGTGCAGCCCGAGTCTGGAGGGGTCTCGGTGCAGCCCGAGTCTGGAGGGGTCTCGGTGAAGCCCGAGTCTGGAGGGTCTCGGTGCAGCCTGAGTCTGGGAGGGGTCTCAGTGCAGCCCGAGTCTGGAGGGGTCTCGGTGCAGCCCGAGTCTGGGGGGTCTCGCTGCAGCCCGAGTCTGGAGGGGTCTTGGTGCAGCCCGAGTCTGGGGGGGTCTCGCTGCAGCCCGAGTCTGGGGGGGTCTCAGTGCAGCCCGAGTCTGTGGGGGTCTCGCTGCAGCCCGAGTCTGGAGGGGTCTCGCTGCAGCCCGAGTCTGGGGGGGTCTCGATGCAGCCCGAGTCTGGGGGGGGTCTCGGTGCAGCCCGAGTCTGAAGGGGTCTCGGTGCAGCCCGAGTCTGGAGGGGGTCTCGCTGCAGCCCGAGTCTGGGGGGTCTCGGTGCAGCCCTAGTCTGGGAGGGGTCTCGGTGCAGCTCGAGTCTGGGGGGGTCTCAGTGCAGCCTGAGTCTGGGGGGGTCTCGGTGCAGCCTGAGTCTAGAGGGGTCTCGGTGCAGCCCGAGTCTGGAGGGGTCTCGGTGCGGCCCGAGTCTAGTGGGGGTCTCGGTGCAGCCCGAGTCTAGTGGGGGTCTCGGTGCAGCCCGAGTCTGGGGGGGTCTCGCTGCAGCCCGAGTCTGGAGGGGTCTCGGTGCAGCCCGAGTCCGGGGGGGTCTCGGTGCAGCCCGAGTCTGGAGGGGTCTCGCTGCAGCCCGAGTCTGGGAGGGGTCTCGGTGCAGCCCGAGTCTGGAGGGGTCTCGGTGCAGCCCGAGGCTGGGAGGGGTCTCGGTGCAGCCCGAGTCTGGAGGGGTCTCGGTGCGGCCCGAGTCTAGTGGGGGTCTCGGTGCAGCCCGAGTCTGGGGGGGTCTCGCTGCAGCCCGAGTCCGGAGGGGTCTCAGTGCAGCCCGAGTCCAGTGGGGGTCTCGGTGCAGCCCGAGTCTGGGGGGGTCTCGGTGCAGCCCGAGTCTGGAGGGGTCTCGGTGCAGCCTGAGTCTGGGGGGGTCTCGGTGCAGCCCGAGTCTGGAGGGGTCTCAGTGCAGCCCGAGTCTGGAGGGGTCTCGGTGCAGCCCCAGTCTGGGGGGGTCTCGCTGAAGCCCGAGTCCGGAGGGGGGGTCTCAGTGCAGCCCGAGTCTGGGGGGGTCTCGGTGCAGCCCGAGTCTGGGGGGGTCTCGGTGCAGCCCGAGTCTGGAGGGGTCTCGGTGCAGTCCGAGTCTAGGGGGGTCTCGGTGCAGCCCGAGTCTGGAGGGGTCTCGGTGCAGCCCGAGTCTGGGAGCGGTCTCGGTGCAGCCCGAGTCAGGGGGGGTCTCGGTGCAGCCCGAGTCTGGAGGGGTCTCGGTGCAGCCCGAGTCTGGAGGGGTCTCGGTGCAGCCCGAGTCTGGGGGGGTCTCGGTGCAGCCCGAGTCTGGAAGGGGTCTCGGTGCAGCCCGAGTCTGAGGGGGTCTCGGTGCAACCCGAGTCTGGGGGGTCTCGCTGCAGCCTGATTCTGGAGGAGTCTCTGTGCAGCCCGAGTCTGGGGGGGTCTCAGTGCAGCCCGAGTCTGGGAGGGGGTCTCGCTGCAGCCCGAGTCAGGGGGGGTCTCGCTGCAGCCTGAGTCTGGGGGGGTCTCGGTGCAGCCCGAGTCTGGGGGGGTCTCAGTGCAGTCTGAGTCTGGGGGGTCTCAGTGCAGCCTGAGTCTGTGGGGGGTCTCGGTGCAGCCCGAGTCTGGAGGGGGGTCTCGCTGCAGCCCGAGTCTGGGGGGTCTAAGTGCAGCCCGAGTCTGGGGGGGTCTCGCTGCAGCCCGAGTCTGGAGGGGTCTCGCTGCAGCGCGAGTCTGGAGGGGGTCTCGGTGCAGCCCGAGTCTGGAGGGGGTCTCGGTGCAGCCCGAGTCTGGGGGAGGTCTCAGTGCAGCCCGAGTCTGGAGGGGTCTCAGTGCAGCCCGAGTCTGGAGGGGTCTCGGTGCAGCCTGAGTCTGGAGGGGTCTCGCTGCAGCCCGAGTCTGGAGGGGTCTCGCTGCAGCGCGAGTCTGGAGGGGTCTCGCTGCAGCCCGAGTCTGGAGGGGTCTCGCTGCAGCGCGAGTCTGGAGGGGTCTCGCTGCAGCCCGAGTCTGGGGGGGTCTCGGTGCAGCCCGAGTCTGGAGGGGTCTCGGTGCAGCCCGAGTCTGGAGGGGGTCTCGGTGCAGCCCGAGTCTGGAGGGGTCTCGGTGCAGCCTGAGTCTGAGGGGGTCTCGGTGCAGCCCGAGTCCGGGGGGGGGTCTCGCTGCAGCCCGAGTCTGGGGGGGTCTAAGTGCAGCCCGAGTCTGGAGGGGTCTCGGTGCAGCCCGAGTCTGGGGGGGTCTCGCTAGAGCCCAAGTCTGGAGGGGTTTTGGTGCAGTCCGAGTCTGGAGGGGTCTCGGTGCAGCCCGAGTCTGGGAGGGGGTCTCAGTGCAGCCCGAGTCTGGGGGGGTCTCGGTGCAGCCCGAGTCTGGAGGGGTCTCGGTGCAGCCCGAGTCTGGGGGGGTCTCGGTGCAGCCCGAGTCTGGAGGGGTCTCGGTGCAGCCCGAGTCTGGGGGGGGTCTCGCTGCAGCCCGAGTCTGGAGGGGTCTCGGTGCAGCCCGAGTCTGGGAGGGGGTCTCAGTGCAGCCCGAGTCTGGAGGGGTCTCGGTGCAGCCCGAGTCTGGAGGGGTCTCGGTGCAGCCCGAGTCTGGGGGGCTCTCGGTGCAGCCCGAGTCTGGAGGGGTCTCGGTGCAGCCCGAGTCTGGGGGGGGTCTCGCTGCAGCCCGAGTCTGGAGGGGTCTCGGTGCAGCCCGAGTCTGTGGGGTCTCAGTGCAGCCCGAGTCTGGGGGGGGTCCCGCTGCAGCCCGAGTCTGGAGGGTCTCGGTGCAGCCCGAGTCTGGGGGGGTCTCGCTGCAGCCCGAGTCTGGGGGGGGTCTCGCTGCAGCCCGAGTCTGGGAGGGGTCTCGCTGCAGCCCGAGTCTGGAGGGGTCTCGGTGCAGCCCGAGTCTGGAGGGGTCTCAATGCAGCCCGAGTCTGGGGGGGTCTCGGTGCAGCTTGAGTCTGGGGGGGTCTCGCTGAAGCCCGAGTCCGGAGGCGGGGTCTCACTGCAGCCCGAGTCTGGGGGGGTCTCGGTGCAGCCCGAGTCTGGGGGGTCTCGATGCAGCCCGAGTCTGGGGGGGTCTCGCTGCAGCCCGAGTCTGGGGGGTCTCGGTGCAGCCCGAGTCTGGGAGCGGTCTCGGTGCAGCCCAAGTCTGGAGGGGTCTCAGTGCAGCCCGAGTCTCGGGGGTCTCGGTGCAGCCCGAGTCTGGGAGCGGTCTCGGTGCAGCCCAAGTCTGGAGGGGTCTCGGTGCAGCCCAAGTCTGGGGCGGGGTCTCGGTGCAGCCCGAGTCTGGGGGGGTCTCGGTGCAGCCCGAGTCTGGGGGGGTCTCGGTGCAGCCCGAGTCTGGGGGGGTCTCGGTGCAGCCCGAGTCTGGAGGGGTCTCGGTGCAGCCCGAGTCTGGGGGGGTCTCGGTGCAGCCCGAGTCTGGAAGGGGTGTCGGTGCAGCCCGAGTCTGAGGGGGTCTCGGTGCAACCCGAGTCTGGGGGGTCTCGCTGCAGCCTGAGTCTGGAGGAGTCTCTGTGCAGCCCGAGTCTGGGGGGGTCTCAGTGCAGCCCGAGTCTGGGAGGGGGTCTCGGTGCAGCCCGAGTCTGGGGGGTCTGGGTGCAGCCCGAGTCTGGAGGGGTCTCTGTGCAGCCCGAGTCTGGGGGGGTCTCAGTGCAGCCCGAGTCTGGGAGGGGGTCTCGCTGCAGCCCGAGTCAGGGGGGGTCTCGCTGCAGCCTGAGTCTGGGGGGGTCTCGCTGCAGCCTGAATCTGGGGGGGTCTCGGTGCAGCCCGAGTCTGGGGGGGTCTCGGTGCAGCCCGAGTCTGGGAGGGGGTCTCAGTGCAGCCCGAGTCTGGGGGGGTCTCGGTGCAGCCCGAGTCTGGAGGGGTCTCGGTGCAGCCCGAGTCTGGGGGGGTCTCGGTGCAGCCCGAGTCTGGAGGGGTCTCGGTGCAGCCCGAGTCTGGGGGGGGTCTCGCTGCAGCCCGAGTCTGGAGGGGTCTCGGTGCAGCCCGAGTCTGGGAGGGGGTCTCAGTGCAGCCCGAGTCTGGAGGGGTCTCGGTGCAGCCCGAGTCTGGAGGGGTCTCGGTGCAGCCCGAGTCTGGGGGGGTCTCGGTGCAGCCCGAGTCTGGAGGGGTCTCGGTGCAGCCCGAGTCTGGGGGGGGTCTCGCTGCAGCCCGAGTCTGGAGGGGTCTCGGTGCAGCCTGAGTCTGTGGGGTCTCAGTGCAGCCCGAGTCTGGGGGGGGTCCCGCTGCAGCCCGAGTCTGGAGGGTCTCGGTGCAGCCCGAGTCTGGGGGGGTCTCGCTGCAGCCCGAGTCTGGGGGGGGTCTCGCTGCAGCCCGAGTCTGGGAGGGGTCTCGCTGCAGCCCGAGTCTGGAGGGGTCTCGGTGCAGCCCGAGTCTGGAGGGGTCTCAATGCAGCCCGAGTCTGGGGGGGTCTCGGTGCAGCTTGAGTCTGGGGGGGTCTCGCTGAAGCCCGAGTCCGGAGGCGGGGTCTCACTGCAGCCCGAGTCTGGGGGGGTCTCGGTGCAGCCCGAGTCTGGGGGGGTCTCGATGCAGCCCGAGTCTGGGGGGGTCTCGCTGCAGCCCGAGTCTGGGGGGTCTCGGTGCAGCCCGAGTCTGGGAGCGGTCTCGGTGCAGCCCAAGTCTGGAGGGGTCTCGGTGCAGCCCGAGTCTCGGGGGTCTCGGTGCAGCCCGAGTCTGGGAGCGGTCTCGGTGCAGCCCAAGTCTGGAGGGGTCTCGGTGCAGCCCAAGTCTGGGGCGGGGTCTCGGTGCAGCCCGAGTCTGGGGGGGTCTCGGTGCAGCCCGAGTCTGGGGGGGTCTCGGTGCAGCCCGAGTCTGGGGGGGTCTCGGTGCAGCCCGAGTCTGGAGGGGTCTCGGTGCAGCCCGAGTCTGGGGGGGTCTCGGTGCAGCCCGAGTCTGGAAGGGGTGTCGGTGCAGCCCGAGTCTGAGGGGGTCTCGGTGCAACCCGAGTCTGGGGGGTCTCGCTGCAGCCTGAGTCTGGAGGAGTCTCTGTGCAGCCCGAGTCTGGGGGGGTCTCAGTGCAGCCCGAGTCTGGGAGGGGGTCTCGGTGCAGCCCGAGTCTGGGGGGTCTGGGTGCAGCCCGAGTCTGGAGGGGTCTCTGTGCAGCCCGAGTCTGGGGGGGTCTCAGTGCAGCCCGAGTCTGGGAGGGGGTCTCGCTGCAGCCCGAGTCAGGGGGGGTCTCGCTGCAGCCTGAGTCTGGGGGGGTCTCGCTGCAGCCTGAGTGTTAGAATTGGGGGTCTCTGGTTGGCGCAGGTTTGTACTTGCGACAAGCAGGGACCCTCTCCTCTAAGTCAGGGCAAAGGATTACTCCCAGAAATAACCCCTACTCGCCCTTTAGGTAGTGTGGCGCAAGCAGTCTAGGCTAAACTCTGGAGTACATAGGGTTAAACATTTGCAACATCACACACAATGACCATCAACCCACCACACAATGACACTAGACTGTATTTCTGTAAAAATATCTTCTTTATATATATCTTTAGATCAGGCTTGTAAATACAGTCTTTGCGTAGTTTAAGAAAATGGTTCCAGTTACTCTCTGATTATGCCACAGGTCTTTGTATCAGCGTTAAAAGAATTGTTCTGGTGCTTAAAAAGGGTTGCGGACTCTTCCCTAGTCCTGGTACGTTCCTCCAGCAAGAATTTCAATCAGCCAGGGCCTCTCTGTGCCAACGATCGGACCCGGTCTGCCCAATCTCACGCCTCTAGCGGGATCGGCGGCCGGGGAGTCACTGGCAGCCTGACGAGCGCGCTGCACGGCTGTCAGGGGAGAGAGCGGGGGCCCGGGGAGCGCTCACTGCGCGGCTCCGGGGGCTCGGCTGAGGCAGATGGCGGTACGAGCGAGGTGGGACAGCGGCTCGCACCGCGGGACGGGAAACAGTACCTTTGTCCTTTGGAAGGGGTCGGGTGCAGGCCGGCTCGGTGGTCCACGTCGCGGTGTCTTCCTCCCGAGGTTGGAGCGAGCGGCGGCTCGGCTCTGGCTCGGAGGTTGGCGTTGCGGCGCGGGTCGGGTAGACGGCGACACACCTCAGGTCCTGGAAAAGGGGGGCAGAGCCCCGGGTAGCAGCGTGAGGCGCACACAAGCCTCTCAGGTCACAGCAGATACTTGGCTAAGTCCGTTCTTGCGGTGCTTCGCAGTTAGGCAGGCGGTGGGGACGGTGATTAGGCCAGCGAGGCTGGGCCTTTCGGTGTCACCTGGTGCCGGCCAGTTAGCAGATGCGGTGCTCGGCGGGACGGGGTGCCAAGGGCCTCGTAGGAGGGGCGCAGGGATTCTTTCACGGCGCGCTCCTCTTTCCTTCAGCCGCTGTGTCGATCAGGTTGCTGGCTCACAGCAGCTCCTTCTTCCAGGGGGACAGGGTAGCGCCCACTGTTCCTGGGGCGCTGGTCAGGGGGCAAGTTCACAGCAAGCCCTTGGAGATCTTGGTAAAAGTTTTGGCACAAGGTGGATAAAAGCAAAGTCTTTCAGTCTTTCTTCTCCTGCTCTCCTTCAGCAGCAAGGCACCCACTACAGGCCAGTCTCTTGGGGTCAGAGTCAGTACTTCTCCTTGCAGCTTCCAGGGTCCTTCTCTTCAGGCAGAGCTTCTTCTTTGCGCAAACTGGATCTAATTTACAAGGAGCAGGGCTCCTACTTTTATACACAGTTTCTTTTGTTCTCACTGGCCAGGGGGGCCTCTGCATAACTGCTTCAGTCTCTGAGTACTTGTTGTGGGTACTTATGACTTCTGTATTCAGTGTGAGGGCAGGCACATCAGCCGCTCCCCAGGGGGGCGGAGCCGGCATTGAGAGGGCAGGAGTGGCCTGAGTACCTTGTTGACAAGCTTCGGTCCTTCCTGGGCCAGGTGCAGGCTGAGTCATCAGTCGCTCCCCAGGAGGGCGGAGCCAGCATTGTGGAGGCAGAGCACAGCCTGATGCATCATTCAGGGGAAACTCCCACCACCCATTAAGGGGTCCTCCTGCTAATCACTACCTGTCAACTCCCAGCCCTGTCACTCACACACACCAGACAGTCAGATCCACATCCAAGCAGAGGCGGGCTGAAATGGTTAGGCAAGCAAATGCTAACTTTCTAAAAGTAGCATTTGCAAACACAGGATATTAAAATAAACTTTACTAAAAGAAGTATTTTATTATTCTGAGTTCAGGCATACTAAACATGAATTTCTACCATGTTCCCTGAGCCTGCTGGGATTATAGAGTGTAATAATTCCAGCAGCCCATCTGGCCTAGAAGGGAACAGGTAGCCTTACAATAGTGAAAAACGAATTTGGCAGTAATTCACTATTAGAACATGCCACACACATCAGGGCATGTTCTACCTTACACTACAATGCACCCTGCCCTCAGGCCTACTATAGGGGTGACTAATATGAAGTTAAGGGAAGGTTCAGGGGCTGGCAAGTGGGTGCACTTGCCCAGCTAGCATGACAGTACCAGACTGCACGCAGGTTCTGCAATGGCAGACCCTAGACACATTTTAAGGCTGCTTCTGTGGGTGGCGCAACCAGCGCTGCAGGCCCACTAGCAGTATTGGCATTCACAAGCCCTGGCACTCCTAGTGCACTTTACTAGGGACTAGCAGTAAATCCAATGAACCAATCATGGACATCAATCATATGTACACTTTTCAGTAGGGAGAGCATATGCACTTTAGCACTGGTCCGCAGTGGTAAAGTGTCCAGAGTCATTAAACCAACAAAAACAGGTCAGAGAGAGTATTGGAGGAAGGCAAAAAGTTTAGGGATGACCCTGCCAAGAGGCCCAGGTCCAACACAACCCCCTTCCAGCCAAAACGCAGGGTAGACCAATCACCACTGTGATGGGCTTCCCTGCTTAGGGCGATAGAACATGGACCTGGCCCGCAACAGCAGGGGCACACTCCAGTTCTACGCCAATCTGAACCTATTTCAAATCCTCTGTCCACACTCTCAGGGTCCACCCCGCTGATCAATGGGGCACCCTTCTCTTCCTCTGTGGACACCACCTGTGCAGCCTCTAACCTTAACTTGCTCACAGGTGTGTCCCAACAGACAGACATCAAGTCATAGCGGCCACTGACAGTAGTCAGAGATGAGACCCAAGCCTTACGCCTCTCAGGGCTCTCAAACCTCTGTGGCCTTAAAGAGTGGGGGGCATTAGCCCCAGGTGCTTGGCACCCTTGGTCCACTCTCCCTCCTGTCAGGTCAGGTATGCCATCCTGGCACTGACCCACCAGCCTCAGGTCTGTACCTGACGGCTGTACTAAAGACTGGGGTGGCCTCTCCCACACCCGGTCCTCCTCCTGGGGGCTCTGTACCCTCCCACCTGGAGTGGTACCCCCTTCCAGAATTGTCAGGGCACCTGTGGCAGGTGACCTGCACAATTCGCCCACCAGTTCAGGGGTGCTATCCTGCAACTGGGGCACCAGGTCAGGGGGGACACCCTGCACCTGGCCCTTAAACCTAGGGTCTAACCCCTCAAACTGCACCGGGGTCAGAGGCGAGGACTCCCTCCCTCTGCACCCCCTTCCAGAGTACTGCCCACTCCCAACTTGAGTGGTACCCCTAGAAGTGTCATGGGTCAGGACACTGATTACAGTGGTCCCACCCTCCAGGTCAGACAACACCTGAACCTGACTCTCCAACTCAGGGACCCAACCCTGTAGTTGAACACTTGCCTGGCGCACCAGGACTTCCCGGGGAGCACGCCTGCCCCCCCTGAGGGTGGCACATAGCTCATGTGCTGTGCGACAGTCTGCCTGGCGCAGATCTCCCAAACCCTGTCCCTCTGACAGTGTGGGAAGATCCCCCAGGACAGAAGTGGTGTCCCCCTGGTCATTCACTGGGGACGCAGCCCTGCTGGCTGGCCCCTGACCCACTGGTTCTTCCACTGGGGACTCTTTCCCCCTCTCGCCCCTCTTTCTGGACTTCTGCACCCTCCCAACTGGAGTGGTACTGCCAGTCACCAGAACTACCGGAGCTCTGCTTACAGAGCCTCCACGTTCTCTAGCCACTGGGGGATCCCCCTCCGCGGGTGACTCATCCGGACAGCCTAGGCTCCCCACCTGGTGTTCCCTTAAAGAACCATCCAGGCTCTGAGACTGAGGTTGGGCACTACCGGGACAAAACCCATTCTCACTCCTTCCCCTTAAGGACAGGACGTGAGGCCCTACACCCATCTCACTACTACAGGACCTAGCTGGGCTACTCTGCGCCACTTCCACCACTCTGGGCTGGAAGATACCTGAGACACTCCCCACAGGATCACACCCCAATGCCTCTCCAGACCCTCGGGAATCCACCACAAGGTCTGCCTCCAATGTGAGCTCCCTGGGGCCAGAGAACTCACTCTCAAACAGGTGTTGGCATAGCTCTGGAAAACTGGGACTTAAAGTATGCTCTCCCACAATTGGATTACACAGCCCCCTAGTAGGGTTAACCAAATTATCCTTCACCTCACCATCCAGCGCCTCACACACATACTCCACACCATTCTTCTGAGACTGGCCAGACAGTAGCGAACTGTCTCTGTCACACAACCCACACTCTTCTGGGCGGTCCTTACACTCACCCACCAGGACCTCAACCATGGGGGAATCCCTCCCACCATTAGGACCATGAACTCCTACGCCAGCTACCCTATTCCCTTCAGGGACGCTGCGCACTACTGGAGCTACCTCATGCCCTTGAACCTCCTGGTGTATGTTAACCCCCTCCAAGTCAGGTGCCATATCTCTAGGTGCGCGCGCTATGCTGTCTGCACTAGATACATTAAGGTTGCTGCCACCATCTGAGCTGGACTCCACCTCCAACTCAGCAAAGCTCAATCTGTGAGCTACACATATTTCTTGTTGCTGGGCTGAAGCCCTCTTGGCCTCAAGCCCCTCGAGCTCCAAGTCAAGTTTCCTCATTCTTAAGTCATGCGCAAGCTCCATTTTCATTACTTCCAGGGCTAACTTCCTAGATTCTAGCTCCAGTTGCCCATTTATTTCCAGCTCTGCCAACTTCAATTCATGATCTCGGGTTGCCCGTCTGTCCGCCAGCTCCTCTGGCGACAGACCTCGGCCAGAAACACTGCTACCCAATGGGGAGGTTGCACCCCTCCACTCTGGAGTCAGGGGTCCCTCCAGCTGCTGTTCTGCATGCTCAAATTCAAAATCCTTTCCAGGGGCATTCCTTGCCTTGACCCAGGCCCTCAGCGCCTTTTGGAACTGCTCCCTTCTGGAGAGTCCGGTCATGGAAATGTTCAAATTTTTGCAGAACCTCTTGAGCTGTTTCCTGGTGTAGTTTTCTAGTTTCTCCCAATCACAGTCAATAGAAGAAATGGATGCTGCCTTTTCCATTTTCACTGACACAGGCATGACTTCAAAAACACATTGAGATCTCTTCTCGCAAATCATAAATCCAAAAAAAACAAAGTCTGTGGCTAGTTACTGGACTGTCATCACTGTGCAATGGTCAATAGTCAATGTATGGACACTGCAAATGTAAATTCGAGATCCTCACCGCTGCGTCCAATGTTAGAATTGGGGGTCTCTGGTTGGCGCAGGTTTGTACTTGCGACAAGCAGGGACCCTCTCCTCTAAGTCAGGGCAAAGGATTACTCCCAGAAATAACCCCTACTCGCCCTTTAGGTAGTGTGGCGCAAGCAGTCTAGGCTAAACTCTGGAGTACATAGGGTTAAACATTTGCAACATCACACACAATGACCATCAACCCACCACACAATGACACTAGACTGTATTTCTGTAAAAATATCTTCTTTATATATATCTTTAGATCAGGCTTGTAAATACAGTCTTTGCGTAGTTTAAGAAAATGGTTCCAGTTACTCTCTGATTATGCCACAGGTCTTTGTATCAGCGTTAAAAGAATTGTTCTGGTGCTTAAAAAGGGTTGCGGACTCTTCCCTAGTCCTGGTACGTTCCTCCAGCAAGAATTTCAATCAGCCAGGGCCTCTCTGTGCCAACGATCGGACCCGGTCTGCCCAATCTCACGCCTCTAGCGGGATCGGCGGCCGGGGAGTCACTGGCAGCCTGACGAGCGCGCTGCACGGCTGTCAGGGGAGAGAGCGGGGGCCCGGGGAGCGCTCACTGCGCGGCTCCGGGGGCTCGGCTGAGGCAGATGGCGGTGCGAGCGAGGTGGGACAGCGGCTCGCACCGCGGGACGGGAAACAGTACCTTTGTCCTTTGGAAGGGGTCGGGTGCAGGCCGGCTCGGTGGTCCACGTCGCGGTGTCTTCCTCCCGAGGTTGGAGCGAGCGGCGGCTCGGCTCTGGCTCGGAGGTTGGCGTTGCGGCGCGGGTCGGGTAGACGGCGACACACCTCAGGTCCTGGAAAAGGGGGGCAGAGCCCCGGGTAGCAGCGTGAGGCGCACACAAGCCTCTCAGGTCACAGCAGATACTTGGCTAAGTCCGTTCTTGCGGTGCTTCGCAGTTAGGCAGGCGGTGGGGACGGTGATTAGGCCAGCGAGGCTGGGCCTTTCGGTGTCACCTGGTGCCGGCCAGTTAGCAGATGCGGTGCTCGGCGGGACGGGGTGCCAAGGGCCTCGTAGGAGGGGCGCAGGGATTCTTTCACGGCGCGCTCCTCTTTCCTTCAGCCGCTGTGTCGATCAGGTTGCTGGCTCACAGCAGCTCCTTCTTCCAGGGGGACAGGGTAGCGCCCACTGTTCCTGGGGCGCTGGTCAGGGGGCAAGTTCACAGCAAGCCCTTGGAGATCTTGGTAAAAGTTTTGGCACAAGGTGGATAAAAGCAAAGTCTTTCAGTCTTTCTTCTCCTGCTCTCCTTCAGCAGCAAGGCACCCACTACAGGCCAGTCTCTTGGGGTCAGAGTCAGTACTTCTCCTTGCAGCTTCCAGGGTCCTTCTCTTCAGGCAGAGCTTCTTCTTTGCGCAAACTGGATCTAATTTACAAGGAGCAGGGCTCCTACTTTTATACACAGTTTCTTTTGTTCTCACTGGCCAGGGGGGCCTCTGCATAACTGCTTCAGTCTCTGAGTACTTGTTGTGGGTACTTATGACTTCTGTATTCAGTGTGAGGGCAGGCACATCAGCCGCTCCCCAGGGGGGCGGAGCCGGCATTGAGAGGGCAGGAGTGGCCTGAGTACCTTGTTGACAAGCTTCGGTCCTTCCTGGGCCAGGTGCAGGCTGAGTCATCAGTCGCTCCCCAGGAGGGCGGAGCCAGCATTGTGGAGGCAGAGCACAGCCTGATGCATCATTCAGGGGAAACTCCCACCACCCATTAAGGGGTCCTCCTGCTAATCACTACCTGTCAACTCCCAGCCCTGTCACTCACACACACCAGACAGTCAGATCCACATCCAAGCAGAGGCGGGCTGAAATGGTTAGGCAAGCAAATGCTAACTTTCTAAAAGTAGCATTTGCAAACACAGGATATTAAAATAAACTTTACTAAAAGAAGTATTTTATTATTCTGAGTTCAGGCATACTAAACATGAATTTCTACCATGTTCCCTGAGCCTGCTGGGATTATAGAGTGTAATAATTCCAGCAGCCCATCTGGCCTAGAAGGGAACAGGTAGCCTTACAATAGTGAAAAACGAATTTGGCAGTAATTCACTATTAGAACATGCCACACACATCAGGGCATGTTCTACCTTACACTACAATGCACCCTGCCCTCAGGCCTACTATAGGGGTGACTAATATGAAGTTAAGGGAAGGTTCAGGGGCTGGCAAGTGGGTGCACTTGCCCAGCTAGCATGACAGTACCAGACTGCACGCAGGTTCTGCAATGGCAGACCCTAGACACATTTTAAGGCTGCTTCTGTGGGTGGCGCAACCAGCGCTGCAGGCCCACTAGCAGTATTGGCATTCACAAGCCCTGGCACTCCTAGTGCACTTTACTAGGGACTAGCAGTAAATCCAATGAACCAATCATGGACATCAATCATATGTACACTTTTCAGTAGGGAGAGCATATGCACTTTAGCACTGGTCCGCAGTGGTAAAGTGTCCAGAGTCATTAAACCAACAAAAACAGGTCAGAGAGAGTATTGGAGGAAGGCAAAAAGTTTAGGGATGACCCTGCCAAGAGGCCCAGGTCCAACACTGAGTCTGGGGGGGTCTCGGTGCAGCCCGAGTCTGGGGGGGTCTCGGTGCAGCCCGAGTCTGGAGGGGGGTCTCGCTGCAGCCCGAGTCTGGGGGGGTCTAAGTGCAGCCCGAGTCTGGGGGGGTCTCGCTGCAGCCCGAGTCTGGAGGGGTCTCGCTGCAGCGCGAGTCTGGAGGGGGTCTCGGTGCAGCCCGAGTCTGGAGGGGGTCTCGGTGCAGCCCGAGTCTGGAGGGGGTCACAGTGCAGCCCGAGTCTGGAGGGGTCTCGCTGCAGCCCGAGTCTGGAGGGGTCTCGCTGCAGCGCGAGTCTGGAGGGGTCTCGCTGCAGCCCGAGTCTGGAGGGGTCTCGCTGCAGCGCGAGTCTGGAGGGGTCTCGCTGCAGCCCGAGTCTGGGGGGGTCTCGGTGCAGCCCGAGTCTGGAGGGGTCTCGGTGCAGGCCGAGTCTGGAGGGGGTCTCGGTGCAGCCCGAGTCTGGAGGGGTCTCGGTGCAGCCCGAGTCTGAGGGGGTCTCGGTGCAGCCCGAGTCTGAGGGGGTCTCGGTGCAGCCCGAGTCCGGGGGGGGGTCTCAGCCCGAGTCTGGGGGGGTCTAAGTGCAGCCCAAGTCTGGAGGGGTCTCGGTGCAGCCCGAGTCTGGGGGGGGTCTCGCTAGAGCCCGAGTCTGGAGGGGTCTCGGTGCAGCCCGAGTCTGGAGGGGTCTCGGTACAGCCCGAGTCTGGGAGGGGGTCTCAGTGCAGCCCGAGTCTGGGGGGGGTCTCGGTGCAGCCCGAGTCTGGAGGGGTCTCGGTGCAGCCCGAGTCTGGGGGGGTCTCGGTGCAGCCCGAGTCTGGAGGGGTCTCGGTGCAGCCCGAGTCTGAAGGGGTCTCGGTGCAGCCCGAGTCTGGGGGGGTCTCGGTGGAGCCCGAGTCTGGGGGGGTCTCGGTGCAGCCCGAGTCTGGGGGGGGGTCTCGGTGCAGCCCGAGTCTGAAGGGGTCTCGGTGCAGCCCGAGTCTGGAGGGGTCTCGGTGGAGCCCGAGTCTGGGGGGGTCTCGGTGCAGCCCGAGTCTGGAGGGGTCTTGGTGCAGCCCGAGTCTGAAGGGGTCTCGGTGCAGCCCGAGTCTGGGGGGGTCTCGGTGGAGCCCGAGTCTGGGGGGGTCTCGGTGCAGCCCGAGTCTGGGGGGGGTCTCGGTGCAGCCCGAGTCTGGGGGGTCTCGCTGCAGCCCGAGTCTGGGGGGGTCTCGCTGAAGCCCGAGTCTGGGTGGGTCTCGGTGCAGCCCGAGTCTGGAGGGGTCTCGGTGGAGCCCGAGTCTGGGGGGGTCCCGCTGCAGCCCGAGTCTGGAGGGTCTCGGTGCAACCCGAGTCTGGGGGGGTCTCGGTGCAGCCTGAGTCTGGGGGGGTCTCGGTGCAGCCCGAGTCTGGAGGGGTCTCGGTGCAGCCGAGTCTGGGGGGGTCTCGATGGAGCCCGAGTCTGGGGGGGTCTCGGTGCAGCCCGAGTCTGGGGGGGTATAAGTGCAGCCCGAGTCTGGAGGGGTCTCGGTGCAGCCCGAGTCTGGGGGGGGTCTCGCTAGAGCCCGAGTCTGGAGGGGTCTCGGTGCAGCCCGAGTCTGGAGGGGTCTCGGTGCAGCCCGAGTCTGGGAGGGGGTCTCAGTGCAGCCCGAGTCTGGGGGGGGTCTCGGTGCAGCCCGAGTCTGAAGGGGTCTCGGTGCAGCCCGAGTCTGGAGGGGTCTCGGTGCAGCCCGAGTCTGGAGGGGTCTCGGTGCAGCCCGAGTCTGGAGGGGTCTCGGTGCAGCCCGAGTCTGAAGGGGTCTCGGTGCAGCCCGAGTCTGGGGGGGTCTCGGTGGAGCCCGAGTCTGGGGGGGTCTCGGTGCAGCCCGAGTCTGGAGGGGTCTCGGTGCAGCCCGAGTCTGAAGGGGTCTCGGTGCAGCCCGAGTCTGGGGGGGTCTCGGTGGAGCCCGAGTCTGGGGGGGTCTCGGTGCAGCCCGAGTCTGGGGGGGGTCTCGGTGCAGCCCGAGTCTGGGGGGGTCTCGCTGCAGCCCGAGTCTGGGGGGGTCTCGCTGAAGCCCGAGTCTGGGTGGGTCTCGGTGCAGCCCGAGTCTGGAGGGGTCTCGGTGGAGCCCGAGTCTGGGGGGGTCCCGCTGCAGCCCGAGTCTGGAGGGTCTCGGTGCAGCCCGAGTCTGGGGGGGTCTCGGTGCAGCCTGAGTCTGGGGGGGTCTCGGTGCAGCCCGAGTCTGGAGGGGTCTCGGTGCAGCCGAGTCTGGGGGGGTCTCGATGGAGCCCGAGTCTGGGGGGGGTCTCGGTGCAGCCCGAGTCTGGGGGGGTCTCGGTGCAGCCCGAGTATGGGGGGGTCTCGGTGCAGCCCGAGTCTGGAGGGGTCTCGGTGCAGCCTGAATCTGGGGGGGGTCTCGGTGCAGCCCGAGTCAGGGGGGGTCTCAGTGCAGCCCGAGTCTGGGGGGGTCTCGGTGCAGCCTGAGTCTGGGGGGGTCTCGGTGCAGCCCGAGTCTGGAGAGGTCTCAGTGCAGCCCGAGTCTGGGGGGGTCTCGGTGCAGCCTGAGTCTGGGGGGGTCTCAGTGCAGCCCGAGTCTGGGGGGGGTCTCGGTGCAGCCCGAGTCTGGGGGGGTCTCGGTACAGCCCGAGTCTGGGGGGGTCTCGGTGCAGCCTGAGTCTGGGGGTGGTCTCGGTGCAGCCCGAGTCTGGGGGGGTCTCGCTGCAGCCTGAGTCTGGAGGGGTCTCGCTGCAGCCCGAGTCTGGGAGGGGTCTCGGTGCAGCCGAGTCTGGGGGGGTCTCGATGGAGCCCGAGTCTGGGGGGTCTCGCTGCAGCCCGAGTCTGGGGGGTCTCGGTACTGCCCGAGTCTGGAGGAGTCTCAGTGCAGCCCGTGTCTGGGAGGGGTCTCAGTGCAGCCTGAGTCTGGGGGGGGTCTCGGTGCAGCCCGAGTCTGGGGGGGTCTCAGTGCAGCCCGAGTCTGGGGGGGTCTCGGTGCAGCCCGAGTCTGGGGGGGTCTCGATGGAGCCCGAGTCTGGGGGGGTCTCGGTGCAGCCCGAGTCTGGGGGGGTCTCGATGGAGCCCGAGTCTGGGGGGGTCTCGGTGCAGCCCGAGTCTGGGGGGGTCTCGATGGAGCCCGAGTCTGAAGGGGTCTTGGTGCAGCCTGAGTCTGGAGGGGGGGTCTCGGTGCAGCCCGAGTCTGGGGCGGTCTCGGTGCAGCCCGAGTCTGGAGGGGTCTCGGTGCAGCCCGAGTCTGGGGGGGTCTCGATGGAGCCCGAGTCTGGGGGGGGTCTCGCTAGAGCCCGAGTCTGGAGGGGTCTCGGTGCAGCCCAAGTCTGGGGGGGTCTCGGTGCAGCCCGAGTCTGGGGGGGGGCTCAGTGCAGCCCGAGTCTGGAGGGGTCTCGGTGCAGCCCGAGTCTGGAGGGGTCTCGGTGCAGCCCGAGTCTGGGGGGGTCTCGGTGCAGCCTGAGTCTGGGGGGGGTCTCGGTGCAGCCCGAGTCAGGGGGGGTCTCAGTGCAGCCCGAGTCTGGGGGTGTCTCGGTGCAGCCTGAGTCTGGGGGGGTCTCGGTGCAGCCCGAGTCTGGAGGGGTCTCAGTGCAGCCCGAGTCTGGGGGGGTCTCGGTGCAGCCTGAGTCTGGGGGGGTCTCAGTGCAGCCCGAGTCTGGGGAGGGTCTCGGTACAGCCCGAGTCTGGGGGGGTCTCGGTGCAGCCTGAGTCTGGGGGGGGTCTCGGTGCAGCCCGAGTCTGGGGGGGTCTCGCTGCAGCCTGAGTCTGGAGGGGTCTCGCTGCAGCCCGAGTCTGGGAGGGGTCTTGGTGCAGTCGAGTCTGGGGGGGTCTCGATGGAGCCCGAGTCTGGGGGGTCTCGGTGCAGCCCGAGTCTGGGGGGTCTCGGTGCTGCCCGAGTCTGGAGGAGTCTCAGTGCAGCCCGTGTCTGGGAGGGGTCTCAGTGCAGCCTGAGTCTGGGGGGGTCTCGGTGCAGCCAGAGTCTGGGGGGGTCTCGGTGCAGCCCGAGTCTGGAGGGGTCTCGGTGCAGCCCGAGTCTGGGGGGGTCTCGATGGAGCCCGAGTCTGGGGGGGTCTCGCTAGAGCCCGAGTCTGGAGGGGTCTCGGTGCAGCCCAAGTCTGGGGGGGTCTCGGTGCAGCCCAAGTCTGGGGGGGTCTCAGTGCAGCCCGAGTCTGGAGGGGTCTCGGTGCAGCCCGAGTCTGGGGGGGTCTCGGTGCAGCCCGAGTCTGGAGGGGGTCTCGCTAGAGCCCGAGTCTGGAGGGGTCTCGGTGCAGCCCGAGTCTGGAGGGGTCTCGGTGCAGCCCGAGTCTGGGAGGGGGTCTCAGTGCAGCCCGAGTCTGGAGGGGTCTCGGTGCAGCCCGAGTGTGGGAGGGGGTCTCAGTGCAGCCCGAGTCTGGGGGGGTCTCGGTGCAGCCCGAGTCTGGAGGGGTCTCGGTGCAGCCCGAGTCTGGGGGGGTCTCGGTGCAGCCCGAGTCTGGAGGGGTCTCGGTGCAGCCCGAGTCTGAAGGGGTCTCGGTGCAGCCCGAGTCTGGGGGGGTCTCGGTGGAGCCCGAGTCTGGGGGGGTCTCGGTGCAGCCCGAGTCTGGGGGGGGTCTCGGTGCAGCCCGAGTCTGGGGGGGGGGTCTCGGTGCAGCCCGAGTCTGGAGGGGTCTCGGTGCAGCCCGAGTCTGGAGGGGTCTCGGTGCGGCCCGAGTCTGAAGGGGTCTCGGTGCAGCCCGAGTCTGGAGGGGTCTCGGTGCAGCCCGAGTCTGAAGGGGTCTCGGTGCAGCCCGAGTCTGGAGGGGTCTCGGTGCAGCCCGAGTCTGGAGGGGTCTCGGTGCAGCCCGAGTCTGGAGGGGTCTCGGTGCAGCCCGAGTCTGAAGGGGTCTCGGTGCAGCCCGAGTCTGGGGGGGTCTCGGTGGAGCCCGAGTCTGGGGGGGTCTCGGTGCAGCCCGAGTCTGGAGGGGTCTCGGTGCAGCCCGAGTCTGAAGGGGTCTCGGTGCAGCCCGAGTCTGGGGGGGTCTCGGTGGAGCCCGAGTCTGGGGGGGTCTCGGTGCAGCCCGAGTCTGGGGGGGGTCTCGGTGCAGCCCGAGTCTGGGGGGGTCTCGCTGCAGCCCGAGTCTGGGGGGGTCTCGCTGAAGCCCGAGTCTGGGTGGGTCTCGGTGCAGCCCGAGTCTGGAGGGGTCTCGGTGGAGCCCGAGTCTGGGGGGGTCCCGCTGCAGCCCGAGTCTGGAGGGTCTCGGTGCAGCCCGAGTCTGGGGGGGTCTCGGTGCAGCCTGAGTCTGGGGGGTCTCGGTGCAGCCCGAGTCTGGAGGGGTCTCGGTGCAGCCGAGTCTGGGGGGGTCTCGATGGAGCCCGAGTCTGGGGGGGGTCTCGGTGCAGCCCGAGTCTGGGGGGGTCTCGGTGCAGCCCGAGTATGGGGGGGTTTCGGTGCAGCCCGAGTCTGGAGGGGTCTCGGTGCAGCCTGAGTCTGGGGGGGGGTCTCGGTGCAGCCCGAGTCAGGGGGGGTCTCAGTGCAGCCCGAGTCTGGGGGGTCTCGGTGCAGCCTGAGTCTGGGGGGGTCTCGGTGCAGCCCGAGTCTGGAGGGGTCTCAGTGCAGCCCGAGTCTGGGGGGGTCTCGGTGCAGCCTGAGTCTGGGGGGGTCTCAGTGCAGCCCGAGTCTGGGGGGGGTCTCGGTGCAGCCCGAGTCTGGGGGGGTCTCGGTACAGCCCGAGTCTGGGGGGGTCTCGGTGCAGCCTGAGTCTGGGGGGGTCTCGGTGCAGCCCGAGTCTGGGGGGGTCTCGCTGCAGCCTGAGTCTGGAGGGGTCTCGCTGCAGCCCGAGTCTGGGAGGGGTCTCGGTGCAGCCGAGTCTGGGGGGGTCTCGATGGAGCTCGAGTCTGGGGGGTCTCGGTGCAGCCCGAGTCTGGGGGGTCTCGGTGCTGCCCGAGTCTGGAGGAGTCTCAGTGCAGCCCGTGTCTGGGAGGGGTCTCAGTGCAGCCTGAGTCTGGGGGGGGTCTCGGTGCAGCCCGAGTCTGGGGGGGTCTCAGTGCAGCCCGAGTCTGGGGGGGTCTCGGTGCAGCCCAAATCTGGGGGGGTCTCGATGGAGCCCGAGTCTGGGGGGGTCTCGGTGCAGCCCGAGTCTGGGGGGGTCTCGATGGAGCCCGAGTCTGGGGGGGTCTCGGTGCAGCCCGAGTCTGGGGGGGTCTCGATGGAGCCCGAGTCTGGAGGGGTCTTGGTGCAGCCCGAGTCTGGAGGGGTCTCAGTGCAGCCCGAGTCTGGGGGGGTCTCGGTGCAGCCTGAGTCTGGGGGGGTCTCAGTGCAGCCCGAGTCTGGGGGGAGTCTCGGTGCAGCCCGAGTCTGGGGGGGTCTCGGTACAGCCCGAGTCTGGGGGGGTCTCGGTGCAGCCTGAGTCTGGGGGGGTCTCGGTGCAGCCCGAGTCTGGGGGGGTCTCGCTGCAGCCTGAGTCTGGAGGGGTCTCGCTGCAGCCCGAGTCTGGGAGGGGTCTCGGTGCAGCCGAGTCTGGGGGGGTCTCGATGGAGCTCGAGTCTGGGGGGTCTCGGTGCAGCCCGAGTCTGGGGGGTCTCGGTGCTGCCCGAGTCTGGAGGAGTCTCAGTGCAGCCCGTGTCTGGGAGGGGTCTCAGTGCAGCCTGAGTCTGGGGGGGGTCTCGGTGCAGCCCGAGTCTGGGGGGGTCTCAGTGCAGCCCGAGTCTGGGGGGGTCTCGGTGCAGCCCGAGTCTGGGGGGGTCTCGATGGAGCCCGAGTCTGGGGGGTCTCGGTGCAGCCCGAGTCTGGGGGGTCTCGATGGAGCCCGAGTCTGGGGGGGTCTCGGTGCAGCCCGAGTCTGGGGGGGTCTCGATGGAGCCCGAGTCTGGAGGGGTCTTGGTGCAGCCTGAGTCTGGAGGGGGGGTCTCGGTGCAGCCCGAGTCTGGGGGGGTCTCGGTGCAGCCCGAGTCTGGAGGGGTCTCGGTGCAGCCCGAGTCTGGGGGGGTCTCGATGGAGCCCGAGTCTGGGGGGGGTCTCGCTAGAGCCCGAGTCTGGAGGGGTCTCGGTGCAGCCCAAGTCTGGGGGGGTCTCGGTGCAGCCCGAGTCTGGGGGGGTCTCAGTGCAGCCCGAGTCTGGAGGGGTCTCGGTGCAGCCCGAGTCTGGAGGGGTCTCGGTGCAGCCCGAGTCTGGGGGGGTCTCGGTGCAGCCTGAGTCTGGGGGGGGTCTCGGTGCAGCCCGAGTCAGGGGGGGTCTCAGTGCAGCCCGAGTCTGGGGGGGTCTCGGTGCAGCCTGAGTCTGGGGGGGTCTCGGTGCAGCCCGAATCTGGAGGGGTCTCAGTGCAGCCCGAGTCTGGGGGGGTCTCGGTGCAGCCTGAGTCTGGGGGGGTCTCAGTGCAGCCCGAGTCTGGGGGGGGTCTCGGTACAGCCCGAGTCTGGGGGGGTCTCGGTGCAGCCTGAGTCTGGGGGGGTCTCGCTGCAGCCTGAGTCTGGAGGGGTCTCGCTGCAGCCCGAGTCTGGGAGGGGTCTTGGTGCAGCCGAGTCTGGGGGGGTCTCGATGGAGCCCGAGTCTGGGGGGTCTCGGTGCAGCCCGAGTCTGGGGGGTCTCGGTGCTGCCCGAGTCTGGAGGAGTCTCAGTGCAGCCCGTGTCTGGGAGGGGTCTCAGTGCAGCCTGAGTCTGGGGGGGGTCTCGGTGCAGCCAGAGTCTGGGGGGGTCTCGGTGCAGCCCGAGTCTGGAGGGGTCTCGGTGCAGCCCGAGTCTGGGGGGGTCTCGATGGAGCCCGAGTCTGGGGGGGGTCTCGCTAGAGCCCGAGTCTGGAGGGGTCTCGGTGCAGCCCAAGTCTGGGGGGGTCTCGGTGCAGCCCGAGTCTGGGGGGGTCTCAGTGCAGCCCGAGTCTGGAGGGGTCTCGGTGCAGCCCGAGTCTGGAGGGGTCTCGGTGCAGCCCGAGTCTGGGGGGGTCTCGGTGCAGCCTGAGTCTGGGGGGGGTCTCGGTGCAGCCCGAGTCAGGGGGGGTCTCAGTGCAGCCCGAGTCTGGGGGGGTCTCGGTGCAGCCTGAGTCTGGGGGGGTCTCGGTGCAGCCCGAGTCTGGAGGGGTCTCAGTGCAGCCCGAGTCTGGGGGGGTCTCGGTGCAGCCTGAGTCTGGGGGGGTCTCAGTGCAGCCCGAGTCTGGGGGGGGGTCTCGGTACAGCCCGAGTCTGGGGGGGTCTCGGTGCAGCCTGAGTCTGGGGGCGGTCTCGGTGCAGCCCGAGTCTGGGGGGGTCTCCTGCAGCCCGAGTCTGGGAGGGGTCTTGGTGCAGCCGAGTCTGGGGGGGTCTCGATGGAGCCCGAGTCTGGGGGGGTCTCGGTGCAGCCCGAGTCTGGAGGGGTCTCAGTGCAGCCCGAGTCTGGGGGGGTCTCGGTGCAGCCTGAGTCTGGGGGGGTCTCAGTGCAGCCCGAGTCTGGGGGGGGTCTCGGTACAGCCCGAGTCTGGGGGGTCTCGGTGCAGCCTGAGTCTGGGGGGGGTCTCGGTGCAGCCCGAGTCTGGGGGGGTCTCGCTGCAGCCTGAGTCTGGAGGGGTCTCGCTGCAGCCCGAGTCTGGGAGGGGTCTTGGTGCAGCCGAGTCTGGGGGGGTCTCGATGGAGCCCGAGTCTGGGGGGTCTCGGTGCAGCCCGAGTCTGGGGGGTCTCGGTGCTGCCCGAGTCTGGAGGAGTCTCACTGCAGCCCGTGTCTGGGAGGGGTCTCAGTGCAGCCTGAGTCTGGGGGGGGTCTCGGTGCAGCCCGAGTCTGGGGGGGTCTCAGTGCAGCCCGAGTCTGGGGGGGTCTCGGTGCAGCCCGAGTCTGGGGGGGTCTCGATGGAGCCCGAGTCTGGGGGGGTCTCGGTGCAGCCCGAGTCTGGGGGGGTCTCGATGGAGCCCGAGTCTGGGGGGGTCTCGGTGCAGCCCGAGTCTGGGGGGGTCTCGATGGAGCCCGAGTCTGGAGGGGTCTTGGTGCAGCCTGAGTCTGGAGGGGGGGTCTCGGTGCAGCCCGAGTCTGGGGGGGTCTCGGTGCAGCCCGAGTCTGGAGGGGTCTCGGTGCAGCCCGAGTCTGGGGGGGTCTCGATGGAGCCCGAGTCTGGGGGGGTCTCGCTAGAGCCCGAGTCTGGAGGGGTCTCGGTGCAGCCCAAGTCTGGAGGGGTCTCGGTGCAGCCCGAGTCTGGGGGGGTCTCAGTGCAGCCCGAGTCTGGAGGGGTCTCGGTGCAGCCCGAGTCTGGAGGGGTCTCGGTGCAGCCCGAGTCTGGGGGGGTCTCGGTGCAGCCAGAGTCTGGGGGGGTCTCAGTGCAGCCCGAGTCTGGGGGGTCTCGGTGCAGCCTGAGTCTGGAGGGGTCTCGGTGCAGCCTGAGTCTGGAGGGGGGGTCTCGGTGCAGCCCGAGTCTGGGGGGGTCTCGGTGCAGCCCGAGTCTGGGGGGGTCTCGATGGAGCCCGAGTCTGGGGGGGTCTCGGTGCAGCCCGAGTCTGGAGGGGTCTCGATGAAGCCAGAGTCTGAGGGGGTCTCGATGGAGCCCGAGTCTGGGGGGGTCTCACTGCAGCCCGTGTCTGGGAGGGGTCTCAGTGCAGCCTGAGTCTGGGGGGGGTCTCGGTGCAGCCCGAGTCTGGGGGGGTCTCAGTGCAGCCCGAGTCTGGGGGGGTCTCGGTGCAGCCCGAGTCTGGGGGGGTCTCGATGGAGCCCGAGTCTGGGGGGGTCTCGGTGCAGCCCGAGTCTGGGGGGGTCTCGATGGAGCCCGAGTCTGGGGGGGTCTCGGTGCAGCCCGAGTCTGGGG
Organism: Lissotriton helveticus; assembly: GCF_964261635.1. Taxonomy (NCBI): domain Eukaryota; kingdom Metazoa; phylum Chordata; class Amphibia; order Caudata; family Salamandridae; genus Lissotriton; species Lissotriton helveticus. Next base: position 496,428,705 of record NC_136062.1, read on the forward strand.
GGGTCTCGATGGAGCCCGAGTCTGGAGGGGTCTTGGTGCAGCCTGAGTCTGGAGGGGGGGTCTCGGTGCAGCCCGAGTCTGGGGGGGTCTCGGTGCAGCCCGAGTCTGGAGGGGTCTCGGTGCAGCCCGAGTCTGGGGGGGTCTCGATGGAGCCCGAGTCTGGGGGGGTCTCGCTAGAGCCCGAGTCTGGAGGGGTCTCGGTGCAGCCCAAGTCTGGAGGGGTCTCGGTGCAGCCCGAGTCTGGGGGGGTCTCAGTGCAGCCCGAGTCTGGAGGGGTCTCGGTGCAGCCCGAGTCTGGAGGGGTCTCGGTGCAGCCCGAGTCTGGGGGGGTCTCGGTGCAGCCAGAGTCTGGGGGGGTCTCAGTGCAGCCCGAGTCTGGGGGGGTCTCGGTGCAGCCTGAGTCTGGAGGGGTCTCGGTGCAGCCTGAGTCTGGAGGGGGGGTCTCGGTGCAGCCCGAGTCTGGGGGGGTCTCGGTGCAGCCCGAGTCTGGGGGGGTCTCGATGGAGCCCGAGTCTGGGGGGGTCTCGGTGCAGCCCGAGTCTGGAGGGGTCTCGATGAAGCCAGAGTCTGGGGGGGTCTCGATGGAGCCCGAGTCTGGGGGGGTCTCGGTGCAGCCTGAGTCTGGAGGGGTCTCGGTGAAGCCCGAGTCTGGGGGGTCTCGGTGCTGCCCGAGTCTGGGGGGGTCTCGGTGCAGACGAGTCTGGGGGGGTCTCGATGGAGCCCGAGTCTGGGGGGGTCTCGGTGCAGCCCGAGTCTGGGGGGGTCTCGATGGAGCCCGAGTCTGGGGGGTCTCGGTGCAGCCCGAGTCTGGGGGGGTCTCGATGGAGCCCGAGTCTGGGGGGGTCTCGGTGCAGCCCGAGTCTGGAGGGGTCTTGATGAAGCCCGAGTCTGGGGGGGTCTCGATGGAGCCCGAGTCTGGGGGGGTCTCGGTGCAGCCTGAGTCTGGAGGGGTCTCGGTGAAGCCCGAGTCTGGGGGGGTCTCGGTGCTGCCCGAGTCTGGGGGGGTCTCGGTGCAGCCCGAGTCTGGAGGGGTCTCGCTGCAGCCCGAGTCTGGAGGGGTCTCGGTGCCGCCCGAGTCTGGAGGGGTCTCGGTGCAGCCCGAGTCTGGAGGGGTCTCGCTGCAGCCCGAGTCTGGAGGGGTCTCGGTGCAGCCCGAGTCCGGGGGGGTCTCGGTGCAGCCCGAGTCCGGGGGGTCTCGGTGCAGCCCGAGTCTGGGGGGGTCTTGCTGCAGCCCGAGTCTGGAGGGGTCTCGGTGCAGCCCGAGTCCGGGGGGTTCTCGGTGCAGCCCGAGTCTGGGGGGGTCTCGCTGCAGCCCGAGTCTGGAGGGGTCTCGGTGCAGCCCGAGTCCGGGGGGTCTCGGTGCAGCCCGAGTCTGGGGGGGTCTCGGTGCAGCCCGAGTCCGGGGGGTTCTCGGTGCAGCCCGAGTCTGGGGGGGTCTCGGTGCTGCCCGAGTCTGGGGGGGTCTCGGTGCAGCCCGAGTCTGGGGGGGTCTCGATGGAGCCCGAGTCTGGGGGGGTCTCGGTGCAGCCCGAGTCTGGGGGGGTCTCGATGGAGCCCGAGTCTGGGGGGTCTCGGTGCAGCCCGAGTCTGGGGGGGTCTCGATGGAGCCCGAGTCTGGGGGGGTCTCAGTGCAGCCCGAGTCTGGGGGGGTCTTGGTGCAGCCCGAGTCTGGGGGGGTCTCGATGGAGCCCGAGTCTGGGGGGGTCTCGGTGCAGCCCGAGTCTGGGGGGGTCTCGATGGAGCCCGAGTCTGGGGGGGTCTCGGTGCAGCCCGAGTCTGGGGGGGTCTCGATGGAGCCCGAGTCTGGAGGGGTCTTGGTGCAGCCTGAGTCTGGAGGGGGGTCTCGGTGCAGCCCGAGTCTGGGGGGGTCTCGGTGCAGCCCGAGTCTGGGGGGGTCTCGATGGAGCCCGAGTCTGGGGGGGGTCTCGCTAGAGCCCGAGTCTGGAGGGGTCTCGGTGCAGCCCAAGTCTGGAGGGGTCTCGGTGCAGCCCGAGTCTGGGGGGGTCTCAGTGCAGCCCGAGTCTGGAGGGGTCTCGGTGCAGCCCGAGTCTGGAGGGGTCTCGGTGCAGCCCGAGTCTGGGGGGGTCTCGGTGCAGCCCAAGTCTGGGGGGGTCTCAGTGCAGCCCGAGTCTGGGGGGGTCTCGGTGCAGCCTGAGTCTGGAGGGGTCTTGGTGCAGCCTGAGTCTGGAGGGGGGGTCTCGGTGCAGCCCGAGTCTGGGGGGGTCTCGGTGCAGCCCGAGTCTGGGGGGGTCTCGATGGAGCCCGAGTCTGGGGGGGTCTCGGTGCAGCCCGAGTCTGGAGGGGTCTCGATGAAGCCAGAGTCTGGGGGGGTCTCGATGGAGCCCGAGTCTGGGGGGGTCTCGGTGCAGCCTGAGTCTGGAGGGGTCTCGGTGAAGCCCGAGTCTGGGGGGGTCTCGGTGCTGCCCGAGTCTGGGGGGGTCTCGGTGCAGCCCGAGTCTGGGGGGGTCTCGATGGAGCCCGAGTCTGGGGGGGTCTCGGTGCAGCCCGAGTCTGGGGGGGTCTCGATGGAGCCCGAGTCTGGGGGGTCTCGGTGCAGCCCGAGTCTGGGGGGGTCTCAGTGCAGCCCGAGTCTGGGGGGGTCTCGGTGCAGCCCGAGTCTGGGGGGGTCTCGATGGAGCCCGAGTCTGGGGGGGTCTCGGTGCAGCCCGAGTCTGGGGGGGTCTCGATGGAGCCCGAGTCTGGGGGGGTCTCGGTGCAGCCCGAGTCTGGGGGGGCCTCGATGGAGCCCGAGTCTGGAGGGGTCTTGGTGCAGCCTGAGTCTGGAGGGGGGGTCTCGGTGCAGCCCGAGTCTGGGGGGGTCTCGGTGCAGCCCGAGTCTGGAGGGGTCTCGGTGCAGCCCGAGTCTGGGGGGGTCTCGATGGAGCCCGAGTCTGGGGGGGGTCTCGCTAGAGCCCGAGTCTGGAGGGGTCTCGGTGCAGCCCAAGTCTGGGGGGGTCTCGGTGCAGCCCGAGTCTGGGGGGGTCTTGCTGCAGCCCGAGTCTGGAGGGGTCTCGGTGCAGCCCGAGTCCGGGGGGTTCTCGGTGCAGCCCGAGTCTGGGGGGGTCTCGGTGCAGCCCGAGTCTGGGGGGGTCTCGGTGCAGCCCGAGTCTGGAGGGGTCTCGCAGCAGCCCGAGTCTGGGGGTCTCGCTGCTGCTACTTCATTTAAGGTGACATCTGGCACCAGAGCATCTGGATCTGCGACCCGGGGCAAGTGTCTCTCTGAATGAATGGTCAGTTCTGGGGTTCATCGCAGGTATTTACCACTGATTCTTATTTTATGTTTTCAGAAACAAACAGGGAATTTAAGACACTAGATCTAACCGGACTATACTGGTTGGACGCAAAATATGTCGCCTGGAGCATTTGCGTCCGCTTTAGCTCGCGTTTACTTTCCAAGAGTCAACGTCTAAAACCTCGAGCTGTAGATATCGAGAGGATGGACTGGACTTGTGCCGCCCCAGAGGCCAACAATGAAGGCTCAAGGGTGGGTAGACATGGAGACACCCTCACAAGTTCCACAAGATGCTGACTGCCCACCCCAGAGGCCAACAATGAAGGCTCAAGGGTGGTTAGACATGGAGGCACTCTCACAAGTTCCACAAGATGCTGACTGTCCACCCCAGAGGCTAACAATGAAGGCTCCAGGGTGGGTAGACATGGAGACACTCTCACAAGTACCACAAGATGCTGACTGTCCACCCCAGAGGCTAACAATGAAGGCTCCAGGGTGGGTAGACATGTAGACACTCTCACAAGTTCCACAAGATGCTGACTGTCCACCCCAGAGGCTAACAATGAAGGCTCAAGGGTGGGTAGACATGGAGACACTCTCACAAGTTCCACAAGATGCTGACTGTCCACCCCAGAGGCTAACAATGAAGGCTCGAGGGTGGGTAGACAGGGAGACACTCTCACAAGTTCCACAAGATGCTGACTGTCCACCCCAGAGGCTAACAATGAAGGCTCAAGGGTGGGTAGACATGGAGACACTCTCACAATTTCCACAAGATGCTGACTGTCCACCCCAGAGGCCAACAATGAAGGCTCAAGGGTGGGTAGACATGGATACCACTCTCACAAGTTCCACAAGATGCTGACTGTCCACCCCAGAGGCTAACAATGAAGGCTCAAGGGTGGGTAGACATGGAGACACTCTCACAATTTCCACAAGATGCTGACTGTCCACCCCAGAGGCCAACAATGAAGGCTCAAGGGTGGGTAGACATGGATACCACTCTCACAAGTTCCACAAGATGCTGACTGTCCACCCCAGAGGCTAACAATGAAGGCTCAAGGGTGGGTAGACATGGAGACACTCTCACAATTTCCACAAGATGCTGACTGTCCACCCCAGAGGCCAACAATGAAGGCTCGAGGGTGGGTAGACATGGAGACACTCTCACAAGTTCCACAAGATGCTGACTGTCCACCCCAGAGGCCAACAATGAAGGCTCAAGGGTGGGTAGACATGGAGGCACTCTCACAAGTTCCACAAGATGCTGACTGTCCACCCCAGAGGCTAACAATGAAGGCTCCAGGGTGGTTAGACATGGAGCCACTCTCACAAGTTCCACAAGATGCTGACTGTCCACACAGAGGCTAACAATGAAGGCTCAAGGGTGGGTAGACATGGAGGCACTCTCACAAGTTCCACAAGATGCTGACTGTCCACCCAGAGGCTAACAATGAAGGCTCAAGGGTGGGTAGACATGGAGACACTCTCACAAGTTCCACAAGATGCTGACTGTCCACCCCAGAGGCTAACACTGAAGGCTCAAGGGTGGGTAGACATGGAGACACTCTCACAAGTTCCACAAGATGCTGACTGTCCACCCCAGAGGCTTAGAATGAAGGCTCAAGGGTGGGTAGACATGGAGACACTCTCACAAGTTCCACAAGATGCTGACTGTCCACCCCAGAGGCCAACAATGAAGGCTCAAGGGTGGGTAGACATGGAGACACTCTCACAAGTTCCACAAGATGTTGACTGTCTACCCCAGAGGCTAACAATGAAGGCTCGAGGGTGGGTAGACATGGAGACACTCTCACAAGTTCCACAAGATGCTGACTGTCCACCCCAGAGGCCAACAATGAAGGCTCCAGGGTGGTTAGACATGGAGACACTCTCACAAGTTCCACAAGATGCTGACTGTCCACCCCAGAGGCTAACAATGAAGGCTCAAGGGTGGGTAGACATGGCGACACTCTCACAAGTTCCACAAGATGCTGACTGTCCACCCCAGAGGCTAACAATGAAGGCTCAAGGGTGGGTAGACATGGAGACACTCTCAAGTTCCACAAGATGCTGACTGTCCACCCCAGAGGCCAACAATGAAGGCTCAAGGGGGGTAGACATGGAGACACTCTCACAAGTTCCACAAGATGCTGACTGTCCACCCCAGAGGCTAACAATGAAGGCTCAAGGGTGGGTAGACATGGAGACACTCTCACAAGTTCCACAAGATGCTGACTGTCCACCCCAGAGGCTAACACTGAAGGCTCAAGGGTGGGTAGACATGGAGACACTCTCACAAGTTCCACAAGATGCTGGCTGTCCACCCCAGAGGCCAACAATGAAGGCTCAAGGGTGGTTAGACATGGAGATACTCTCACAAGTTCCACAAGATGCTGACTGTCCACCCCAGAGGCCAACAATGAAGGCTCGAGGGTGGGTGTTGGACCCGGCCTCCTGGCGTGGTCCTACCCCTCCCGCATGGCGGGCCCAGGACGATATCCGCCCTCCACCAGACCTCGGGCCGCCCCTTCGGCCCGACCCTGCACGCCCCGACACCACAGGGCCGGCCACCATCCCGGTCCATCAGCGTAGGCCTGACCCCAGCGTAGGCCCAGCACGACCTCAGCACGAGGCCGTGCCCGACTCCATCTTGGACCCACCACGTCACAACCACGTGGCCTCGGCCCCAGCCCAGGCCCCCGCGAAGCCCCGACATCGAGGCACCAAGATCCACCCAGGTGGTCGAGTGGCCACTCGACAGATCCCGGAGGAAGGGGAGTTTCGATGGGCCTCCCACCGTCCCCGGACGCCTAGTATCGATCGCCCTCCGGCCTCCCTGGGCGCTGGCTCCACCCCCCTGCTGGTTGTCTGGACACCATCATCCCGGCCCCTCTGACCCCCAGGCGCGAGGGTCCGGACTTCAAAGACCTCCAGACCTATATCTGGGCCAGCCCGGGATTAGGACGGCAGTTGTATCCTGGACTGGAAGCCCTGCTGACGCTGTCACGGCCGACACCAGACGAACTCATCCTTCCTGTAACCCGACGTCCATCTAAGAGCCTGCTGGCGCTGCCGCGGCCTACCTTGCTGAACCATCTAAGAGCCTGCTGGCGCTGCCGCGGCCTACCTTGCTGAACCATCTAAGAGCCTGCTGGCGCTGCCGCGGCCTACCTTGCTGAACCATCTAAGAGCCTGCTGGCGCTGCCGCGGCCTACCTTGCTGAACCATCTAAGAGCCTGCTGGCGCTGCCGCGGCCTACCTTGCTGAACCATCTAAGAGCCTGCTGGCGCTGCCGCGGCCTACCTCGCTGAACCACCTTGTAAGCCTGCTGGCGCTGCCGCGGCTCGAACCTCTCGGAACCCCCCGGCTCGAGGATTGAGAGCTGTGCGCAGGGTATCCCTTCCTCCGCCCAGAAGCTAGACTGTCCCGCTACCTTACCCCCCTTTTTGAGACTTTACGGATCCCTCGATCCGCCTATATATACGGCCAAGAACCCGCAACCTTTATTACGTATTAAAGCTTGAGAACTTGACCTCCTGTGTGGTGTCCGTTTGTAGTGTTGTGATTACTCTGCTGTACGATCCTAGGCGAGGGCCCTCATTCAGGAGGCCTCTCGGTAACGCTCGGCTACTTCTCGACGGAGAGGTGGTCCTAGGGGTGGCCAGTCAGACATCTTCTGCCTCCCCCGGGGTCGCCTTTCTAACATTGGTGGCAAGCGCTGGGATCCGAGCACACGCAGATCGTACAGAGAGTAATTCACTCACTACCAAGAAAAACCCACTACGACCATGAGCACAGAATTCCAGAAAGAGAAAATGGAAGACTACAGTCACAAGGAGCTAAAGCAATTCTGCAAAGACCTAGGCATCGCTACCACTGGCTTAAGCACCAAAGAAGACTTTAAATCGGCCCTGCAGGCCTGGGTGGACGCCGGCGAGGCGCCACCCCCGAGTGAAGATAACCCGGGCCCGAACGGAGGCCCGGAGGCCGAGACGAACCCAGCGGGAAGGAGACCCGCAAACCCAGACACGGGCCTCTCCCACGAAGACGCCCGAGAACGAGAGAGGAACCGGCTCCACGAGTTGGATCTTGCTCGACTCAGACAAGAAGGAGAGATCCAACTGGCAGAAAGAAAATTAGCCCTCGAGGAGAAGAAACTCATGCTCGAGCACGAGCGCGTCCTCAAAGAAATGGAACTGAAAGCCAAGGCAAACGAGTCTGCCATCACCGGGGGTAAGACCTCACCCCCGCCGGTGGACACGAAGGTGCACATACCCAAGGATGTCGTCAAAGAGTACTATAAGAACGACGACATCCAGCAGTGGTTCAAAGCCTACGAGGTCGCCATGGCCGCCCATCGAGTACCCCTCAAAGACTGGGGCGCCGGCCTGTGGGGGAAGTTTATCAACGAAGGGAGGGACGCCCTGCTGGAGCTCCCTGATACCGAGATGACCTCGTACAAGCACATGAAGACCGCCCTCCTCACTCGCTACGGGCTCACCCCCGAGATGTACCGGCAGCGATTCAGAGACTGCAAGAAAATCCCCGGTACCACGTGGGTGGAGTACGTGAACTTTTACAGCAGAGCCTTCGAGGGGTGGGTCAGAGGCTGCCAGGTCACCACCTTCCAGCAGTTGATCGACCTCATTCTATGGGAACATTTGTCCAATAATTGCTTCATCGAACTCCTGCAACACCTCCTCGACAGCAAACTGACTGAGCCACGAAAACTCGCTGTCGAGGCGGATAGATGGGCGAGCACCCGAGCCGCCGGGGGTCCGACGGAAGACTCCGGCCGGGGACCTCCGGGAAACCACCGTCCCCGAGGCGGCAGAATAGGCCAGAGCCGGGGACGAGACGCCCCCCAGGGGTCATCCCCTGCCTCCACGTCGCCACCCTTGGGCCAGAGAGGGGGCCCCCCAGCCAGACCAGGGCCCCGCCCGAACGTTACGTGCCACAGATGCCAGCGACAGGGTCATTACGCAAATTACCCCCTCTGCCCGATGAACCAGCGACCCGGCACCACCGGTCCCCCGGCCCGCCAGATAATGGCCGCGGCCCTGGGTGAAGAAGGAAGTGAGGAAGAGGACAACGGCCCCGAGCAGGCCGAGTGGGAGCCCGCCGCCATGACCTTAGCCTGCTTGGGGACTCACGACCTGATCCCCCGAGTCCCGATCCCCGGCAACACCCAGAAGTACCGCCAGTGGATCACCATCAATGGTCGCCGAACCGAAGCCCTCCGTGACACGGGAGCCAGCGTAACAGCCGTCCGCTGCCATCTGGTGACCCCCGAACAGGTCCTTCCTAACGTCCTGTGCCCAGTCCGGTCCGCAGATAACTCAGAGACTTTGTGCCAGATGGCCCGCATCCCCTTCGAGTGGGGGGGAGTGTCGGGCATGCTAAAAGTGTCTGTCCGCAACGATGCCCCCGTGGACTGCCTCCTTGGGAACGACCTTGAAAGTTCCCCCTGGGCAAGCGTCGAAAGAAGAGAGCACCTAGGGATGCTAGGCCTTCCCGATTGGGTCTGCGCGACCACCCGTTCCATGTCCGCCCGAGCCTCCACCCCAGCGGGGGAAGCCTCGACTGAAGAGCCGGAGTGGCCCGCACCGCCGCCACCCGTCCTCCCCGAGGACCCTGGCCTGGAACACGGCTCCCAAGAGCCCGACCAAGAAAACCTCCCCGAGCTCCAACACCTCCCCGAACTCGCTCAATGGCGCCAGGAAGGGGGCCCCACTCGCGAACAGTTCCGGCAGGAGCAGAAAACTTGCCCCTCCCTTGAGGGGGTCCGACAGCAGGCCGCTACTCAAGCCGCGGGAGACCCCGCGGGGTCCCACTGGGTCTATTGGGACAACGACCTTCTCTACAGTGAGCAGAAGATTGCCGAACTAGGGGCCAGCTGGGTGCTGGTCGTGCCCCTCCGATTCAGAGACTTTCTCCTAAACCTAGCACATGATGTGCCCCTCGCCGGGCACCTGGGACAGGACAAAACTTACAGCCGCCTGGTGACCCATTTCTACTGGCCGAAAATGCGGAACGATGTACATAACCACTGCAGGACCTGCCCGACCTGTCAAGCCAGCGGAAAGAGCGGGGGGAAGATGAAGGCCCCACTCCAGCCTTTTCCCGTGGTCACCACCCCCTTCGAGTGAGTGGGGATCGACATCGTAGGGCCCCTGGATCCTCGCACCTCGCAGGGGCACCGCTTCATCCTCGTCTTTGTGGATCATGCTACCCGCTATCCCGAGGCCATCCCCCTCCGAACCATCACGGCCCCCGTGGTGGGCCGAGCCCTCATGAGCATCTTCTCCCGAGTCGGCTTCCCCCGGGAAGTCGTGAGTGATCGGGCTCCAACTTTATCTCGAAGCATATGCGGTCCCTCTGGCAGCAGTGCGGGGTCGCCTACAAGTTCACCACTCCGTATCATCCCCAAGGAAATGGTCTAGTCGAACGATTCAACAGGACACTGAAGGGGATGATCAAGGGCCTAGAAGAGCCCCTCCGGCGCAAATGGGACGTCCTACTGCCTTGCCTTCTGTTCGCCTACCGAGAGGTACCCCAGAAATCCCTGGGGTTCAGCCCTTTCGAACTCTTGTACGGGCACCCGGTCCGCGGCCCCCTCAGCCTGGTCAAGGAAGGCTGGGAGACGCCAGTCCGAGATGCCCCACCTGATGTCTACCGGTACCTCCTGACCCTACGCAATCAGACTCGGAAGATCCGGGAACTTGCCGAAGCCAACCTGGAGGCTAGTCAGGAGGAGATGAAACGCTGGTATGACCAGAGCGCCTCGTCCATCGAATTCCTCAGCACCTTCGATCTCACGGCGGGGTATTGGCAGATCGGCCTCACCCCGGGTGCACAAGAACGATCAGCCTTCTCGACCCCCGATGGCCACTATCACTTCAAAGTGATGCCCTTCGGCATGAAGAATGCCCCAGCAACCTTCCAGAGGCTCGTGAACCAGGTGCTAGCCGGCCTAGAAGAATACAGCGCTGCCTACCTCGATGACATTGCTGTATACAGCCTTCACTGGGGTGAGCACCTGGCCCACCTCGGGACGGTCCTGACGGCCCTTCGGCGGGCCGGACTCACCATCAAAGCCAGTAAGTGCCAGATAGGCCAAGGGTTCGTGACCTATCTGGGACACCAAGTGGGGAGCGGCCACGTGGCTCCCCTCCAACCAAAGATAGACGCCATCCGGGCCTGGGAGCCCCCGGTCACCCAGACCGCTGTCCGAGCCTTCCTGGGGCTCACTGGATATTATCGGCGGTTTGTAAGAGACTACGGGAGCATTGTGGGGCCCCTAACCGAACTGACCTCCAAGAAGCTACCAAAGAGGGTGCACTGGACCCCTGCGTGCCAAACGGGCTTTGAGACTCTAAAGACTGCCATGTGTACCGCCCCTGTGCTCCAGGCCCCCGACTACAGCAGAGAGTTTGTAGTCCAGACCGACGCCTCGGAGCACGGCATCGGGGTGGTCTTGTCCCAAGTCAACCCCGAAGGAATCGACCAGCCTGTGGCCTTCATCAGCCGCCGCCTGCTGGCGAGAGAGCAACGCTGGAGTACCATCGAGAGGGAAGCCTTCGCCGTGGTGTGGGCTCTCAAGAAGCTCCGGCCCTACTTCTTCGGCACCCACTTCCGGGTCCAGACCGACCACCAGCCCCTGCGTTGGTTGATGCAGATGCGGGGAGAAAACACGAAGCTGCTAGGCTGGTCCATCTCCCTGCAGGGGATGGACTTCACTGTGGAGCATCGCCCCGGCAACAACCACGCCAATGCTGACGGCCTGTCCAGATCTTTCCATAGGCAATGCAAAGGAGGAGTTTATTCCTAAACAAAAACATGACAAGATGTGAAACTTTCTACAGCTCAAGTAAGTATTGTTTAGTGGCTGGATGATGGGCCGGGAGCATAGGGACCCCCTGTTTATGATGCAGGGCCTGATTTTAGGGCTGACAGATTGTGGCTTCTTTAGATACAAATATTCTTCCTGAGTCTTGGAAAGGGGTGATTCCCCCCCCCCCCCCACACCTTATACTGAAAAATCGTAATCTGGCCCCTCCCGCGAACCATCAACTTATCGCATTGAGAGATGCAAAGGCTAGAACTGTGCAAACATTCTGATAAAAGAAGCAGGAGTGAGGAGAATGGAAGCCAGCCGGTCACTTCCATGGAGTGAGGAGAATGAAAGCCAGCCGGTCACCTCCATGGAGAGAGGAGAATGAAAGCCAGCCGGCCTCCTCCATGGAGTGAGGAGAATGGAAGCCAGCTGGTCACCTCCATGGAGTGAGGAGAATGGAAGCCAGCCGGTCACCGCCATGGAGTGAGAGCCAGCTGGTCCCCTCCATGGAGTGAGGAGAATGGAAGCCAGCCGGTCACCGCCATGGAGTGAGAGCCAGCTGGTCACCTCCATGGAGTGAGGAGAATGAAAGCCAGCTGGTCACCTCCATGGAGTGAGGAGAATGGAAGCCAGCTGGTCGCCTCCATGGAGTGAGGAGAATGAAAGCCAGCCGGCCTCCTCCATGGAGAGAGGAGAATGAAAGCCAGCTGGTCACCTCCATGGAGTGAGGAGAATGGAAGCCAGCTGGTCACCTCCATGGAGTGAGGAGAATGAAAGCCAGCCGGTCGCCTCCATGGAGTGAGGAGAATGAAAGCCAGCCGGTCGCCTCCATGGAGTGAGGAGAATGGAAGCCAGCCGGTCACCTCCATGGAGTTAGGAGAATGGAAGCCAGCTGGTCACCTCCATGGAGCTGGTCACCTCCATGGAGTTAGGAGAATGGAAGCTAGCTGGTCACCTCCATGGAGTGAGGAGAATTGAAGCCAGCCGGTCACCTCCATGGAGTGAGGAGAATTGAAGCCAGCCGGTCACCTCCATGGATTGAGGAGAATGAAAGCCAGCTGGTCACCTCCATGGAGTTAGGAGAATGGAAGCCAGCTGGTCACCTCCATGGAGTGAGGAGAATGAAAGCCAGCTGGTCACCTCCATGGAGTGAGGAGAATGAAAGCCAGCTGGTCACCTCCATGGAGTTAGGAGAATGGAAGCCAGCCGGTCACCTCCATGGAGTGAGGTGAATGAAAGCCAGCTGGTCACCTCCATGGAGTTAGGAGAATGGAAGCCAGCTGGTCACCTCCATGGAGTGAGGAGAATGAAAGCCAGCCGGTCACCTCCATGGAGTGAGGAGAATGAAAGCCAGCCGTTCACCTCCATGGAGTTAGGAGAATGGAAGCCAGCTGGTCACCTCCATGGAGAGAGGAGAATGGAAACCAGCCGGTCACCTTCATGGAGTGAGGAGAATGGAAGCCAGCCGGTGTAGCGCCCGGGTAATTTCTAGCCCTTTTTGTGCTCAAAACGACTATAATCTACTATCATTTCAGTCCTAATAACCTTTTTATTCACTAATAGGGCTTAACTATGCGCTTTGATAGGGTTTAGTGCCTTTTTACCGTTAGTTAGGCCTGTAGGCCCAAAAGCTAGAGAGCAGCCATTTTGGATGGCTGTCTCATCCATTTTAGATAGTTGCCTCTGCTGACCGAGGTGCTTGTAGGATAAAGGGGATATTTATAAAACAGTGTGTTATTCGCTAGTTAGAAACCGGTCGAGACCGGCCCTTATCGAAGGAATGTATTTTGTTCACTGGTGGTAGACGCACTACGCAGGTGGCCACTGCGGACGGCGTGGGACGCCAGGGGCTGGTACAGGAATTCGGTGGGAGTCGGCCTGTGACTGGAAGTTTCCATAGAGAAAGGGAGAGATATAATATCAAGGAGCAAGTAGCAGACAGAAAGAGAGCTACGTGTGGAGCAGACAGATGAAGTTGTCCTGAGAGCTGGTGATTAATTACTAGCTTGTAACGAAGAGGAGGAAGAGATCAGGAATCCTGTGAGGCCAACATGCAGGAGAGGTAGAAACCGAGACGAAGTCCAGACGAGAGTTCGAGTCCAGAACCGAGGCAGCGTAGACGAGGTGTAGCGGTGCAGACGTGTACCCGTGAGCCATAGTGGGAGAGCAGAGTCCCGAGCGAGTGAAGACCCAAGATACAGAGAGGGATTATCTCCACTGCTGAGATGGAAAGACACACGTATAAGGTGAGGCGTTCTGAGTTAGTATAGAATACATAGATCTAATAATCTACATTTCCTCCCGTTTTAGGTTGTCAAGAATAACTATTTGTAACTGTGATTAACTTGCAATGTTTCAATGAGAATAAAAGATATAAGGTTCCATACATATATTTGAGTGTTGTTTCCATGACAGGACTAACCTTTTTCTTTAACCAGATACTGGCAGGTTAGCAGGTGATTGGACCCTTCTAGCAGGTAACTGAGAAATAGGGGATAGTGTAGCCCATGGCTGGAAGGAACTCCCAAATGTTCTAATCTAATAACTCTTCCAAATTTTGAATAGTAAATATCGTTGGCGCATCCTAGGTGTGTGCCACCGACCCTTATAGAACCCCTGCCGGGAGACACAAGGTATCACGTCAGGAAGCATAGATAAACATAGTGGTCCCGAGAGTTAGGGAAAAGTCTGGCGACTATAAATCAGGTAAGTAAACAGTCTGGCGACTATAAATCAGGTAAGTAAACAGTCTGGCGACTATAAATCAGGTAAGTAAACAGTCTGGCGACTATAAATCACGTGAATAAAGATTAGATAGGGGATTCCCTAGATGTTAGTTATTCCTACTTGTACAGGCTTGTAAATAGCTACTAATCGCCTTCTCAGGTGAGTTCTCTAAACAAAAAGTGTAAAAAATCTCCTGAGAAGAGTATAATTGCGTGACGGCTGAGGCAGCCATTATCGATAGGCCACCTACTCCAAAAACCCAGTCGTTACACTTGGCGTCACGAACCGTTTTCGATCTATTGGTGTGGGAATGCCTTTGTGATTTCATGAGAGGATACATGGGTTCTCGCTGTGTTTGATTTAGTATATATTTGATTTATTGTACAGTTTTTGATCGATTTTGATTTGTTTTGTATATAACAATGTTTTCGAAAAAAGTGAAACCGACTTTTCAATTGCCTGTGGATATTCCTGGTTGGGAGGCTACTGCTTATGAAGCGCTTGCGCGCGAGTGGGCTAATTCCACAGGTCTGAGTGAGAACTGGACTTCGTGCTTAGAGCGTGCCGAGTCAGCTCAGGTGGTTGCGTGCTTGCAGAAAGTCCCGATTTTGAAAGACTCTGAGCTTCCTCTCGTAGGTCGGAGAGGTTGGATTTTGTTGCATGCGTATAAAATTGTGCATGAGAATAATACTAAATTACAAACTGAGTTTAAGACCTTGGAAGAACAATTTGTTCAAGTTCAAAATGATTTTACTCTTTTGCGATGTCAAAATAAATTGCTCGCTGACAAACTTGACACTTATCAGGCTGTAGCTGAAAGGGCTGCTGTCCGCATTGCGAAGTACAAATACAGACACCGACGTGGAAGGGTTAACACCAGAAAAGTGCGTATGGTTGTTGCGAAGGCAGGACTTGATTGGAATCCCGATGAGTGGGATGATGATATTTGGAATTCGTCTGATTCTTTGAATTCTAATGATGAAACTGCTGTGCATGCGCATTCTAGTGATACGTGTCGCGACCCTCCTAAGGGTCCTACCGATGTGTCTGCTCATCCGATTTATCGACGTAAGTTACAGGGCAATCCTCAGAATCCCAATGGTATTCCGCTTGACAGCTTGGAAGATTACACACAACAAGAATTGAATGACATTTTAGATCGCTTCCGACAGAGGTCGGGTGAATCCTTATTGACTTGGATGGTCCGTCTTTTTGACACAGGTGCTTCAGGTATCTCGTTAGATCAAGGTGATGCAATGAAGTTTTGTACGTTGAGTGTTGATTCTACTATTCAAGAGTCTTTTCGACATTATAATAACAATAATCAGACTCATCTTTTACAGTTGGCTGTTGACGGCTGTAATCGTAAATACCCTACTGAATCTGATTGGCCTCTGAATGACAAGTCATGGTATACTTTGAGAGATGCTTCTCAGTGCTTGAAAGAGGAGTGTATGAAAACTGCTATCTTTTTGGGGACGGCTTATCGCTTGATGGATGGCATCCTTAATTCTTCTGTGAGGAACCGAATAATTCGTACGTCTCCTCCTGCTTACAAACAAGTTATGATGACTTTGTTAATTAATCAGACTGGTAACCGTTTGTCTGAAGTGATTGAGGCTGTGCGTGAACTTGGCGAGTTGGGTGAATGGCTTAAACCTGAACGACCATCCCGACCGGAAAGCCGCACTAATGATTTTAAATTCACTAGACGTGATATGTACACAGCTCTGCTGAAGGATGGTGTCCGTGAGAAGGACATTCAGGGTCAGGCTAATAATGTGCTTTGGGCCATGTTTCGTGAGCGCGGCTTGGATAGAAAGGAAGGTGCTCGGAGGGTTCGTAAACAGGACCTAGCCCATGACCATTCTGATGACAGTGGTCTTGATTCTCGATCTCATCGTGAGAAAGAGACGGAGAGAGAGAGAGAGAGGGGGAGAGAAAGAGAGTGGGATAGAACACGAGATGAATCATATCACCCCAGGAGAGAAAGAGATCAGTCTGTACGAGAGAGAGAGAGAGAGAGGGAGAGAGAGGGAGAGATCCCCAGAGGTGCGGATGAGAGATAAACAATCACGATCCCCTGAGAGAGGTTCACAATATTTCATGAATGACCAAAATCCTTTTCATGAGGATAACAGATATGAACAAAATGTTACATTACCCAAACGATATGAGAGTCTTTACCCTGATTTGTCTTGGGCGCGAGAACACAGTAAACGAGAATAGGAAGTAGGTCAAGCTCCAGTGCGAAATTGGTCTCGCAAAGACCATAGGCCTTATGTAGATATTGAGATATATTGGAGACATCGAAACATACAGAGGGCCCGAGCATTGGTGGATACTGGAGCGGAGGCCACTCTAATTTCTGGAAATCCTAAAAAGTTTAAAGGACAGGGTTACACGATTACTGGACTAGGTGGTAAAGAGACCCCTGCAGTACAAACTAAACTTGAATTAAAAATTGGAAGAAATCCCCGAAAAGAGTACCATGTACTAGTGGTACCTCTTGATGAATATATAATTGGCATTGATATTTTAAAAGGTATGACATTGCATTTGGATGATGGATGTTATAAATTTGGTCATTGTTAATGTTGGAAATGGGATCCCCGGCTGGCCAGGGCTTTCGCCAAAGTCAGTCAGAGACCACCACTCCCAAGTCAGGGCAAGGGAGTTACACGCCAAGATAACCCCTACTCACCCTCTAGGTAACGTGGCGCGAGCAGCAAGGCTAAACTTGGAGGCGATGTAGGCTAAGCATTTGCGCACGCACCCCAGCAACAACAACCAAAGGCCCACCACAAAGGAAACTCCACACAAGGTTATATAAAAATAGCCTTTGTATTACACCAAAATACATTAGATAAAACACACACTTTACAATGTGCCAGAGGCACGGGCAGAATTTACAAGGGGATATTTACAAGACAGGGCCACCTGGACCACTGTCAGGAATCAGAAGTAGCACTTTCAGAAATAGCACTTAGAAGGTAAAATATAAATGTACTTTAGCACAAAATAGCACACAACCAGTAACTACTGGTAACAGGACCTCACTAGCACCACCTGCACTAGGGAGAAAACAACCACCTATGTATCACAATACCTGTAGGGGTGTAAGAACATACACATGATGCAATGCATGACATTCATTCAGAGGTGTAAAGGCACATGACGCATAAAAACACATTCAGAGGTGCAGGGAGGGAAAACACATGAGGCATCAAAACACATTCAGAGGTGCAAGCACAAGCAATTGCGCAAAACTCACATGAGCCACAACCTGTGGCAGTCCCTAGGCCCTCTGGCCTTGTTGGGGCTAGGACGCCCTGTGTCCCAATGTCAGGGCCTAAACGTAGCAGCTGCCCACGAAGTGCTGGGCAGCTGGTGTAGATAAAGAGGGCCAAATCCCAAATCTACTGTCCTCCAAAGAGCCTCGCTGGGCTCTTCAACCCCGCAACGTTCCTGAGCCTCTCTGGGGCTCTGCAACAACAATGGGCCCTAGAGCCTTTCTGGGCTCTGTGAATATGAAATGCCCCATAGAGCCTCTCTGGGCTCTCAAAACACATCTGGCACCTTCTTGAGCCTCTCTGGGCTCTCAGAATTAAATGTGCCCCCACGAGCCTCGCTGGGCTCCAAAACAAATATGGCACTCGGAGCCTCTCTGGGGCTCTAAACAATGATGGGCTGGGAGCCTCGTGGGCTCTACAAACAAGGAATGCCCCTTCGCGTTGGAGCCTCTCATGGCTCGTGAAACAAATAGCCCCTCAGACGTTGGAGTCCCGCTCGGGGGACTCAGGATCTGTAATTGTGCCCCTGAGCCTCTCGGGCTCGATCTAGCACTGCCCCCGAGTCATGGGAGCGGCCCGCTGCCAACGGGGCCGCTCTGAACACACCAACCTGCCCACAGCACTCCTCTGAACTGAGAAGCGACCCGGAGCCTGCCCGCACTCACCGGCTGTCTGAGGCGGCGGCGGCTCCTCGCAGCGTCAGCTCCTCTCCGCTGGGCTCCTCTCTCTTCCTGCAGTGGCGGGCGGGGCTCTCGGACTCAGGAGAGCCTCGCCGACGTCTTGTGTGGTGGCGGGGGCGGGCACCGACAATGTGCCCCGCGCCCCCTCCGCTCCATACCTCGGCGGTCCTTCACTTCTAGATGCAGCAGGGCTCCCTTGCATCACGGGAGCCCTGCTAGCCGGCCGTCACGCTTCTTCTCCGCCGCCACTCCGGTCTCTCCCCTCGCGCTGCAATGCCGAGGGCCGGACTTCCGGTTCTTTCTCCCGGGGCCGCGCTACGATTGGTTGGCCGGCCCCACTACATCCGGGTCGTCGCGGGCAGCGCGGCGGCCCGTTTTTAGACAGGCAGGCGGGCAGAGATTTTCCCGAGGAGTGGGCTCCCTTGCGGAACGTAATTTTTAAAAGATGAAGGTGGCGGCAACGCCGCGGTGCCAATGCCGGGTGGCACCGGCCAATTAAAATCACAATAGGCGAGGTGGGTTCTCTCAACAGAGTGCGCAGCAGCACTCGAGCACCCCACGGACAGGAGCGCTTCCCCACGAGGGAAAACCACAGCGCTCTGCCCAGCAGTCAGAAGGAAATGACCAAAAGGTCCTAGGGGAAAATCACAGCGCCTCCAGGCGCTATAAGGACAAATCCAGCGCTACCAGAGCTAGTAAAGAAAAAGCACTTCAAGGTGCTTAGGGGGGCAGAAAGTCCAGCAAAGTCCCCCCCCTCAGCCCATGCAAGGCAGAGGGGTCCCCCCAGGAGTCCTCCAGGCATCCAGGGGCTGGGCAGCGCCCGCCCCTGGTAGATTCAAGTCAAAAACCAGAACATCTTCTAAGAGGTCACAGCCTCTTTTTATACAGAGCAACCCTTTGTCTGTAGGTGCAGGGTGGGGGCAGAACCAGTTGCAGCTGGTTCTGGAGCACTCTTGATGGCCCAACCACCCATTCTATTCACTGGCAGGGCTTGGGTCATCAGTCACACCACAGGGGGGCGGAGCCAGCATTGTGTGGGGAAAACCCAGCCCATCCAGGACACAGGTACACTCCTCCCACACATCACTCATGCTAATCTCCCACTCACCACCGGGGCAGACCCACACAGACTTCCTGGAGCCTGGCATCCCAGCCAGCTCCAGCCAATCACACGCCAGCACCCTCACAGCACACGTACAGCCATGTCTAGAAATGGCGCTTCCCTTCTAGACACATACATGCTGCATACACCATCTCGCAGCATTCACTCCCCCGAGTTCACACATACCAAACTTGACCATGCACACCTCACGCATCAGGAACTACCAGGGACACAGACATTCCCCATGCATTCCTATGGGAGGGCAGGCCAATCTCACACACGCACTCAGGGAGAGCACGCACTTTACATTGCGCCACAGTGTCAAAGTGCGCAAAGGACAGAAATCACTATAATTTAAGGCAAAAAGTTCAGGGGTGAACCTGCCAGAAGGCCCAAGTCCAACACGACCCCCTTCCAGCCAAAACGCAGGGGAGACCAATCACCACCGTGATGGACTTCCCTGCTTGGGGCGATAGAACACGGACGCGGGCCCGCACTGCAGGGACACCCTCCGGTTCTACGCCAAGTTAATCCATAAGACAAGCACATCCTTAAAAAAAAACACAGGCCCAACTAGGCTACCCCACTGGTACTCCTTAGCTGTCCACGGCTAGGACCAGGCCCTAGGCCACCTAGATACCACTGGTCCTTGCCAATACACAGAGTGGGGGGTAGTAACCCCTGGCCTGCACTAGCCATTCTCCACTCCCTCCCAGTGTAGTTCCAAACTACCACTGATCCTCCAACCTAGGGTCCGCACCCTCAGGCTGACCAGAGGTCACGGGCAAGAATGCCCCACCCTACCTCTACTTCTGAAGCACCCTCCAGAACACAACTCTCCCACCAGTTTAAGACCTGACTTCCTCAGCAGCAGTGACCACAGTCAGACCAGCACAAGATCGGTGTAGTAAGGCGTTGCACTTTGCGGGTTGCCAGAGGCGGCGCAGGCGGCGGCTCGCGGACCGCGTCGAGACGGGGACGGCGAGCGGCATAGACTGCGCGGCCGAAGGCAGACGCGGCTCAGTGCGGTGCCTACAGGACACCAGGCTGGTCATGACAGATAGGTCACCACTCCCTTAACTGGTCTACCACCTGGGATTCAAATCCACCGGATGCACAGGGGTCAGACTTCCTCTGACCCCCTTCCAGAGTTCTGCACCCTCCCACTGTAGAACAGGGTCCCTCCACTTAAGGTAGGCCCCACCTGCTCTCAGGGTAGTACCACAACACTCAGCCAAGAACCCTAAAGATCCCTGCTAGGCCTGTACCACCCCTTCTGTGAAACACAGGGTCTCTTCACTTAAGATGAGCCCCACCTGTGTTCACAGGGGTACCCCTAGAAGACAAACCGGCCAGGACACTGGCTACAGTCGCCCTGCCGTCCAGGACAGGCAACACCTGACCCTGGCTCCCTAACCTAGGGACGCTACCCTTTGGTTAGGTGCCTGGCGCACCAGGACTTCTACAAGTTGGAAACAAAAATCTAAGACTTCCTCTCCTCCTTCAGCAGCAAGGCAACCACTGCAGGTCAATACCCCATACAGCTTACCCGGTTCCTTCTCCTCAGGCAGGAGTCCCTTCTTGTAACTTCAGGACACTACATACAGTTGCCCTTACGTCCAGATCCGGAAACACCGGCTACTGGCTCCCCAACCAAGGGACGTACCTCTTTGGTCAGATGCCTGGCGCACCAGGACTTCCTTGAGGGTGACACAACTAATGTGTCGTGTACAAGTCTGCCTGACACTCAGGACAGAAGTGGCATCACCATGGTCACTCACTGGCGACACAACCCTTCTGGTTGGCCCCTGACCCACTGGTTCTTCCACTGGGGAACCTATCCCCCTCGCACCCCTCCATCTGGACTTCTGCACCCTCCCAACTGGAGCGGTACTGCCAGACACCAGAACTACTGGAACCCTGGTTACAGAGGTTCCACGTTCTCCAGACACTCTGGAAGATCCTCCTCAAATGACCTATTGGTACAGCCTAGGCCCCCGACCTGATGTTCCCTTCAAGAACAATCCAGGCCCTGAGACTGGGTTTCGGGCACCTGGAGACATGCAGTCCCACCCACTCCTTCTCCTCTTGAGACAGGACGTGAGCCCCTACACCGAGACCTAGCTGGGCTACACTGAACCTCTTCCACCACGCTGGGCTGGAAGACACCTCAGACACTCCTTTTGGAATCACTCCATCCCCTATGCCTCTCTCCTCCCAGAACATTACCAACTCTAAAATTCTGTCTCTCAACAGACCACAGAAATCAAAAAGCAGGCTCCACTATCTGCAGACGTTCTTGGGAAAAGTTCAACACACAGGACTTAGGTATCTGAACCAAACAAGCATTCAGCAAGCTCCCCATCCAGAGAACTTACAAACACGTCCAGTGCCACACACCATTCATCCACACACACCCCTCCCCAGACTGGTAAGGCAGTTTCTACCACCCCTGACTTCTCAACCTGACCACACTTGACACAGGTACCATTACTCCAGGGCAGGGACGGGGGACATATGCACTGGACACACTCATGCTGCCACCACTGGATCACACCCTTCTGGTGAATCCAGAAAACACACTGCACATAGGGGGATGATCTACCCTCCCGAGCTAGGGACACCTAACTCAAAGTGCACGAGAAACACATTTCCACAGAAATGACATTTTTAGCAAACTCCATACAATAATCCCCAAAATGTTTTTATCTAAAATGCAGAGTTTTGTGGTGCAGCCAGCTGCTACTAAGGTACAACGCAAACACAAATCCTTATCCCACCGCTTGCCGCCAATGTTGGAAATGGGATCCCCGGCTGGCCAGGGCTTTCGCCAAAGTCAGTCAGAGACCACCACTCCCAAGTCAGGGCAAGGGAGTTACACGCCAAGATAACCCCTACTCACCCTCTAGGTAACGTGGCGCGAGCAGCAAGGCTAAACTTGGAGGCGATGTAGGCTAAGCATTTGCGCACGCACCCCAGCAACAACAACCAAAGGCCCACCACAAAGGAAACTCCACACAAGGTTATATAAAAATAGCCTTTGTATTACACCAAAATACATTAGATAAAACACACACTTTACAATGTGCCAGAGGCACGGGCAGAATTTACAAGGGGATATTTACAAGACAGGGCCACCTGGACCACTGTCAGGAATCAGAAGTAGCACTTTCAGAAATAGCACTTAGAAGGTAAAATATAAATGTACTTTAGCACAAAATAGCACACAACCAGTAACTACTGGTAACAGGACCTCACTAGCACCACCTGCACTAGGGAGAAAACAACCACCTATGTATCACAATACCTGTAGGGGTGTAAGAACATACACATGATGCAATGCATGACATTCATTCAGAGGTGTAAAGGCACATGACGCATAAAAACACATTCAGAGGTGCAGGGAGGGAAAACACATGAGGCATCAAAACACATTCAGAGGTGCAAGCACAAGCAATTGCGCAAAACTCACATGAGCCACAACCTGTGGCAGTCCCTAGGCCCTCTGGCCTTGTTGGGGCTAGGACGCCCTGTGTCCCAATGTCAGGGCCTAAACGTAGCAGCTGCCCACGAAGTGCTGGGCAGCTGGTGTAGATAAAGAGGGCCAAATCCCAAATCTACTGTCCTCCAAAGAGCCTCGCTGGGCTCTTCAACCCCGCAACGTTCCTGAGCCTCTCTGGGGCTCTGCAACAACAATGGGCCCTAGAGCCTTTCTGGGCTCTGTGAATATGAAATGCCCCATAGAGCCTCTCTGGGCTCTCAAAACACATCTGGCACCTTCTTGAGCCTCTCTGGGCTCTCAGAATTAAATGTGCCCCCACGAGCCTCGCTGGGCTCCAAAACAAATATGGCACTCGGAGCCTCTCTGGGGCTCTAAACAATGATGGGCTGGGAGCCTCGTGGGCTCTACAAACAAGGAATGCCCCTTCGCGTTGGAGCCTCTCATGGCTCGTGAAACAAATAGCCCCTCAGACGTTGGAGTCCCGCTCGGGGGACTCAGGATCTGTAATTGTGCCCCTGAGCCTCTCGGGCTCGATCTAGCACTGCCCCCGAGTCATGGGAGCGGCCCGCTGCCAACGGGGCCGCTCTGAACACACCAACCTGCCCACAGCACTCCTCTGAACTGAGAAGCGACCCGGAGCCTGCCCGCACTCACCGGCTGTCTGAGGCGGCGGCGGCTCCTCGCAGCGTCAGCTCCTCTCCGCTGGGCTCCTCTCTCTTCCTGCAGTGGCGGGCGGGGCTCTCGGACTCAGGAGAGCCTCGCCGACGTCTTGTGTGGTGGCGGGGGCGGGCACCGACAATGTGCCCCGCGCCCCCTCCGCTCCATACCTCGGCGGTCCTTCACTTCTAGATGCAGCAGGGCTCCCTTGCATCACGGGAGCCCTGCTAGCCGGCCGTCACGCTTCTTCTCCGCCGCCACTCCGGTCTCTCCCCTCGCGCTGCAATGCCGAGGGCCGGACTTCCGGTTCTTTCTCCCGGGGCCGCGCTACGATTGGTTGGCCGGCCCCACTACATCCGGGTCGTCGCGGGCAGCGCGGCGGCCCGTTTTTAGACAGGCAGGCGGGCAGAGATTTTCCCGAGGAGTGGGCTCCCTTGCGGAACGTAATTTTTAAAAGATGAAGGTGGCGGCAACGCCGCGGTGCCAATGCCGGGTGGCACCGGCCAATTAAAATCACAATAGGCGAGGTGGGTTCTCTCAACAGAGTGCGCAGCAGCACTCGAGCACCCCACGGACAGGAGCGCTTCCCCACGAGGGAAAACCACAGCGCTCTGCCCAGCAGTCAGAAGGAAATGACCAAAAGGTCCTAGGGGAAAATCACAGCGCCTCCAGGCGCTATAAGGACAAATCCAGCGCTACCAGAGCTAGTAAAGAAAAAGCACTTCAAGGTGCTTAGGGGGGCAGAAAGTCCAGCAAAGTCCCCCCCCTCAGCCCATGCAAGGCAGAGGGGTCCCCCCAGGAGTCCTCCAGGCATCCAGGGGCTGGGCAGCGCCCGCCCCTGGTAGATTCAAGTCAAAAACCAGAACATCTTCTAAGAGGTCACAGCCTCTTTTTATACAGAGCAACCCTTTGTCTGTAGGTGCAGGGTGGGGGCAGAACCAGTTGCAGCTGGTTCTGGAGCACTCTTGATGGCCCAACCACCCATTCTATTCACTGGCAGGGCTTGGGTCATCAGTCACACCACAGGGGGGCGGAGCCAGCATTGTGTGGGGAAAACCCAGCCCATCCAGGACACAGGTACACTCCTCCCACACATCACTCATGCTAATCTCCCACTCACCACCGGGGCAGACCCACACAGACTTCCTGGAGCCTGGCATCCCAGCCAGCTCCAGCCAATCACACGCCAGCACCCTCACAGCACACGTACAGCCATGTCTAGAAATGGCGCTTCCCTTCTAGACACATACATGCTGCATACACCATCTCGCAGCATTCACTCCCCCGAGTTCACACATACCAAACTTGACCATGCACACCTCACGCATCAGGAACTACCAGGGACACAGACATTCCCCATGCATTCCTATGGGAGGGCAGGCCAATCTCACACACGCACTCAGGGAGAGCACGCACTTTACATTGCGCCACAGTGTCAAAGTGCGCAAAGGACAGAAATCACTATAATTTAAGGCAAAAAGTTCAGGGGTGAACCTGCCAGAAGGCCCAAGTCCAACAGTTAATATATATCGACAAAAAGTGTGAGAGTTGGGCGTCTAATAATGCCTCCGATTAAGATTCCTCAAGCCACGAAAGTGGTTTCAATGAAACAGTACCGCATTCCCGGTGGGCATGATGAGATCAGTGCTACCATTCAAGATTTAATGGATGCAGGAGTAATAATTCCTGTTACTTCGGCTTGGAACAATCCTGTTTGGCCGGTCCGTAAGAGTGATAATTCTTGGCGCATGACAGTTGATTACCGAGAGTTAAATAAACATACACCTTCTTTGACTGTTGCAGTCCCTGATGTTATTACTTTGATTGAGAGAATTCAGAAACATCCAGGAACATGGTATGCAACCATTGACATTGCTAATGCTTTCTTTTCCATCCCAATTGCACCCGAATGTCAGGAACAATTCAGTTTTACATGGAATGGACGTCAAATGACGTTCAGAAGTCTTCCCCGGGGCTACTTGCATAGTCCGACAATCTGTCATCGAATAGTGGCAGAGCATTTAGATGAGGTGACTGTTAATCCCAAAATTCAGGTGTGTCATTATATCGATGACATACTGATTCAAGGTGAGACTCAAGATCAGGTGCGAACACAATTTGAGCAAATCGTTGCACATTTACAAAGCAAAGGCTGGGAGATTAATCCTGATAAATTGCAGGGTCCAGCGCAACATGTGAAATTTTTAGGAATTCACTGGCATGAGGGAAACAGAGAAGTAATTCCTCAAGTGAAGCAGAAAATTGCAGAATTCGCTGTCCCTAAAAATAGAAAAGAAGCCCAAAAATTCATTGGTTTATTTGGCTTTTGGCGCCAACATATTCCGCATTTGAGCCAGATTTTGGCCCCTTTGTACAAAGTTACTCGTAAAAAGAATGTGTTTCAATGGAGTAGAGCACAGCAAGATGCATTTGATTTGGCGAAAGAAGCGATTCAGCATGCTTTGGATTTGTGGCCAGTGCGCGATGGTGATGTGGACTTGAATGTATCTGTACAAGACATGTATGCAAATCGGAGTTTGTGGCAGATGCAAGGCAATACTAAAGTACCTTTAGGCTTCTGGGCTAAAAAATTACCAGACGCTGGTGAGCGTTATACACCTTTTGAGAAACAGTTGCTTGCATGTTACTGGGGGGGAGGGCCTTATCAGTAGCTGGCCCCAAGTTGTGGAACCAACTCCCGAAGGAAATTAGAGTATGTAGGGAACATTTCCCTTTTAGAAAAAAACTTAAAACATTTCTCTTTAATTATTAGATGGCCCTGTGTGTATTCAAGAAATCCTGACTAGTTTTCTGTCCCTCAGATGCTGCCAAAGGCGCGGAGATACTCCTTCGGGAGTCGATTCCCAGCGCCATACAAACATGCAAATAAATAAATACTGGGCTTTAGTAGACACTGAACAATTGACACTGGGACATGATGTGATTTTGAGACCGGAGATTCCTATTATGCAATGGGTTCTAAGCTCACCAAAAACCCATAGAATTGGACATGCTCAGGAGATGAGTATAGTAAAGTGGAAGTGGTACATACAAGATCGGGCTTGTGTGGGTCCAAAAGGAGTGGCGATGTTGCATGAGAAGGTGGCGCATGTGCCGCTGGCAGAGAGAGAGAATGAGTGCTCCGTACCTGTAGTACAGGACTCGCCTGTTAAATGGGGTAAGCCGTTCTATGATTTGTCCGTGGAGGACAGAAAACACGTTTGGTTTACGGATGGTTCAGCCCGGTACATAGGAGAGAAGAGACACTGGAAGGCGGTCTCATATAACCCCATTACCCAAAAGTTACTGAGTACGACTGGTGAAGGGCAGAGTAGCCAGTTTGCAGAGCTATATGCCGTATATCAAGTGTTAAAACAAGAATTGCCTGGAAAATGCCATATTTTCACTGATTCATGGTCCACTGCGAATGGACTAGTAATGTGGTTGCCCACGTGGAAATTCCATAGCTGGAAGATCCACGGCAAAGAAATCTGGGGCAAAGAGTTATGGCAGGAGATTAAGTGATGTGACAGTTTTTCATGTTGATGCTCATACACCCATTGACTCTTTAGATAAATTATTTAATAATATTGCAGACGAGCATTCCAAAATCCATAAGGCAGTGGTAGACCAACGAAGTTCTGATCTGGCAGGCTTGGCGAAATGGGCTCACCAAAAAGCAGGACATTATGGCGAGAAAATTACTAGCAGGTTGGCTACTGAGAGAGGCATTTATATTCCCCTTGATTTGATTAAAACAGCTATACTCCATTGTCCAATATGTCAGCATTCCCAACACAGAGAGGTGCCTCGAATAGTTAAAGGACACTTAAATCGAGGAAAATCCCCTGCCCAAGTGTGGCAGATTGATTATATTGGTCCCTTACCCATGAGCCGCGCATGTCAATATGTTTGTACTGTAGTTGATACGTTTAGCGGTTTTTTAATTGCTTTTCCATGTAAAAATGCCACACAGATAAATACCATGAAAACATTAGATTTGATTACATTGTACTATGGTACTCCACTTCAGGTGCAATCTGACAACGCATCGCATTTCAAAGGGAGATTAGTGCAAAATTACTGTGCAGAAAACAATATCGAGTTGGTGTTTCATATACCCTATTACCCACAAGCATCCGGCCTGATTGAGCGGATGAACGGATTACTGAAAGACCAATTACGTAAATTGTCAGATGGTACATTAAAGAATTGGAGAGACCATTTATCTGATGCATTGCTAATTTTGAATAATCGACCGTATTTGTATGCTAACTCTCCTTTAATGCGTTTATTCCCTCCAGCAGTTGAGGTTAAACCTAATACGATTAAAAGTACAGTATCCTATTGGGAAATCACCCCCGGAGCCTTGGCTCCATGTCGAGCTACCCCTGGATCTGCAGGCTTAGACCTGCATTCTTTAAAAGGAACCACGCTACGAATCAAGGTGGTCACTATGATTGAAACAGGAATAGGTGTCCAAATACCTTCAGAACATTTCGGCTTGATTGCTCCAAGATCTGGTTTAGCTTTAAAAGGTATCCCGGTGCTTGGCGGTGTAATTGACAGTGATTACCAAGGAGAAATCAAAGTTATCCTGTTGAACAGTGGCGATTCTGAAGTTACAATTAATGAAAATGATAGAATTGCCCAATTGGTCATTATGCCTGTATTCAGTGGTGTGATTCAGAAAAGTGCAGCTCCAACTCTGTTAACAATGCGTGGTGCCGGTGGCTTTGGTTGTACTGACAATCCCGGAGCAAGAGTATGGATGCAATCACCAAATAATCCCCCTGAACAGGCTGAAATTATTGCAACAGGACTGGACAATACCATACTAGTGATGAGGCCAGGGCAAGAAGGCTGGGATGTAGTCCCGGCTGACAAATGTTATTTACGAGAATAAATGATACGTGTTTTTTGAATTGCAGATCATTACCTGGATTGCTGCTGCCGGATGTGTCGTCGTTGGACTCCCGTGGGTCTACTGCGACGAGAGTCAAGACGTCATCCGGGACCGGATTAACAATATGGACAGAGAACGTCGACCCGAAGCGGCGTGGGATGTGAAAACGAACTTTTGGGTCAGCCTGGCCCAATCAGTCATTAACTCTTCCCATTTTTGTCTGACTGCTATGAAATCTGTCAACGACCTCCTTGCCACTTGTCTTGTGGCAATCCCCATCTCCACTGCTTCCCTTTTACATTTCTTTAATGTTACCAAAGTTCACCCAGACTTCATCTATCCAGATTTCACCCCATATACTTACTGTGTCTCGTGTACGGTCCTAACTGACCCTGAGCCCCCGCGTACTTTTCAAATCTTAACATTTAACATTACTGATGGGGATACATGTTATAATCTGACATGTGACCCTAAATTTATTGGCAAATGTGCCCAATTAAGACTGGAAAATTCCACATCATATTCGACTCATGAAACGATTTTGTGTCAAACTAGAACGGCACAATCACGTGCTTCCTTTAATAACAAAATGAAATGTAAACGTATAATAGTAACTGCAAGTCATTATTACCATGTATCATTACCAACTGGATGGCTCTTTTCCTGCGGAAACAGATCTTGGTCTTATATTCCAGCGAACATTTCAGGTGGCCCCTGTGCCCTAACAAGACTGAGTCTTTTGCTATTTTCCCCTGATGGAACAATTTCGTCCCGTGTGACACGAGATGTCATGCTGTCCAATGACTGTGATTCCTCAATTCACCTTTATTCTAAATCTGAATACCTTAGTTTAGCGATTTCTATTATAGGTGTTCCTGCGTTATCTGTGCATAATGCTAAAACTATTAATAAGATCGCTTGATGGATGGTAAAATCCATCAATAGTACTTCTACAATTTTAACTGACCTATTATTAGATAATCAAGGAGAACGTCGTGCAATCCTACAGAACAGGGCCGCTATTGATTACTTATTATTGAAACATGATCATGGCTGCTCAGATTTTGAGGGTATGTGTTGTTTTAATTTATCAGACCATTCCCAATCTATTCGATCCCATCTTAACAAATTACATGAACTGACCGAAGAAATTAAGAAAAATACAAATGAAGGGTGGTTTGATTGGCTGTTCAGCTGGTTACCAGACTTACATTTTTTACAACAAATATTAGGTGGAATTGTTTTAGTAATTTGCATTTTAATTGCCATTTGTTGCTGTATCCAATGTATACCATCCTTTTTCCAGATGTTCCGCCCAAAAGTTATGAACAGGTCATTTAGCATAGTATCATATTATTCATCCAGTGACTTCCCCACAGTGTGAGATTATTCCCATTAGATTAGTTGTTTTTCTAATCCTTCAATGCTAGTAAATATAGTCGGGAGTGGAATGTAGCGCCCGGGTAATTTCTAGCCCTTTTCGTGCTCAAAACGACTATAATCTACTATCATTTCAGTCCTAATAACCTTTTTATTCACTAATAGGGCTTAACTATGCGCTTTGATAGGGTTTAGTGCCTTTTTACCGGTAGTTAGGCCTGTAGGCCCAAAAGCTAGAGAGCAGCCATTTTGGATGGCTGTCTCATCCATTAGTTGCCTCTGCTGACCGAGGTGCTTGTAGGATAAAGGGGATATTTATAAAACAGTGTGTTATTTGCTAGTTAGAAACCGGCCGAGACCGGCCCTTATCGACGGAATGTATTTTGTTCACTGGTGGTAGACGCAATACGCAGGTGGCCACTGCTGACGGCGTGGGACGCCAGGGGCTGGTACAGGAATTCGGTGGGAGTCGGCCTATGACTGGAAGTTTCCATAGAGAAAGGGAGAGATATATTATCAAGGAGCAAGTAGCAGACAGAGAGAGAGCTACGTGTGGAGCAGACAGATGAAGTTGTCCTGGGAGCTGGTGATTAATTACTAGCTTGTAACGAAGAGGAGGAAGAGATCAGGAATCCTGTGAGGTCAACATGCAGGAGTGGTAGAAACCGAGACGAAGTCCAGACGAGGGTTCGAGTCCAGAACCGAGGCAGCGTAGACGAGGTGTAGCGGTGCAGACGTGTACCCGTGAGCCATAGTGGGAGAGCAGAGTCCCGAACGAGTGAAGACCCAAGATACAGAGAGGGATTAGCTCCACTGCTGAGATGGAAAGATACACGTATAAGGTGAGGCGTTCTGAGTTAGTATAGAATACATAGATCTAATAATCTACTTTTCCTCCCTTTTTAGGTTGTAAAGAATAACTATTTGTAACTGTGATTAACTTGCAATGTTTCAATGAGAATAAAAGATATAAGGTTCCATACATATATTTGAGTGTTGTTTCCATGACAGGACTAACCTTTCTTTTCAACCAGATACTGGCAGGTTAGCAGGTGATTGGACCCTTCTAGCAGGTAACTGAGAAATAGGGGATAGTGTAGCCCATGGCTGGAAGAAACTCCCAAATGTTCTAATCCAATAACTCTTCCAAATTGTGAATAGTAAATATCGTTGGGGCATCCTAGGTGTGTGCCACCGACCCTTATAGAACCCCTGCCGGGAGACACAAGGTATCACGTCAGGAAGCATAGATAAACATAGTGGTCCCGAGAGTTAGGGAAACAGTCTGGCGACTTTAAATCAGGTAAGTAAACAGTCTGGCGACTTTAAATCAGGTAAGTAAACAGTCTGGCGACTATAAATCAGGTAAGTAAACAGTCTGGCGACTTTAAATCAGGTAAGTAAACAGTCTGGCGACTTTAAATCAGGTAAGTAAATATTAGATAGGGGATTCCCTAGATGTTAGTTATTCCTACTTGTACAGGCTTGTAAATAGCTACTAATCACCTTCTCAGGTGAGTTCTCTAAACAAAGTGTAAATAATCTCCTGAGAAGAGTATAATTGCGTGACGGCTGAGGCAGCCATTATCGATAGGCCACCTACTCTAAAAACCCAGTCGTTACACACGGCTGATCAGTGCTAAAGTACATATGCTCTCCCTATTGTAAATTGATGTATGGATTAGTGATTCCGTGATTGGCTTGTTTGGTTTATTTGTCAGACCCTAGTACAGTGCGCTGAGTGTGCCGAGGGCTTGTAAATCGAAATGCTGCTGGTGGACTTGCAGGACTGGTTGTACCACCCACAGAAGCACCCTTGTAAAATGTGTCTAAAGTCTGCCATTGCAGAGCCTGTGTGCAGTCTGGTACTGCCATGTTGACTGGGCAAGTACACTGACTTGCAAGTCCCTAATCCTTCCTTTTTCTTCATATCAGACACCCCTATGATATGCCCCAGGCCAGGGTGCATTGTAAGTATAAGGTAGGACATGCCCTGGTGTGTGTGGCATGTCCTAATAGTGAATTACAGCCATTTTCGTTTTTCACTATTGCAAGGCTACCTGTTCTCCATAGGCCAGAATGGGCAGTTAGATTATTACACCTTAGAATCCAAACCGACTCAGGGAACATGGTAGAAATTCGAGTTTAGTATGCCTGAACTCAGAATGATAAAATACATCTTTTAGTTAAGTTGCTTTTAACATTCTGCGTTTGAAAATACCACTTTTAGAAAGTAGGTATTTTCTTATCTAACTATCCAGGCCTGCCTGCTGGGTTGTGTATTCATTGTCTGGAGTTTGAGTGACAGGGCGGGGGATTCCAGGAGACAGAATGAGTCCGCCCAGTGGTGAATAGAGAGATCTGCATTAAGATGGGAGGGAGGTGTGAGAAGTGAGCCTGGCATATGATGTCCACTATTCTAGTGGGCACCTTGCACCAGTCTAAACGACCCTTATTGATGGTGGTTGTATAGTCAACCTTATAGACAAGCTATCCTAGTGGTAGCATGGACCAGCAGTCATAGGCTAAGACTTCGGAGAGCATGTGAAGCAAGCTGTTTTACCAATTATAATTCCTTGAATACCAAATGAAAGGACACCACACAAGGTATATATCAAATATATATGTATTTATTTCTAACCCAACCCCTCTGCACTCTATATGAGGTCAGAGATCGAAGTACATCACAAGTTACTCAATTAGCATACGATAAGTTGCACAAATACAGTCTTGCCCAAGGGGCCTCACAAACCATATACTAAGTAAGTAGTATAAGAACCACTTCAGGAATAGTGAATAGGCCTAAGGCCTAGGGAATCACTGGGGCTACACTAAACAACCAAAGGTTAGGAAGTAGGAGACCCACGGGAGACACGTACAGTGTGGAAACACAGTCGAGAATTGCCATTGACTTATAATGGAGAACGAAGAAGTTACTAAGTTACTGTTTTAGGGCACTTCCAGATGGACTACGACAAAACCCCTTTAAACTAGGACACTTGGAGCGTCAATACCCATGGGAGCACCGGAGTACTCGAGTTACCTCACCCAGGGAAGCCGGCTGCATAGGTGTCTTTTCGTGTCCGGTTTCGTCTATGCTTTCAATGGAGATCTGCAAAAGAAATGCTGCAGGCGGCCAAAGGAAGAGTGTCCGGGTGGATCCAAGGGTGGATCGAAGAACTGAAGAACCTGAAAGCAGAGGGAACAGAGTCTGGGTAACTAGCTAGTGACCAGGAAGGAACCAGGCGATGTCGCGATGCAATCAGGTGAAGAGGTGAAGCTTGTCTCTGCAGCCACGAGGACCAGGATGTGTCCACGACAACCAGGAGCTGGATTCGAGCTGTCCCACAAAGGATCTAGTTGACTGCGGTGTCGGTATCCGGATTGGACCCAACAATCCTTGGCAAACGCAATCCACGCAGGAAGTGAAGATTGGCTTCAAGTCAGACCAGCAAGGTCTGGGGAGCTTCTCCTTTGTAGGGAAGCTGGAGCAAGCCTGGAGCAACCAGGAAAGCAGTTTGGTTTCAAAGGATCATCTTCAGAGGGCTCACTAGCCAGCGGGCTAGCAACCGGGAAGACACGGTGAGCTGAAATGCAAGAGCGGGCCCCACGCGGCACTCGTAGAGTGGGGAAGACTGAGCTTCGGTGCAAATGGCACTCGGGTCTAGGGCTTCTCATACCCCAATACACAACTGTGAGGTTGCCTCGGTAGCTGCACTGTTAGCAAAATGCAGGATGTCCAGGGTGTCCGGTCCCACTTCTCTCGTGTCTGCCACGGGTCTCAGCTTTGCTGTGGATGTGGGACAGAGTCAGAGAAGTCTGAGAGTCCAGTTCCTGAGTCGCTGAGTCTTCGGGATCATTCGGGAGCATCGACAAAGCAGACCGGCAAGTTACTGGTGGTGCCTGTTTGTACAGGGTGGTCACTCCTTGACCACAGGGGAGATGTCTTCAGTCTTCTGGTTGAATTAGAATGTCGAAGGTCCAAGAGTTTTGTTTCAGAGTTTCGTTCCAGGATAATCTAATGTCTCTAGACACAGCTCCTATCTTTATACTGATTTTAGTGGCTGGATTACCTGCTAGGTCCCTCCTACGGGTGGACCTGAGAAGGGGGTGGTTACACCTCTTTCCCTTTGTCCAGTTTCGTGCCAGAGCAGGTCTGGAATGCCCCAGCAACTGGTTTGAACCGGGCTATGCATGGAGCACCTTGTGTGCCCTATGCAGTGTCTGGAAAAGCATCTTTCTATTCAACCCACCCTGCCCCAATACACTACAGGCTATCTGGGGAGGTGCTAGCACCTCCCTCGATAGGAAACCTATTGTCCAGGCCTCCCTTGCCTTGCTGGAGTTTCCCCCATCCATTTTGTGATGCTGAGGCTCTGTTTAACTTTAACCGGGTAAACCAGTAACATACATGTCTTTTCCCTCTAGAAGGGTGGAATGCTACCCCCGCCGCCAGAATTGGCAGGTGGGTAGTATTCCAAAGTGTTTGACACCTTACACAACATGTTTTGATAAAGCCAAACCAAAGTTAGCATTAACCGCGAGGATTATAATGCAATTAAGAGTATATGGTGTGGCTGTATCATAGAACAGCTATAAGGAGATGGTTCCGAAAGCTGCAGAGGGGCTCAGCTCATGCTAGGGCACCCTCTCACATAAAACCAAGCACTCTGCCTCCAGGATTGTTAAGGCCTGCCATAGGAGTGACTTATAGGTTATTACGTGTCTATAAATAAGGTAGATATAGATATACTATATCTAAGTAAGGGGTGATTACACCACCTTACCCAAGCTGAGTGATCAGCCTGTGGTGCCAGTTTGGATGGCCAGCCAGAGGTGGCATAATACATGCTGCAGCCCCTGGTAGGCCTTGGATGCACCTATGCCCTGGGTAGCTATGGTACACTTATACAGGGGCTCACAAGGGTGACCCAATACCCAATCTGGTATGTACCTTAAGTACATGGTATCAATTTAGAGAGAGAACAGCCTGGCTGTGGGTCTGATTAGCAGGCCCACAGCCACACTAAAGTCGAAAAACCAGAGAATCACAGCAAAAAGTGGGGGTGACCATAGGAAGTAGGCCCTTCTCTCATACAGGAGGAGTGGCACCTGGGACCTAAATAGGACTGTGCTTTCCCTCCACAATGCTGGCTCCACCTCCTGTGGGGCGCCTGATGTTTCTGCCCTGCACTGTGAAAGGAAAAAAGGAGTCATGTAAACAGAGTGCTCGAGAACTGGTTTTGGCTGGGCACAGGCCCCTCTGCCCTCAGAGGACAAAGGATTTTGGGGCATAAATTTTGGGACCCTGATCCCAAGAAATTAGATCACTTTTGGACTAAAAGAAGAAACCTTTGCTGAAGAGAGAAACCTGAAGAAACTGAGGAGAGACTATTCCTAAGCTGAAGTGCTGCTTGGGGATTGGCCTGCAGTGGTTGATTGATTGATTGATTGATTGTGGGTTTCTAAAGCGCTAGAATCGACTCCCGAAGGAGTATCTCTGCGCTGTAGACCGCTGGGGAACCCATCCTGGCTTTCCCTGTGAGATGGACCCTACTGGGTATCTCAAAGGTGAAACCAGGCATCCCCAGCGTATGTGGAGGGCCGTTGTGGAGATGAGGCAAGCTAATACCCAGAGTTGCCGAGTGTGATCCCTAGTTAGAGTAGATACCGAGGTGAGAATTATCGAGTCCGTTGACCCTGGTCCAAGACCCTGCCGCGTCGGGAATTGAACCCTGGTCCCGGGCCGTCCTCTGCTCCCGGGTCTGCCGCCTCTAATCAGTGAGCCACATCACTCCACAAAAGTTGTCTGGCTGCCAAAGAAAAGAGAAAGAACTTTGTGTGTTTTATTTTCAGCTTGTGAAGGATCTCCAAGTGCTTTGAACAGAGCTTGCCTCCTGCTGAAGTCTCAGGGACAACAAACTTGAAAACCCAGCTCCCCAGAGTTCTTTGGAAGTGCCTGCTGCTGTTTTGGGCCCTTCTGAGGGACTGCGTGTCGCAAGGAGCTGGAAGCACGACTCAAGAAGAAGAAGCGTGTCGTCGTCGCAACTCCAAAGGAGGGTGTAGCCGCTGTAGCTGTCGTATTGCGCCTCATCGAGTGAAGCATCTCGCAACGAAGAGGAAGCGTGTCGTCGTTGCTGCAGCTGCCGTCGCATCGTGGATGTCGGCGCTGTAGCTGTCGCATTGCACTGCATCGAGAAAAGCGTCTCGCATCCCCCTGAGAAGCGCGCTGCCGTCGGAGCTGCTGCCGTCCCATCTTGGATGTTGCCGCTGTAGTTAAAACGAAGTTACATTTCGGAGTCACATTCATTTTTATAATCTGTATCCTACCCCATAAGGATACGTTTAAAAGCGTCCATCTCTGAAAATTTCTTTTAGTTTGGTCAATTATGGGATTTCATTTATCTGTAATCATAACCTTGAGGCAGCCATTAAGGAAATTCCCCAAATATTTTAATTTTGATTGTAACCATTTAAATGGGAGGCCGGTGATGGTGGCTATGGTAGTAACAAGGGTCAGTGGTAAAGCTTTGCACTTACTTCAATTCAATATACAATACAATAAAACTTGATTCGGCTTTAAGAATAAAACCAAAAAATTCATACAGCCTTCGAAATGCAATAAATCAGACAACAAATTAACAGATTTTATAAAATCCAAGTGAACTGTACACATATAAAAAACATGAATTACAATACAGGTATTGTTAGTTTTGGGGGTCTCTAGTTGGCACAGATAGGTACTTGTGCAAATAGGGACACTTGCCTCTAGTCAGGGTAAGGGGGTACACTCCTAAAATAACTCCTTCTCACCCCGTTGGTAGCTCGGTACGAGCAGACAGGCTTATCTCAGAGGCAGTGTGTAAAGCATTTGTGACCGACATCTGTCTTTAAATCATGAACAACACTGATCTCCAGTTTTGTATGTGGAGGTGACAGACCTCGTTTAAGTGGTTCCAAATTACACTCCTGATAAGAGAAGGGGGGCCTACGTCTTCCTTATTTGGAATTTTATTGGATTGCACAACATTTGGCTCACCCTATTTACATGTTACCCACTCACAGGAATACATTGTTACAGGTTGCAACGGAACAATCCATCCATCGGTCTGATTCGGATTTAGCAATCTATTACACCAAAAATTGAAGTTTACGAATTCCACAAACCCTATTATTCATTCTTCGCAACTAGCATTGCGGAAAGCATATAAGCTCACAAATACTCATCCCGTCTCCATTATCAAGCTCCACTACGGGATAATACTGACATTCTATATAAGAGGTCTGAAATCAATTGGCCTCTCTGGATTAAACATAAAATACAGGGATATCAGATGTATTTATGTCGTTTTACTCTATCAAATCATTTTCCAGTTTACAACAGAAATTTAATTTGCCTTACATCACAATTTAACACATATATTCACCGTAATTCAGCCTTTTCTCTAACTATGACAAAAAGTCATGACGTAACTTCTCAGTCTCCAATTGCATGTCATATTCATACTTGGAAGCACTTCCAGAATACAGTCTCCGGTTTGTATGCCATTCTAATTGATTCATCCTTTTCTACTGAAACGTCCCATAGTTTGGATGTAGGAAGCTGTCTTTGGTACTATACAGAAGTAAGGTATAGTGTGCAAAGAGTCCAGTGGAACCCCAAAGGTAAAAGTAGATAGAACCTTGCTCTCTATTTGTGGTAGTGTGGGCACGCAGTAAGGCTTTATCAGAGGGTAGTGTTAAGCATTTATTGTACACACTCAGGCAAGAAATTATTCCACATAGTGAAAAACTGAACTTAGACCAATCTGTTTGTAAGTGAAATAATACTTTGCAGGTATATTGCAGCTGAAATACAATACAAATGCAGTTGGATGCAATTGGGTTGTTTACTGGTAAGTCAACAGTCAAAATAACTTTAGAGTTACTTTTCTGCTCAGAGTGATATGCCTCGGTATCACACTGGGACATTTCCTAGAGTAAAGATAAGTAATTCAGTTTTTGTATATTTGCAGTTTCTTATGATTTCATACAAACAAACTCCAAACACAGAAGATTTTTCACAGAAAAGCAGTCAATGCAGTCCTATGGGAGAAAACAGTGTTATCAGTTTATCGGTAAGTACTTAGGTTTTGGAGTTGGTATTCTGGGGTTAGAACCAGGGTTCCCCCAGGGTGAAGGATGGACTCTCAAAGCACCCTCAGTGGCACTAGGGCGATTGGGTGCAGAGTGTTGAAGCCCAATGTTATCCAATGGGAGATAGGGGGACTTCGGTTGGTGGTTGCTCACTAGCAGGCCACAAGGTTGTGGGAGCAAAGCTCCTGGTGTAAGGCTCAGGGTAAAGGGGGCACAGGGGTGGCTGGGTGCAAGGTGCTGTTTTGGCGTTGGTGCCCTGTTGTTTTCAATGGGATTTGCCGGTTTTGTAATTTGGCTGCAGGCTCAGTCCAGGAAGACTTCCAAGAGGAACCAACAGCTGGGCAGGTAAGTTGGAGGGCTTGGGGACTTAGGGGCACCTTGGGTTCTTTTCTCTAGGGCGCCGGGTGGCTGGATGCAGTGGTGTCTTTTGAGGTCAGATTTCACCTTACCGAGCCACTCGCGTTTGAGGGGGTCTCCGTGCATAGGCTACAGGTGACGTCGGGGAGTCCTGGAGGGGTCAATCCACGGTGGACTCGGACTCTGGAGCGCTGGGGGACCTCGCTGGGACCAAAGTGCCGCTCTGGCTGTAGGCGTCGGGTGCAGTGGTGGTACCAGGCGCCAGGTTTCTTTGTCCTCAGCAGTCTCTGAGTCTTCCTTGACTGTTTCTTTTCAACAGAGCTGCTGATCACAGGAGATCCGGTCTTTGTTGAAGGTAGTCAGTCCTCCCGAGGATTCTGGAGGTCGCTGGCTGCAGGACAAGGCGGTTTTTGGAGCAGGATCTCTGGAAACTGCAGACGGGCCGGTAGGGCTCGGGCCAAGTCAGTTCTTCTCTGCATGATATGGATATGATATGGATGCAATCACCAAATAATCACCAAATAATCCCCCTGAACAGGCTGAAATTATTGCAACAGGACTGGACAATACCATACTAGTGATGAGGCCAGGGCAAGAAGGCTGGGATGTAGTCCCGGCTGACAAATGTTATTTACGAGAATAAATGATACGTGTTTTTTGAATTGCAGATCATTACCTGGATTGCTGCTGCCAGATGTGTCGTCGTTGGACTCCCGTGGGTCTACTGCGACGAGAGTCAAGACGTCACCTGGGACCGGATTAACAATATGGACAGAGAACGTCGACCCGAAGCGGCGTGGGATGTGAAAACGAACTTTTGGGTCAGCCTGGCCCAATCAGTCATTAACTCTTCCCATTTTTGTCTGACTGCTATGAAATCTGTCAACGACCTCCTTGCCACTTGTCTTGTGGCAATCCCCATCTCCACTGCTTCCCTTTTACATTTCTTTAATGTTACCAAAGTTCACCCAGACTTCATCTATCCAGATTTCACCCCATATACTTACTGTGTCTCGTGTACAGTCCTAACTGACCCTGAGCCCCCGCGTACTTTTCAAATCTTAACATTTAACATTACTGATGGGGATACATGTTATAATCTGACATGTGACCCTAAATTTATTGGCAAATGTGCCCAATTAAGACTGGAAAATTCCACATCATATTCGACTCATGAAACGATTTTGTGTCAAACTAGAACGGCACAATCACGTGCTTCCTTTAATAACAAAAATGAAATGTAAACGTATAATAGTAACTGCAAGTCATTATTACCATGTATCATTACCAACTGGATGGCTCTTTTCCTGCGGAAACAGATCTTGGTCTTATATTCCAGCGAACATTTCAGGTGGCCCCTGTGCCCTAACAAGACTGAGTCTTTTGCTATTTTCCCCTGATGGAACAATTTCGTCCCGTGTGACACGAGATGTCATGCTGTCCAATGACTGTGATTCCTCAATTCACCTTTATTCTAAATCTGAATACCTTAGTTTAGCGATTTCTATTATAGGTGTTCCTGCTTTATCTGTGCATAATGCTAAAACTATTAATAAGATCGCTTGCTGGATGGTAAAATCCATCAATAGTACTTCTACAATTTTAACTGACCTATTATTAGATAATCAAGGATAACGTCGTGCAATCCTACAGAACAGGGCCGCTATTGATTACTTATTATTGAAACATGATCATGGCTGCTCAGATTTTGAGGGTATGTGTTGTTTTAATTTATCAGACCATTCCCAATCTATTCGATCCCATCTTAACAAATTACATGAACTGACCGAAGAAATTAAGAAAAATACAAATGAAGGGTGGTTTGATTGGCTGTTCAGCTGGTTACCAGACTTACATTTTTTACGACAAATATTAGGTGGAATTGTTTTAGTAATTTGCATTTTAATTGCCATTTGTTGCTGTATCCAATGTATACCATCCTTTTTCCAGATGTTCCACCCAAAAGTTATGAACAGGTCATTTAGCATAGTATCATATTATTCATCCAGTGACTTCCCCACAGTGTGAGATTATTCCCATTAGATTAGTTGTTTTTCTAATCCTTCAATGCTAGTAAATATAGTCGGGAGTGGAATGTAGCGCCCGGGTAATTTCTAGCCCTTTTCGTGCTCAAAACGACTATAATCTACTATCATTTCAGTCCTAATAACCTTTTTATTCACTAATAGGGCTTAACTATGCGCTTTGATAGGGTTTAGTGCCTTTTTACCGTTAGTTAGGCCTGTAGGCCCAAAAGCTAGAGAGCAGCCATTTTGGATGGCTGTCTCATCCATTAGTTGCCTCTGCTGACCGAGGTGCTTGTAGGATAAAGGGGATATTTATAAAACAGTGTGTTATTCGCTAGTTAGAAACCGGCCGAGACCGGCCCTTATCGAAGGAATGTATTTTGTTCACTGGTGGTAGACGCAATACGCAGGTGGCCACTGCGGACGGCGTGGGACGCCAGGGGCTGGTACAGGAATTCGGTGGGAGTCGGCCTATGACTGGAAGTTTCCATAGAGAAAGGGAGAGATATATTATCAAGGAGCAAGTAGCAGACAGAGAGAGAGCTACGTGTGGAGCAGACAGATGAAGTTGTCCTGGGAGCTGGTGATTAATTACTAGCTTGTAACGAAGAGGAGGAAGAGATCAGGAATCCTGTGAGGTCAACATGCAGGAGTGGTAGAAACCGAGACGAAGTCCAGACGAGGGTTCGAGTCCAGAACCGAGGCAGCGTAGACGAGGTGTAGCGGTGCAGACGTGTACCCGTGAGCCATAGTGGGAGAGCAGAGTCCCGAACGAGTGAAGACCCAAGATACAGAGAGGGATTAGCTCCACTGCTGAGATGGAAAGACACACGTATAAGGTGAGGCGTTCTGAGTTAGTATAGAATACATAGATCTAATAATCTACTTTTCCTCCCTTTTTAGGTTGTAAAGAATAACTATTTGTAACTGTGATTAACTTGCAATGTTTCAATGAGAATAAAAGATATAAGGTTCCATACATATATTTGAGTGTTGTTTCCGTGACAGGACTAACCTTTCTTTTCAACCAGATACTGGCAGGTTAGCAGGTGATTGGACCCTTCTAGCAGGTAACTGAGAAATAGGGGATAGTGTAGCCCATGGCTGGAAGGAACTCCCAAATGTTCTAATCCAATAACTCTTCCAAATTGTGAATAGTAAATATCGTTGGCGCATCCTAGGTGTGTGCCACCGACCCTTATAGAACCCCTGCCGGGAGACACAAGGTATCACGTCAGGAAGCATAGATAAACATAGTGGTCCCGAGAGTTAGGGAAACAGTCTGGCGACTTTAAATCAGGTAAGTAAACAGTCTGGTGACTTTAAATCAGGTAAGTAAACAGTCTGGCGACTATAAATCAGGTAAGTAAACAGTCTGGCGACTTTAAATCAGGTAAGTAAACAGTCTGGCGACTTTAAATC
This sequence comes from Lissotriton helveticus, assembly GCF_964261635.1. Lineage (NCBI taxonomy): Eukaryota > Metazoa > Chordata > Amphibia > Caudata > Salamandridae > Lissotriton > Lissotriton helveticus. The sequence continues at coordinate 496,469,966 of NC_136062.1, forward strand.
AGGTAAGCAAATATTAGATAGGGGATTCCCTAGATGTTAGTTATTCCTACTTGTACAGGCTTGTAAATAGCTACTAATCACCTTCTAAGGTGAGGTCTCTAAACAAAGTGTAAATAATCTCCTGAGAAGAGTATAATTGCGTGACGGCTGAGGCTGCCATTATCGATAGGCCACCTACTCTAAAAACCCAGTCGTTACACACGGCTGATCAGTGCTAAAGTACATATGCTCTCCCTATTGTAAATTGATGTATGGATTAGTGATTCCGTGATTGGCTTGTTTGGTTTATTTGTCAGACCCTAGTACAGTGCGCTGAGTGTGCCGAGGGCTTGTAAATCGAAATGCTGCTGGTGGACTTGCAGGACTGGTTGTACCACCCACAGAAGCACCCTTGTAAAATGTGTCTAAAGTCTGCCATTGCAGAGCCTGTGTGCAGTCTGGTACTGCCATGTTGACTGGGCAAGTACACTGACTTGCAAGTCCCTAAACCTTCCCTTTTCTTCATATCAGACACCCCTATGATATGCCCCAGGGCAGGGTGCATTGTAAGTATAAGGTAGGACATGCCCTGGTGTGTGTGGCATGTCCTAATAGTGAATTACAGCCATTTTCGTTTTTCACTATTGCAAGGCTACCTGTTCTCCATAGGCCAGAATGGGCAGTTAGATTATTACACCTTAGAATCCAAACCGACTCAGGGAACATGGTAGAATTTCGAGTTTAGTATGCCTGAACTCAGAATGATAAAATACATCTTTTAGTTAAGTTGCTTTTAACATTCTGCGTTTGAAAATACCACTTTTAGAAAGTAGGTATTTTCTTATCTAACTATCCAGGCCTGCCTGCTGGGTTGTGTATTCATTGTCTGGAGTTTGAGTGACAGGGCGGGGGATTCCAGGAGACAGAATGAGTCCGCCCAGTGGTGAATAGAGAGATCTGCATTAAGATGGGAGGGAGGTGTGAGAAGTTAGCCTGGCATATGATGTCCACTATTCTAGTGGGCACCTTCCACCAGTCTAAACGACCCTTATTGATGGTGGTTGTAAAGTCAACCTTATAGACAAGCTATCCTAGTGGTAGCATGGACCAGCAGTCATAGGCTAAGACTTCAGAGAGCATGTGAAGCAAGCTGTTTTACCAATTATAATTCCTTGAATACCAAATGAAAGGACACCACACAAGGTATATATCAAATATATATGTATTTATTTCTAACCCAACCCCTCTGCACTCTATATGAGGTCAGAGATCGAAGTACATCACAAGTTACTCAATTAGCATACGATAAGTTGCACAAATACAGTCTTGCCCAAGGGGCCTCACAAACCATTTACTAAGTAAGTAGTATAAGAACCACTTCAGGAATAGTGAATAGGCCTAGGGCCTAGGGAATCGCTGGGGATACACTAAACAACCAAAGGTTAGGAAGTAGGAGACCCACGGGAGACACGTACAGTGTGGAAACACAGTCGAGAATTGCCATTGACTTATAATGGAGAACGAAGAAGTTACTAAGTTACTGTTTTGGGGCACTTCCGGATGGACTACGACAAAACCCCTTTAAACTAGGACACTTGGAGCGTCAATACCCATGGGAGCACCGGAGTACTCGAGTTACCTCACCCAGGGAAGCCGGCTGCATAGGTGTCTTTTCGTGTCGGTTTTCGTCTATGCTTTCAATGGAGATCTGCAAAAGAAATGCTGCAGGCGGCCAAAGGAAGAGTGTCCGGGTGGATCCAAGGGTGGATCGAAGAACTGAAGAACCTGAAAGCAGAGGGAACAGAGTCTGGGTAACTAGCTAGTGACCAGGAAGGAACCAGGCGATGTCGCGATGCAATCAGGTGAAGAGGTGAAGCTTTTCTCTGCAGCCACGAGGACCAGGATGTGTCCACGACAACCAGGAGCTGGATTCGAGCTGTCCCACAAAGGATCTAGTTGACTGCGGTGTCGGTATCCGGATTGGACCCAACAAGCCTTGGCAAACGCAATCCACGCAGGAAGTGAAGATTGGCTTCAAGTCAGACCAGCAAGGTCTGGGGAGCTTCTCCTTTGTAGGGAAGCTGGAGCAAGCCTGGAGCAACCAGGAAAGCAGTTTGGTTTCAAAGGATCATCTTCAGAGGGCTCAATAGCCAGCGGGCTAGCAACCGGGAAGACACGGTGAGCTGAAATGCAAGAGCGGGGCCCCACGCGGCACTCGCAGAGTGGGGAAGACTGAGCTTCTGTGCAAATGGCGCTCGGGTCTAGGGCTTCTCGTACCCCAATACACAACTGTGAGGTTGCCTCGGTAGCTGCACTGTTAGCAAAATGCAGGATGTCCAGGGTGTCCGGTCCCACTTCTCTCGTGTCTGCCACGGGTCTCAGCTTTGCTGTGGATGTGGATCGGAGTCAGAGAAGTCTGAGAGTCCAGTTCCTGAGTCGCTGAGTCTTCGGGATCATTCGGGAGCATCGACAAAGCAGACCGGCAAGTTACTGGTGGTGCCTGTTTGTACAGGGTGGTCACTCCTTGACCACAGGGGAGATGTCTTCAGTCTTCTGGTTGAAATAGAATGTCGAAGGTCCAAGAGTTTTGTTTCAGAGTTTCGTTCCAGGATAATCTAATGTCTCTAGACACAGCTCCTATCTTTATACTGATTTTAGGGGCTGGATTACCTGCTAGGTCCCTCCTATGGGTGGACCTGAGAAGGGGGTGGTTACACCTCTTTCCCTTTGTCCAGTTTTGTGCCAGAGCAGGTCTGGAATGCCCCAGCAACTGGTTTGAACCGGGCTATGCATGGAGCACCTTGTGTGCCCAAGGCAGTGTCTGGAAAAGCATCTTTCTATTCAACCCACCCTGCCCCAATAAACTACAGGCTATCTGGGGAGGATCTAGCACCTTCCTCAATAGGAAACCTATTGTCCAGGCCTCCCTTGCCTTGCTGGAGTTTCCCCCATCCATTTTGTGATGCTGAGGCTCTGTTTAACTTTAACCGGGTAAACCAGTAACATACATGTCTTGTACCTCTAGAAGGGTGGAATGCTACCCCCGCCGCCAGAATTGGCAGGTGGGTAGTATTCCAAAGTGTTTGACACCTTACACAACATGTTTTGATAAAGCCAAACCAAAGTTAGCATTAACCGCGAGGATTATAATGCAATTAAGAGTATATGGTATGGCTGTATCATAGAACAGCTATAAGGAGATGGTTCCGAAAGCTGCAGAGGGGCTCAGCTCATGCTAGGGCACCCTCTCACATAAAACCAAGCACTCTGCCTCCAGGATTGTTAAGGCCTGCCATAGGAGTGACTTATAGGTTACTATGTGTCTATAAATAAGGTAGATATAGATATACTATATCTAAGTAAGGGGTGATTACACCACCTTACCCAGGCTGTGTGAACAGACCTGTAGTGTCAGTTTGGAGGGTCAGCCAGGGGTGGCATAATTCATGCTGCAGCCCCTGGTAGGCCTTGGATGCACCTATGCCCTGGGTACCTATAGAACACTATACAGGGGCTCACAAAGGTGACCCAATACCCAATCTGGTATGTACCTAAAGTACATGGTATCAATTTAGAGAGAGACCAGCTGGGCTGTGGGTCTGGTTAGCAGGCCCACAGCCACATTAAGTCGAAAACCAATGAAGCAAACAGCAAAAATTGGGGGTGACCATAGGAAGCAGACCCTTCTCTCATACAGGAGGAGTGGCACCTGGTGTAGGAGAGTAGGGTCTGCTATCCTATGGTCACCCCAATTTTTGCTTTTTGCTTCACTGGTTTTCGACTTAATGTGGCTGTGGGCCTGCTAACCAGACCCCCAGCCTGCTGTTCTCTCTCTAAATTCACAGACATGTACTATAGGTACATCACCAAATTGGTAGAGGACACCTTGTCAGCCCCTGTACAGTGCACTATAGGTGCCCAGGGCATAGGGGCATCCAAGGCCTTCTAGGGGCTGAAGCATAGCTTTTGCCACCCCTGGCTGGTCCTTAAATTGACACAACTGGCTGATCACTCAGCTGGGGCAAGGTGGTGTAATCACCCCTTGCTTAGATGTAGTATACCTATGTCTAAACCTATATCTGGACACATATATACCTATCAGCCACTCCTATAGCAGGCCTTAACAATCCTGGAGGCAGAGTGCTTGGTTTTATGTGAGATAGTGCTCTGGCATGAGCTGAGCCTGTCTGCAGCTTGCGGGACCATTTCCCTATAGCTGTTCCAGTGATACTGCCATACCATATACTCTTAAGTGCATTATAATCCTTACGGTTATTGCAACTCCGGTTTGGCTTTATCAAAACATGTCGTGTTTGGTGTCATACAACGTGGAATGCTACCCCCTCGACGATTCTGATGATGGGGGCAGCGTCCCACCCCTCCAGGAGGGGAAGACATGTTACTTACTGCAAATGCGGTTAATCCAAACCAGAGCCCCAGCATCACAAAATGGATGCTGCTGCCACAGACACTAGTCTGGCCTCCTGCTGCTGACCGAAACTCGACAGAGGAGGCTTGATCAAAGGATCTTCTGTCACAGGGAGGTGTTACACCACCCCAGACAGGAGATAGTGGATTGTAGCAGGGAGGGTTGAAAGAAACTAGACACTGCCTGGGGCGCACAAGGTGTCCCCGGGCAAATGCCAGCCAAACCGGTTCTGGGACTTTCCAGCCCCAGTCCTGGCGGGAAGCTGGACAAAGGAAAAGGGGTGTAACCACCCCCTTCCTGGGTCCCACCCATAGGAGGGACCTAGCAGGTAATCCAGCCACCAGATTTGGAATATAGGTGGGAGCAGTGCCAATGCACATCAGATTATCCTGACTGAAACTTATGAAATAAACTCTGGACCCTTCGACATCCCACTCGACGCGGAAGACTGAAGAATCTCCCTTGTGGTCAAGGAGTGACCACCCTGTGCAAACAGGCACCATCCAGCACCTCGACATTTGCTTTGCTGCAGTTCCCGCCGGAACTCGAGTTACAGAGACTTACAAGAGCCAGCGATCCTGACTTCTAACAGCCCGATCCACAGTCCATGCAGAGCTGGGACCCGTGGAGGCGACCTGAAGCGTGGGAGTGGCCATCTTGGAAAAACCACGAAGCACTGACCGTGCAGCATCCGAGGCTCCCTCGAAGCTGTGCATTGGAGCGTGAGAAGCTCCAGCCCCGAGCAGCTTTTGCACTGAAGCTCACCCCTCCACACTTGACGAGTGCTGCGTGGGGCCCTTTTGCATTTTCCTGCTTGACGCATTGGTCCGGTCGCTTGCCCGTTGGCTAGTGGCCCCAGAACCGACAACCCTCTTAATTTACACAGCTGGTCTGGTTGCTCCCGACTGGCACTCGCTCCCCTGAAAAGGAGCACCCGCTCTGACCTTGCTGGTCCGAGTGTTAAGCCATCTTCGAATCCTGCGTGGGTTGCCTTTGCCAAGGCTTGTTGACTCCGATCGTGAAGCCGATACCGCCGACAGCGAGAGCCTTCGTGGGACAGCTCGTGATTCACTCCAGGACCTCCTCGGTTCCCCAGAGACCACGTGGCAGCGGAGAGAAGCTACACGACATCGACCTGATTGCGCCCGACATTGCCTGGTTCCTTCCTGGTCACTGCCTAGTGACCCAGACTCTGTCCCCTCTGCTTTCAGGTACCCTTCGACTTCGATCCACCCTTGGATCGCACCGGACAATTCTCCTCTGGACGCCTGCAGCATCTTCATCTCCAGGCACCTTAGAACTGCGTGACGAAACCCGACACATCTTTGCACCTGTGCACCCGCTTCCTGTGGGTGAGGTAACACTTGAACCCCGATGCTCCTGTAGAGGTTTACACCTCTAGTGTCTAAGTCTAAAGTTTTGTCCTTCTAGTCCAGTCGGAAGACTCTTAAAACTGTAAAACGATAACTTTTACGCACCATTGACTTTACATTGGTGCAAGCTTGTGCTTTAGGCACTGCACCCGAATCCCGTAGGCTACTCCCGTCCTAACTATCGTTAGTCCAGTGTAGTCCAAGCGATTCCCAAGGCCCTAGGCCTTACCCCCAATCGATTAGTGATTGTTATACCACTTTTTTGATATATGGTTTGAGTGGCCACCGGCCTCATCCAAAAACGTGCAACTTGTATATGTTATATTGTGCTTTTGTTTAAACGCTTGTGCTTCATTGCTCAAAAAGAGTAGTGGGGATTATTCTGAGAATAAATACATATATTTTTATAATATATAACTTGTGTGGTGTCCTTTCATTTGATATTACAGGATTGCATATGGTAAAACAGCTGGCTTCACATACCCTCTTGAGTTAAGTCTTTAAGGCAGCTTAGTCCATGCTACCTCTAGGATAGCTTGTCTATAAGGTTGCCTTACAACAATCACCATAAGGGATTATTTGGACTGATACAAGGTGCCCACAGAACTGTGGACATCATATACCAGGCCAACTTCTCACACCTGGGACCTAAATAGGACGGTGCTTTCCCTCCACAATGCTGGCTCCACCTCCTGTGGTGGGGCGCCTGATGTTTCTGCCCTGCACTGTGAAAGGAAAAAAGGAATCATGTCAACAGTGCTCCAGAACTGGTTTAGACTGGGCAAAGGCCCCTCTGCCCTCAGAGTACAAAGGATTTTGGGGTATAAATTTTGGGACCCTGATCCCAAGAAATTAGATCACTTTTGGACTACAAGAAGAAACCTTTGCTGAAGAGAGAAACCTGAAGAAACTGAGGAGAGACTATTCCTAAGCTGAAGTGCTGCTTGGGGATTGGCCTGCAGTGGTTGTCTGGCTGCCAAAGAAAAGAGAAAGAACTTTGTGTGTTTTATTTTCAGCTTGTGAAGGATCTCCAAGGGCTTAGAACAGAGCTTGCCTCCTGCTGAAGTCTCAGGGACAACAAACTTCAAATCCAGCTCCCCAGAGTTCTTTGGAAGGGCCTGCTGCTGTTTTGGTACAGGAAAACTTGGACCACGTTTTCCTATACCTATGTAATGACCCAGGTCTAAGAGTTTTAAGGGCCACCCCCTTTATAACTTACAATGCTGCTGTTTTGGGCCCTTCTGAGGGACTGCGTGTCGCAAGGAGCTGGAAGCACGACTCAAGAAGAAGCGTGTCGCCGTCGCTGCTGCTGTCGTCGCAACTCCAAAGGAGGGTGTAGCCGCTGTAGCTGTCGTATTGCGCCTCATCGAGTGAAGCATCTCGCAACGAAGAGGAAGCGTGTCGTCGTTGCTGCAGCTGCCGTCGCATCGTGAATGTCGGCGCTGTAGCTGTCGTATTGCACCGCATCAGGAGAAGCGTCTCGCATCCCCCTGAGAAGCGCGCTGCCGTCGGAGCTGCTGCCATCCCATCTTGGATGTTGCCGCTGTAGTTATTGCATTGTGTCGGAATGGAGAGTGGAAACATTCCAAAAACTAAGTTACATTTGTGAGTCATATTCATTTTTAGGTCGAGCCGACGTACTCTCAATGCGTGAGCATTGAGGTGTCTGCTTCAGACCTAATGCTGCCCGTATATAGGAATGTGGACACCAATCTGACACGTGCTTTTCCTTTCCAGTTTTCACCGCGTGAGCGCACGTCTGAGCCGCGCATGCGCAGAGTAACTCACAGCCCTTGCTCACACACAGACACAGGCAGCCCCCACCCCTCTGCATGCACACACACACACACACACACACAGGCGAGCGCATGCACACGCAGGCACACACATACAGGCACACGGCACACAGCCCCTCCCTCCCTCCCCTCCCTTTAACTCACCGGAGACGGACTCGTCGCACCATCTGTTCAGGGAGCCCCGCAGAGCACTCGAGGTCCTCTGGCACTCTCCCAAAAAGCGGAGCTCTCCCCATAGGCATGGGGGCCCCGCAGTCTCCACGCTGGTCTTCACCCGGGCCCCCTCCTGGGACCCGGGACTTCATGCGGCACTTCTCTTCTCCGGGATCGCGCTCCGACCTGAAAACGAAACTGAGGCGTGGCGCGCATGCGCAGGCAGCCCCCGCCCTCCCACTCCACCACGGCCGGCAGCGGTGAAACATGTGCTTGGACAAAAAGGTTTCCTATGTACAGCGCCCATCCTGAACGTACATATTTCAAGGCGCTCCTACACGTGTTAATTGCTTCATAAACACTTGAGGTTCCTAGTGTTTGCATTGAGCCTAAAGGCTGGATCTGAATGTCGAGATCCAGCTACGAGGCTGAAAGCAAACACAAAACAGCACCACATGGACGGCAGCGGCACGAGGTGAGCCCTGTGGTCGGAGTCGGGCTTACATGCAGGCTGCACTGACTGGCGCACAGCGTGGTGGAGAATAATAAAAAGAGAACTCCCGTGTAGCAGTCCAGGGGCTGCTCTCATGCAGTGATACCCAGCATCAGATAAGCGCCTTCATTTGGCGGATTGCGCACTGGCTTTACGCTCCCACAGGCACTGGGATCCTGTGATTGGAAAACAGAGCCTGGAGAGATCTTGGTGTGTATGTCGGTTTGTCCGTCCTAAAACAGCCAGACTGTCGTGCACACTTGCAGTGCCCAACACTCCTCCAGCTTGCTGCTGTCAGAATTGCACCGGCCTAGACTGGGGCTCGCTCTGTCATGAACAATAAAATAATGAAACTGCTTTGCTTTATCATTTTATTTTGCGTGTTTATCAGCTGGTTCCAGCAGTGAGGTGACGCAGCTGGAAGTCTCTTCTCCCTGAGGTACATAGAGCTGCTTCCTGGACTACTGTAGAGGGCCCCATAGTTGGCCCAGGTCTCTCTTCTGTATCCTTTGGGGCTTGGCGAGCACTCCCCTTTTCATTCAGGAACTTTGTTTAAATGACATTTAGACTATTTGAAAAGTAAACCATAGCTTTATGGAGATTGAAAATGCTGAATTCAGTGTATAGTTTTGAGATTACTCAAGATGTTTGCTTTTGCTCCAGCATGTTGTAATATTTTTTCTTTAAGTGCTTGCCAAACAAGCATTGGCAAACCCAGTAGCTTGTTTTTTCTCAGTAATCAAAACTGGTCTCACAAACAATTTATGCTGCTATTCAGCAAAGACCAGAGGTCACAGCCATACAAACAGTGCTGCTGGCCTGGTAAGAGGGGCAGAAGCTTTTTTTTTCTTCTGTTTGCCAAAACATCCATGTTTGTTCTCCCCTCCCACGGGCCCCCGCTGCTGCCTTTTCTCGGCGTTGCCTGACACTCGCTTTCACCCACCTGGCTCTGGTTTATTGCCCCCAACCGTTTTTCTTTCCCCAAACCTTTTACCCTATATGGCAACTGTCCAAATCAATATGCCCGTCTACACTCAGGATATACAACGGAGCGTAACCTGTATACAGTCTAGCTGCAGCCCCAGTTCTTCATGGGGAAGCAGCCTTCTCACTACTGTCTCTGCCGCCACTTAGTAACAGTAAAACAATGTTAATTAGCAAAGATAAAATGCATATTTGCAGTTGTTTCCACTCATAACATAATTAAAATGCACAGATTGATAGAGAAGCACCCCACGCCATTTGTGCTAACTTTTTTTTAATTTTCCGTTTTCCCATTCAACTTGGATCCAAAATAGAAAAAAAAGGCACTCGTGTAATTTTTTAGGCGCATGTTTTCTTGGTGTGCGCGCCTACAAAATGACATGCAGGTCGCTCAAGTTTTTTATTTTTTATAAGCCATGCTGCACAGTATTGGTGACTGCGCACTCACACATTGCTCCCTCTCAGTAATGTAGTCCACACACACTGCCCCCTCACTCACTGCCCCCTCACACACTGCCCCCTCACACTACTTTAGGCCACACACACTGCACCCGCACCCTCTCATTACTCTGTGCCCTCACACACTGCCCCCTCACACACTGCCCCCTCACACACTGCCCCCTCACACACTGCTCCCTCACACTCTGTGCCCTCACACACTGCCCCCTCACACACTGCCCCCTCACACACTGCCCCCTCACACACTGCTCCCTCACACACTGCGCACTCACACACTGCCCCCTCACACACTGCTCCCTCACACACTGCGCACTCACACTACTTTAGGCCACACACACTGCACCCTCACACACATTACACTGCCCCCTCACACACTGCCCCCTCACATACTGCCCCCTCACACACTGCCCCCTCACACACTGCCCCCTCACACACTGCCCCCTCACACACTGCCCCCTCACACACTGCCCCCTCACACACTGCTCACTCACACACTGCTCACGCACACACTGCTCACTCACACTACTTTAGGGCACACACACTGCACAATCACACCAGCACCCTCACACACTCTCATTAAACTGCGCCCACACACAATGCCCCCTCACACATTAGCCCTCACACACTGCCCCCCTCACACACTGCCCCCTCACACACTGCCCCCCTCACACACTGCGCACACTCACAGACTGCGCACACTCACAGACTGCGCACACTCACAGACTGCGCACACTCACAGACTGCGCACACTCACAGACTGCGCGTGCTCACAGACTGCACACTCACAGACTGCACACTCACACTACTTTAGGCCACACACTCCGCACCCTCTCACACTCCGCACCCTCTCACACTCCGCACCCTCTCACACTGCACCCTCACACACACTGCCCCCTCACACACACTGCCCCCTCACACACACTGCCCCCTCACACCCCACAACCTCGCACACTCACACTCTCATTACACTGCGCCCTGACACACTGCCCCCTCACACACTGCCCCCACACACACATAACCCCCCCACACAACCCCCCACACACAACCCCCCACATCTCCATACACATCCCCACACACACAACCACACGCACACAACCACACACAACCCCGAACACAACACACACCCACAAACACACACAAGCCCAAACACAACACACACAACCCCACACACACAACCACTCACACAACCACACACACAACCACACACAACCAACCCCCCACACAACCCCCCACACACAACCACTCACACAACCAAGACCATCTATCTATCACACTCACTCTATCGTCCTCACTCTATCTATTGCCCTCAATCTATCGATCTCCCTCACTCTATCTATCGCCCTCACTCTATCATCCTCACTCTATCTATTGCCCTCAATCTATCTATCTATCGCCCTCCCTCTATCTATCTATCGCCCTCCCTCTATCTATCTATCGCCCTCCCTCTATCTATCTATCGCCCTCACTCTATCTATCGCCCTCACTCTATCTATCGCCCTCCCTCTATCTATCGCCCTCCCTCTATCTATCGCCCTCCCTCTATCTATCGCCCTCCCTCTATCTATCGCCCTCCCTCTATCTATCGCCCTCCCTCTATCTATCGCCCTCCCTCTATCTATCGCCCTCCCTCTATCTATCGCCCTCCCTCTATCTATCGCCCTCCCTCTATCTATCGCCCTCCCTCTATCTATCTATCGCCCTCCCTCTATCTATCGCCCTCCCTCTATCTATCTATCGCCCTCCCTCTATCTATCGCCCTCCCTCTATCTATCGCCCTCCCTCTATCTATCTATTGCCCTCCCTCTATCTATCTATCGCCCTCCCTCTATCTATCTATCGCCCTCCCTCTATCTATCGCCCTCCCTCTATCTATCTATTGCCCTCCCTCTATCTATCTATCGCCCTACCTCTATTTATCGCCCTCCCTCTATCTATCGCCCTCCCTCTATCTATCGCCCTCCCTCTATCTATCGCATCACCACAGCATCACTCAGACCCACCACAGCATCACTCAGGGCACCACAGCATCACTCTGCGCTACCACACCATCACTGAACGCCACAGCATCACTCAGCACCACCCCAGCATCGATCTAAGAAACCATTCAACAACAACTGGGTCAAATATGTTCTCTCAATGTTTCAAGCTTTATTACAAATGTCACAAAAAATGTTAATATTTCACTTCTGTTCTTGGATTTTCGTCACAGTAAAATACACTGAACATAATCTTCACAAAAGTTATTTACAAAAGTTTAAGCTATTGCCATTATAAATTACAATAACTTTTATTTAAGTATTAATTATTTAAAAAAAATAAAAGCCATTGTTATTTGTAATATCAATACATCTAAGTCACGTAAATACAACACATATTGCATTATAAATGCTATAGGTGTCACATTTGCGAAAGTTATAACTATTGGCATTGTAAATGACAAAGCTATTAATTTCGCTATTTTCAAATTCAACACATAAATAAAAAATGTGTCATTTACAATACCAATAGCTCAAACTTTCCTAATGCGAGACCTATTGCATTGCAAATGCTTGTTATAATCTGTATCCTACCCCATAAGGATACGTTTAAAAGCTTCCATCTCTGAAAATCTCTTTTAGTTTGGTCAATTATGGGATTTCATTTATCTGTAATCATAACCTTGAGGCAGCCATTAAGGAAATTCCCCAAATATTTTAATTTTGATTGTAACCATTTAAATGGGAGGCCAGCGATGGTGGCTATGGTAGTAACAAGGGTCAGTGGTAAAGCTTCGCACTTACTCCAATTCAATATACAATACAATAAAACTTTATTCGGCTTTAAGAATAAAACAAAAAAATCCATACAGCCTTCGAAATACAATAAATCAGACAACAAATTAACAGATTTGATAAAATCCAAGTGAACTGTACACATATAAAAAACATGAATTACAATACAGGTATTGTTAGTTTTGGGGGTCTCTAGTAGGCACAGTGGTACTTGTGACAAATAGGGACCCTTGCCTCTAGTCAGGGTAAGGGGGTACACTCTTAAATAACCCCTGCTCACCCCCATGGTAGCTCGGCATGAGCAAACAGGCTTATCTCAGAGGCAGTGTGTAAAGCATTTGTGACCGACATCTGTCTTTAAATCATTAACAATGATCTCCAGATTTGTAGGTGGAGGTGACAGGCCTCGTTTAAGTAGTTCCAAATTACACTCCTGATCAGAGAAGGGGGGCCTACGTCTTCCTCATTTGGAATTTTATCGGATTGCACAACATTTGGCTCACCCTATTTACATGTTACCCACTCACAGGAATACATTGTTACAGGTTGTAATGGAACAATCCATCCATCGGTCTGATTCAGATTTACCAACCTATTACACCAAAAATTGAAGTTTACGAATTCTACTAACCCGATTATTCATTCTTTGCAACTAGCATTGCGGAAAGCATATCAGCTCACAAATACTCATCAAGTCTCCATTCTCAAGCTCCACTATGGGATAATACTGACATTCTATATAAGGGGTCTGAAATCTATTGGCCTCTCTGGATTAAACATAAAATACAGGGATATCAGATGTACTTATGTCGTTTTACTCTATCAAATCATTTTCCAGTTTACAACAGAAATTTAATTTTCCTTACATCACAATTTAACACATATATTCACCGTAATTCAGCCTTTTCTCTAACTATGACAAAAAGTCATGACATAACTTCTCAGTCTCCAATTGCATGTCATATTCATACTTGGAAGCACTTCATGAATACAGTCTCCGGTTTGCATGCCATTCTATTTGATTTGTCCTTTTCTACTGAAACGTCCCATAGTTTAAAGTCATGGATGTAGGAAGCTGTCTTTGTTACTATACCGAAGTAAGGTATAGTGTGCAAAGAGTCCAGTGGAACCCCAAAGGTAAAAGTAGATAGAACCTTGCTCTCTATTTGTGGTAGTGTGGGCACGCAGTAAGGCTTTATCAGAGGGTAGTGTTAAGCATTTATTGTACACACTCAGGCAAGAAATTATTCCACATAGTGAAAAACTGAACTTAGACCAATCTGTTTGTAAGTGAAATAATACTTTGCAGGTATATTGCAGCTGAAATACAATAGAAATGCATTTGGATGCAATTGGGTTGTTTACTGGTAAGTCAACAGTCAAAATACCTTTACAGTTCCTTTCTGCTCAGAGTAATATGCCTCGGTATCACACTGGGACATTTCCTAGAGTAAAGGTAAGTAATTCAGTTTTTGTACATTTGCAGTTTCTTATGGTTTCATACAAACCAACTCCAAACACAGAAGATTTTTTCACAGAAAAGCAGTCAATGCAGTCCTATGGGAGAAAACAGTGTTATCAGTTTATCGGTAAGTACTTAGGTTTTGGAGTTGGTATTCTGGGGTTAGAACCAGGGTTCCCCCAGGGTGAAGGATGGACTCTCAAAGCACCCTCAGTGGCACTAGGGCGATTGGGTGCAGAGTGTTGAAGCCCAATGTTATCCAATGGGGGCTAGGGGGACTTCGGTTGGTGGTTGGTCACGAGCAGGCCACAAGGTTGTGGGAGCAAAGATCCTGGCTTTAGGCTCAGGGTAAAGGGGGCACAGGGGTGGCTGGGTGCAAGGTGCTGTTTTGGCGTTGGTGCCCTGTTGTTTTCAATGGGATTTGCCGTTTTTGTAATTTGGCTGCAGGCTCGGTCCAGGAAGACTTCCAAGAGGAACCAACAGCTGGGCAGGCAAGTTGGAGGCCTTGGGGACTTAGGGGCACCTTGGGTTCTTTTCTCTAGGGCGCCGGGTGGCTGGATGCAGTGGTGTCTTTTGAGGTCGGATTTCACCTTACCGAGCCACTCGCGGTTGAGGGGGTCTCCGTGCATAGACTACAGGTGACGTCGGGGAGTCCTGGAGGGGTCAATCCACGGTGGACTCGGACTCTGGAGCGCTGGGGGACCTCGCTGGGACCAATGTGCCGCTCTGGCTGTAGGCGTCGGGTGCAGTGGTGGTACCAGGCATCAGGTTTCTTTGTCCTCAGCAAGCTCTGAGTCTTCCTATACTGTTTCTTTTCAACAGAGCTGCTGTTCACAGGAGATCCGGTCTTTGTTGAAGGCGTTCAGTCCTCTCAGGGATTCTGGAGGTCGCTGGCTGCAGGACAAGGTGACTTTTGGCGCAGGATTTCTGGAAACTGCAGATGGGCCAGTAGAGCTGGGGCCAAGTCAGTTCTTCTCTGCAGTCTCCTCTGCTGGGCGTCTTCTTTCGTCCCTCTTCTTTGTAGGTTGCGGGAATCTGTCTTCTTGGTTCAGGGCTGCCCTCTAAATTTTAGGGGTCTTAAGGTCAGTAGCCAATGGGCTACTGACCTTCGGGTGACAACACCCTTAATGGGTTCACCCCACGTGGGGCACAATCCCTAATCCTGATTGGAGAGTGCTTGCCATCTGCAAGATGGGGGGCATTGAAGAGCGGGCTTCACCTCGCCTCCCCCACCTGAGGGGTGGGATTGGCAGAGGTGGGCACACCTTCTGGGCTGTTCTACTTTTCCCCACCTGTCTTCCAGCCGAAAAGGAGGGGAGACAGGAAGGGACCGAAGTGGCGTAATCTGTGTCATATGTGTGTGTCTCCAC
The DNA here is from genome assembly GCF_964261635.1 of Lissotriton helveticus. NCBI lineage: Eukaryota > Metazoa > Chordata > Amphibia > Caudata > Salamandridae > Lissotriton > Lissotriton helveticus. The sequence goes on from NC_136062.1 coordinate 496,485,235, forward strand.
AATGTACAGAAAACCCATCAGCCCACCCAATGGCGGAGCATCATCATCTGGGATTTTGTAGAAACAAACTGGTATCTCTTCTAGGTGTCTCACTAGTTGTTCTCGTGAGACATCCTAGTCAGGATCCACCAGTGATGTGAAACAGCCAAAATTAAGATGCAGTGGTGCTGGAAAACAAATTGCAGAGTTGAAAATTGTGTGAAAACGAAAAATGTGAAGCTAAAATTAACTATTATGATGCCAGAGGACAAGTTTATTGAGAGGTCATCATATTGTCAAGATTAAAAATAGTGTTAGATAGTATGAATGAATGGTAACTATCTTGTGATGATTAAGAAGGTCGACATGTTTCAGCCATTCATGGACGGTAGGTAGACCAATGGCTTTCTTCAGGACCAATAATATAACACTACTGCAACATCAGGTGCGAAAAAGTAAATAATCAGAGAAACACCCTACCATTTGTGGAGTTGCAGGTACTGGAAATGATGTCTCTGTAATATGATTCTTTTCCTGCAAAATAACATACATACATAGATACATGTATATACAGACACACACATATACATAGACACAGACAGGTTGTTGAACGCCACTATAATAACATATACAAAACCACATAACTATATGCTGTAGCTACTATTTTCCATCAGCATACATGATTGATATCCATCTGGTATATCAATTTGACTTACCCAGAAAACTCTTGGGATCAGACCTCACCTCTCCTGGCACTCGCTCAGGCAATGAGGCCCTGCTCTATAGATATGCAAAAAAAATAAATAGCAAGAAAGATAAGTATTATCCTGCCATTTTTATATTAGCAATCATTCAACCGTGGTAACTGGTAAAGACACGAGGGGACAGTCTATAAGAGACCCGTAGATGTTTAATGATGTTTGTTAGAGACGTAAATTTGGAGTAGCCCAGCTCGAGTTTTCAAGAGCTGGTTTGGTGCCTTAATATGTGCGGGTTTGATGTTCAAAATTCCTTTTATATGGACAATATTATCATCACAGAAAAAGTTTTAACGAAAACTCATTGAGACCCCGAACAAGCAGAGAGTCATAGTAAGAAATGATGAGTCCCGAAACATGCTCACAAAGAAGTACCGCTGCTGGACCTGGCCTCGTGGCGTGGTTCCCCTCAACCCTTAGCGACCCGACAGTTACCCCTGCGCAGCGAAGAACCCCCGGTTGTCCCATGGCCGGTCCGCCCCACTCCCTACCTGACCCTACCAAACGGACGACCACGCCCGCATTCCACCATCTATCCTCCCGGTTCCGGATGCCCAGAACACGCATCACCCTAGAGGGCCTACGGCAGCCATTACCCTTCCCTACAGATCCCCAACTCCATGGGCCCTTGCATGACCCCGGCCCCAGCGACACCTAAGATCCAGGCACGCCATGCCCGGCTTGGGGGTAGAGAGCCTCCCCTGAGTGAGATAGGGCAGGTACTTTCGATCACACCTCTGGCCTTCCCTTGAGGACTGGTTTCGATGGCACCTCCGGCCTCCCCTAGCGCTGGCTCCAGGCCCTGCTGGGTGTCTGGAAAACCCCGGCCACATCTTCAAAAGATCAAAGGGCCGGCCGGCAGGAAACCCCAACAATCAGCCCGAGGCATCAGATACCCGCCTGCGAGGGCCCGGACTTCAAAGGGAGAAAGGGCTATAACAAGGGCAGCCCGAGAACTAGCGGGCAGTTGAATCCTGGACTACGAGAGCCCTGCTGAGCTGATCGCGGCTCAACCAGCTCGAAGAAGAACGCTACCCGAACTTTGGAATCTTTGCCTGAGCCTCGCTGACGAGGTCGCGGCTCCTTGAACCATCTTTGCTTGAGCCCTGCTGACGAGGTCGCGGCCCCCTGAACCATCTCTGCCTGAGCCCTGCTGACGAGGTCGCGGCTCCTTGAACCATCTTTGCCTGAGCCCTGCTGACGAGGTCGCGGCTCCCCAAGAACTACCCAAAACACTCCGCTCATCACCGCTCGAGCACTGCTGACCTGGTCGCGGCTCGAGGGTACTCTGGTCCGGCTGGACCAACGGCACTACCGAAACATCGTGGCTCGAGGAGGGTGAGTGGAACCCCCAGTACTATCAACATCGACAGCCGACCCGTATCCTCCGGCTCGAGGATTGAGAGCTGTGCGCCGGATACACTGGTGCTGGTCCCCTGTACTGAGACTGTCCCGCTTGTTCCCCCCCTATGACCAAAGACTTACGAACCTTTTTACCCGAATGTAAATATATGACCTTTTAATCTGCAACTACCCTAAGAACTGCTGTTTGATAAAGAACTCGTTATCAGTACTCAATTGTGTGGTGTCCGTTTATAACGCAGTAGAAGTCCTGTGCGTACAATCTCGAAGGTGAAGTCCCCTCCTGCGAGGGTTTCACGCCTGTGCTCGGCAGCGCTCCTGGGAGAGGTGGGTCCCGGGGTGGTCCAGAGAGCGCTCTCTGTCCCCCCTGAGATCGCCCCTTCTAACATTGGTGGCAAGCGACGGGATACGAGCCGACAAAGAGTTCGTACAGTAAACAGCGTACACACCACCCAACAAAGAACCAGAACAGACAGAAGGAAGAACCACCATGAGTCTCACTGGAACCAACGCAAATCCAAAATTCCAAGAGGAACATTTAGAAGAGTACACGCATAGGGAACTAAAACAGTTCTGTAAAGACTTTAAAATCGCTACCACTGGTTTGAGCACCAAGGAGAATTTCCAAGAAGCCCTATAGGCCTGGGTGGAGTCCGGGGGCCCCCTCCCCCAAACAGAAGGGAGCAGCATGGAGGAGAGGACGCAGACCAAAACCAGCGCCACAGAGGGAGAGAGGACCGACCCCCCCGCACGGCGGAACGCATCCGAGGGGGGCCTGTCCCCAGAGGAGCTGACGGACCGAGAGAGAAGTAGGATCCACGAGCTAGAGCTAGCTAAGCTCAAAATTGAAGGAGAGCTTAAATTAGCCGAAAAGAAATTGGCTGTGGAACAATTGTGGCTACAAGGAGAACTGGAGGAGAAGAAACTCCAGAGACAACATGAAGGAAAGAAACTACAACTGGAACACGAGCGCAGCCGGAAGGAGATTGAACTCAAGGCGAGGAGCGAGGAAACCGGGTCCCCGGGGAACCGAGGGACCCCTACCCCTGTGGAGGTGAAAGTCCACATCCCCAAGGATGTGGTGAAAGAATACTAGAAAAACAATGACATTCAGCAATGGTTCAAAGCCTATGAAGTAGCTATGACCTCCCACCAAGTCCCACAGAAGTATTGAGGGTGCTGGGTTGTGGGGACGGTTCCTAAGCGAGGGGAGAGACACCCTGCTGGACCTGCCCTCTGGCGTACTGAACTCATACAGCCACATGAAGGAGGCCCTGCTAGCCAGATATGGGCTCACCCCCGAGATGTACAGGCAGCGATTCCGAGACTGTAAAAAGATTCCTGGCACCACGTGGGTGGAGTATGTCAACTTCTACAGTTGGGCCTTGGAGGGGTGGATCAAGGGCAGCAAGGTCACCACGTTTGACTTGATAGCCTGGGAGCACTTGTCCACGAACTGTTTAGTAGAACTACGCCAGCATCTCCTTGACAGCAAGCTGACAGACCCTCGAAAGCTCGCCGTCGAAGCAGATCGCTGGACGAACACCCGGGTCCCCAAGTGCTCTATGGGGGACTATACCCGAAATGGTCAGGGACCTCCCCGTCAGAGAGGGGGATCGAAGCCAAGGTAGACAGCGAGAATCCCAGTCAGGACCCCCGCGTAGCCCCCCAAGGACCCAGCACCAAAATGTTCCATCTCCCTCCATGTCCAGCGCAGGGCCACCCCCGGGTAGGCAAGGGCCCAGAGCCAGTATAGCGTACTACAGGTGCCAGCAGCCAGGCCACTACGCCAGTGACCCCAGTGTCCCATGAGCAAAAGACCCGCCGCTGCGGGCTCCCCAGCCCGCCAGATAGCCACTGTTGCCCTAGAAGAGGAGGTTGAGGATACAGAGGAGTGGGAGCCTGCCGTCATGTCCCTGGTCTCCCTAGGAGATAAGGAAATGATCCCTGGAGCCCCCTGCCGGCCAACACTAAGAAATACCGGCAGTGGGTGACCGTCAATGGACGCCCCATAAGGGCCCTTCGCGACACCGGAGCAAGTGTTACGGCTGTTCGCTGTCACCTGGTCACCGAAGAGCAAATTATACCGCACCTCTTTTGCCCTGTTATTTCGGCAGACAACTCAGAGAGCATCTGCAAGATGGCTCAGATTTCCTTCGAGTGGGGGGGAGTCTCCGGTACCCTGCGGGTAGCCGTACGACCCTCCATGCCGGTGGACTGTCTACTCGGCAACGATCTAGAGAGCTCCCCATGGGCACAGGTAGAGCGGAAGGCTCACCTGAAGATGATGGGCCTACCCGAATGGGTATGCGCCACCACCCGATCCATGACCGCCTGACTACGGGTGGGCCCCGAGAACATAGACCAGACCCCAGACGACAGGTACAGGGGCGAGTTGCCAGAACCCCCCGGTCTCCCCACAGGAGACGACATCAACCTCGACGCCGGCCCCCTATGCCCCACCGCCGAGCAAATCGCCGAATTAGGTGATCTACTGGAGTTGGCTCAATGGCGCCAAGAGGGTGGGCCTTCCCGGGAGGAGTTCTGCCAGGAGCAATCCACCTGCCCCTCCCTCGTCGGCCCACGGCAGCAGGCCACTGCCCAGGCCGCTGGCGTCCAGTCCGGATCCCATTGGGTCTACTGGGAGAGTGGCCTTTTGTATAGCGAACAGAAGTCGGCGGAACTAGGGTCAGCCCGTGTGCTGGTGGTACCCCTACGATTCCAGGACTTCCTCCTGAACCTGGCCCATGACGTGCCCCTGGCGGGACACCTGGGGCAGGATAAAACCTACCACCGACTGGTCACCCATTTCTATTGGCCCCGAATGCGCGCAGACGTAGAGCACCACTGCAAGTCCTGCCCCACGTGCCAGGCCAGTGGGAAGAGCGGAGGGAAGCGCAAGGCTCCCCTCCAACCCTTCCCCATAGTCAGTACCCCTTTTGAACGAGTAGGAATCGACATTGTGGGACCCCTGGATCCCCGGACCGCCCTGGGTCATCGATTCATCCTCGTCCTGGTGGACCATGCCACTAGATACCCCGAGGCCATTCCCCTCCAAACCGTGACTGCCCCCATAGTGGGGCGGGCCCTGATGGGGATATTCTCCCGGGTGGGATTCCCGCGAGAGGTCGTGAGCGACCGAGGAACGAACTTCATCTCAAAATATATGAAGTCCTTGTGGCAACAATGTGGGGTGTCGTACAAATTCACCACCCCGTACCACCCCCAAGGTAATGGCCTGGTTGAGCGATTCAACCGGACCCTCAAAGGAATGATCATGGGCCTCGAAGAGCCCCTGAGGCGCAAGTGGGACATCCTTCTACCGTGCCTCCTATTCGCCTACCGGGAAGTTCCCCAGAAGTCCTTGGGGTTCAGCCCTTTCGAGCTGCTCTACGGACACCCCGTCCGGGGACCCCTCACCTTGGTCAAGGAAGGCTGGGAGGCGGCGCCCCGGGACACTCCCCAGATCTGTTTCGATACATCCTGACCCTCCGAAATCAGACCCGCAAGTTCAGGGAACTCGTGGAGGCGAACCTCGAGGCGAGCCAAGAGGAAATGAAACGTTGGTATGACCAGAATGCCACTCTGGTCGAGTTCCAACCGGGCCAGCAGGTGTGGGTGATGGCCCCGGTGGAACCTTGCCCCTCCAGGACAAGTGGACCGGGCCCTTCAAAGTGTGGAACGCAAGAGCCAAGTCACCTACCTAGTAGATGTGCAATCCCCAAGGAACCCTTTGCGGGTCCTCCACGTGAATCGCCTCAAGCCCCACTTTGTGCGGTCTGAGTTGAGTTTACTCCTAGCCACCGACGATGGAGCGGAAGAGGACACGGAGCCTCTAACCGATCTCCTGTGTGCTAAGGAGAAAGATGGCTCGGTAGAGGGAGTGAGTCTCTCCTCCTCCCTCACCCCCGAGCAACGCGAGGACTGTCGCCAGTTACTGGGACAGTTTCCGGACCTTTTCTCCCTCGTCCCCAGCGTCACCGACTGGTGCGTCCACGATGTGGACACTGGGGACACCCCTCCGGTAAGGCACAGGGCCTACCGCATCCCTGACAGAGTCCGGGCCTGCATTAAAACAGAAGTCTCGAAGATGTTAGCCCTGGGAGTGGTTGAGTCCTCTGACAGTCCATTGGCCAGCCCCGTGGTTCTGGTTCCGAAGGCGGCCGCTCCCGGCACTGTCCCTGAGCTGAGGTTCTGTATCGACTACCGTGGGCTCAATGCCGTCACCCGAGCCGACGCACACCCCATTCTCCGTGCGGATGAGCTTATTGACCTGGGATCTGCCCACTACCTCAGCACCTTCGACCTGACCTGCGGATACTGGCAAATTGCGCTCACAGAGGGAGCCAAGGAGAGATCCGCCTTTCCCACCCCAGATGGATACTATCACTTCCGAGTGATGCCCTTTGGAATGAAAAATGCCCCCACCACCTTCCAGAGACTGGTCAACCAGGTACTGGCCGGGCTGGAGGAATTCAGCGCCGCCTACCTGGACGATATCGCGGTGTTCAGCTCCCACTGGACCGAACATCTGCGACACCTCTGGGAGGTGTTGATGGCCTTGCGGCGGGCCGGCCTTACCATTAAGGCCAGTAAGTGTCAAATTGGACAAGGGACGGTGGTCTGCCTAGGGCACCAGGTCGGGAGCAGACGAGTGGCCCCCCTCCAACCCAAGATCGACGCGATCGTGGCCTGGGAAGCCTCCACGACCCAAACAGAAGTAAGAGCCTTCCTGGGGCTCACCAGTTACTACCGGAGGTTCATCAAGGGATATGGCAGCATAGTAGTCCCACTCACAGAATTGACCTCCAAGAAACAGCCAAAGAAGGTACAATGGACCCCCTCCTGCCAGGATGCGTTCGAGGCTTGAAAGACCGCAATGTGCACTGCCCCAGTACTCCAGGCCCCCGACTACTCCCGAGAGTTTGTGGTTCAGACGGACGCCTCCGAGCATGGCATCGGAGTGGTCCTGTCCCAGATGAACAAAGAGGGTATAGATCAGCCAGTTGCCTTCATCAGCCGAAGGTTACTACCCCGAGAGCAAAGGTGGAGCACCATCGAGCGGGAGGCCTTCGCTGTGGTTTGGGCCCTGAAGAAGCTGAGGCCCTACCTGTTCGGAACTCACTTCCTGGTCCAAACCGAGCATAGGCCCCTCCGCTGGTTAATGCAAATGAGAGGAGAGAACCCCAAGCTGCTGCGATGGTCCATTTCCCTCCAGGGAATGCACTTCACCGTAGAACACAGGCCTGGTACCGACCACGCCAACGCAGACGGCCTGTCCAGGTTTTTCCGCCTCAGTGAAGAGAACCCCCAAGGGGATGGGTAGTTCTCCATGCCTTTCAGCTGGGGGGGACACGTGTTGGACCTGGCCTCGTGGCGTGGTTCCCCCCAACCCTTAGCGACCCGACAGTTACCCCTGCGCAGCGAAGAACGCCCGGTCGTCCCGTGCCCGGTCCGCCCCACTCCCTACCTGACCCTACCAAACGGACGACCACCCCCGCATCCCCCCATCTATCCTCCCGGTTCCGGACGCCCAGAACCCGTATCACCCTAGAGGGCCTACGGCAGCCATTACCCTTCCCTACAGATCCCCGACTCCATGGGCCCCTGCATGACCCCGGCCCCAGCAACACCTAAGCTCCAGGCACGCCATGCCCGGCTGGGGGGTAGAGGGCCTCCCCTGAGTGAGATAGGGCAGGTACTTTCGATCACACCTCTGGCCTTCCCTTGAGGACTGGTTTCGATGGCACCTCCGGCCTCCCCAAACGCTGGCTCCAGGCCCTGCTGGGTGTCTGGAAAACCCCGGCCACATCTTCAAAAGATCAAAGGGCCGGCCAGCAGGAAACCCCAACAATCAGCCCCGAGGCATCAGATACCTGCCTGCGAGGGCCCGGACTTCAAAGGGAGAAAGGGCTATAACAAGGGCAGCCCGAGAACTAGCAGGCAGTTGAATCCTGGACTACGAGAGCCCTGCTGTACTGGTCGCGGCTCAACCAGCTCAAAGAAGAACGCTACCCGAACTTTGGAATCTTTGCCTGAGCCCTGCTGACGAGGTCGCTGCTCCTTGAACCATCTTTGCTTGATCCCTGCTGACGAGGTCGCGGCTCCCTGAACCATCTCTGCCTGAGCCCTGCTGACGAGGTCGCGGCTCCTTGAACCATCTTTGCTTGAGCCATGCTGACGAGGTCGCGGCTCCCCAAAAACTACCCAAAACACTCCGCTTATCACCGCTCAAGCCCTGCTGACCTGGTCGCGGCTCAAGGGTACTCTGGTCCGGCTGGACCAACGGCACTACCGAAACATCGTGGCTCGAGGAGGGTGAGTGGAACCCCCAGTACTATCAACATCGACAGCCGACCCGTATCCCCCGGCTCGAAGATTGAGAGCTGTGCGCCGGATATGCTGGTGCTGGTCCCCTGTACTGAGACTGTCCCGCTTGTTCCACCCCCTATGACCAAAGACTTACGAACCTTTTTACCCGAATGTAAATATATGACCTTTTAATCTGCAACCACCCTAAGAACTGCTGTTTGATAAAGAACTCGTTATCAGTACTCAATTGTGTGGTGTCCGTTTATAACGCAGTAGAAGTCCTGCGCGTACGATCTGGAAGGTGAAGTCCCCTCCTGCGAGGGTTTCACGCCTGTGCTCGGCAGCGCTCCTGGGAGAGGTGGGTCCTGGGGTGGTCCAGAGAACGCTCTCTGTCCCCCTGAGATCGCCCTTTCTAACAACCGCTATGTTAAGGTCTGTAAGCAAAGCGGTTGTCAGAACCGTTAAAGTTGGTGCAAGTGTATGTGGGTTGCACTCTACAACCCGGGGACAGGAGACCTCCAACCAGAACACATGGGCGGAACTGGTCCGCTCCAGGCGACAGAAGATGGCTCCCGATACGGCCGCCCAGACTGAACCAGAGGTTAGCGGTCTAGTCTCTGAGGCCGCGGCTGCAGGGGTGTAGGGAAGTCGCGCGAGCGCCTTTGCAGCGACGCACTTCACCGAGTCCCTAGAGCCGTTAAGTCGTTGTTACCAGTGCGTTTCGTCAGAGTTTCCAATTCCCCTTTCCCAGTGCTTAATTTCCACAGATACAAGGTCCAACGAGTATTAAAGAAGCATTTACAGCGAACTTGCCGTTTTTGCCTCGAGTGCAGGAAAACGTTCGAGGAAGCTGAGGAGATAAATTATCGTGACTCCGTTTGTCCTACGGAGCAGGTGTTCAGCTTTCGAGTTCCCTGAACGGGAGATAACAGCGAGATAGCAGCAACTCCAGAGCTAAGTGAAATTAAATAATAAATAGGAATTTGTGAGGAATACTTACCCAGTGCAAGTCGAGTTGTTAAAAAACCTGAAAAGAGAATGTTATTTCTATGAGAACCCTGAAAAACTGTATGAACTAATATACGTCAATTGAACCTTCAGTAAATACCTGGCAGGAATAGTAGGAGAGACATCATTCAAAGGATAGGTAACCTGCAAAGAAGAAAGACATGTAGTGCAAATATTATTCTGAAAATAAGGTGAACTGATATCTAGTCAGCAACATTGAATCCTGAATAAGAACACCCATGAGAAAGAAAATAATAAAATACATTGAATAAAGACACAGCAGGAAGAGCAGCAATTTCAGAAAGACAGAGAGAGAAAATACAGAACCCCAATTATAAAGTTTACTCTACAGATAGTGAAGTAAGTGCACTTACTAATTATCAAAATAAAACCCATAGAATAAATAGGCAAACGAAGCTAATGTTTGTTTTCATCTATAGTGACAACTAACTGTAGAGGGAGACCGAATACCATACTATCAGAAGAGAAGCAAGGTCACGGAGATCAAGGGTGGGTGAGATAATTTAGTAAGAAAAATTCAGTAGAGTAGAGTGAAAGAATAGGGAGTAATGTTATATTAAATTTAAGGTTCCACTAAAAGAAAAGACGATGTCTGCGGAGAGCTGACAAGGAACCATTCCGGACCAGTCTCTTCTTTGTTTGTTATTTTATCCAATTTCCCCCTTCCCTCTAGGTAATGGTTAGAGGGTTCTGAATAAGACCTACTGACATTGCCAAGTGGGATTTGGGAGCTTAGCATCTCTGTTCCTGTGCAAGATTTTGGAAGCCATATTGGATACAAGTAAGTTCTGACAGAGGTGGAGAAAGCGGAAAAAACGCCAACAGACCGATCTTTCCAAACGCCTTCCTGTTGTCTTATAGCCGTACCTGTCCGTCGGTACCTCGGGCTTAGTCCTAAGCCGAGGGGGAGGTACCAGACGGAACAGGAAGGCTGCTATTTATATCCTGGTAAGTTCATGTTCCTAATCGAACGTGCGGACCATTGTGGAAACATCAAGCGAACCGGAAGGTGAGTATACATCCGGCTCAGGCATGCTGTCATTGGACCATTCTGGTACATCATACGGATAAACAGAGTCGGACCATGTAGGGGCTGCAAAAACGCTCAACCCGGAAGTACTCTCTATATCCGGTTCGTACTTGCTCGAATACTAGTTTTGAAAGCAGGTGTGGTATTTGTTACGAGAAATGTCAAAACCCAGTTAACGAGCTGAGTTTCACATCTAACCTCATTGGTTACATTCAACTGCTTTTCTGACCAATAGAGTGGCGGAGATGGCCGAACCAAAATCAAAAGTGGACAAGATGCCTAAATACATCATTATTTCGCGAAATGCGGTTTGTAAACGTGGCACCGTACATGGTGATGTCTACTCGAAACCACGTATAGTAAATCTGAGGGCGTTTCCTTTTTGTAGCAAGTTTAAGGAAAACCGAAGGAATTTCAAGTTCTTACTCAGCAAACTGAGGGCGTTTCTTTTTAAGCAAATTTAGGGAAAACCGGAAGGATTTCAAGTTTCTACTCGGCACTCATTGGTTATGTCAAACTGCCCAACGTGGTGGCAGCGATGACTAAACCATGTGAGAAGAGTGCAATACTTGTAAAAATATTTTGCGGAATGCGGACCTGATTGTTAAGCGGGTTCTGAACATGATGCCAACATAGTTAGTTGTTTACACGAAGGCACTTACACAGTATCGGGCCTGGGCACTTAATGATCAGAATATATGTGAATACGGACCGATATGCATCATGACGGGCTTTATCAATCAGCTTATACACTCGGTTTTTATGGCTTACAAAATGTTGCTGTTGTAGCTGCAATTGTCATATGAATATATTCCATGTAATGCACACTCATGGTGACAACCTATGATATTAGAAAAAGGATATTTGAAAAAAGGGGGGCCTTATTCAACCATTATTCAAGTGTTTGCATGCTGTGAATAGAACCACGCAGAGTCGTGATATCATAGATTTTGCTCAGTGAAAAACAACAGCAGATCCATTCGAATGAGTGGCATCTTGTCTGCATTTACAATGTCTACAAATTGACTTGGACACATTAGAGATACATGGCGGCTCATGCACCTGTACCCTCACCAGTTGCATAATGCACCCAGCTGGAGGCGTGGCTGACCTATGCCATATGCAGTGGGTTGAAGGCTTGGCACAAAGGGATGTGTACCATGTCGACTCTTCACTTTTCTCTGTACCAAAACATGCAGCCTGCAGAGGTAGTATGTGTGTTAAGGTACAGGACCTCTAAGGGTTGCACAATATGTGCTGCAGCCCTTAGAGGCCTTCCTTTGTCACATTACCCTTTTATAAGGAACTTACATGTGGCCATATGTGCCGGTTAGACCTGGGGTTACCAGTCCACATGGAGTAGCCTGGCACAGAGTAGAAAGACTAATCTCAGAGGCAAATTGTGTACAGCTTGCATCACACCATGAACAATAACTCAATGTCCACTCACCAAAAACAAATGACACTACACCAGTTTAGAAAAATACCGGTACCTTTTATAAAAGTTATTTTCTGTTAAGCATAAAATGGTGCACATTCTGTATTTTTTCCCATCAGTTCTATGATTTACACCTGTTACCTTCAATTTGGCTATTCTCAGGTTGTTTAGTTATGGTTCAATGAAATACCATTTCACATTTAATCAGTTTAGCAACAATATGCCCCAGGACCATTTAGTGACCACAGTGTAGCTTATTCAGTTGGATTATCCAATGTAACTACCCAGCAGTTGCCAACTTTTACTCCTATGTTTCTCCCCTCCCCCTCCTTATTCTCTTTTCGAATGCGCGGGGTCAATACACATCCAGAATCTTGGGGGATTTTACCACACCCTGGCTCCTCTGGGTCACTTTACCAACCCGCCAGTATTAGCACTAGATTGGTTGAGTATCAAGTCACAAGTTCATCCCAAGTTCCCCGCTTACTAGTAGTTAGTGAGGCTGGTGCCTCCAATCAACCGCTTTCCACCACCAGCGCCGTAGTCCTGCGTCTACTCCCCTTACAGGCCAAATCGCTCTGCCTCACGCCTGCAGGAAGAGGGACGCACTCACTCACGGCACGCTGGTTGCACCTCACCTCCGCTCTTCACCAAGGCGCAGTTAACCGGTTTACTGAAGGTCCGCGCGATCGATCCTGCGCGGGAGATTAGTGTCTTCCTTGCGGCGGCGCCTTTCTCCTCAGGCAGCTGACAGGCCCTCCTCCGGCCCCGCCCGTCAGCAGCTAACTCATTGCTGTCGCTCCGCTTTCTGGGTGAAGTGTCTCCTCCTCTACGGGACCTGCGCAATGCCGGGCCACTATTCCTGCGCCACCTCGTTGACTCCGCTGACTCCAGCACAGCGATCCCGCTCTACACCCATGTACCTCAGAGAGGGGTAGATGACTTCGAGACAGCGCTTCTCAGTACAGGAGACAGGTGAGCACTACGGGGGTACCAGAGAAGGAAGTCTTTAGGAATGAATAAGGTTGAGGAATCCCCTCAGTTCCTAGGTCAGTCTGACGCTACCGGGTACCGGGCAGATCTCCCTGTTCCGCTCACCACTTCTCAGCAGTCTTACGATTTCACCCCAGCATCAGGTAAAAAGGTTCTGGTAACTCGTGAGGACCTTATGTCCAAATCAACCGAGTATAAATCAGTTGGGCCAGGTCTACGGTTAGCGGGTCGGTGACAGCAGTAAGGCAGCAATCCCTAGGGAAGGAAGTCAACCCTCTGTGTGTCCTAGCCCCTTAGCGCCACAGCCTGCACTCCCACTGGCTCAAAGGTCACTCCTCCACATCAACCCCTACTTCATCTAAAATGGCTGCCCTGGTTCTGGCCTTTTATAGGTTGGGCTCTGGCTACCAGAACCAGCCAGAAGGTTCTAGTACTTCCTAATAGAGTCCTATGGCCCTAGATCCTGAGGGAAAAATGTGGCAGTTACAAGCCACCATTTTGTGACTCTGTTTTCATCATTTTTAAGAGGGTGACTAGGCCTCAAAGAGTTAGAGGGGCAAGGTAGCACCTAACGCCTAGGACAACGCCAAAATTCTAGTGGACAAAAAAAATAGAAAACCACCCAAAGGGCTGCCAGGTCTAACAGTGCCAATTACAGGTACAAAGGTACAGTTTTGGGAAAGAACACAGGCCCTGGGAACTTGATTGGCAGGGACCCTGGGCACATCAAGTCAAAGTGCATCAGAAATCTGGCAAAAAGTGTGTGTGTGTCTATGGGGGGGGGGTTACTGTAACAGAAATCCAACTTCCTAGCATGAGGGTCCACACTTTAAATATAGCTTTTGAAGATGAGGAATGGAATAATGTCCTCAGCAGCTGTAACAAAGGATTAAGGGACTCTTGCCTTAAATTCAATGATTTAAAATACTACATCATTGGCATTGGTCCCTGTCTAAGTACATTCAGCTAAACTAAGTCCTGACCCCCTTTGTTGGCGTTGTGGGACTTTAGATTGTAATGTTAATAATATAGTATGGGAACGTCCATATCGTACATTTTGGTTTCAGATTGACAATTATTTGAAAATGCATTATTCTATAAATGTTTCTTTTTCAGACCGCTTGTCACTGTAACATAATATTTCAGACTTGCCACCCATTTTCACTCTTGCTTTTCAGTGGCTCCATTACGCGCTTAGTTTGGCAACAATTTACATTTTACGTTAATGTTATTCCGTGTTGAAATAATGATTCTGGTACTAAGTCTTTATCTTTTTGATTGTTATTACTGCATATTTTGTTCATCAACAAAGTTTTTTGTGTTTTGACTGCTTTGTGTACATTATTCAATGATTATGTACTGCTGAACAAAAAAAAATCGTGATAGAAATAAAATCTAACAATTCAGAAAGTTAATTTTCCAAAATGTGAAGGAAAATTAAGTACCCTGAGAAATGTCATGATTTTGAAATGTTTTAATGGGTGCATTTTATTGTTTTTTCCTTTTCCTCTTCTTTTATTATTGTTTTATGAAAGGGGGGGTGTCCATCACTGCAGCATGCCTCTGTCCGTCAGTCCGGGTCTGCTCCCTGGGGTGTCTCCATGTATCCATGGCCCGGCCACATACCCTCCCCTGGGGTAAAGGGGGGTGAAACAGGTTCATAAATAACAAGATGAGCAGAGTAAAGGATTAATTTCAGTTGTAAGATTTATTGAGGATTGAATCCCATCCAACCAGCAGGACAGCTTAGCTTGTAATAACAACCAGCTCATGCAAAGTTCTCTAGAACAATTCATATAGTAACATTCTAAAATAACAAGATGAGCAGAGTAAAAGATGAATTTCAGTTGTAAGATTTATTGAGGATTGAATCCCATCCAACCAGCAGGACAGCTTAGCTTGTAATAACAACCAGCTCATGCAAAGTTCTCTAGAACAATTCATATAGTAACATTCTAACATGACATACTAAAAGTTCTATGTAACATTCATTAAGTAACATTATAAAGCAAGATACCACATACCTCCCATCTTTATACAAACAAATAATAAAAAATACTAAAATAACTACTCACACATAGACATAAAGATACTAAGGTCTTTTCCCGACTCTTAAACATAGTCAGAAAGATACTGGGGTCTTTCTCCGACTCTTAAAGAACTTCGTTTCACAACATTTCCTTGAACAGCATCATCAATACATTTCGAGGAAGAATTTAACTTGTTTCTGACAACAACCACTCTATTTAAATTCCAAATGCGAAAATATTGGGTTTTACCAGCATTCCTGAATACTTTGATAACCTTAATTGGTTTCATAAATTTCGAATTAACACTTCCCATTAGACCAGGACGTTTTATCATGACTAAATCACCAACCATTAATTTAGTTGTTTTTACACTTTTCTTTGCATCAAAGTAACTCTTTCTTGCTTTAGCTTTCTCTTCCTCTTTTCTCATAACTTCATCTTCACTACATTTGCATTCCTTTCCTTTAAGTATAGCATACCTATTTACCCATCCTGATTCTATATTCGTGTTAGGAACTCTTCCTCTGAACAACAAGAAAGGAGTTTTACCTGTAGTTGAGTGAGGAAACAATCTGTACTCCTCAACTTTACTCATAACTTCTGACTTCCAATCCAGGGAAGCTGATTTTGAAAGAGATATAGAGTCTTTTAACAGATGGTTAAACCTCTTGATCATACCATTGGCCTCTGGATGATAAAGAGAGCATGTTTTATGGACAATACCTTTAGCGGAAAGAAACTTTTTCATCTCCTCTGATACAAGTTGAACCCCATTGTCTGACAACAAAGTATTAGGAATTCCTTCTCTTGAAAACAAATCTCTCAAACATCTTATAATATGTTTAGAGTCAATACATGTTAAAAAATACACGTCTGGCCATCACGAAAACATATCAATAATAGCTAAAATATAAGTTTGTGTTCCTTTTTTGGTAATAGGACCTACAATATCCAAAGCAACATCCTGCCAAGGTCCAGATGGACGTCTTCTTAACACCATGGGTTGTACACGAGTACATTTGGACTTATCACTCAATGAACATGCAACGCAATCACGTACAACTCTCTCCACCTGATTATCCATCCCTGGCCACCAATATGTCATGCGTAACCTTTCTTTGCACTTACACAATCCATCATGCGTAGAATGTACCATGTCTATCAATTCTTTCCTAAGAATTGTAGGCGGAATAACTCTAGTGCCACGAAACAATAATCCCTTATCAACAGAAAGTTCATTTCGCAATGACCAATAATTCCTGCAACCAACCGATCCTTCCTTGTTACTCACCCAACCTTTATTAATCAACTTCACCACTCCAATCAAAATTTCATCATGACGCATCTCTTCACACCATTTCTCTACAGAAATTATATTACGTTCCACAAAACAAACCCATTCATCACCATCCTCCACTTCATCATTCAGAGTCTGATGTCTCGGAATCAGACGGGAAAGCACATCAGCAACTTTGTTATCTAATCCTGGAATATAACGGGGCACAAAGTTATACTCCTGTAATCCAATTATCCACTTCTTTATTCTACTTGATATCAAATCAAGACCTTTTTTACTGAATATCTCAATCAAAGGTTTGTGATCTGTTCGTACCTCGAACTCAATTCCCCAAAGAAACTTCTTCAACTTTTTTATTGCCCAAAATACAGCCAAAGATTCTTGTTCCACTACTGAGTATCTTGTCTCAGGATCTCTCAGGGTACGAGACAAAAACATTACAGTTTGCATTTCATTAGGACCCATCTGTTGCAAAACTGCGCCCAAACCCTTTTCACTTGCATCCGTAATGAGTATTGGTTTCAAATGTGGGTTAAAACTACTGAGAGAAGGAGCAGACTTCAGTTTTCCTTTAATTTCTTGAAATTCATTTTCACACTCTTTAGACCATACAAACTCCACCCCTTTCTTCAGTAAAAGCCTCATATTTACAGCGCAATCAGCGAAATTTCTCACAAACTTCGAATAATATTCTACAACACGCAAAAATCTCATCAGATCACTCTTACAAGTAGGTGAACTCATCTCTTGAATTGTGTTTACCAACTCTGATTTAGGTTTCACACCTTCACTAGTGATGTTATGTCCTAAGTAATTTATTGAGTCTGTCTTAAACTTACAATTCTCTGCCTTAATTGTCAAATTATGCTCACACAATTTTCTTAAAACATTCTCAAGCCTCTCATCATGTTGAATCACATCATCACCATATATCAAAATGTCATATTGATATACATACATACCCTCCTGACCGTGTAAGACTTTTTCCATGACTCTCTGAAAAACAGAAGAGGCTGAAACTAAGCCAAAGGGCATGCGCCTAAATCTATAAGTGCCAAAGGGAGTTATAAAGGACGTCAAGTTCTTACACGAGTCATCTAACTCAATTTGGTGATATGCTGAGGTAAGGTCCATGGTGCTAAAGACCTTAGCACCCCCCAGCATCGCTAGCAACTCATTAATGTTAGGCAAAGGGTACTTGTCCACCACTACACATTTGTTTAACTGCCTCAAATCTATGCATAATCTTAAATCCCCATTGGATTTTCTCGCTGCTACGACCGGGGCCAACCACTCAGTCCCTTCAACATCCTCAATAATGCCACCATCTCTCAACTTCTCAATCTCCTTCTTCGTGTCATCTCTAACTGCAATGGGTACACTCCTCACTTTACAACTGACAGGAATAGTTCCCTCTTTTAATACTATTTTATGTTTGTATCCCTTCAAGCACCCCAACTCATTCCTAAACACCTTAGGATACTTTCTTTTTAATTCACTCACAAAGTTGAAAGTGAGATCAGATCCATTTGCTACAGAATTTACCACTTCTCTCAATTGAATTGGAGGATCAGCATTGGGATCTAAGTAAACCCCAAGATCACCCTGATGGAACCAACTTATCAAACTGTCTCCTTTCTTAGAAACATAAATTTTCCCTGAAACTAGTCTTTCCCTAAACTCGATAAGACCTATAAAATATCCATACAGCTTAATCAGTTCACTTCCATAGCCTAAGGGTTTAATGTCTGGTTTCAAAAGATTCACTTTTCCTTTCAAGTTTTTCAAATAAAATTCACCTGAAACGATAGTTATTCTCGTACCAGAGTCAAATAAAACTCTAGTGCTTGCTCCATCTAATAAAATATAATCATAGTGACTACTTTTTCTTTTTTCTCCATCAACCGCTTGTACTAAGATTTGTCAACATTCATATTCATCATTTTCTGACTGTTCACAGTCATTCTCAAATATTTCCACCTCTTTTACTTTATGTATGGGTTTAGTTTTGCATAAAGAAGTTACATGACCTATCTTCTTACATTTAACACATGTCAGATGCAAAGCCGGACACTTTTTATCATTCGCTAAGTGTCCCGTTTTCCCACACCTGAAACACTTAGCACCAGTCCACTTTTCTTTAACTGCTCCATTATGTGGCACAGAACCCTTCTGTTTCTCTTTAGACAAAGATTCCGCTCTAACCTTAACCTTACTATCTTGAACTTTGCAAACTTTATCTGAATCCTTCTTTAGCACTGCAACACACTTTATTGAATGTTCTATTCTTTTCGCAACACCTATAACTTAATCTAATGAAGGTTCATCTCGCATCTAGCAATTCCTCTCTCACTTTTTCCATACTACATCCAAACATAAATTGGTCACGGATCCTTTCATCAGTCAAATTGCCAAATTTGCATGAGGCAAGTTTCCTCAAGTATGTGATATAACCTTCAACAGTTTTGTCATCACCTTGCATTCTTTTCGCAAATTGATAGCGCTCCAGAATTGTGCTTACTTTAGGTAAGTAATGTAAACCTAATTTTTTTATACATATCTCATAATCATTGAGACCATTTTCTTCTTCTGCTGATAATTCAGGCAAATTATCGAAGACGTCTTGCCCTTCTGACCCTAAACAGTGCAATAACAATGATGACTTTCTTTCAGAACTGAGCGATGGTCCACAAACTCTCGCATATCTACCAAATACTACCTTCCATTTCTTCCAGGGAATAGGAGGATCACTAGGTACATTTAAAAAAAATGGTGCAGCAGTAACATTTTGCATTGTAATTAATTATGTAGCATATATATTGAATATATATATATTGTAAATAGAGGAAATTAAGCGTGTCCTGTAAAAGAAAATTATGTTATTGAATTTTACTGAAGTTTAATGAACGAAAATGAAATTAAATGAAATTGTGCCATTAAACTCTTCAATTGTAATGTTCCGTAAAAATCCACTAGATGGCACTGTTCCACAAGTTGATGTAGCTTAAAATGAGAACCAGTAAATAAAATCAACGTACTGAAGTCCGGAGAATGTTTGCTGATTGTTATTTGTTGATCGTTATTCTTTACTCACTGTTATGACCACGTCTTCTCGAAATCCAACACTCGTAAGTTCTAATGAGTTTCCGATGCTGAAAATGGTTGGCACGCAGTTACGTGATCACGCATCACCATTGTACGGAAGTCTTCAATGTTCGATAGGCAATAATAAAACTGCACATTCCGACCAACAACGAAGGTTGTTTATTACGTGACACCACTCTACGGAAGCCTCCAATGCTCAACAGAGCGCGTTCTGACCACAATGAAGATTCTCCCTTGGCAGAGGACACTTTCAAAAGAAAATGCCTGCTCGCGATGAATGCTCGAGGTGAGTGCCAGTTGCAATATGGACCGTTGAAACTTTGAACAATGCTCGATCACGATGACTTCCAGGTTTCAAATAATGCCGGATCACAGTAACTTTCCTGAAATACTTTACACTTTACAAACTTCATATAAGAAAATAATGTTTATTTGATTGCCACTGACAGTTTGCACACTCAATTAATTTCTGAAATCCAATCCATGACTGCAAACACGAGGATTTGTGGTAAAATCAACTGTTTAAACTTTTTTTTTAATAAATTCAGTTTCAGTCTCTTTTAACCAAGCTAATTCCTGCTAATCACCGCTGGCATAGAAAATATTGTGAAGAAAACATCATCAATAAGTCCACTTCTTAAAACAACTGTCCAGGATGAGCCCGCATCGATTACCACCCAACAAATTACATAATTGGCAATATGCGGCGAAAGCTCCCAATCCTTAAGCGCTATGAAGCATGAAATATATTTCTTCTTAATTTTGAATAAATCCACAGGAAAAATTATTATTCCTCACCCATTTTCTTTGTTGAGATTCCTCTTCTCCTTATTTTCCTCTGGCGACTGCGCCAGTGAAACAGGTTCATAAATAAGATGAGCAGATAAAAGATGAATTTCAGTTGTGAGATTTATTGAGGATTGAATCCCATCCAAGCAGCAGGACAGCTTAGCTGGTAATAACAAGCAGCTCATGCAAAGTTCTCTAGAACTATTCATATAGTAACATTCTAACATGACTAAAAGTTCTATGTCACATTCATTAAGTAAGATTATAAAGCAGGACACCACAGGGGGCAGCACAAGGTCTTGGGGTGCAGCAGTGGCTTCCAGCTGGGGGGGGGGCTCTGGCACGCACGTGCCCAGACTCAACAGATTCCGGCGCGGCCTCCTATTGGCCGAGGCTCCGGAAGTGCTGGGCTCGCGCCCCCTCGCGTGCTCTCGTGTCCGCTCTTTTCGTGCCCCCGGGGGATGTCTCGAGAACACGCTGCCTTGTTGTTCTACCGCGCCTTTAGGACTCTCGGGCTCCTATTGGACGAGACTCCGGAAGTGCTGGGCTCGCGGGCACTCGTGTCTGCCCTCTCCGTGCCCCCGGGGGACGTTCAGGGAAAAGATGCCCTGTTGTTCTAAAGCTCTGTTAGGACTCTCGGGCTCCTATTGGCCGACGCTCCGGAAGTGATGGGCTCGCGCCCCCTCGCGTGCACTCGTGTCAGCTCTTTTCGTGCCCCCGGGGGATGTCTCGAGAACACGCTGCCCTGTTGTTCTAAAGCTCCGTTAGGACTCTCGGGCTCCTATTGGCCGACGCTCCGGAAGTGGCTGCACCGCGCCCCTCGCGTGCGCACACACGTGTCCCACCCTCTCCAGTCCCCCTGGAGCCGCGGCCGGAAGTGCGCCTCCCTCACTGGTCCGTGCTGCGCCGCGGCCGGGCTCGCGGGTTCCGGCCTGGGGGCGGAGGCGGCTGAGACGTGGCTGCTGCGGCCGGGGCCGGAGGGGGCGGGCCGGGGAGAGGAGGGGCGGGGTCCGGGCGGGGCCCAGGGCTGGAGGCCGGAGCCGGGGAGGCTGGATGGCAGGGGCAGACTGGAGGAGCGCGGGGGAAGGTGAGGAGCGGGACCCGGCGGGGAGGGACCCTCATACAACCCCCCCCCCCGGGGAGGGACCCCCAGACTACACCCCCCCCGGGGAGGGACCCCCAGACTACACCCCCCCCCCGGGGAGGGACCCCCAGACTACACCCCCCCGGGGAGGGACCCCCAGACTACACCCCCCCCCGGGGAGGGACCCCCAGACTACACCCCCCCCGGGGAGCAGGACCCTCAGATTAACCCCCACCCCTTATTGGGAGCAGCCCCCCCCCGGCTATGACCCCCACCCACCCGTTGCTGAAGTTGTGCTGCCCCCCCCCCCCCTGTAAGAAAGCAGCGGGCCCCGCTGGTACTGACCCCCCCAACTTGCTGCAGTTACACTGCCCCCAACATTCACTCACAGTGACCGATCACTGCACCGACCCTCAGCAGAGCCCCCCCTGACTGACCCCCCGTCATCCCTGACTGAGCCCCCAGCAGAGCCCCCCCTTGACTGACCCCCTCCATCCCTGACTGACCCCCCAGCAGAGCCCCCCCCTGACTAACCCCCTCCATCCCTGACTGACCCCCTCCATCCCTGAATGACCCCCCAGCAGAGCATGCCCCTCCAGACTGACCCCTCCAACCCTTGACTGACCCCAGCAGAGCATGCCCCCAGACTGACCCCCTCCAATCCTAGCTGACCCCTCCCTACCTGAGCATGCCCTCAGACTGACCCCTCCCTAGCACAGCATGACCCTCCAGAGTGACCTCTTCCATCACACTGACCCCTCCAATCCAGACTGGTCCTTCAGACTGACCCCTCCATTGCAGAGCATCCCCCTCCATCCCGACCCCTCCAACCCTGACCAACCCTTCATTGCAGAGCATGCCCCTCCAGAGTGACCCCCCCCTCCATCCCTGACTGGCCTCTCTCTAGCAGAGCATGCCCCTCCAGACTGACCCCTCCAACCCTTGACTGACCCCCAGACTGACCCCACCAGAGCATGCCCCCAGACTGACCCCCTCCAATCCTAGCTGACCCCTCCCTACCTGAACATGCCCTCAGACTGACCCCTCCCTAGCACAGCATGACCCTCCAGAGTGACCTCTTCCATCACACTGACCCCTCCAATCCAGACTGGTCCTTCAGACTGACCCCTCCATTGCAGAGCATCCCCCTCCATCCCGACCCCTCCAACCCTGACCAACCCTTCATTGCAGAGCATGCCCCTCCAGAGTGACCCCCCCTCCATCCCTGACTGGCCTCTCTCTAGCAGAGCATGCCCCTCCAGACTGACCCCTCCAACCCTTAATGACTGACCATACCCCCTCTAACCCAGCCTCACTCCCCCCAACCGGACCCCTTCAACCCTGACTGACCATGCTCCAGTTACCCCCCCTCTAACCCAGCCTCACTCCCCCCAACCCAAACGGACCCCTTCAACCCTGACTGACCACGCTCCAGAGTTACCCCCCCTCTAACCCAGCCTCACTCCTCCTCAACCCAGACTGACTCCTCCCTAGCAGAGCATGCCCTTAAGAGCAACCACTTACCCCACACTGACCCACCAGACTGACCCCACCAGACTGACCCCCTCCATAGCAGCCCCCACCCATTCTTCAAACTGAACCCTATATCTCGCCTAACCCGACCCCTCAGCTCAGACAGACCCTACCCACTAGCATGCCCGTTCTGGTACACCCCTCCCATTCATGATAGCGCCATCCAAGCGCCAAAAGTCATTCCTGATTGCAGACTTTGCGCTACACAGGAAAGCTCTCTTCCAGACTCATCACGCCCCCATAGTGCACTACAACCCCATTCAAACATTCCATTAACTCTTGTCCTCCATGTACCCTTACTGACCCCATGCTCTACCCCTCTGCCCCCACGCCCTCCTGTGCCGCCTGTGACCCGTAGCTGTGCTTTTCTGACCTCTTGTTGCCTCTCCCTTACCCTGCTTTGCCCTCTTACAGGACTGCTTTGTCCTCCTCACCACCAACCCCCTGCTCTCCCTATGCTGTTGTATTCTGGTGCAGCCCAGTAGGGCCCCCCGACCTCTACTTCCGTTCCACACCTCCAAACCCCTAATTGTATCCCCAGTGTCGTAGCTCCTGACCTATGCTCTCCTTGACTCCTGGACCTCCACCCTTGACTCCTGGACCTCCACCCTTGACTCCTGGACTGCTCACCTTGACTCCTGGACTGCCCTGTGGACTCCTGGACTGCCCTGTGGACTCCTGGACTGCCCTGTGGACTCCTGGACTGCCCACCTTGACTCCTGGACTGCCCACCTTGACTCCTGGACTGCCCACCTTGACTCCTGGACTGCCCACCTTGACTCCTGGACTGCCCACCTTGACTCCTGGACTGCCCACCTTGACTCCTGGACTGCCCTGTGGACTCCTGGACTGCCCTGTGGACTCCTGGACTGCCCTGTGGACTCCTGGACTACCCTGTGGACTCCTGGACTGCCCTGTGGACTCCTGGACTGCCCTGTGGACTCCTGGACTGCCCTGTGGACTCCTTGTCTGCCCTGTGGACTCCTGGACTGCCCCTCCTTGACTCCTGGACTGCCCCTCCTTGACTCCTGGACTGCCCCTCCTTGACTCCTGGACTGCCCCTCCTTGACCCCTGGACTGCCCCTCCTTGACCCCTGGACTGCCCCTCCTTGACTCCTGGACTGCCCCTCCTTGACTCCTGGACTGCCCCTCCTTGGACTCCTGGACTGCCCCTCCTTGGACTCCTGGACTACCCCTCCTTGGACTCCTGGACTACCCCTCCTTGACTCCTGGACTACCCCTCCTTGACTCCTGGACTACCCCTCCTTGACTGCCCCCCTTGACTCCTGGACTGCCCCCCTTGACTCCTGGACTGCCCCTCCTTGGACTCCTGGACTGCCCCTCCTTGGACTCCTGGACTGCCCCCTCCTTGGACTCCTGGACTGCCCCCCCTTGACTCCTGGACTGCCCCCCCTTGACTCCTGGACTGGCCCCCCTTGGACTCCTGGACTGCCCCTCTTGGACTCCTGGACTGCCCCCCTTGGACTCCTGGACTGCCCCCCTTGGACTCCTGGACTGCCCCCCTTGGACTCCTGGACTGCCCCCCTTGGACTCTTGGACTCCTGGACTGCCCCCCTTGGACTCCTGGACTGCCCCCCTTGGACTCCTGGACTGCCCCTCCTTAGACCCCTGGACTGCCCCCCTTGACTCCTGGACTGCCCCCAATGACTCCTGGACTGCCCCCCATGACTCCTGGACTGCCCCCCCATGACTCCTGGACTGCCCCCCCATGACTCCTGGACTGCCCCCCCATGACTCCTGGACTGCCCTCCTTGACTCATGGACTGGCCCTCCTTGACTCATGGACTGCCCCTCCTTGACTGCCCCCCTTGGACTCCTGGACTGCCCTCATTGGACTCCTGGACTGCCCCTCCTTGACTCCTGGACTGCCCCTCCTTGACCCCTGGACTGCCCTCCTTGGACTCCTGGACTGCCCTCCTTGGACTCCTGGACTGCCCTCCTTGGACTCCTGGACTGCCCTCCTTGGACTCCTGGACTGCCCCCCTTGGACTCCTGGACTGCCCCCCTTGGACTCCTGGACTGCCCCCCTTGGACTCCTGGACTGCCCCCCTTGGACTCCTGGACTGCCCCCCTTGGACTCCTGGACTGCCCCCCTTGACTCCTGGACTGCCCCCCCACGACTCCTGGACTGCCCCTCCTTGGACTCCTGGACTGCCCTCCTTGTCTCATGGACTGCCCTCCTTGACTCCTGGACTGCCCCCCCATGACTCATGGACTGCCCCCCCATGACTCCTGGACTGCCCCCCCATGACTTCTGGACTGCCCCCCCATGACTCCTGGACTGCCCTCCTTGACTCCTGGACTGCCCCTCCTTGACCCCTGGACTGTCCTGTGGACTCCTGGACTGCCCTCCTTGACTGCCCTCCTTGACTCCTGGACTGCCCTCCTTGACTCCTGGACTGCCCCTCCTTGACTCATGGACTGCCCCTCCTTGACTCATGGACTGCCCCCCTTGGACTCCTGGACTGCCCTCCTTGGACTTCTGGACCGCCCCTCCTTGACTCCTGGACTGCCCTCCTTGACTCCTGGACTGCCCCTCCTTGACCCCTGGACTGTCCTGTGGACTCCTGGACTGCCCTCCTTGACTGCCCTCCTTGACTCCTGGACTGCCCCCCTTGACTCCTGGACTGCCCCTCCTTGACTCCTGGACTGCCCCCCTTGGACTCCTGGACTGCCCTCCTTGGACTTCTGGACCACCCCTCCTTGACTCCTGGACTGCCCTCCTTGGACTTCTGGACCGCCCCTCCTTGGACTCCCTGGACTGCCCCCCTTGACTCCTGGACTGCCCCTCCTTGACTCCTGGACTGCCCCTCCTTGACTCCTGGACTGCCCCTCCTTGACTCCTGGACTGCCCCCCTTGACTCCTGGACTGCCCCTCCTTGACTTCTGGACTGGCCCTCCTTGACTCCAGGACTGCCCTCTGGACTCCTGGACTGCCCTCCTTGATCCCTGGACTGCCCCCTCCTTGACTCCTGGACTGCCCCCTCCTTGACTCCTGGACTGCCCCCTCCTTGACTCCTGGACTGCCCCCTCCTTGACTCCTGGACTGCCCCCTCCTTGACTCCTGGACTGCCCCCTCCTTGACTCCTGGACTGCCCCCTCCTTGACTCCTGGACTGCCCCCTCCTTGACTCCTGGACTGCCCCTCCTTGGACTCCTGGACTGCCCCTCCTTGGACTCCTGGACTACCCCTCCTTGGACTCCTGGACTACCCCTCCTTGACTCCTGGACTACCCCTCCTTGACTCCTGGACTACCCCTCCTTGACTGCCCCCCTTGACTCCTGGACTGCCCCCCTTGACTCCTGGACTGCCCCTCCTTGGACTCCTGGACTGCCCCTCCTTGGACTCCTGGACTGCCCCCTCCTTGGACTCCTGGACTGCCCCCCCTTGACTCCTGGACTGCCCCCCCTTGACTCCTGGACTGGCCCCCCTTGGACTCCTGGACTGCCCCTCTTGGACTCCTGGACTGCCCCCCTTGGACTCCTGGACTGCCCCCCTTGGACTCCTGGACTGCCCCCCTTGGACTCCTGGACTGCCCCCCTTGGACTCTTGGACTCCTGGACTGCCCCCCTTGGACTCCTGGACTGCCCCCCTTGGACTCCTGGACTGCCCCTCCTTAGACCCCTGGACTGCCCCCCTTGACTCCTGGACTGCCCCCAATGACTCCTGGACTGCCCCCCATGACTCCTGGACTGCCCCCCCATGACTCCTGGACTGCCCCCCCATGACTCCTGGACTGCCCCCCCATGACTCCTGGACTGCCCTCCTTGACTCATGGACTGGCCCTCCTTGACTCATGGACTGCCCCTCCTTGACTGCCCCCCTTGGACTCCTGGACTGCCCTCATTGGACTCCTGGACTGCCCCTCCTTGACTCCTGGACTGCCCCTCCTTGACCCCTGGACTGCCCTCCTTGGACTCCTGGACTGCCCTCCTTGGACTCCTGGACTGCCCTCCTTGGACTCCTGGACTGCCCCCCTTGGACTCCTGGACTGCCCCCCTTGGACTCCTGGACTGCCCCCCTTGGACTCCTGGACTGCCCCCCTTGGACTCCTGGACTGCCCCCCTTGGACTCCTGGACTGCCCCCCTTGACTCCTGGACTGCCCCCCCACGACTCCTGGACTGCCCCTCCTTGGACTCCTGGACTGCCCTCCTTGTCTCATGGACTGCCCTCCTTGACTCCTGGACTGCCCCCCCATGACTCATGGACTGCCCCCCCATGACTCCTGGACTGCCCCCCCATGACTTCTGGACTGCCCCCCCATGACTCCTGGACTGCCCTCCTTGACTCCTGGACTGCCCCTCCTTGACCCCTGGACTGTCCTGTGGACTCCTGGACTGCCCTCCTTGACTGCCCTCCTTGACTCCTGGACTGCCCTCCTTGACTCCTGGACTGCCCCTCCTTGACTCATGGACTGCCCCTCCTTGACTCATGGACTGCCCCCCTTGGACTCCTGGACTGCCCTCCTTGGACTTCTGGACCGCCCCTCCTTGACTCCTGGACTGCCCTCCTTGACTCCTGGACTGCCCCTCCTTGACCCCTGGACTGTCCTGTGGACTCCTGGACTGCCCTCCTTGACTGCCCTCCTTGACTCCTGGACTGCCCCCCTTGACTCCTGGACTGCCCCTCCTTGACTCCTGGACTGCCCCCCTTGGACTCCTGGACTGCCCTCCTTGGACTTCTGGACCACCCCTCCTTGACTCCTGGACTGCCCTCCTTGGACTTCTGGACCGCCCCTCCTTGGACTCCCTGGACTGCCCCCCTTGACTCCTGGACTGCCCCTCCTTGACTCCTGGACTGCCCCTCCTTGACTCCTGGACTGCCCCTCCTTGACTCCTGGACTGCCCCCCTTGACTCCTGGACT
This sequence comes from Lissotriton helveticus, assembly GCF_964261635.1. Classification (NCBI taxonomy): domain Eukaryota; kingdom Metazoa; phylum Chordata; class Amphibia; order Caudata; family Salamandridae; genus Lissotriton; species Lissotriton helveticus. The sequence continues at coordinate 496,512,860 of NC_136062.1, forward strand.
GCCCCTCCTTGACTTCTGGACTGGCCCTCCTTGACTCCAGGACTGCCCTCTGGACTCCTGGACTGCCCTCCTTGATCCCTGGACTGCCCCCTCCTTGACTCCTGGACTGCCCCCTCCTTGACTCCTGGACTGCCCCCTCCTTGACTCCTGGACTGCCCCCTCCTTGACTCCTGGACTGCCCCCTCCTTGACTCCTGGACTGCCCCCTCCTTGACTCCTGGACTGCCCCCTCCTTGACTCCTGGACTGCCCCCTCCTTGACTCCTGGACTGCCCCCTCCTTGACTCCTGGACTGCCCCCTCCTTGACTCCTGGACTGCCCCCTCCTTGACTCCTGGACTGCCCCCTCCTTGACTCCTGGACTGCCCCCTCCTTGACTCCTGGACTGCCCCCTCCTTGACTCCTGGACTGCCCCCTCCTTGACTCCTGGACTGCCCCTCCTTGACTCCTGGACTGCCCCTCCTTGACTTCTGGACCGCCCCCCTTGGACTCCCTTGACTGCCCCCCTTGACTCCTGGACTGCCCCCCTTGACTCCTGGACTGCCCCTCCTTGACTGCCCCTCCTTGACTCCTGGACTGCCCCTCCTTGACTTCTGGACCGCCCCCCTTGGACTCCCTGGACTGCCCCCCTTGACTGCCCCCCTTGTATGCTGGACTGCCCCTCCTTGACTCCTGGACTGCCCCTCCTTGACTTCTGGACCGCCCCCCTTGGACTCCCTTGACTGCCCCCCTTGACTCCTGGACTGCCCCCCTTGACTCCTGGACTGCCCCTCCTTGACTCCTGGACTGCCCCTCCTTGACTCCTGGACTGCCCCTCCTTGACTTCTGGACCGCCCCCCTTGGACTCCCTGGACTGCCCCCTTTGACTGCCCCCCTTGTATGCTGGACTGCCCCTCCTTGACTTCTGGACCGCCCCCCTTGGACTCCCTTGACTGCCCCCCTTGACTCCTGGACTGCCCCCCTTGACTCCTGGACTGCCCCTCCTTGACTCCTGGACTGCCCCTCCTTGACTTCTGGACCGCCCCCCTTGGACTCCCTGGACTGCCCCCCTTGACTGCCCCCCTTGTATGCTGGACTGCCCCTCCTTGACTCCTGGACTGCCCCTCCTTGACTTCTGGACCGCCCTCCTTGACTCCTGGACTGCCCTCCTTGACTCCTGGACTGCCCTCCTTGACTCCTGGACTGCCCTCCTTGACTCCTGGACTGCCCTCCTTGACTCCTGGACTGCCCTCCTTGACTCCTGGACTGCCCTCCTTGACTGCTGGACTGCCCCCCTTGACTCCGGAACTGCCCCTCTTGACTCCGGAACTGCCCTCCTTGACTCCTGGACTGCCCTCCTTGACTTCTGGACCGCCCCCCTTGGACTCCCTGGACCGCCCCCCTTGGACTCCCTGGACTGCCCCCCTTGACTCCTGGACTGCCCCTCCTTGACTCCCCCTCCTTGACTTCTGGACCGCCCCCCTTGGACTCCCTGGACTGCCCCCCTTGACTCCTGGACTGCCCCTCCTGGACTGCCCCTCCTGGACTGCCCCTCCTTGACTCCTGGACTGCCCCTCCTTGACTTCTGGACCGCCCCCCTTGGACTCCCTGGACTGCCCCCCTTGACTCCTGGACTGCCCCTCCTTGGACTCCTGGACTGCCCCTCCTTGGACTCCTGGACTGCCCCTCCTTGACTCCTGGACTGCCCCTCCTTGACTCCTGGACTGCCCCTCCTTGACTTCTGGACCGCCCCCCTTGACTCCTGGACTGCCCCTCCTTGGACTCCTGGACTGCCCCTCCTTGGACTCCTGGACTGCCCCTCCTTGACTCCTGGACTGCCCCTCCTTGACTCCTGGACTGCCCCCCTTGGACTCCTGGACTGCCCCCCTTGGACTCCTGGACTGCCCCTCCTTGACTGCCCCTCCTTGACTCCTGGACTGCCCTCCTTGGACTCCTGGACTGCCCCTCCTTGACTCCTGGACTGCCCCCCTTGGACTCCTGGACTGCCCCCCTTGGACTCCTGGACTGCCCCTCCTTGACTGCCCCTCCTTGACTCCTGGACTGCCCCTCCATGACTCCTGGACTGCCCTCCTTGACTCCTGGACTGCCCCTCCTTGGACTCCTGGACTGCCCCTCCTTGGACTCCTGGACTGCCCCTCCTTGACTCCTGGACTGCCCCCCTTGGACTCCTGGACTGCCCCCCTTGGACTCCTGGACTGCCCCTCCTTGACTGCCCCTCCTTGACTCCTGGACTGCCCTCCTTGACTCCTGGACTGCCCTCCTTGGACTCCTGGACTGCCCTCCTTGGTCTCCTTGACTGCCCTCCTTGACTCCTGGACTGCCCTCCTTGAGCCATCCTTTCAAAGCTTTATATGGTTGACTATATGTGTTGTTATCTTACACAGGTTTTCCAGTCACTTGTAACCATTTGAGATGTACTGCCCTGCGCGCTCCTGCATGAGTGCGCACTGAACCCTATCTGCTCTTCCATGAGGGCTCACCCTGTATGCTCTTTCCTTAGTGACTGTCCACAGGTCCCTTGTTTAATCGTTCCTTATTTCCTGTACACTGTAACCCTGTGCTGTTTCCTTAGCACCTGCACACAGTAACACTGTGCTGTTGTGCCTGTACTCTGTAACCCTGTATGCTCTGTGTGCTGTTTCCTTAGCACCTGCACACTGTAACCCTGTGCTGTTTCTTTTGTGCCTGTACACTGTGTCCTCTATCCATGTTGCTTCTCTCACATTTACAGTGTACTTTTTGCCTGAATTAACTGTGCCCTCTGTCCATGTTTCTTCTCCGCATTATCTATGTAATTTCTACCTCCAGAATTAGCTAAGCCCTCTGTCCATGTGTCTTCTCCGCATTAGCTGCGTAGTTTCTGCCTCCTGAACTACCTGTGCCCTCTGTCCATGTGTCTTCTCCGCATTAGCTGTGTAGTTTCTACCTCCTGAACTAACGGTTCCCTCTGTCCATGTTTCTTCTCCGTATTAGCTGTGTAGTTTCTACTTCCTGAACTAACTGTGCCCTCTGTCCGTGTGTCTTCTCCGCATTAGCTGCGTAGTTTCTACCTCCTGAACTAACTGTGCCCTCTATCCATGTTGCTTCTCTCACATTTACAGTGTACTTTCTGCCTGAATTAACTGTGCCCTCTGTCCATGTTTCTTCTCCGCATTATCTATGTAATTTCTACCTCCAGAATTAGCTAAGCCCTCTGTCCATGTGTCTTCTCCGCATTAGCTGCGTAGTTTCTGCCTCCTGAACTACCTGTGCCCTCTGTCCATGTGTCTTCTCCGCATTAGCTGTGTAGTTTCTACCTCCTGAACTAACGGTTCCCTCTGTCCATGTTTCTTCTCCGTATTAGCTGTGTAGTTTCTACTTCCTGAACTAACTGTGCCCTCTGTCCGTGTGTCTTCTCCGCATTAGCTGCGTAGTTTCTACCTCCTGAACTAACTGTGCCCTCTATCCATGTTGCTTCTCTCACATTTACAGTGTACTTTCTGCCTGAATTAACTGTGCCCTCTGTCCATGTTTCTTCTCCGCATTATCTATGTAATTTCTACCTCCAGAATTAGCTAAGCCCTCTGTCCATGTGTCTTCTCCGCATTAGCTGCGTAGTTTCTGCCTCCTGAACTAACTGTGCCCTCTGTCCATGTGTCTTCTCCGCATTAGCTGTGTAGTTTCTACCTCCTGAACTAACGGTTCCCTCTGTCCATGTTTCTTCTCCGCATTAGCTGTGTAGTTTCTACTTCCTGAACTAACTGTGCCCTCTGTCCGTGTGTCTTCTCCGCATTAGCTGCGTAGTTTCTACCTCCTGAACTAACTGGGCCCTCTGTCCATGTTTCTTCTCCGCATTAGCTGTGTAGTTTCTACTTCCTGAACTAACTGTGCCCTCTGTCCGTGTGTCTTCTCCGCATTAGCTGCGTAGTTTCTACCTCCTGAACTAACTGGGCCCTCTGTCCATGTTTCTTCTCCGCATTAGCTGTGTAGTTTCTACTTCCTGAACTAACTGTGCCCTCTGTCCATGTGTCTTCTCCGCATTAGCTGCGTAGTTTCTACCTCTTGAACTAACTGTGCCCTCTGTCCATGTTTCTTCTCCGCATTAGCTGCGTAGTTTCTGCCTCCTGAACTAACGGTGCCCTCTGTCCATGTTTCTTCTCCGCATTAGCTGTGTAGTTTCTACCTCCTGAACTAACGGTGCCCTCTGTCCATGTGTCTTCTCCGCATTAGCTGTGTAGTTTCTACCTCCTGAATTAACTGTGCCCTCTGTTCATGTTTCTTCTCCCACATTAGCTGTAGTTTCTACCTCCTGAATTAACTGTGCCCTCTGTCCATGTGTCTTCTCCGCATTAGCTGCGTAGTTTCTACCTACTGAATTAACTGTGCCCTCTGTTCATGTTTCTTCTCCCACATTAGCTGTAGTTTCTACCTCCTGAATTAACTGTGCCCTCTGTCCATGTGTCTTCTCCGCATTAGCTGCGTAGTTTCTACTTCCTGAACTAACTGTTCCCTCTGTCCATGTGTCTTCTCCGCATTAGCTGTGTAGTTTCTACCTCCTGAACTAACTGTGCCCTCTGTCCATGTGTCTTCTCCGCATTAGCTGTGTAGTTTCTACCTCCTGAACTAACGGTTCCCTCTGTCCATGTTTCTTCTCCGCATTAGCTGTGTAGTTTCTACTTCCTGAACTAACTGTGCCCTCTGTCCGTGTGTCTTCTCCGCATTAGCTGCGTAGTTTCTACCGCCTGAACTAACTGGGCCCTCTGTCCATGTTTCTTCTCCGCATTAGCTGTGTAGTTTCTACTTCCTGAACTAACTGTGCCCTCTGTCCATGTGTCTTTTCCGCATTAGCTGCGTAGTTTCTACCTCCTGAACTAACTGTGCCCTCTGTCCATGTTTCTTCTCCGCATTAGCTGCGTAGTTTCTGCCTCATGAACTAACGGTGCCCTCTGTCCATGTTTCTTCTCCGCATTAGCTGCGTAGTTTCTACCTCCTGAACTAACGGTGCCCTCTGTCCATGTTTCTTCTCCGCATTAGCTGTGTAGTTTCTACTTCCTGAACTAACTGTGCCCTCTGTCCGTGTGTCTTCTCCGCATTAGCTGCGTAGTTTCTACCGCCTGAACTAACTGTGCCCTCTGTCCGTGTGTCTTCTCCGCATTAGCTGCGTAGTTTCTACCGCCTGAACTAACTGGGCCCTCTGTCCATGTTTCTTCTCCGTATTAGCTGCGTAGTTTCTACTTCCTGAACTAACTGTGCCCTCTGTCCATGTGTCTTCTCCGCATTAGCTTCGTAGTTTCTACCTCCTGAACTAACTGTGCCCTCTGTCCATGTTTCTTCTCCGCATTAGCTGCGTAGTTTCTGCCTCCTGAACTAACTGTGCCCTCTGTCCATGTGTCTTCTCCGCCTTAGCTGTGTAGTTTCTACCTCCTGAACTAACTGTGCCCTCTGTCCATGTGTCTTCTCCGCATTAGCTGTGTAGTTTCTACCTCCTGAACTAACTGTCCCCTCTGTCCATGTTTCTTCTCCGCATTAGCTGCGTAGTTTCTGCCTCCTGAACTAACTGTGCCCTCTGTCCATGTGTCTTCTCCGCATTAGCTGTGTAGTTTCTACCTCCTGAACTAACTGTGCCCTCTGTCCATGTTTCTTCTCCGCATTAGCTGCTTAGTTTCTGCCTCCTGAACTAACGGTGCCCTCTGTCCATGTGTCTTCTCCGCATTAGCTGTGTAGTTTCTACCTCCTGAACTAACTGTGCCCTCTGTCCATGTTTCTTCTCCCACATTAGCAGTGTCGTTTCGGCCTCCTGAACTAACTGTGCCCTCTGTCCATGTTTCTTCTCCGCATTAGCTGTGTAGTTTCTACCTCCTGAACTAACTGTGCCCTCTGTCCATGTGTCTTCTCCGCATTAGCTGCGTAGTTTCTACCTCCTGAACTAACTGTGCCCTCTGTTCATGTTTCTTCTCCGCATTAGATGCGTAGTTTCTGCCTCCTGAACTAACTGTGCCCTCTGTCCATGTGTCTTCTCCGCATTAGCTGTGTAGTTTCTACCTCCTGAACTAACTGTGCCCTCTGTCCATGTGTCTTCTCCGCATTAGCTGTGTAGTTTCTACCTCCTGAATTAACTGTGCCCTCTGTTCATGTTTCTTCTCCCACATTAGCTGTAGTTTCTACCTCCTGAATTAACTGTGCCCTCTGTCCATGTGTCTTCTCCGCATTAGCTGTGTAGTTTCTACCTCCTGAATTAACTGTGCCCTCTGTCCATGTTTCTTCTCCACATTAGCAGTGTCGTTTCGGCCTCCTGAATTAACTGCGCCCTCTGTCCATGTTTCTTCTCCCACATTAGCTGTATTTTCTACCTCCTGAATTAACTGTGCCCTCTGTCCATATGTCTTCTCCGCATTAGCTGTGTAGTTTCTACCTCCTGAATTAACTGTGCCCTCTGTCCATGTTTCTTCTCCCACATTAGCTGTAGTTTCTACCTCCTGAATTAACTGTGCCCTCTGTCCATGTTTCTTCTCCCACATAAGCTGTAGTTTCTACCTCCTGAATTAACTGTGCCCTCTGTTCATGTTTCTTCTCCCACATTAGCTGTAGTTTCTACCTCCTGAATTAACTGTGCCCTCTGTCCATGTTTCTTCTCCACATTAGCAGTGTCGTTTCGGCCTCCTGAATTAACTGTGCCCTCTGTTCATGTTTCTTCTCCGCATTAGCTGTGTAGTTTCTGCCTCCTGAACTAACTGTGCCCTCTGTCCATGTGTCTTCTCCACATTAGCAGTGTCGTTTCGGCCTCCTGAATTAACTGTGCCCTCTGTCCATGTGTCTTCTCCACATTAGCAGTGTCGTTTCGGCCTCCTGAATTAACTGCGCCCTCTGTCCATGTTTCTTCTCCACATTAGCAGTGTCGTTTCAGCCTCCTGAATGAACTGTGCTCTCTTTCCCAGTCGATTGCTGCTGCTTTTTGTGAGCTTATTTATGGAGGATCAGCTCCTGCATTAACTGTGCACTATGTACCCGGCATTAGCCGCACATTAAGGATGTGGATGCTTTCTTCAGCTTCTGCCCCTTCATGAGTTGTATTTCTTCCAGTGACTCATCAGTGGTGTCCAGGATAGAGTGGATCTTAGGATGGTGTCAGGCCACGCTCTCCGAGCTGTCCCTCCTCTTCTTCTGATCCAGGTTCTGGGCTGCTGGACCTGCACCCCCAGCTTGACTCGACGTTGTGAGAAGGATGCTTCATCGTGGGAGGACCTCTTCAGCGAGGAGCGGCTGGATGCCTGGCTCTGCTCCCTGATTGGTTCCATGTTGGTGGGGCTCAGTGGAGTTCTTCCCCTACTGGTGATCCCCATTGAGGCCGGAGCAGCACTGAAGTCTGACGGTAAGGGCACGCGCTCTCCTCTTAGCCACTGGCTCAAAAGACTCTGATGTACCTGTCACTAGTCACACTCCGCCTCCGCTTCTCCTCTTAGGTGGGTCCCAGCGCTTGAAGCAGCTCTTAAGCTTTGCAATCGGTGGTCTTCTAGGAGACGTGTTCCTGCATCTTCTCCCGGAGGCATGGGCCTACACCTGCAGCGCCACCATAGGTGAGACATTTCAACCATGACTTTTTCTCTATAAGTCGCCGAGACAAGCATAGCACGAGCTCTTTTCAGATTGTACCAACCTACCTCAGAAATGGATATAAGACCACTCCTCATGATCAGAGAAGGGAGAAGAACCAGGAAAGAGCTTTGCAGAGATACTGAAAATAGATCCCTCACCATTAAAATCACTTTATTGATGGAATTGGCATTTAGGTTCTTTCTGCACTTTATGGCAACCGTTTCCCCTACCAGGCCCCGGGCTTCTCTCTTCTTGAGGGGCGAACCAGAGGCTAGAGACGGAGGGACTCATTGCTGCAGAGACTGAAGGGGCTGACCTGAGGCTAGAGAGGGAGGGAGGGAGGGACTCATTGCTTCAGAGACTGAAGGGGCTGACCTGAGGCTAGAGAGGGGGGAGGGACTCATTGCTGCAGAGACTGAAGGGGCTGACCTGAGGCTAGAGAGGGGGGGAGGGACTCATTGCTGCAGAGACTGAAGGGGCTGACCTGAGGCTAGAGAGGGGGGGAGGGAGGGACTCATTGCTGCAGAGACTGAAGGGGCTGACCTGAGGCTAGAGAGGGGGGGGAGGGACTCATTGTTGCAGAGACTGAAGGGGCTGACCTGAGGCTAGGGAGGGAGGGACTCATTGCTGCAGAGACTGAAGGGGCTGACCTGAGGCTAGAGAGGGGGGGAGGGACTCATTGCTGCAGAGACTGAAGGGGCTGACCTGAGGCTAGAGAGGGAGGGAGGGAGGGACTCATTGCTGCAGAGACTGAAGGGGCTGACCTGAGGCTAGAGAGGGAGGGGGAGGGACTCATTGCTGCAGAGACTGAAGGGGCTGACCTGAGGCTAGAGGGGGGAGGGACTCATTGCTGCAGAGACTGAAGGGGCTGACCTGAGGCTAGAGAGGGGGAGGGACTCATTGCTGCAGAGACTGAAGGGGCTGACCTGAGGCTAGAGAGGGGGGGAGGGACTCATTGCTGCAGAGACTGAAGGGGCTGACCTGAGGCTAGAGGGGGGGAGGGAGGGACTCATTGCTGCAGAGACTGAAGGGGCTGACCTGAGGCTAGAGAGGGGGGGAGGGACTCAATGCTGCAGAGACTGAAGGGGCTGACCTGAGGCTAGAGAGGGAGGGAGGGAGGGACTCATTGCTGCAGAGACTGAAGGGGCTGACCTGAGGCTAGAGAGGGAGGGAGGGAGGGACTCATTGCTGCAGAGACTGAAGGGGCTGACCTGAGGCTAGAGAGGGGGGGGGAGGGACTCATTGCTGCAGAGACTGAAGGGGCTGACCTGAGGCTAGAGAGGGAGGGAGGGAGGGACTCATTGCTGCAGAGACTGAAGGGGCTGACCTGAGGCTAGAGAGGGAGGGGGGGAGGGACTCATTGCTGCAGAGACTGAAGGGGCTGACCTGAGGCTAGAGAGGGAGGGAGGGACTCATTGCTGCAGAGACTGAAGGGGCTGACCTGAGGCTAGAGAGGGAGGGGGGAGGGACTCATTGCTGCAGAGACTGGAGGGGCTGACCTGAGGCTAGAGAGGGAGGGAGGGAGGGACTCATTGCTGCAGAGACTGAAGGGGCTGACCTGAGGCTAGAGAGGGGGGAGGGAGGGACTCATTGCTGCAGAGACTGAAGGGGCTGACCTGAGGCTAGAGAGGGAGGGAGGGAGGGACTCATTGCTGCAGAGACTGAAGGGGCTGACCTGAGGCTAGAGAGAGGGGGGAGGGAGGGACTCATTGCTGCAGAGACTGAAGGGCTGACCTGAGGCTAGAGAGGGAGGGAGGGAGGGGACTCATTGCTGCAGAGACTGAAGGGGCTGACCTGAGGCTAGAGAGGGAGGGAGGGAGGGACTCATTGCTGCAGAGACTGAAGGGGCTGACCTGAGGCTAGAGAGGGGGGACTCATTGCTGCAGAGACTGAAGGGGCTGACCTGAGGCTAGAGAGGGGGAGGAGGGACTCATTGCTGCAGAGACTGAAGGGGCTGACCTGAGGCTAGAGAGGGAGGAGGGAGGGACTCATTGCTGCAGAGACTGAAGGGGCTGACCTGAGGCTAGAGAGGGAGGGAGGGAGGGACTCATTGCTGCAGAGACTGAAGGGGGCTGACCTGAGGCTAGAGAGGGGGAGGGACTCATTGCTGCAGAGACTGAAGGGGCTGACCTGAGGCTAGAGAGGGGGGAGGGACTCATTGCTGCAGAGACTGGAGGGGCTGACCTGAGGCTAGAGAGGGAGGGAGGGAGGGACTCATTGCTGCAGAGACTGAAGGGGCTGACCTGAGGCTAGAGAGAGGGGGGAGGGAGGGACTCATTGCTGCAGAGACTGAAGGGGCTGACCTGAGGCTAGAGAGAGGGGGGAGGGAGGGGACTCATTGCTGCAGGGACTGAAGGGGCTGACCTGAGGCTAGAGAGAGGGGGGAGGGAGGGACTCATTGCTGCAGAGACTGAAGGGGCTGACCTGAGGCTAGAGAGGGAGGGACTCATTGCTGCAGAGACTGAAGGGGCTGACCTGAGGCTAGAGAGGGAGGGACTCATTGCTGCAGAGACTGAAGGGGCTGACCTGAGGCTGGGGGGGGAGGGAGGGAGGGACTCATTGCTGCAGAGACTGAAGGGGCTGACCTGAGGCTAGAGAGGGAGGGGGGAGGGACTCATTGCTGCAGAGACTGAAGGGGCTGACCTGAGGCTAGAGGGGAAGGGACTCATTGCAGCAGAGACTGAAGGGGCTGACCTGAGGCTAGAGAGTGAGGGAGGGGGGGGGACTCATTGCTGCAAAGACTGAAGGGGCTGACCTGAGGCTAGAGAGGGGGGGAGGGACTCATTGCTGCAGAGACTGAAGGGGCTGACCTGAGGCTAGAGAGGGGGGGGGGGAGGGACTCATTGCTGCAGAGACTGAAGGGGCTGACCTGAGGCTAGAGAGGGAGGGGGGGGGACTCATTGCTGCAGAGTCTGAAGGGGCTGACCTGAGGCTAGAGAGGGGGGAGGGACTCATTGCTGCAGAGACTGAAGGGGCTGACCTGAGGCTAGAGAGGGAGGGAGGAGGGACTCATTGCTGCAGAGACTGAAGGGGCTGACCTGAGGCTAGAGAGGGAGGGAGGAGGGACTCATTGCTGTAGAGACTGAAGGGGCTGACCTGAGGCTAGAGGGGGAGGGACTCATTGCTGCAGAGACTGAAGGGGCTGACCTGAAGCTAGAGAGGGAGGGGGAGGGACTCATTGCTGCAGAGACTGAAGGGGCTGACCTGAGGCTAGAGAGGGAGGGAGGGACTCATTGCTGCAGAGACTGAAGGGGCTGACCTGAGGCTAGAGAGGGAGGGGAGGGAGGGAGGGACTCATTGCTGCAGAGACTGAAGGGGCTGACCTGAGGCTAGAGAGGGAGGGGGGGAGGGAGGGACTCATTGCTGCTGAGACTGAAGGGGCTGACCTGAGGCTAGAGAGGGGGGGAGGGACTCATTGCTGCAGAGACTGAAGGGGCTGACCTGAGGCTAGAGAGGGAGGGAGGGGGGACTCATTGCTGCAGAGACTGAAGGGGCTGACCTGAGACTAGAGAGGGAGGGACTCATTGCTGCAGAGACTGAAGGGGCTGACCTGAGGCTAGAGAGGGGGGAGGGAGGGACTCATTGCTGCAGAGACTGAAGGGGCTGACCTGAGGCTAGAGAGGGAGGGAGGGACTCATTGCTGCAGAGACTGAAGGGACTGACCTGAGGCTAGAGAGGGAGGGGGGAGGGAGGGACTCATTGCTGCAGAGACTGAAGGGGCTGACCTGAGGCTAGAGAGGGGGGGAGGGACTCATTGCTGCAGAGACTGAAGGGGCTGACCTGAGGCTAGAGAGGGAGGGAGGGACTCATTGCTGCAGAGACTGGAGGGGCTGACCTGAGGCTAGAGAGGGAGGGAGGGACTCATTGCTGCAGAGACTGAAGGGGCTGACCAGAGGCTAGAGAGGGGGGGGGGACTCATTGCTGCAGAGACTGAAGGGGCTGACCTGAGGCTAGAGGGGGGGAGGGAGGGACTCATTGCTGCAGAGACTGAAGGGGCTGACCTGAAGCTAGAGAGGGGGGAGGGGAGGGACTCATTGCTGCAGAGACTGAAGGGGCTGACCTGAGGCTAGAGAGGGAGGGGGGACTCATTGCTGCAGAGACTGGAGGGGCTGACCAGAGGCTAGAGAGGGAGGGAGGGAGGGACTCATTGCTGCAGAGACTGAAGGGGCTGACCTGAGGCTAGAGAGGGGGAGGGAGGGAGGGACTCATTGCTGCAGAGACTGAAGGGGCTGACCTGAGGCTAGAGGGGGAGGGACTCATTGCTGCAGAGACTGAAGGGGCTGACCAGAGGCTAGAGAGGGGGGGGGGACTCATTGCTGCAGAGACTGAAGGGGCTGACCTGAGGCTAGAGGGGGGGAGGGAGGGACTCATTGCTGCAGAGACTGAAGGGGCTGACCTGAGGCTAGAGAGGGAGGGAGGGAGGGAGGGACTCATTGCTGCAGAGACTGAAGGGGCTGACCTGAAGCTAGAGAGGGGGGAGGGGAGGGACTCATTGCTGCAGAGACTGAAGGGGCTGACCTGAGGCTAGAGAGGGGGGGGGGAGGGACTCATTGCTGCAGAGACTGAAGGGGCTGACCTGAGGCTAGAGAGGGAGGGAGGGAGGGAGGGACTCATTGCTGCAGAGACTGAAGGGGCTGACCTGAAGCTAGAGAGGGGGGAGGGGAGGGACTCATTGCTGCAGAGACTGAAGGGGCTGACCTGAGGCTAGAGAGGGAGGGAGGGAGGGAGGGACTCATTGCTGCAGAGACTGAAGGGGCTGACCTGAAGCTAGAGAGGGGGAGGGACTCATTGCTGCAGAGACTGAAGGGGCTGACCTGAGGCTAGAGAGGGAGGGGGGACTCATTGCTGCAGAGACTGAAGGGGCTGACCTGAGGCTAGGGAGGGAGGGACTCATTGCTGCAGAGACTGAAGGGGCTGACCTGAGGCTAGAGAGGGAGGGACTCATTGCTGCAGAGACTGAAGGGGCTGACCTGAGGCTAGAGAGGGAGGGGGAGGGACTCATTGCTGCAGAGACTGAAGGGGCTGACCTGAGGCTAGAGAGGGAGGGAGGGACTCACTGCTACAGAGACTGAAGGGGCTGACCTGAGGCTAGAGAGGGAGGGAGGGGGAGGGACTCATTGTTGCAGAGACTGAAGGGGCTGACCTGAGGCTAGAGAGGGAGGGAGGGACTCATTGCTGCAGAGACTGAAGGGGCTGACCTGAGGCTAGAGAGGGAGGGAGGGACTCATTGCTGCAGAGACTGAAGGGGCTGACCTGAGGCTAGAGAGAGAGGGAGGGACTCATTGCTGCAGAGACTGAAGGGGCTGACCTGAGGCTAGAGAGGGGGAGGGAGGGAGGGACTCATTGCTGCAGAGACTGAAGGGGCTGACCTGAGGCTAGAGAGGGAGGGGGGACTCATTGCTGCAGAGACTGAAGGGGCTGACCTGAGGCTAGAGAGGGAGGGGGGACTCATTGCTGCAGAGACTGAAGGGGCTGACCTGAGGCTAGAGAGGGAGGGAGGGGGAGGGACTCATTGCTGCAGAGACTGAAGGGGCTGACCTGAGGCTAGAGAGGGAGGGAGGGACTCATTGCTGCAGAGGCTGAAGGGGCTGACCTGAGGCTAGAGAGGGAGGGAGGGACTCATTGCTGCAGAGACTGAAGGGGCTGACCTGAGGCTAGAGAGGGAGGGGGGACTCATTGCTGCAGAGACTGAAGGGGCTGACCTGAGGCTAGGGAGGGAGGGACTCATTGCTGCAGAGACTGAAGGGGCTGACCTGAGGCTAGAGAGGGAGGGAGGGACTCATTGCTGCAGAGACTGAAGGGGCTGACCTGAGGCTAGAGAGGGAGGGGGAGGGACTCATTGCTGCAGAGACTGAAGGGGCTGACCTGAGGCTAGAGAGGGAGGGAGGGACTCACTGCTACAGAGACTGAAGGGGCTGACCTGAGGCTAGAGAGGGAGGGAGGGGGGAGGGACTCATTGTTGCAGAGACTGAAGGGGCTGACCTGAGGCTAGAGAGGGAGGGAGGGACTCATTGCTGCAGAGACTGAAGGGGCTGACCTGAGGCTAGAGAGGGAGGGAGGGACTCATTGCTGCAGAGACTGAAGGGGCTGACCTGAGGCTAGAGAGAGAGGGAGGGACTCATTGCTGCAGAGACTGAAGGGGCTGACCTGAGGCTAGAGAGGGGGAGGGAGGGAGGGACTCATTGCTGCAGAGACTGAAGGGGCTGACCTGAGGCTAGAGAGGGAGGGGGGACTCATTGCTGCAGAGACTGAAGGGGCTGACCTGAGGCTAGAGAGGGAGGGGGGACTCATTGCTGCAGAGACTGAAGGGGCTGACCTGAGGCTAGAGAGGGAGGGAGGGGGAGGGACTCATTGCTGCAGAGACTGAAGGGGCTGACCTGAGGCTAGAGAGGGAGGGAGGGACTCATTGCTGCAGAGGCTGAAGGGGCTGACCTGAGGCTAGAGAGGGAGGGAGGGACTCATTGCTGCAGAGACTGAAGGGGCTGACCTGAGGCTAGAGAGGGAGGGAGGGACTCATTGCTGCAGAGACTGAAGGGGCTGACCTGAGGCTAGAGAGGGAGGGAGGGAGGGACTCATTGCTGCAGAGACTGAAGGGGCTGACCTGAGGCTAGAGAGGGAGGGGGGACTCATTGCTGCAGAGACTGAAGGGGCTGACCTGAGGCTAGAGAGGGGGGGGGGGGACTCATTGCTGCAGAGACTGAAGGGGCTGACCTGAGGCTAGAGAGGGAGGAGGGACTCATTGCTGCAGAGACTGAAGGGGCTGACCTGAGGCCAGAGAGGGAGGAGGGACTCATTGCTGCAGAGACTGAAGGGGCTGACCTGAGGCTAGAGAGGGAGGAGGGACTCATTGCTGCAGAGACTGAAGGGGCTGACCTGAGGCTAGAGAGGGAGGAGGGACTCATTGCTGCAGAGACTGAAGGGGCTGACCTGAGGCTAGGGAGGGAGGGACTCATTGCTGCAGAGACTGAAGGGGCTGACCTGAGGCTAGAGAGGGGGGGGGACTCATTGCAGCAGAGACTGAAGGGGCTGACCTGAGGCTAGAGAGGGAGGGAGGGACTCATTGCTGCAGAGACTGAAGGGGCTGACCTGAGGCTAGAGAGGGAGGGAGGGACTCATTGCTGCAGAGACTGAAGGGGCTGACCTGAGGCTAGAGAGGGAGGGAGGAGGGACTCATTGCTGCAGAGACTGAAGGGGCTGACCTGAGGCTAGAGAGGGAGGGAGGGGGGACTCATTGCTGCAGAGACTGAAGGGGCTGACCTGAGGCTAGGGAGGGAGGGACTCATTGCTGCAGAGACTGAAGGGGCTGACCTGAGGCTAGAGAGGGAGGGGGAGGGACTCATTGCTGCAGAGACTGAAGGGGCTGACCTGAGGCTAGAGAGGGGGAGGGACTCATTGCTGCAGAGACTGAAGGGGCTGACCTGAGGCTAGAGAGGGAGGGGGAGGGACTCATTGCTGCAGAGACTGAAGGGGCTGACCTGAGGCTAGAGAGGGAGGGGGGAGGGACTCATTGCTGCAGAGACTGAAGGGGCTGACCTGAGGCTAGAGAGGGAGGGGGGACTCATTGCTGCAGAGACTGAAGGGGCTGACCTGAGGCTAGAGAGGGAGGGAGGAGGGACTCATTGCTGCAGAGACTGAAGGGGCTGACCTGAGGCTAGAGAGGGAGGGAGGGACTCATTGCTGCAGAGACTGAAGGGGCTGACCTGAGGCTAGGGAGGGAGGGACTCATTGCTGCAGAGACTGAAGGGGCTGACCTGAGGCTAGAGGGGGAGGGACTCATTGCTGCAGAGACTGAAGGGGCTGACCTGAGGCTAGGGAGGGAGGGACTCATTGCTGCAGAGACTGAAGGGGCTGACCTGAGGCTAGAGAGGGAGGGACTCATTGCTGCAGAGACTGAAGGGGCTGACCTGAGGCTAGAGAGGGAGGGGGAGGGACTCATTGCTGCAGAGACTGAAGGGGCTGACCTGAGGCTAGAGAGGGAGGGGGGAGGACTCATTGCTGCAGAGACTGAAGGGCTGACCTGAGGCTAGAGAGGGAGGGGGGACTCATTGCTGCAGAGACTGAAGGGGCTGACCTGAGGCTAGAGAGGGAGGGAGGAGGGACTCATTGCTGCAGAGACTGAAGGGGCTGACCTGAGGCTAGAGAGGGAGGGAGGGACTCATTGCTGCAGAGACTGAAGGGGCTGACCTGAGGCTAGAGAGGGAGGGAGGAGGGACTCATTGCTGCAGAGACTGAAGGGGCTGACCTGAGGCCAGAGAGGGAGGGACTCATTGCTGCAGAGACTGAAGGGGCTGACCTGAGGCTAGGGAGGGAGGGAGGAGGGACTCATTGCTGCAGAGACTGAAGGGGCTGACCTGAGGCTAGAGAGGGGGGAGGGACTCATTGCTGCAGAGACTGAAGGGGCTGACCTGAGGCTAGAGAGGGAGGGGGAGGGACTCATTGCTGCAGAGACTGAAGGGGCTGACCTGAGGCTAGAGGGGGGGAGGGGGAGGGACTCATTGCTACAGAGACTGACCTGAAGAAGGTCAGGGATGGGAATTTGGGATGTTCCATGTCAAAGGAGGGAGGAGCGTGGTCACTTGGCCATGGCCCATTATCATGCCTTTCGTTCCCATTATGCACTTTGTGTAGATATTCCCTTTCAGAACACTGCTCTTAAAGCAACAAGCAGTGGCAAGCCAAGAACAGAAAGACGCGCCTACCATGATCTCCGCATCGGTGGTATCGGTCGGATCGGCAGATCTGCAGCCCCCCGATCTTACCCCCTGACACTGGCCCACCTCCCATTTGTCCGAAAAGTGTCTCCTCCCTGCAGATTGGGTTGGTTCTGGTCTAACACGTCTTTATCTGATGAACGCCCCTGCTGCTAGGGAGCTACCGTTTATGCTGTTATTTTTTAAATCATAGCTATGCTATAAACTGCAGTAGTGCATTTGTGCAGAAAGATGTCTTAAGCGACATATGACTGTGTTTATATGTCCTAAATGTAATGACCTTGCAAGTGTCACCATGTAACAATAGATTAGTGCTGGCAGGCGTAGAGCATGGACTCTTTAAAGGCTCTCTGCACAATATTTGCCACAGCGGTTATTGGGGTGCCCACCAAGTACCCCGCCAGGTGGGCATCTTCTGTGACATATGTTCTGAGCAGGTTCATGTGTCAGAAACGACGCTGCTGTGGATTTTGTGTGTGTCAGAGAAGCGCTCGGTTTGAGCCGGGTTAGTTTTTTGGGAGGAGGTGCCCATGGGGTTGAGTCATTCTCAGATGCTCAGAAAGAGGTTTTCTGGCTGAGTGGATATTCATTGTCATGTGATTTGTGGTCTACTGAGCAGGCGTTCTCGTTACATGTGCGTCTCCTTCGGGCAGCTTAGATGAGTGGTTTGCATTTGAGCGACTGTCTCTAGACCCGTTGACTTTTAAAAATGCAGGTTGCACTCGCGTCACATGCTTGGTTCATAGATGCTCGGCTTTGGCAGTGTGCCTGGCTGTGTCAGTCTTGACTCCTTTTAGGGAGGGGTTGCTTGTGTACTGGCTGTGTTGGTCTTGTCTCCTCTTAGGTAGGCATCGCTTGTGTGCCTGGCTGAGTTAGTCTTGTCTCCTCTTAGGCAGGCGTCGCTTGTGTGCCTGGTTGTATTAGTCTTGTCTCCTCTTAGGCAGGTGTCGCTTGTGTGCCTTGCTGTGTTAGTCTTGTCTCCTCTTGGGTAGGCGTCGCTTGTGTGCCTGGCTGTGTTAGTCTTGTCTCCTCTTGGGTAGGCGTCGCTTTTGTGCCTGGCTGTGTTACAGTCTTTTCTCCTCTTAGGTAGGCGTCACATGTGTGTCTGGTTGTGTTAGCCTTGTCTCCTCTTAGGTAGGCGTTGCTTGTGTGTCTGGTTGTCTTAGTCTTGTCTCCTCTTAGATAGGCGTCGCTGGTGTGCCTGGCTGTGTTAGTCTTGTCTCCTCTTAGGTAGGCGTCACATGTGTGTCTGGCTGTGTTAGTCGTTTCTCCTCTTAGGTAGGCGTTGCGTGTGTGCCTGGCTGTCTTAGTCTAGTCTTCTCTTAGGCAGGCCTCGCTTGTGTGCCTGGCTGTGTTACAGTCTTGTCTCCTTTTAGGCATTCATAGCTTGTGTGCCTGGCTGTGTTAGTCTTGTCTCCTCTTAGGCGTCGCTTGTGTGACTGGCTGTGTTACAGTCTTGTCTCCTCTTAGGTAGGCGTCGCTTGTGTGCCTGGCTGTGTTAGTCTAGTCTCCTCTTAGGTAGGCGTCGCTTGTGTTCCTGGCTGTGTTACAGTCTTGTCTCCTCTTAGGCATTCATAGCTTGTGTGCCTGGTTGTATTAGTCTTGTCTCCTCTTAGGTAAGCCAGGTCTTCTCTGGAGCGGAAACAAGCATCCTAGGACCGGTTTCGGGGTATCACCCCTCTTCTGCCAGGATAGCTTGATTCCAGTGGCACAGTGACTGTGACAGCCTATGCTCTGAGCAGTGCATATAATCACTTTTTTGACTTACTCCCCTGATTTTAGCAGCCTCTCTTTGCTGAGATGCACCCGGCGTGGGAGTTTGAGACTGGCTGTATGACTGTCTCTGCTATGCGTTGGGCAGGCTGCACTTGTGTGACTGCCACAACTCTGCGACTGGCACGTTTGGCTTCTGTGACTCCCTGTGTGTCAGTCACGACTCTCAGATGGACGGATTGTACATGTGTGAAATGGGCTGTGTGATGAGCAGGTTGTGCCTGACTCGCAGGCAGGTTGAATTAATGTGAGATCAGCTGTGTGGCTGTTACTGTCCTAATGTAATTTGCAGTTGCACAAGGGAATTGTGTCATGTCGTGCACAGCTGCATTGGTCTCTGAGGGGCGCTGTCCTTTCCAGCTCCAATGAATGTGAGATCTTCCCCTCTGCACCTCTTGTGTGCCCTCACAGCTCTGCCTTCGCCTGCAGCAGGGCAGGTTCACCCACAGCACACATGCCTCAGTGTGTCCTGGGGTCATGCATTCTTCAATGAGGCGGAGGAGCGGCCTTTGAGAGCTAGCATCATGCCCACACATGCTGCTGACGCAGGTTTGTGTTCACCTGTACACAGCAGACCGTGTGTATCCACCGATCCCTCACCTGTGGATGCTCTGTATCTGAGCATGGAGCAGCGGGCAGTGCCAGCTCTTCTGAGTACCATAAGCAGTACGGATCAGCGGGCAGTGCCAGCTCTTCTGAAGATAAGCAGTATGAATCGACTGGCAGTGCCAGCTCTTCTGAGGATAAACAGTGCCAGCTCTTCCGAGGATAAGCAGTATGGATCATTTGGCGTTGCCAGCTCTTCTGAGGATGATAAGCAGTATGGATCAGCTGGCAGTGCCAGCTCTTCTGAAGATAAGCAGTACAGATCAGCTGGCAGTGCCAGCTCTTCTGAGGGTAAGCAGTACGGAGCAGCTGTCCGGAAGCGTTTATTGAGTACCTGTCAGTGCCAGCCCCTCGGAGTCAAATCCTTATTTCCACTTGTGGCACTTGGCGATGCCAGGGGTGGTTCTGCGGTTCCCTGAACTTAACTTCTCTCGCTTTTTATGCCAAGTGAAACTCCAAAGTTTCCTTATTTGTTTTCCGGTGGCGCGGTTAAACACTAAATGCAAAAGAGCTTTGGGAGGTAGTGGGGTTGGCTAGGTACAGTGTACGTAATGTAGTATGAACGGACTTGTAGAGTGTGACCAGGGCCTACAAAAAAGGGCTTCTAGGTACTAAAACCTTAAAACTGAACATTTTCAGGCAAAAATGAAAATTACTAAAAAGCCAGGAAGAAACATTAAAAAAATTTCTTCCAGAAATCAGTTGTTTCGGGGAGGATCTGAGTTTGACTGGTAGTTGGTTCCACAGACTTAACTGTAGAACTGCAGCAGAACAGCCCCCCTTTGGGTCAGATGGAATTTAGGGGAGCAGGCAGTCAGATTTAAAGGACCATAGAGAAATAGGAGGGGAATAAACCGTAACATTCTTCGAGGGCCAGATTTGTGAATACCCTGTGTACATGGACCTTGAATTCTATTCTTCTATCAGTAGCCAATGAAGGTGTCTGAGTTTAGAAGAGATGGAACCATTTTTTGGAAGATTGAGTAGCAGTCTCGTTGCTGTGTTTTGTACTAGCTGAACTTTCTGAATCAAGTTGAGACGAAGAACTAGATATATAGTTAGAATAAACTGATCTAGGCAAAATCCGAGCATTCATCACTATTTTCCTACCTGCTAGTGCTGGAAATCTTCCCACCTTTCTAAGTGTTGTTGTGATGCTGAAGCATGATAGTGCTACTATAGTGATTTGCTGCTTAAAAGATAGCTGGTTCTCAAATTTAACTCCAGGCTTTGTCGGCTTCTGAAGGGGTTGGATTGGGTGAGCTCAGTGGGCGACCAGATGTTGCTCCATGACTTACCCAGAATAAGTGTTTGTTGGTATTTGCTTTCTCAGAGTTACATTTTCAGCAATCATCGTTTATCTAAGATGAAACTGAAATCAACAGTGCTTGAACCTTTCTTGGCATGAGCCAAAAGGAGCAGGACAGCCATTCATCCATTATCAAGGATATTTTTTAATGTTCAAACACTGTGAGAAGAAAAGATTCTGTGCTGTGAGCAGCACGGAAGCTACATTGGGAGGCGTCTAGAATATTATTGACCTCAAGATAAGTGGATAGCTGATGTTTTGTGCTTTTCGTGGATCTTAGCGGGCTGTTAACTGCAATATGGATCGGTAGTTAAGTGACAAGTTGGGGTTAGCATGGTCAGCATTGGCTGTTTTTTTCTTTTCTTCAGATGGGTGTGACCAGAGTTTGTTGCCAGAGTTCTATAATAATCGCTGGATCAATAGATGAGTTTCATATTTTTCAAAGAATCCGAGCAATAGTGCTCCTGCCTAATTTGAACATAGATGGGTGCACGGATCACTGAGTGAACCGGTAATTCTTAGATTGATCCTGTTTAGCCTTTCATTGGGGGGAAATGGGTGCAAACTCACTGAGATAAAGCAGTGGCAGGAGAGATTTTATTTATTTATTTATTCAAAGTTTTATATAGCGCGAACAAGATCCTTAAAGATATCGGAGCGCTTCACAGAGGCAGGGGTAGGGGCAGCTGGGATGAACAGAGATAATGGGAGCAGTATAATAGTCACTAACATAGTAGGGTAATAATAACGTACAGAAAACATATCAATATACAATCAGGTAAACAAGTAATATAAGACGGCACAAGTCATTGATCCCACTACAGAAGTTTTCAGGTAAACCTTGGATGTGTGGATGGCTTATACCAATATCTGAGGATAGAGAGAACACTGGGTGGGGGCATCGGGAGGGTGATTCAATAAACCAAAGTGTATCATATATTGGTCGGTAGTAAGAGAGTAGCGTAGTAGTGTCACCATCAAGTAGAAGTATAGTGCCAAAGGACAAGGTGAACAGTGATACAAAGCGATGCAGAGTCTCTGATCCAGCACCTATAAGGTTCAGGAGATCTTGGCCAGAAGGATGGTTTTCACCTCTTTCTTGAAGAGTGCAGTGGAGGAGATAAGCCTGGTTTCAGGAGGGAGTGCATTCCAGATCCTGGGTGCCATTCCTGAGAAGGAGCGCTTGTATGTTTTCTCTTTCCGGAATCTACGAGGTTTCAGGAGTAGATTTTTTGTACTTCTATTGGATCTCGAACCTCCTGATATAGACAACTTTTGAGCGAGGTAGTTGGGTGCATTGTGGTGCATGGCCGCGTGTGTCATAACTGCAATTTTTAGCTGTATTCTGGCTTCAAAAGGCAGCCATTTTAGAGACTTTAAGTCTGGGGATATATGCGAATGTTTTCTTGAGCCTGTAATGAGTCTCGTGGCAGCGTTCAAGGAGGCTCTTAGGGGTGCTGTTGTGGATAGCGGGAGTCCGCTGAGGGCCACAATTCCGTAGTCTATTCGAGGGATGACTAAAGCTTGTACAGCAGTTTGGAAGTCTTCGGCAGGGAGGAAGGGTTTAATTTTCCTCAGTGTGTTGATTTGGAAATTAGCTCCTTTTGTGGCTTTGCTAACGTGCTGCTGCATGATGAGCTTGGCGTCGAGTGTGATGCCTAGGGATTTCGCCGAATCCGCGATGGTGGGTTGGACATTGAGTGCTGTTAGTTTATTGAGCCAGGTTTGGGTGGTGGAAATTTTCGCCGGGGGTGAGATGAGTAGGAACTCAGTTTTCAGAGCATTTAGTTTGAGGTGATTATCGGCCAGCCAAGATTGGGTGTTACTAAGTGTGGAATTCAGAAGTTTGATATCTTCCGGGGATTGTAGCTTTAGGTAAAGTTGTGTGACATCGGCGTACATATGGAATTGAACATTGGATGCTTGGAGCAAGGTGGCGAGCGGTTCCATGACGAGGTTGAACAGTGTGGGGGAGAGGGAGGATCCTTGTGGAACACCTAGATTTGCAGGCACAGGTGTAGATAGCACATTGTCGATCTTGAACTTCTGAGACCGGTTATGAAGGAAGGACGAAAACCATTTGAGAACAGTTCCCGATAGACCCATTCTAGTGCTTAGCAGCTCCAGCAAGTTCTCATGTTTGACCGTGTCAAATGCTGAAGAGAGGTCAAGAAGGATGAGGAGGCAAGACTCATTGCGATCAAGGATTTGGAGGGCGTCATCAATTATGTGTGTCCTAGCTGTTTCCGTGCTATGTTTCGCTCGGAAGCCTGATTGATGAGGGTTGAGGAGGTCAAATTGGTCAATGTGTTTTGTTAGTTGGAGTTGGACACATTTCTCCAGCAGTTTGGCCAGGGTGGGGATATTGGTGATGGGACGGTAATTGTTTAGGTCAGACGGATCAGCTGTAGGTTTCTTGAGTATAGGCGTGACTTGCCCCACCTTGAGGGAGTCTGGAATGAGACCTTGTTGAAGGGAGCTGTTGATGATTTTGGTCCAGAGAGGGAGGAGCAAGGGGATGAAGTCTTTTACAGCATTAGCAGGTAGAGTGTCTGTGAGGTGATTAGAGGGCTTCAAGGTGCAGAGTAGTTTGTGTATTGCTTCTTCCGAGTAGGTGTCCAAGTACAGCCAAGATGCCTTGTTTTTAGGTTGAGTGTTAGACATTCTGGTGTGGTTGGGGAATCGGCTTACATCCATGATGAGGTAATTTCTTATGTTGTCAGTCTTTAGCTTAAAGAAAGCAGAGAAGGCTTCACAGTGTGGGGTGTCGCTTGTTGTGCTGTTTGATTGTAAGGGTTGTGTCTTTGTTTGGGTCTTGATTAGTTCGAACAGCTTTCTTGGCCTGTTTTTTGCTTGGTCCAACTGGCGGCTAAAGAAGTCCGACTTTGTGCGCTTTATTTTCCTGAAGTAGGAATTTCTCTTGTTCTTAAGCCTTTTGAGATGCAGTGATGAAGGGTCAGATCTCAAGGTGCGCTCTGCCATTCGCATAGTACGCCTGTCGTCATTGAGTCTATCGTCATACCAGGGGTTAGACATTTTGGTGGAGACTCTCTTCAGTTGCAATGGGGCGACTTCATTGACTATTGTATTCATAGAGTCAAGGTAGTGGTCGGTCAGTGATTGAACATCCGAGGCACCTGAAGGGGGAAGGAGGAGATTGCCGATGTGGGGAGGCAGGGTAGAGGGGTTAAGATTCTTCGTGTCCCTTTTCCAGGTTTTGGATTTGGTTGGTTGAGCCGGGTTAGGTTTAACTTTTTCGTTGATAAAGAAGGTGATAATGTGGTGATCTGACCAGTCGCAGGGTTGGATCGCCTCCAGTTGGGTAGAGTTCTCTTTGGCGATGATGAGATCGAGTATCGAGCCTTTGTCGTGTGTTGGTCTATCGCATATTTGGGTGAGGTCAAGAGCATTAAGGAAAGTTTTGAGACTATTCACCACTGTGTCTTTCTGATCGTTCCAGTGGAGGTTGAAGTCACCCAGGTAGACTTGGGTGGTCTGCCGACCGGCATTGGATGTGATCATGTCCATGAGTTGTTGGGTGAATATGAGGTTGTCACCAGGCGGGTGATAGATGAGATGTAAAGCACAAACTTGTTTGCCCTCGCTGGTGATGTCGAGGCAGAGGAGTTCACAGGAGGTAGGGGAGGGGGAGGTGGCTTTAGTAACGGAGAGGCTGCTCCTAAAAATGCATGCAATTCCCCCGCCTGTCTTGCCAGGCCTGTCCAGTCTAATGATGTGATAGTTGGGGGGACTAGTATGTCCATAATCGGGGTAGGAGCTTCAGTAAGCCACGTTTCAGTCAGAATGGCTAGGTCCAGATCCATTGCTGAGACGAGATCAGCGATGTCGAGGAGTGTCTCTGGGCCGATCTGCAATTGAGTAGGATGCATTTGAGTTTGGGAGTGAGAAGGGTGGTCGAGCCTTCTAGTGTGAGGGGGACTTTTCGGAGGTTGTTAGGGACGGAGCCTCTGTTGTTAAGGGTTGGGAGCCTCAGAGGATTTGTAAGAATTGTGGGTATGGGGATGTGCGTGTTGGATATGTGTTTTACCGGACCTGGGCCATAAGAGCGTAGGAGAGAGCATAGGTCGCGGTCCGACAGTGGGTTGAGGACACGACGGGGGTGGTGGGAGTTATTGCGAACGGGGATAGTCGGCCAGCGCGGAGGTCGTTGGAGGCGAGGGTATGTAGGGAGGGTGCGTCGTTTGTAGGGTAGTGGGATGGTGGGAGGTAGACTGGGCTGTGAGAAGAGAAGGTCTTTGATTGCGTGGACATCTTTTTTGACTTGTAGGAGATCCTCTTTGACTTGTTGGAGGGTGGATAAAGTCAGGTCAAGAGGTGGATTGGAGATGAGGTTGGTGGTGAGAGCCATTGGTGAATGGTTGAGTAGTGAGCTGGAAAGCGGGCAGGGTATCGAGGGGGGGGATATGCTAGCGTTGTTGGAAGGTTCTGCGGTGATAATGAGTGGGATGGCATTCAAAGTGTGGGCGGGTTTGTGGGCGAGGGGTGTGGGTGAAGTAGGGGGTGGGTGGGAGGCATAGGTAGTGACGTCAGTGGGAGACGGTGCCGGTGAGTTGAAGAGTGAGTGAAGGCTGAAGACAGTGGGGGAGACAGGAGGGTAGTGGGGGCTGAGAATAGGAGGGGGGAGAGAGGGGGATGCTAAGGTAGGGGAGGTGGTATGTTCTGTAGGACTGGTTGGGAGGGTGAGAGTGTCGTGGGTGAGAGTGGGGAGAGAGCTGGGGAGGGATAGGGATCTGCCGTGGGGGGGATGGGAGGGGGGGTGGATAAACTCCGAACGGTGGTGTGTTCAGATGGTGGCGTGTTGTGGGTGGGAGTTGTTATGTCAGGGGGGAGAGGGATGGGGGTGGTACGAGTGGGGGTCAAAGGGGTAGTGTTAGAGGGGCGGCTAGTATATGAGGTGGAGAGATTTGTGACTGCGCTTGGGGAGTGTGGGGCGTTAACAGCAGGTGGGCGATTGACTAGGGTGCTGGGGGTAGAGGTGAGGTGCGTGTGGATCCGACGCTGAGCTATGTTAGAAGTGTTGTGGGTGGGGGCTGCGACGTCAGGGGTGATAGTGCTGGTGGAGTTCTGGGTTGGGGTCCGCAGCTTGGAAAGGTGCTCTTTGAACTTGGGGAACAGAGATAATAGAAGCAGACATAGACTTTTGGCTATTGTTACTATGAGCATCAAAAGTGTTGTGTATGTGGAGTAGTTTATCATGGGAAAAGAGGGGCACGTTATTACGGAACGACTGAGAGTGAGTTATGTCCTGACTCAATGCTTCTGGTGTGTCATAGATTTGATGACTGCAAATATCTCTGAACACACAAAAGAGGAATTGGAGTACAGAGGAACAAATGATTAATATAGTTTATGGCACATGCTATGTTTTTTTTTAAATCTGCCCTCACCCACAAATTATGGCAAGCTTCATCATAGGGCTTGCTATCGGCACCCCTGCGCAATGCCTGGGGTGGAGCAAAAGGGAGGGGAAGACAATACAAACAAAAAGTTTTAGGGATCAGAAAAGAATATTGGTGGAGAAATAAGAGTTTAAAACTGGCTGAGGAATATCCGCTGTCAATTTTATTCCTGGACTTCCTGAATGAATGAATGAAAATACTTATAGAGCACACTACTGCCAAGGCGTCTTGACGCTGGGGAAAACTGAAACAAACCATAATGCGTAGAAGACTTAACATGGGTTAAAAGCCAGGTTTTGATTTCTTTCCGGAACATCATTCTGTTAGTTACCTTTCTCAGGTAAGGGGGAATTGAGTTCCATAACCTAGCTGCAAGGAAGGAGAAGCGTTTTCCTCCCCATCTTACTTTCTTTAACTTGGGAAGTGTAACCAACCCAAGAGTGGCCGACCTTAGATCACGCATTGGTATATAGCAGGGAAACAATGCCTTCACGTCCTGGTCAGGATTAAAATGTTTATAGGATGGTGGTGTCAGGGAGAGTTAGTAGCCCCACATCCCTCCTATCTGCATGTCTGTCAACATATTCCAGATGATTTTTTTTTTAGCCCTATAAGGGTCTTACAGCTATCATCAGGATCTTAGATCCCCTTGGTTCTTCTACCTTCCAAGGGGATCTTAGATCCTGACAAAAGCTGTAAGACCCTTTTAGGGCTAGAAAAATCGTCTGAAACAAGTTGACAGACATGAGAATTCAGGTCTCACACCTCAGCATGGAAAGTTGGAGTCTCCTTTTTGGTGGGCTCAGGCCACTAGCACCCATTGTTCGCAGTCACAATCAAAATCTCAATATCATCACATATGTCAGCGACACCAAGATCCCACTCTTCCCTCACCAAAGACACAGACACAACTAGAGTAAACTTTCAGAATGCCATGACTGCTGTCGCTGACTGGACGAGAATCAACTGCCACAAACCACTGACGACCAAAGTTCTCTTCTTCGAAAGACCCCCCCCCCCCTCCCCTTCACTGTGGGACGACTCCTGGTGACCCTCTGCCCTCGGTTCAGCACCCACACCCACCACCAGTACCCGCATCATTGGCATCATCCTCGATCATGAGCTCCCCATGAGACAACAGGTCAACTCTGTTGCCGCCATCTGCTTCAATACCCTCAGAAAGCTCTGCAAGCTCTTCAGATTGATCCCAACAGACACCAGAACTGTCACACAAGCTCTCATCCCTAGTCGACTTGACTACAGGAACTCTCTCAACGCCGGAACCACCACCCTCCTCCTTAAGCTGCTCCAACCCATCCAGAATGCAATGGCAAGAATCATCCTCGAACTGTCAAGGCCAGTCCACATCACCCCCCACCTCCGAAACCTGCCCTGGCTCTCCATCAAGAAGAGATATCTCTTCAAACTACAAAGCCCTCCACAACACAGGACCCGTCTGACCTTCCTCCACCCCACCAGTCACCTGCGATCTGCCTCCCTGGTCCTCGCCACCATCCCCCGAATTCATCGTACTCTAGCCGGAGGACGCCTTTTCTCCCACCTTGCTGCCAAGGCCTGGAACGTCCACCTCTGAACCTCCTCCTCCTTTCTCGCCGGATTCAGGAGTGGCCTCAAGACCTGGATGCTCGAATAGCCTCCCTACCCCACGGGCAGCGCCTGGATACCCCCGTGGTGATTGGTGTGCTTTACCAATACTGATGTCTCGAAAGAGTGGGATATGATTCAGGTTCATTTTTACAATTATCGTTTTGATTCTAGAAGATCCCAGGTGATGGCCAACCTGGATGACACCCTAAGCATGTGTTCATTCTCAGCGATTTCAATGCCCACCACTGCAGACTACCTCTTAAGGTGTCTGGTGTACACCATCGAGGAGCCTTTGACTCACTTCGTTCATGACCCATATGGGATCGCACTGAATAATTTCCTGGTTAAATATAATTTAATTATGACTAATGATCAAGGTGTTGTAGCTACAAACCTTCATGAGTAATTTGTCTGATTCAACCATTGATTTTATTTTGGTCTCTGCAACTTTGGGTGAGTGTGTTAGTGATTCATAAGCTACATTTACTGTGTTTAGTAATCCTGCAGCCTTAACTATGAGGGTAGGGATCGAGGGTTTGCTCAAACCTCGCTTTGAAGTTGATTATAAGTCAATCTTGGCCCGGAAAAATGTTTTTTCTATTAAACGGTCAAGGTGGATAACACTAGTTTACTATCCTCCATCTTCGAACATAACCACTCCGAGGTCGTCACCTGTTTTGATACCCAAGCTAAGGCCACCAAGGTTAGGTTGGCTTTTATGGATATCCCAGCGAATGTCAGGCAGTCACTCACAAACATTGCCCGAGCCCATTCACCAAAGCCGTATGGCTGGTGGGATACAGCCTGCACCAAAGCCCTGTCAGCCCTTCACTCTGCGCTCCATGTGAAACCCTGTGACCTGTACCTAATCAGGAATACACATGCTTGGTGGAAGTCCGCTCTGGCAGCCAGGGAAAGGCAGATGAAGGAGGTGGCCTGGCATGCCGTTCGTGCAGCTAGTTTATTGAATGATAGTGCAGCCTTCTGGCAAGTGATTAATGCCGCTTTTTAATCGAGACAGTGGGTGCCACAACCAAAGCCCATATTTGGGAACAACACTGGGTAGATCACTTTTCCAGTATATATTAGTTTCAGAACCCCTGTTGACTCAAGATGAGGAAGGGCGCAGCGAGCTCCCTGAGACCCCCAGTTTGCCAGGTGCCTTTCAATATGCGGAGGTCTGTAGGGCATTGGCAGACAGCAGTAAGGGTAAGGCTCCAGGCTTGGATGGGGACCCCCTAGATGTATTTACTAACGAGTCTGATTTATAGGCTTCTTTGCTCACTAATGTATTTAATGCTGTTTCAACAGTAGCCCCCCGTAATAATATCTATTTCTTAAAACAGGGATAAATCTTAGCCTAAGAACTACAGGCCCATCTCGCTTTTAGACTCTGCTGTCAAAGTCATGGGATAAATTCCACTGAATAGACTGGAAGATTGGGCGGTGTAACATGCTATTGTAGCCGATACCCAATATTGTGTTAAGAACGGTTTGAGAACTGTAGATCAGTGCCTTAATTTGAGTTTAGCTATTGGCAAATATACGGTTGCCGAAAATGGTTTGATTGTATTTATCCTTGATGGACCTTAAGTCAGCCTTTGACTGCGTGTCTCTTTCCAAATAAAAGTCCATTATGGAGGAATTGGACGTGGAGCAGGCCATTATCTCATTTATCTTACAATTCTAAAAAGATGCCATGGCGAGGGCGACAAATGCACGGACGTCTTCAGGATTAAGAGGTGTAAGACAAGGCTGTGTCCTTGCCCCATTTTTTATTTTTTTATATATCAACAGAGTTGACAAAGTTTTAAAATTGAAAACATAAGATATAACTTATATTGGGACTTGATCGCTCCCCATTCTTTTATAGGCTGATGATGAAGTCCTTGTGTCCAGAATGGGGAGAAGACCACAAAGTTAGATTGATGATTTTATAGTTTTCGTGCACGATTTAGCCCTAAGGTCTAATGAGAGTAAAATGCAGACCATGACTTGTGGGGCAAGATCACCCAAAAGACCCTCTCATTTTACTTACAACTCGAAGGTCTCCGAGGTCAGGTGGCCTGGCGGGTATGCTATTCTGTCAGTGATACTGGGACATGCGGACCCTCAATGCCGCCTCCGTATACGCACCACTGCTCTCAAGCATCTACGAATGGTCCAAGCCTGCGGAAGATTAAGAGTTGGGCTGATTCTCTCTCCCCTCTTCTGGATTCAGTGAGAGCCAGCTCAGGTTCATTCCATGCATGCCCCATCCATGCCACTGACCAGCACCAGGCCAACCATGGCTGGCGCCAATACTCCATCCTGGGTTCCAGTAGAACAACTCCTGCTAGTTATTTACGGAGAACTGAAATCTCATTTGAGCTGTCGCTGAAGGAACCGCTGGCACTGCTCAGTCCATTTTAAGAGCACCTAACAGTTACGGCATGGCGGATTGCACAATTCTAATGAGCGGCGGCGATACCTGCAGAGTGATATCATATCCTGTGCAGGGCAAGCAGCATTTCACTTACAGGCCCTTGGTAGAGGTAGTACCATTTACGAGGAACGTGTCGATAAATGAAGTGAGACAATCAACCGTCTGACACTTTTACTATGTTTAAAGGAAAGAACACACTCACCTTACCATGGGTTGACTCCTCGTGCCAACAAAAACAGGTTCCGATACAGAAGACTAATACAATGCAAAGAACGGTCCTTCCTAACAGATCTACTTCTACTAACCCTAGAGGACCAGGTCTCAGTTGGACTTGCTGGACCAGGCACTCCTTTGATTGCCCAGGTCACAATGGCCTCCCATACCAACTGGTAGGTATCGAGATACAGATCCTCAAAGGACATGGCAAGCCAAGACCAGGCTAGTGGGCGCTGTCTCAATGTCCCATCGATTCTGTACAAATATCAGGACTACTGGCTGCGCCCTGAGCTGGCGATTGGACTACGGTGACCAGGTCATTTACTGGAGCAGTGGGGGGCATCGGAGACTTTGCAGGGGGCTCTTAGTTCTTCGTTCACTATACTAATGCATCCAGTGCAGGGACCTGCATTCCATCTCGTCACCTCAGGTTCAAATCCTGGTAGCCCAACTCAGCCTTTCTTCCTTCCAGTGTCAATAAAATGAGTTCATCTTGAGTTGGGTGAATGATCTCGCAAACTGTCTGAAAACCACAGCAAACGTTACTGAACAAAGTCAGTTGGTGTCATCCTAAACGAGGTCCAGTATTATCGAATGCTGTCTGTGAAAGCCAGAGGGCTGTGAATCGGATTCCATTGAAGGTGCTGATGAGCCCCGGATACATGGTTCTATATTTGTAGACCACTCACAAGACCCCCAGCCATATGTTGATGACTCTGGAGCTTCAAGGAAGACCAGGGTATGGGGCATTTCGATAATCTATGTGGGGCGCGACACATGCCCTAAGCTCTTGTGCATGTTGATCTGTGGGAGCGAATGTGAGGCAGAATCTTTTTAAGCATTTTCATTTGGGCATCACAGGTCAATAAACAGGACACCTCGATTCTTAACCCTGAATAAAAATATTTGGAGTCTTATTTACCAGAGAAGTTTTGCTTTATTTGTGTCTGTCTTTTAAACTGAACTGTTTGGTTGCCTCTAATGAACGCCCTTTGCTTTCAAGTAAAAAGTACAGCAGTGACTGGGCAGTGATGTCCGTGTGATATATCGTGGCTCGCTGACGCGGAGTCTGCAGTAAGCCCTGACTGCTCGTCCTCACTACCTGCAGGGAATGAAGTCTGTAAGGGGTGACTTGCATGTCCACCTGGAGTGCGCCAGGGTTGTGGGTCAGTGTTGTCAGTGCAGATGACAGCACTCACACCAGACCATGCCTCGCAGGCACTGACCACTCCAAGAAAGTTTAGCAGATCATTGTAGGTCTGTAAATGTACAAAGTGAAGCCCCAAATCTAGAAAAGATTCAAGTAAACTTCAGGTGAAATGCAGTAGCTCATCCCTGAGCCCTGAGCGGGAGAACACACAAAGGCATTCAGAATGTAATGTCAAAGGAGGCGTGGCTCTTAACTCCAGAACTGACTGTCAGCACTATTTTGTTAATGGAAACAATCCCCATTGAAGCGTTTATTTATTCCCCAGCTCCACAGTCACAATATTCAGCTTGTTTTATACTGGAGTCTTCTTTTAGGTAAGAACTGATTATTGGTTTAATAAACTAAAAGGCATGAAACAGAGATAGGTCGGCAGAGATTATAAATCTCTTCCTATTACAAAGAATCAATAAAAAAAATTTTTTTTTGATGAACACACCGACCTCCTTGAAGTGATTCTTATTCCGTGATGGCTGCTGACCTGCGAATGCTCACCCAAGACCTGAAATTATAATACGTAGTAATAAAGGTGGATAGTTTTCAATAATGGGGTCGTTTTCTGAGATGGGGTTCGAAGCGACATCATATAGACAGTGAGGGCAAATCTTGAGTCATCCATTTTATGTCACTTGGATTTTCAAGGTGTAAAACTCCATGTTTGTTTGTGCTGCCCTTTACAATTCCATGTTGTGGAGGACCTAAACCCACCCTGCCTCCGAGCTGCTGATGCCGTGTATTAGCCGTGTTGGAGTAGTGGACTCATGGACAGGCGTGTTTGACAGGCCTTTCCTTTTTCAGCTACATTTGCCCAGCCGTACTGTAAAATTGTACATTTTCTGTCCTGCTAAAAACCACCCAGCCGCTCTCATATCATCACACTTTCCATAAAAAAGTACTTGGTACCCTGTAGGATGCTGGCTCTGTGTGTGGTCTGCCACCAGGTGGTTATACTGTGTGCAGAGTCCAGAGATTCCCCAGAAGTGTACAGGGCTCAATGTAAACCCAAAGTGCTCTTTTAGTGGTAGTGGGGGTGGGCAGCCTGAGGCCTAACACAGAGGAGTCTTTTATTGCACAACAGTGACCAAAAAGGGACACACCACTCAAAATGGAAATCCACACCACTTTTATAAAAATAAGCTGAATTGAAGTTTTATTTTATGACTAAGATGTTCGCAAAAAGGTAAGTACATTTTTCAGGAGAAATACTTTTGTCTTTTAAAAGTCGACACTTGTTGCAATTTTTTAACAGTTCAATGTTATCCTATGGAGCAAAACAACAGTGCTCTTTTACGGGTAAGTAACCAACTTATAGTTCCAGTCTCCATCGTTTAAGATCATCAGAGAGCCAGGTTCAGGTGAACGCAAAGTCTGCACAACCAGGTGCACCGGGGAGGGCAGGTGCAGCAGTCAATTCGGTGATAGCTCAATGCTTTTCAATGAAGACTGGGGGTACTTGGAGCCGCACTACTTGCAGGTAGATAAATCGATTGCAGGCGCCAAGCTTTGAGTGTTAGAGCAAGCACAGCGGGCCAAAAAGCTGCACCAAACATACACCACCAGCGGCACTGAACATACACCACCAGCGGCACTGAACATACACCACCAGCGGCACTGAACATACACCACCAGAGACACTGAACATACACCACCAGCGGCACTGAACATACACCACCAGAGACACTGAACATACACCAAGTGCAGATGAAGTAGAGATGTGAAGGGTCATGTGGGTACCGTCTGTTCAGCTCACCAAGGCCCAGGGGCTTCGGGTGCAGCGGTGTCTTTAGACATTGGATTCTTTTTACAATAGCCGGTCGCGGTCTGGGGTAGTCTCTGGATTCAAGCTGCATGCATCGTCGTAGACTTCAGAAGGTGTCAGCCAATGCTGGACTGTAGGTCGGGATTGCTGGGGAACTAGTTCTGAGTTAGTGGTCCACTTAGACATGGGCTGGAGGCTTCGGGTGCAGAATGGGCAGGACTCGCGGATCCGCAGGGCACCAAAGTCCTTTTGTGTAGGTTTCTTGGGGAAAGAGCTGCTGTCCTCTGGAGTCTCTGGTCTTTGTTGAAGGGCAGGCAGTCTTCCTCGGGTTGTGGATTTTGCTGGCTGCAGGACAGGCGTTGTCTTCTTTTGTAGGGTCTTTGAAGCTGGAGACAGGCTGGTAGGACTAGAGCCAAGTCAGTAGGCATCTTCAGGCTTCGCTGCACGGCGCCTTCTTTGTCAGAAGGAACTAGTTTTCAGGTCTGGGGGGCCACCTAAATACTAAATTTAGGGGAGCAGCAGGTAGGCCAATGGGCACCTAACCTGAGGTGTCTACACCCTCAATTATGCCACCCTCCTTTGGCAGGAGCCATAGTCCTAGCCCTGAATGGAGGGGTCGCCCATTCTTTAAGATGGTGAGGACTGAAAGATGTGCTTTGTGAGAAGTTAGCCTGGCATATGATGTCCACTATTCTAGTGGGCACCTTGCACCAGTCTAATCGACTCTTATTGATGGTGGTTGTAAAGTCAACCTTATAGACAAGCTATCCTAGTGGTAGCATGGACCAGCAGTCATAGGCTAAGTCGGTTCTCCAAACCGGTCCTGGAGGGCCGGATCCATGCCAGATTTTTTGCATATCCCCATTTAGATACATGTAGTTATTTTAAAAATCTGGCATGGATCCGCCCCTCCAGGACCGGTTTGGAGCATCTGGGGCTAAGACTTCAGAGAGCATTTGGAGCAAGCTGTTATACCAATTATAATCCCTTGAATACCAAATGAAAGGACACCACACAAGGTATATATCAAATATATATGAATTTATTCTAAACACAACCCCTCTGCAATCTTCATGAGGTCAGAGGTAAAAGTACATCACAAGTTACTCAATTAGCATACAATAATTAGCACAAATACAGTTATGCCCTAGGGGCCTCACAAACCATATACTAAGGTAGTGGTATAAGAGCCACGTGAGAGTTATACAGCAGGCCTAGGGTCTGTAGAATCGCTGGGACTACACTAAACAACCAAAGGTTAGGAAGGAGGCCCACGGGAGACGCGTGCAGTGTCTAAACACAGTCGCGAGTTACCATTGACTTATAATGGGAAATGAAGAAGTTACAAAGTTACTGTTTAAGGGCACTTCCGTATGGACTACGACAAAACCCCTTTAGACTAGGACACTTCTAGAGTCAAGACTCAAGTGAGCACCGGAGTACTCGTGTTACCTCACCCAGGGAAGCCGGGTGCATAGGTGCCTTTTGGTGTCGGGGTTTGTTGTCGTTTTCTATGGAGATCTGCAAAGAAGTGCTGCAGGCGACCAGAGGAAAAGTTTCCGGGTGGTTCCAAGGGTGGATCGACGATGTGAAGAACCTGAAAGCAGAGGGGACAGAGTCTGGGTCACTAGCCAGTGACCAGGAAGGAACCAGGCGATGTTGCGTGCTTGAAGGTGAAGAAGGTGAGTTTGTCTCTTCAGCCACGAGGTCCAGGAGGCATCAACAATGACCAGGCGCTGGATTCGAGCTGTACCATGACGGATCTAGTTGACTGCGGTGTCGGTATCCGGATTGGACCCAACACGCCTTGGCAACCGCAACCCACTCAGGATGTCGAGATTGGCTCTGTTGCAGACCAGCAAGGTCTGTGGCGGTTCTCCTTTGAAGGGAAGCTGGAGCAAGCCTGGAGCAACCAGGAAAGCAGTTTAGTTCAAAAGAAAAGTCTTCAGGGGGCTCACTAAACAACGGGCCAGGAACCGGGAAGACGCATCGAGCTGAAATGCAAGAGCGGGCCCCACGTGGCCCTCGTGGAGTGTGGAGGGCTGAGCTTCGGTGCAAATGGTGCTCGGGTCTGGTGCATCTCGTACCCCAATGCACAACTGCGAGGGTACCTCGGTAGTCGAGCAGTTAGCAAAATGCAGGATGTCCAGGGTGTCCGGTCCCACGTCTCTCGTGCCCGCCATGGGTCTCAGCTTTGCTGTGGATGTGGGTCAGCGTTAGAGAGTCTGGGAGTCCAGTTCCTGTGTCGCTGAGTCTTCGGGTTCTGGCTGGAGCGTCAACAAAGCGCACAGGGTGGTCACTCCTTGGCCACAAGGGAGATGTCTTCCGTCTTCTAGTCAGAATAGAATGTCGAATGTCCAAGAGTTCTGTATCAAAGTTTCTTTCCAGGATAATCTAAAGTCCTGGGGACACAGCTCCTATACTTATACTACGCTAAGGGGCTGGATTACTTGCCTAGGTCCCTCCTATGGGTGGACCTGAGAAGGGGTTGGTTACACCCCTTTCCCTTTGTCCAGTTTCGCACCAGAGCGGGGCTGGAGTGCCCCAGCAATTGGTTTGAACCGGGCTATGCATGGAGCACCTTGTGTGCCCCAGTCAGTGTCTAGATGCATTCACTGAATGCAGCCCTCCCTGCCCCAATACACAAAACCCCTGTCTGGGGAGGTGCCAGCACCTCCCTGG
Organism: Lissotriton helveticus; assembly: GCF_964261635.1. Taxonomy (NCBI): domain Eukaryota; kingdom Metazoa; phylum Chordata; class Amphibia; order Caudata; family Salamandridae; genus Lissotriton; species Lissotriton helveticus. Next base: position 496,548,145 of record NC_136062.1, read on the forward strand.
ACAGGAAGCATATTGTCCAGGCCACCCCTGCTGGAGTTTTCCCCAGCAACAGGAGGTCAGACTCGTGTTTGTGGCAGCAGCATCCATTTTGTGATGCTGAGGCTCTGTTTAACTTTAACCGGGTAAAGCAGTAACATACATGTCTTTTCCCTCTAGAAGGGTGGAATGCTACCCCCGCCGCCAGAATTGGCATGGGGGGAATAGTATTCTAAAGTGTTTGACACCTTACACAACATGTTTTGATAAAGCCAAACCAAAGTTAACATTAACCGCTAGGATTATAATGCACTTAAGAGTACATGGTTTGGCTATATCATAGAACAGCTATAAGGAGATGGTTCCGAAAGCTGCAGAGGGGATCAGCTCATGCTAGGGCACCCTCTCACATAAAACCAAGCACTCTGCCTCCATGATTGTCGAGGCCTACCATAGGAGCGACTTAGAGGTGCATATGTGTCTATATGTATAGGTATATATAGATATACTATATCTAAGTAAGGGGTGATTACACCACCTTACCAAAGCTGAGTGATCAACCTGTGGTGTCAGTTTGGAGGGCCAGCCAGGGGTGGCATAATACATGCTGGTAGGTCTTGGATGCACCTATGCCCTGGGTACCTATGGTACACTATACATGGACTCACAAAGGTGACCCAATACCCAATCTGGTATGTACCTAAAGTACATGGTATCAATTTAGAGGGATAACAGCTGGGCTGTGGGTCTGATTAGCAGGCCCACAGCCACACTAAAGTCGAAAAACCTGAAAATCACAGCAAAAAGTGGGGGTGACCATAGGAAGCAGACCCTACTCTCCTACATGCTTCACCGCGCTTCCCCCACTTTAGGGGTGGAGGTGACAGAGGTGGGCAACCTTCCTATTCTTCTAGGTTTTACTGCCGAGAGGAGGGTGTAAACCGTAGGCTGTCATCTAATGCTAGCAGCAGAGGCTGGGGGTCGCATTTACAAGGGCGGCAGGGCTTTGAAGCTTCCCTCTCGAGCAATGTTCACATCCTGGCGGAGGAGGTGCGACACCCCTGCCCAGGATGTGCATTGATTCTAGTCCCAGAGAGCAGAGGCTCTCGATTCAGGGGTACAGAAACATGTCTGATGATGGCAGGCTTTCTACAGCCAGTCTGTGACCACACTAGGGTTGGTAGGTTTTCAGGGGGCACCTCTGAGGGGCCCTCTGAGTACATGGTTCAGTAAGTCCTACACTGGCATCTGTGTGGGTTTATTGAGAGGAGTAGTTTGGTACCAAACACTCCTGGTTTCAGAGAAGCCATCATGGTTCTGGGGAACTCGGTTTGTCGAGTTTCAAGCCCATGTACTCTCTATGGCTTCCCTGACTCTTGCAATATCTATGAATGGTCTTAAATATTGTTGGGGCATATCTGCTTATGCAGATATGCCCACCCTGTGGTATAGTAAACCCTTCCATGTGGCTGTAAGGCATGCTAAAGGGGTGACTTACCTCTACCCAGGCCAGGAAGGACCTCCACTGGCTAACTATACATGCCAGGATTTCCTTCAAGATTATCTGTCTGGCTCACAGGGCTGTGTTTGGATCGGGTCCCGAAGGTATCAAGACCCTTGTCAGTCCCTATACACCTAACAGAACCCTCCGCTCGGCCTCTAGAAATCTGCTTGCTGTCCCCAGATTCAAAAAGGCGAAATGGGGAGGAAGAGCCTTTTCCACTATGGCCCCGAAATTATGGAACACTCTTCCCCCAACCCCCCCCGCCCCGAACTTTCTGGCCAACCATCCATGGGGATTTTCCGTAAACTCTTAAAGACATGGCTCTTCTCTCAGTCTTACTAACTGCATTATTTGTTTTCTTACTCTCTATGTCTGTCTGTGCTCCTTGCGCCTTGATGCCCCTTGGGGTTAAGTATGCGCAATACAAGTTCCCCATTCATTCATTCATTCATACCGTAGGCAGTGCTAGTTGGAAAGGCCCACAGGTAGTGTGCCATGTCGACTTAGTCGTTTTCTATGCACCAGGCCATGCATGCTGCAGTGGCAGTCTGTATGGCCTAGGTGAGGGGTCCCTAGGGGACCCTCTTTAGTCCCAGTGCCTTAGGTACCCAGGTACCATTTACTAGGGACTTACATGGGGCCTGCAAAGCCAATTGGGGAACAGTTTGTGGGAAAGAACACTGGTGCTGGGGACCTGACTAGCAGGGACCCATGACACTTTCAGTTGAATTTGCACCAGATACCAGGCACAAAGTGTATGTGTGGGGGAGGGCATACTGCAACAGAACCCCATGTTCTCACATGTCCTGCACTCTCTCCCTTCACCCTCCATTTAAATCCTCACCATTAAATATATTTTTTAAAGCCGGCATTCATGCTGCCTTCCCCTTTTATGCTTTATTTAATCTTCAATAGTTTACTATCTCATGCCCCACTGCCAGTCGTGCAATCAGCTTTCCATGCCAGAGCAGATAGCCGGTGCCATGGTGACAGCAGCACTCCTAGAGTCAGTGACAGCACAGACTGCAGCCCCTTTCAAATAAACACAGCATCTGAGCCAGTGCCATGGTGGCAGAAGCCCACATAGTTGAAAGGGAGCTGCAGTCTGTGGTGACACAGACTAAGTATGACATCTGAGCCAGTGGTTCGTGCATCAGAGAGCCTCCCCTCTCCCATGTGTTTGTAGAGGCAGGAGAAGGTGGGCTAGAGGGCGGGCCCATCATCTGCTGTTCCATTACGTTAGTCCAGTTTCTGGAGAACGGAGAGAGCTGGGAAAAGAGCAGGGAAGTGACCACCTCCCTGTGACAGCAAGCGGCTTTTGTGCTCTCTGTTTTGTTGTGATTGCTGCATGAAACTGAATTTCTAAGCTAGTACTTTAACAAATGACTTCCATTGAAAGCATTCTCAATAAGAAGGTAATCTGAGAAATTACGAATGAGAAGATAAAAAGGATGACCTACATATGGCTGCGAACACTGCTGGCTAGGGAGAACGCGCAGGAAGAATAGTTGTGGAAGCAAAACATGATGGTGTGCATTGAGTCTTGTAGAAAATCTCAATCTTCCAGCAGAGCTTTGCTGCCGTTCATGAGATCTTTGTTTATATGGTCACACTTTCTTGTGTATCTTCTCCTGGCCCCAGCACATGTGGGTTGATACTTTGTGCTTTTGCTTCCGCTTGCGTAATGGAGATTGTATAGCGACTGGTGCATTTAATCGACACATAAAATGGATCCTAGATCTTTCGTGCCCTGAGGCAGTCTGCCCCTTCGACTGTCGGTAAGTCGATTTCTTGGCCTTGGCAGAATTCCCTCCTCAGTTCCGTCCAGAACAGTTTGATCTTTACCATTTATCCAGTACGTGGCTCACGTCACCGGACTCTTGACTTGTAATGCTGACATGGAGAGTGCAGAAGCCCAGCCTTTTCTAGAGACACCCGGGAACTTGTTCCTTTTATGCTAACCTCCAACACCGTATCTTCTCACTATTTCGTTTTTCAGTTCCGATTTTCAAGTCTTTCAGAATCATGTTATTTTTATTAATGTTCTAGATTTGGACGGAACATAGTCTGTCTTATAGATCTTTATATTACATCAACTGTATTCGATATGTTCCACAATTCCCTTGTGCGACCTATCATCGTAAGAATGTTCTAAAATGGCATCTTTTCAACTCCATGTTGTGCTTGTATTAGTGGAAATGGTTGAGCTGTGACTGTCCTGCTTCTTGCCATTGACCCAGCTTAAACTGGAACCCTACGGGTTTATTTTTTGTTTGTGGTCTCTTTTAATGCTTTGGCCATCGCAGGAGGGGTGCGAAAAGAACATTGTGGTAACGTGAGCCCGGCGATTTGCTCCCCTCCTACTAGACCCTAGTATGAAACGCAGTGTGAAATATAATTTTTACTCCAACACAATGGTGTAAATAACCTGGATTGTGTTTGTATGCTTCAGAGAAATTTTGATATTAGAGTTATGTCATCTTATATGATTCACTGACAGTTAAACCATTGATTGGCTCTGAAGCAGTTTTTGCTGAATGCAGTACGATCCATTGGTGCACTCCTGTTGTGATGTCTTTTGGTGCAGTTGTGTGCCCAGGAGGAAGTTTGCACTTCTTGTGGTGTTTGCGTTGTATTTTGGTACAGGTTTAACAGGTTTCCCATTCTCCGTACTTGACGGATAACTTAAGTTTTATACACTATAGGATGTGCCAGCTTCAGCAGCTTCAAAATATGAGTCTGTGCTTCACCTTTTGCAGGTAACCACATTGTAGTTTTTGTGGGAAACTTGTGGCTTTTAGCCATCATCCTTGTTGTCAGCAGGGGAAAATATTCAGAATCCTAGGAGTAAGATCAGCGACAACCCCTCTACTTTGAGGAGGTTATGTAAGTTGAGCATCTGAGCTGCAGTGCAAGCTAAACATTTAGATACAAATTCCCTCTACTCATCCTTTTGTCTCTGGTATCCAGGTGGTGGGATGAAAGTCCTTTGCACGGCTTGGAAAAGACGTGCCGCGGACTGTTCCTTACATCCAGTGTGCTAGACAATTATTTGAGCCTCCATGTTTGATTTGATTTAGTAGACATCTACTCTATGCCCCCATTCTGAGTGAGAGTGACTCCGCCATCTCATGCCAGCGTGCTAGTTGCACAATGCTGTTGGGGGCTAGACGGTGTTCCTGGGTTACAGTGATTTTACTGGGATCATCTCTGGTTCTCTCTGTACATGAAAGGGGGTCCTTTGGCTTCCTCATCAAACATTCAAGAAAGGTGACATCCCTTTGGATTGTGTCTGATCCACAGAGTGACATCCTTTGTGTCCAGCTGCAGGTGACCTTCTGTCCTTTTCCACCTCTGGCATCCCATCTTGTACTTAACAAATTACCACTCCTTCCATAAGTGCCTTTGAGCGCGGGTGGTGGTCAAAGGCACTTCGAACCAGATCCCAGTTGAGCCTACGATTCCTGCCTAGAATATCTCCGCCACTAGAAATACATGGTCATGTCTGGTAAATTATTTATTCAAGGTTTTATATAGCGCGAACAAGATCCTTACAGATATCAGAGCGCTTCACAAAGACAGGGTAGGGGAATGAAACATAGGTAATGGGAGCAGTATAAAGGTCATTAACATGGTAGGATAATAATAACATACATAAAGCATATCAATATACAATCAGGTAGACAAGTAATATAAGACGGCACAAGTCATTGAACCCACTACAGAGGTGTTCAGGTACACATTGGGTGTGTGGATGGCTTATACCAATGTTTTAGTATAGAGAGAACACTGAGTGGGGGCAACGGGAGAGTGAACCAGTAGACCAATGTGTATCATATATTGGTCGGTAGTAAGGGAGTAGCGTAGTAGTGTCCCCATCAAGTAGAAGTATAGTGCCAAAGGACTAGGTGTACAGTGCTACAAAGCAATGCAGAGTCTCTGATTCAGCACCTATAAGGTTCAGGAGATCTTGGCCAGAAGGATGGTTTTCACCTCTTTCTTGAAGAGTGCAGTGGAGGAGAAAAGCCTGGTTTCAGGAGGGAGCGCATTCCAGATCCTGGGTGCCATCCCTGAGAAGGAGCGCTTGTATGTTTTCTCTTTCCGGAATCTACGAGGTTTCAGGAGTAGATTTTTTGTACTTCTATTGGATCTCGAACCTCCTGCTATAGACAGCTTTTGAGCGAGGTAGTTGGGTGCATTGTGGTGCACGGCCGCGTGTGTCATAACTGCAATTTTTAGCTGTATTCTGGCTTCAAAAGGCAGCCATTTTAGAGATTTTAAGTCTGGGGATATATGCAAATGTTTTCTTGATCCAGTAATGAGTCTCGCGGCAGCGTTCAGGGAGGCTCTTAAGGGTGCTGTTGTGGATAGCGGGAGTCCGCTGAGGGCCACAATTCCGTAGTCTATTCGAGGGATGACTAAAGCTTGTACAGCAGTTCGGAAGTCTTCGGCAGGGAGGAAGGGTTTAATTTTCCTCAGTGTGTTGATTTGGAAATTAGATGCTTTTGTGGCTTTGCTAACGTGTTGCTGCATGTTGAGCTTGGCGTCGAGTGTGATGCCTAGGGATTTCGCCGAATCCACGATGGTAGGTTGGACATTGAGTGCTGTTAGGTTATTGAGCCAGGTTTGGGTGGTGGCAATTTTCGCCGGGGGTGAGATGAGTAGGAACTCAGTTTTCAGAGCATTTAGTCTGAGGTGATTATCGGCCAGCCAGGATTGAGTGTTAATAAGCGTGGAATTCAGATGTTTGATATCTTCCGGGGATTGTAGCTTTAGGTAAAGTTGTGTGTCGTCGGCGTACATATGGAATTGGACATTGGAGGCTTGGAGCAAGGTGGCGAGCGGTTCCATGACGAGGTTGAACAGTGTGGGGGAGAGGGAGGATCCTTGTGGAACACCTAGATCTGCAGGCACAGGTGTAGATAGCACATTGTCGATCTTGAACTTCTGAGACCGGTTGTGAAGGAAGGACGAGAACCATTTGAGAACAGTTCCCGAAAGACCCATTCTAGTGCTTAGCAGCTCCAGCAAGTTCTCATGTTTGACCGTGTCAAAAGCTGACGAGAGGTCAAGAAGGATGAGGAGGCAGGACTCATTGCGATCAAGAATTTGGAGGGCGTCATCAATTATGTGAGTCATAGCTGTTTCCGTGCTATGTTTCGCTCGGAAGCCTGATTGATGAGGGTTGAGGAGGTCAAATTGGTCAATGTGTTTTGTTAGTTGGAGTTGGACACATTTCTCCAGCAGTTTGGCCAGGGTGGGGATATTGGTGATGGGCCGGTAATTGTTTAGGTCAGACGGATCAGCTGTAGGTTTCTTGAGTATAGGCGTGACTTGCCCCACCTTGAGGGAGTCTGGAATGAGGCCTTGTTGCAAGGAGGTGTTGATGATTTTGGTCCAGAGAGGGAGGAGCAAGGGGATGAAGTCTTTTACAGCATTAGCAGGTAGAGGGTCTGTGAGGTGATTAGAGGGCTTCAAGGAGCAGAGCAGTTTGTGTATAGCTTCTTCCGAGTAGGTGTCGAAGTACAGCCAAGATGCCTTGTTTTTAGGTTGAGTGTTAGACATTCTGGTGTGGTTGGGGAATCGGCTTACATCCATGATGAGGTAATTTCTTATGTTGTCAGTCTTTAGCTTAAAGAAAGCAGAGAAGGCTTCACAGTGTGGGGTGTCGCTTGTTGTGCTGTTTGATTGTAAGGGTTGTGTCTTTGTTTGGGTCTTGATTAGTTCGAACAGCTTTCTTGGCCTGTTTTTTGCTTGGTCCAACTGGCGGCTAAAGAAGTCCGACTTTGTGCGCTTTATTTTCCTGAAGTAGGCATTTCTCTTGTTCTTAAGCCTTTTGAGGTGCAGTGCTGAAGGGTCAGATCTCCAGGTGCGCTCTGCCATTCGCATAGTACGCCTGTCGTCATTGAGTCTATCGTCATACCAGGGGTTAGACATTTTGGTGGAGACTCTCTTCAGTTGCAATGGGGCGACTTCATTGACTATTGTATTCATAGAGTCAAGGTAGTGGTCGGTCAGTGATTGAACATCCGAGGCACCTGAAGGGGGAAGGAGGAGGTTGCTGATGTGGGGAGGGAGGGTAGAGGCGTTAAGATTCTTCATGTCCCTTTTCCATGTTTTGTATTTGATTGGTTGAGCCGGGTTAAGCTTAACTTTTTCATTGATAAAGAAGGTGATAATGTGGTGATCTGACCAGTCGCAGGGTCGAATCGCCTCCAGTTGTGTAGAGTTCTCTTTGGCAATGATGAGATCGAGTATCGAGCCTTTGTCGTGTGTTGGTCTATCGCATATTTGGGTGAGGTCAAGCGCATTAAGGAAAGTTTTGAGACTATTCACCACTGTGTCTTTCTGATCGTTCCAGTGGAGATTGAAGTCACCCAGGTAGACTTGGGTGGTCTGCCGACCGGCATTGGAAGTGATCATGTCCATGAGTTGTTGGGTGAATATGAGATTGTCACCAGGCGGGTGATAGATGAGATGTAAAGCACAAACTTGTTTGCCCTCGCTGGTGATGTCGAGGCAGAGGAGTTCACAGGAGGAAAGGGAGGGGGAGGTGACTTTAGTGACGGAGAGGTTGCTCCTAAAAATGCATGCAATTCCCCCGCCCGTCTTGCCAGGAGATCTGTCCAGCCTAATGATGTGATAATTGGGGGGGGACTAGTATGTCCATAATCGGGGTAGAGGCTTCAGTAAGCCACGTTTCCGTTAGAATGGCTAGGTCCAGATCCATCGCTGAGACGAGATCAGCGATGTCGGAGGAGTGTCTCTGGGCCGATCTGCAGTTGAGTAGGATGCATTTAAGTTTGGGAGAGAGAAGGGTGGTCGAGCTTTCTAGTGTGAGGGGAACTTTTCTTAGGTTGTTAGGGACGGAACCTCTGTTGTTGAGTGTTGGGAGCGTCAGAGGGTTTGTAAGAATTGTGGGTATGGGGATGTGTGTGTTGGCTATGTGTTTTACCGGACCTGGGCCATAAGAGCGTAGGAGAGAGCATAGGTCGCGGTCCGACAATGGGTTGAGGACACGACGGGGGCGGTGGGAGTTATTGCGAACGGGGATAGTCGGCCAGCGCGGGTGTCGTTGGGGGCGAGGGCATGTAGGGAGGGTGCGTCGTTTGTGGGGTAGAGGGATGGTGGGAGGTAGACTGGGCTGTGAGGAGAGAAGGTCTTTGATTGCGAGGACATCTTTTTTGATTTGTAGAATATCCTCTTTGACTTGTTGGAGGGTGGATAAAGTCAGGTCAGGAGGTGCATTGGGGATGGGGTTGGTGGTGAGAGCCATTGGTGAATGGTTGAGTAGTGAGCTGGAAAGCGGGCAGGGTATCGCGGGGGGGATATACTAGCGTTGTTGGAAGGTTCGGCTGTGCTAATGAGTGGGATGGCATTCAAAGTGTGGGCGTGTTTGTGGGCGAGGGGTGTGGGTGAAGTAGGTGAAGTAGGCGGTGGGTGGGAGGCATAGGTAGTGACGTCAGTGGGAGACGGTGCCGGAGAGTAGAAGAGTGAGTGAAGGCTGAAAACAGTGGGGGAGACAGGGGGGTAGTGAGGGCTGAGAGTAGGAGGTGGGGGAGAGGGGGATGCTAGGGTAAGGGAGGCGGTATGTTCTGTATCTTTAGTTGGGAGGGTGAGAGTGTCGTGGGTGGGAGTGGGGAGGGAGCTGGGGAGGGAGAGGGAGAGGTGTCTGCCGTGGGGGGGATGGGATGGGGGGGTGGATAAACTCTGAATGGTGGTGTGTTCAGATGGTGGCGTGTTGTGGGAGAGAGTTGTTGTGTCAGGTGTGAGAGACTCGTGGGTGGGAGTGGGGAGGGGGCTGGGGAGGGAGAGGGGCCTGCCATGGGGGGGATCGGAGGGGGGGGAGATCCGAGCGGTGGTGTGTTCAGATGGTGGCGTGTTGCGGGTGGGAGTTGTTATGTCAGGGGGGAGAGGGATGGAGGGGGTATGAGTGGGGATAAGAGGGGTCATGTATGAGGGGCGGCTAGTATATGAGGTGGAGAGATTTGTGACTGTCCTTGGGGAGTGTGGGGAGTTGACAGCAGGTGGGCCATTTACCGGGGGGCTGGGAGTAGAGGTGTTGTATGTGGGGGCTGCGACGTCAGGGGTGATAGTGCTGGTGGAGTTCTGGGTGGGGGTCCGCAGCTTGGAAAGGTGCTCTTTGAACTTGGGGAACAGGTTGTCTAGTAGTTCCAGGTTCTTGTCAGTGGCTTGAATTAGGACAGTCCCGTTATTGTAGATAGTAATGGTAGTCCTGCCAGGGAAGAGGTGGGAAGGTGTGATAGAGAGAGTTAGGCCATGAGTTGTTTTCCTGGTGGTGGAGACGGTGAGTAGGGATAGGAACACTTTTCTCCATTGGGCTCTGCGTGAGGTGTGGAAGATGAAATCAGTATTCAGGGCTCCATTGCCCGGTGAGAAGTAGGTGTCAGCAAAGGGTGTTTCAGGGTGCGACCTCAGGAAGTTATGTTTAAAACGTTTAGTAGGTAGAAGTCAGTGCAATCCAGGAACCAACAGTGCGTAGGTGCAGCTTACCTAATGTATCCTATATGCGTGGTAGTAGTCAGCTTACACCATGTACAAAATATGGGCGGTAGAACCGGTTAGGTGGAATCAGATTTACCTATCAGAATGTACGAGGTAACAGCAGTGTAGTCTAGGTGTAGAAAGTGGCTAGGTGCAGCTTACATGACTGAACGAAGTGAATGAGGTAGTAATAATAATAATCAGTGCAACATCGTGAAGTGGCTTACATCGGAAGGACCAACAAATAAATGAGGTAGCGAACAATGAATGATAGGGATAAAGGTGAGGTAGGTGTAGCTTACCGCATATACAGTAAAAAAGCTAAATTGCTAATGAGTTACTGAATCCAATATATGTACCAACAAATTAATGCAGTAGCAAATAAGACACTCGAATATGAGGTAGCAATCAGTGCACTGTCGGTGAGTAAAAGTGAAGATGGGTATATGTTACATAAGATGTAGGATACCAATAGTAAGATAATACTGCAGTAAAAGGCAGATACTTAAGCATATCAAGAGCACCAGGTTATATAAAGTGTAAAATACAATAGTAATAAAATACCGCGATAAAAGCCAGACCCATAAGAACACAAAGATTTAAATACAGAGCTATGTGGAGTCTTTGGTACCGATAGTAAGTAATAGTCAGAAGGACTAGTCCATGATGGCCGCCAAAGAGAGGCAAGAGTAGTTTAAAAAATGGCCACCAAGTAGGGAGGATGAAGTCATTAGTCCTCTTTTAGTTGTTACTGTTTTGATAGCAGGGCAGAGCAGTTTCACATTCAATTCCGGCTGGCTCAGGGTCCTGCGTACCAAGGGGAGTCTTATCTCAGATTTGCTATCTAAAAAGGAGGACTTACGTATGAGCAGTTGGTAGGGATGACTGGGCTAAGATGGCCACCCCAATGAGGTACTAGTCAAAGATGGCCGCCAGAGAGGCATAATTGGAAACAGGAGTAATAGTCCTTTCTCTGTTGTTGGTGTGCCTTAGAGAGAGTCCATCTTCTGTGTTGTTAGGTGGGAGGAGAGAGATTAGCTTCCCTGTTATTTGGAGGCGAGGAGAAAGTCTTATCTGTTTTGTTGACCTGTGACCACGTTGGTATGTAGCCTCATGGTCATCTGGTGGGCAGTGGAGGTGATTTATGGCTCTGGTATATGGCCCACGCCATTTTAGGAATGGAGAGTGAGAGGAGTGAGAAGCCCGCCATGTTGTGAAGAAAGTTTGCAGGCAGATAAGCTTTATAGGATTCAGCATTCAGGGCAGGGAGTGCAGGGCCGGCATGCTCGAGATGAAAATAACAGAGTGCATGCAAATACCTTCAGGACATCACCGTAGTTAGGCTGCCCTGAAACTGTTCACATCTGAAGCAGAAAGTCGATTTGTGCAGTGGCGAGTTGAGTCAGAGATAGTCACTCCATTAGTGGGTAATAGCCTATGTTCGCAATATCAGTATTCTTTCAATTTGAACAAAGCAAATCCTGGGCATTCCCTGGGGGTGGGGCGGCTATTATGCATCTTCTTTACGTGCGTGCAGTGCTTCGTGTGGAGCCGTCGACCCGGCCCCCCACTCTCCCGCCAGCACCGCAGCCCAAACGCCGCTGAGCGGCCGCCCCACTGCACCCCACCTCCACAGCTCCTACCGTGCAGCCGGCGCGATGGGAGAGGGGCCAGGTGCGCCCCAGCCACGAGCCGCGCAGACCGGGGCTTGATGCTCCGGTTCCGGGATCTTGTTGTGAGATACACATCCCTAAAGGAACAAGGTATACTCTGACCAACCTAGTGAGCAGTGGTTCACTAGTCTGTGAACAGTTCGGTACTAGACTGGTAGTTGGGCTCAAGTGACCTAATACTTGTTGACCCGATCCCTAACTAGGTTCCAGGGCCACCAAGACATCACTGAGAGCACTACATCAATATTCCTTTTCCAGCCTTTTGCAAGAGTTTAGAAGGTGCTAAGAATTAAAAACCTTGATGATTTATCTGGTTCCACAGCCGGTTCAATCCACCCGTCATGGCACATAAAAAAGGGGGAGAAGCAGTGAGAACGAGGACAAAGCAAGAAGAAGACTTTAAAAAACGGTGGAAAAACAAGGCGAAAATAGTGAAAACTCGGTAAAAGCAAGGATAAGGTACCCAGAAAAACAGAGAAAAGAAGCAGGAGAAAGCAGTGAGAACGTTGAATTAAGTTGGTCCTGGGATAAGGTGGAGGTGCTGGGAGGGGGTGGGCTGGGCTAGACAGGAAGTGAGGAAAAACGTGTGGCAATGGGCAAAAAGAAGAAAGCAGTGCGAATGAGGGGAAAAGCAAGGAGTAGGCACATAAAAAACGAGGAGAAAGCAGTGAGAATGAGCGAAAAGCAAGGAGAAGGCACAGAAAAATGAGGGAATAGCAAGGAAAAAGTACTCCAAAACCAGGGAATAAGAAATAAGAAGAGAGGAGCAGAAGCGATGCAGTAGCACAGGGAGAGGTGGGCCTGGGGCCTGCATCTTAGAGGAAACCTTTCTCAGGAGGTGGAGGAGTGCATCCAAACAGCCAATGTGATCCCTAAGATGCTCCTCTGAGCTGACCCAAGATGTTATTAACAGTATCTCAAATTCAATGGCTGAACGGGGCTCGCCCAAGCAAGCCAGTGGTTAGGAGTAGTCCGACCCCCAAACCCCCAAGCCAGCCAGTGGTTAAGAGGCGTCTGACCCAAACCCCTCAAGCAAGCCAGTTGTTAGTAGGAGTTATGTTATGTTATGTTATTGGCATTTGTAATGCGCGCAGCTGCTCCAGCGAAGGAGCGTCCCGGCGCCCGACAAGATAGCCACACAACATAACGAAAAGACAGAATTTTATTTAAAAAATTAGAGTTGCAGCAGGCTATGGAAACAAAAGAGTCTTAACGGCCCTGCGAAAAGAAAGCAGGTCAACAAGGGTCCGGATTTCCAGAGGCAAGGCGTTCCACAGAGCGGCTGCCCGCACCTTGAAGGAACGCCCCCCAGCTCGACTACGGTTGAAGCGTGGGGCTACTGCCAGTTCGTGGTCTGAGGAGCGAAGGGAACGGCCAGGGATATAGGGGCGCAAGAGGTTATGCAGTCTTGGAGCAGAGGGGCCTTTTAAGATCTTAAAGGCTAGACAGAGCACTTCAAAATGAATCCGCTGCCTAACAGGCAGCCAGTGTAGAGCACGCAAGGTGCCGGAGACCGAGCAGAACCTAGGAAGGTCTACAACTGCTCTGGCAGCTGCATTTTGCACTCGCTGGAGACGCGTCAGCTCGGCCTGATTTAACCCTATAAAAAGGGAGCTGGCATAGTCTAGCCGAGCCAATATCGTCGCCTGAACCACAAATTGGCGGGTTGCTGCATCAAAATATTTGAGTGCAGGTCTTAGGTTACGCAAAATGCCAAAGCAGGAAGCCGCCATCCTTTTGATATGGCCAACAAAACTGAGCCACACCCCCAGATTTGTTGTCTCCGAAACCGGAGTGGGGGTGGGACCCAGCTCCGAAGGCCACCAGGAATCTCCCCAGAGATCCGTCCGTTTGCCAAAGATCATCACCTCTGTTTTTTTGGCATTCAGTTGGAGACAGTTGGACGTCATCCAACTGGCCACCGCCCGAAGTCCGTCCCTGAATCTTGGGGCCTCCACCTCGGGGTGCCCGCTGATCGTGACCGCTAGCTGAGTATCATCTGCGTATGACACCATGGTCAAACCGCAGAGCTTCATGACCTCAGCCAGCGGCCTCACGTAAAGATTGAACAACGTGGGACTCAGCGAGGAACCCTGCGGGACCCCAAGAGACAGAGGATGAAATTTGGACTGGTAGGGCGGGGCAGCCACACAGAAGGACCGATCCGCTAGAAACGACCGAAACCACTGGAGTGCAATACCGGCCACGCCTGCCTCCTCGAGGCGCTGCAGGAGGATCTCATGCGAGACAGTGTCAAAGGCGGCGCTCAGATCTAACAAAACAAGCGCCGCCGTTTGACCTGCATCAAGCAATGCCCTCAAATGCTCGACCATAAATAGGAGAGCTGTCTCCGTACTGTGACCAGCTCGAAAACCGTTTTGCGTATCATCCAGAACGTTGGTACGCGACAGATGATCAGTGAGGGCGGTGTTAACATGCACCTCCGCGAGTTTGGCTGGCCACGGGAGAAGTGAGATGGGTCGATAGCTCTCCGATTTACTAGGGTCAAGAGATGGCTTTTTCAAAATGGGCATTACTACAGCCTGCTTCCACCTCGAAGGCACCCGGCCAGATGAAAGCGAAATGTTGATCAAGTCACAGACTGGGTGAGAGAGTGTCGCATCTCGGAACATTGCTGGCTTGAGCGGATCTGCCGGAGATCCAGATTTGACTTGAAGAGCTAAGATCTTAAAAGTCTCCGGAGTAAGACAGGGAAAAGAGTCTAATACCAACTGTCCAGGCACAATAGGCAGCCCGGCGCCAGCCTGCTCAGCAGTAGGGAAGGCTCTGTAGATGGTTTGAACCTTCTCCAGAAAAAAGGCCGCCAACGCTTCACAATGGGCGTTAGAGCTAATGGTGTCAGCAGCGGGCTTCTTTGCTACGAGGTCCTTAAGAGCCTTGAAGATGGTTTTAGCCGGATTTAAGCTGTTGCGAAATTCCAGTGCATAAAATGCAGCCCGGGCTCTGCAGACAGCTCGATGATAAGCCTTAATAGTAGCCATATAGAAGATTTTTTTGCTCTGATCATACGCTCTCCGCCAGTCTCTCTCTGCACGCCTGCAGGTGCTTTTCAGTGCACGCAGAGTACCATTATACCAGGGGCTGGGATCGCGAGGTCCACATATACTCTGTATCATCGGGATAAGGGAGTCGAGGGCTCTGGTTACCCATTCGCAGAAATAGTCATAACCAGATTCCACATCCTCCACTAAGCCCAACGGATCTTCCGTAAGAATGCGGTAAAAGTCTTCCAACTTTAATTTGCTCCAACGCCGCCTGGGCACAGCTCGCAACAAGGGCTTAAGAGGAGCCTCTGACAGTGGGCAGTGAATCGTCACCAACGAGTGGTCTGTCCAAGGCATAGGAAGGGAGGGGGCCACCTTTACCCCCGCTAAATTTGAAAAGAAGGGGTCCAAGGTATGTCCCCCAACATGGGTGGAATCTGGGACCAATTGGACCAGTTGAAGGGCCTCGAGATCAGCCCCCAACCTGCTCACTGAGGGTAGGGCCATGATGTCAAAGTGAAGATTCAAGTCTCCAATGATTGAAAAGTTGGCACACCCTACTGCCAGTGAACTAACAGCCTCAGGCAGGGCCTCTCGGAATGCTACATCACTGCCCGGCGGACGGTAAATAAGCAGCCCTGAGAAGGTGAAATGAGATGTAACCGACACCTTAAACAGGGCGCTTTCACAGCCCGCGATGTTCTGAACTTTCCAGGTACAAGGGTAGCGAGATTTTACAGCAAGCGCTACTCCTCCGCCCCTGGAGGAGCGATTCAGCGAGTAGGTAGAATACTCGGAGGGAAACGCCAAATTCAGAACAGCTGTGTCAGAGTCCTGAAGCCAGGTCTCTGTCATACAGAATATGTCAGGAGGTTCGTTACCCATAAGGTCCGCTATGTCCTGATGATGTTTTACTAGCGATCTTACATTCAAATTCCAGATGGTAATATGGTCCAGAGGGCTGCTACTGCAAATAACGGACTTTGCTCCAATAGCCCCCAATGAAGCGGGAGCTTCAAGCAGCCAACCGCCGCATGCACACTGATGAGGGCCACATAAGGGGTCCACACGGGCTCTGTCACAAGACGGCAAACGGTGGCAGACGGACATAAGAGCTTCACTGGAGTAGGAGAGCATCGTGCATAGGTGGCAAGAAGCAGAGTCCCTGCCGGACCCGCGCGACCAAGCGCGGACGGGCGCAGACGGGCGCAGACGGGCAGGACTCTGGCACGACTCAGGCTAAGCGAGGGCGCCACCGCTGCGCGTTAACGCTGCGCTAGGCGGGGAGCTTTAAATACCTGTCCCTCAGTAGCTCCTGCGCACTAGAGCGCTCGCCGGTAGTAGTCCCTGAACACACCACCACCACACCACTCCAAGATGGCGGCCAATACCAAAACGGACCCCACCCCAGAACCGGACCCGCACAAGCGGCGGTGATATAACAATAATAGTGCAGGTAAGGGGGCAAGATAAAAGCAGGGGATAATAACCCAAAGTAAACAAAAATAGCAAACAGGATTTTTAAAAGCTTTCAGCACTAAGCAGTAAGAAGCGCCAAGCGCACAGCAGCGCAGCGTACTAGAGCGCTCGCCGGTAGTAGTCCCTGAACACACCACCACCACACCACTCCAAGATGGCGGCCAATACCAAAACGGACCCCACCCCAGAACCGGACCCGCACAAGCGGCGGTGATATAACAATAATAGTGCAGGTAAGGGGGCAAGATAAAAGCAGGGGATAATAACCCAAAGTAAACAAAAATAGCAAACAGGATTTTTAAAAGCTTTCAGCACTAAGCAGTAAGAAGCGCCAAGCGCACAGCAGCGTAGCGTAGCGCTACCTTGTCAGGGCGAGCTCCAGGGCGACTCGCCTTAAATACCTGTCCCTCAGTAGCACCTGCGCACTAGAGCGCTCGCCGGTAGTAGTCCCTGAACACACCACCACCACACCACTCCAAGATGGCGGCCAATACCAAAACGGACCCCACCCCAGAACCGGACCCGCACAAGCGGCGGTGATATAACAATAATAGTGCAGGTAAGGGGGCAAGATAAAAGCAGGGGATAATAACCCAAAGTAAACAAAAATAGCAAACAGGATTTTTAAAAGCTTTCAGCACTAAGCAGTAAGAAGCGCCAAGCGCACAGCAGCGTAGCGTAGCGCTACCTTGTCAGGGCGAGCTCCAGGGCGACTCGCCTTAAATACCTGTCCCTCAGTAGCTCCTGCGCACTAGAGCAGTCGCCGGTAGTAGTCCCTGAACACACCACCACCACACCACTCCAAGATGGCGGCCAATACCAAAACGGACCCCACCCCAGAACCGGACCTGCACAAGCGGCGGTGATATAACAATAATAGTGCAGGTAAGGGGGCAAGATAAAAGCAGGGGATAATAACCCAAAGTAAACAACAATAACAAACAGGATTTTAAAAAGCTTTCAGCACTAAGCAGTAAGAAGCGCCAAGCGCACAGCAGCGTAGCGTAGCGCTACCTTGTCACCCAAAACCCCCAAGCAAGCCAGTGGTTAGGAGGCGTCTGACCCACAACCCCCAAACAAGCCATTGGTTGGAAGGAGGCTGACCCAAAACCCCCAAACAAGCCATTGGTTGGAAGAAGGCTGACCAAAACCACCAAGCAAGCCAGTGGTTGGAAGGAGTGTGGGAGAGTCTCTTATGACATACATGGCTAGCTTCCCACGTTATGCATGGAACATGATGGAGTTGCGATTGAAAGTGCACAGGGTCCCCGCCAACCAGTTCCCCTGTGCCAGAGCTCCTTCACCTAAATCTGTACCAAGATTGGCACAACTTCAAACTCACCTTTAAGTCCTTAGTAAATGCTACCTAAGGCGTTGAGACTGAAGAGGGTCCCCTAGGGACCTCTAACCAAAGCCATGCAACCTGCCACTGGTGCCTGCATGCCTCGGTACAGACACAAACGACAGTCGACTTGGCACACTGCCTGTGTTCCATGTCAAAGAACACTGCATAAGGTATGGTGCACTATATCTCAGCTGTGGGCATATCTGCTTGAGCAGATATGCCTCTACAATATTTAAGTCTATTCTTAATATTGTAAGTTCCAAGGAAGCCATAGAGAGTACTTCGGCTGGAAACTCAACAGGTCAAGTTCCCCAGCACCATGATGACTTCACTGAACCCAGGAGTGTTTGGCACCAAACTACTCTTCCTAATAAACCCACACTGATTCCAGTGTTGAGCCCCCTGAACGCCTTCCGACTGTGGTGTGGTCTCTGACTGGCTTTAGGCAGCCTGCCACTACCAGGTGTGTTTCTGGACCCCTGGCTCAAGAGCCCTTTCTATCTGAGGCCAGAAACAAAGCCTGTTCTGGGGGAAGGCGTCACACCTCCTTCCCCCAGCAGGCACAGTGCTCAAGAGGGAAGCATCTAAGGCCTTGTAATGCAACCCCAGCCTCTGCCGCTAGCAGCAGGTGGCAGCCCCCTGTTAACCTCCACGTTTGGTGGGAGAACAGGGGAGTGGGAAACTAATTGAGAATAGGAGGTGGGCCCTCTTCGTCAACTCCACCCCACAGGTGCTAGAGGCAAAGAGAAGCGCATTTTCAGCTCCCACCATCTTCAAGATGGTGGAACGTATCCAATTATGTCTAGGACAAGGCCTGCCTCCCACAGGAGGGTGGCATAATAGCGAGTGTAGATACCCCAGGTGAGGCACCCCTTTGTCCCTACCTGTCACTCTTCTGTAACACCCCTAAATGTATTATTTAGGGGGCACCCCCAGACACTGAAGTCAGATTCCTTGACAACCTACGAAGCCCGACCACCGAAGAGCCACAACAGCATAAAGGATGAAGGACCAGTGACTGACTTGGCGCCAGCCCTGCCAACCTGTCTGTTGCCTTTCGCCCCGCTACAAAAGGCAACTCGTCCTGCAGGTCTAATGACCTCCAAAACCCTGGGAGGCCTTCCTGCCGTCAATAAAGATCAAGAACTCCTGTGGACAGCAGACCTGTCCAGAAGAAAAAACATCTTTAAAGCCCAAGAGCTCTGGCAGGAGGAACAGCGAAACAGCCGACCTTACCCCCCTCTGCACCCGATGCCCACGGCTTAAGTCCAAGTGGCCCACCGGTTTCGTGAAGGCTGCCCAGCGATTGTAGGAAGGGTCCACCATGGGCTGACCCCTGCCCGTCTCCACATCGACGCCTGCAGCCTATGCACGATGATCCCACCATACCCGTGACCTGTTCCGGTAATCGTTTCCTGAAGTCTAAGGAAACCCCTTCACCCGAAGCCTCTGGGTCTTGGGGAGTTGGACCAACAGTGTCTCTACGTCCCCAGGCATCAGTTCGTACCTGGGCAGCTGCTGGTTTTCTTCGTCGAGCCACCTGCCCAGAGCCTGCAGCTTTTTTCCGAAACCAATGTCCCCCATTGATTTGCATTGGGCGCCCGATGCTTCGTTGGCCCTCTGCCACCCCTGTGCTGTTGAGCGCGTACGTTTGGTGCTGACCTGTGGCCACCCCTCCTGTGCTTACTTCCTTACCCCCAGAGATTGGCCCCTGACACCGCTTTACTTACCTGTGAAATGCGCCTCTTCGATCACCCCCAGTCTCAATTGGTTAACATTGGGCGTCTGTCCTCTGCACCTGCCCGCCCCGTGCCACTGGTGGTGCAGTCTTGATGCTAGCTTGAACTTTCCCTGGTGTTGGCCACAGACCCCGTGGACTGGATCTGTAAGTCAAAATGCATTCTTGTTTTTCTCCCATAGGTTAACATTGCAGAACTGAAAGATTGCACTAACTGTCTGCTTTTTAAAGTGAAGAGTATTTTTATTGAAACACCTACTCAACTTTTACCGTACATCTTGGTCTTCGAATAAATCTAGAAAGAAGCTTATTTTTCTAAAATTAGTGTGGATCTCCTTTTTGAGTTCTCTCATTTATTAATCACTGTGCGCACAACAAATGTCTTACACTCCTCTGTGTAAGGCCTAAGGCTGCTTGCCCATACTACCACAAAAAGAGCACTTTGCGTTTACTTTGAGCCCTGGACACTTCTAGGTTAATCTCTGGATTCTTTACACGATATAACCAATTATTGGTATATCACGTAAAGAGCCATCTTCCTACGTTGGTGGTGCAGCGGTGGGTACAAGAGTCTGCATTTGTTGTACTACTTGATTAATAAGTGATTTTACAAGAGGAAATCCAAAATTGTGTTTAGCTAAAATATTTTTCCCACATTTACTTTAAACTAGTGTTTGGTCCTTGGTTAAGTCCCCCAAAGTCTGTAAAGTAGTTAGCAGTCCTTAGCATGTTTTTTTATAAGTTCCTAACTACTTTAATTACCATGTTTGAGAGCACAGGGACCTCCCAGGAGATCAACCCTGCCCCCTTATGCACACCTGAAAGTCCCACAACTTAAATAGCTGTGCAAGGCACGGAAATTTGCCATGGATCCTAAACCCACAAGGGCCCGTCTGCAGCAGTTGCTGGCAGAGAATGACAAGACTGTGACAAGTCAAACTCCCCCCTCCGCCCCCCCCCCCCTTACCCCAGTCGTAAAGAGGATGATGGATCGCAAGAGGTGGACCTAGAGGGCAACTCTCCCTGCTCTCCCAGTATCGCTGACAGAATATGTTTGGTGCTGCCCTGTGGCCCCCCCATGCTTGTCTAAAGTCCCCGGAGATGGACCCAAGACACCACATTTACTACCTGTAAACAGCTCCTCTTTGATCGCTTCCGGTCTCCATTGGTTAACATTAGCACCGACTCCAAATTTGACCTTTGCTTCCGGCTATCCCTGTGCCGCTGGTGGTGAAGTCTTGGTGCCGGCTTGAACCTTGCCTGGGGTTGGCCACAAACCCCAAAGACTGGATTTGTAAGTTATGCACTTATCTGCAAAACTACATTCTTGTGTACCTCCCGTAGGTTAACATTGCTGAACTGAAAAATTGCCCTGTCTACTTTTTAAAGTGAAAAGTATTTTTATTTAAAAACATACTTCCCATTTAATGAATGAATTAATAAATATCAGGATTTCTAAAGCGCACACCTTCTCAGAAGTGTGTCCCGGCGATAAAACAGAAAGTAAGAAGCAGAGTGTGGTATATAAATAAATAATACCGGATCTAGGTTTTACTGGACATAGTAAATAACAGATAGCTCAATAAATAAGAGTCAAGATTCGAGGTAGTAGGAGTTTGCAGGTTTAATACAGCATAAAGGACAGGAACAGGACAACCTGCACAGGAATGGGATGGCAGCGCTGCCGGGGGCTGGATCAGGATCGGCAACATTTTAATAACAGTACACAAGTATATATATATACTAAAACAATTGCATTACAATACATACGATAGGCGGAGCAGTGGGTGTGGTCAATAGCAGTCGCGAAAGATAAGGGTGAAAGTAGGTGTAACAAGAGGCGTGTACATAGACATGTGATGTAAACGTAACAGAATATGTCATAAATGGGGCGGAAACATGGAGGGGGCTACCTAAGGAGCCGGGACCTCTAACCTAATGGTGCGCGCAAGCTGACAATGACGTGTTACTAGGAGAAGCTGGGGGCTATGAACTCTGTGCTAGGAGTAGAGACTGAAGTCTGGAGAGTCAGGGCGACATGTACCTAACCCTATCTAGTATCTGATGTTTAGAGGACATGTTGATATAAACTAAGAGTCAGGAGGGGAGAGGCTAACGGACTCTAAGACTGGAGCATGCATTATTCTACATGTAGTGCGTGTTGAGGAATATTAAATGACCATTAAATACAGTATTTCTCTTACATGGAGACGTAAAGGCTAGACAATGACGGAAACTATTGATGCGATTCAGTAGCTTAGGAATGCAGAGAAGGAGGGCTGGACTGATAACTAGAATCATAACATACTCTTGGCAGACTAACAGGCAGAGCCAGGCTGAGCCGGGCACTGTGAGGCAGGAAGTAAGTGAAGGGTCGAGGATACAGGTGGGGGCTGTATCGCTCCTCAGCGAGGGTTCAGGAGACAGGAGCTGAATCTGGTGTCCGGGCCCTTTTGAGGCCTAGAAACGGGGACTTTTCAATGAAATAACGTGCACACTGGGAAACGTGGCAACGTAACTTTACATAGGCCTGATATTCATAGTATTCACGAGAACTGGAAACTGGCATACTAGGGATGGACACAACTGTAATTGCATCTTTAATCGAACATGGGGAATACATATGCATATTAATCATGCACACATAACATAAGATGGAGGACACGTAGGGACACAGAACATGGCAAAATTTACTTTTCCACAAGAGGCTGAAAGAATTAGAGGATGAAAAGCCTTGTCTTGAGTTGTTTTCTGAAAGGCCTCTCATTTGTAATTTGACGTAGTCCAGTGAGAAGTCTATTCATAGACTTGGGGGCTTAGAAGAGAGAAGGACTTACCTCCTTTTTTGTCAGCCTCACTCTCAGTAACGACCATGGGAAGAACAAAGACTTCTAAGGAAAGTGTAGAAGTGAAGCCTGCAAGGCAGGTCCTCGGGCCAGAGTAGTTCGAGGCTCTGTGCATGAGGACAAGAGTCTTGAAGCGGATCCTTTTATCAACAGGGAGCCAGTGCGGGTTCTTCAGGTGTAACGAGACCGAAGTTAGTCTAGGGGGCCTCGGCGTTCTGAACTGTCTGCAGTTTCCTCAATAGATATTGTGAAAGACCTGCTTACAAGGCATTGGCGTAATCCAGCCTTGATACAATCAAGGCCAGGAGCTCAGTTTTCCTCACAGGCAAGGAGAGGAACTATAGAAATATTTTGACAGTTCGCATGTGCCAACTCCTGCGTTAGCTTGACTATGTAGTGTCAGCTGTCTGTCAAACTTGACTCCCAAGTTTTCTACTACATCAGCTTGCAGGTTTGTTAGACGAGTCTGTGGAAAAGTAAATTTTGCCATGTTCTGTGTCCCTACGCGTCCTCCATCATATGTTATCTGTGCATGATTAATATGCATATGTATTCCCCATGTTCGATTAAAGACGCAATTACAGTTGTGTCCATCTCTAGTATGCCAGTTTCCAGTTCTCGTGACTACTACGAATATCCGGCCTATGTAAAGCTACGTTGCCACGTTTCTCAGTGTGCACGTTATTCCATTGTAAAGTTCCCGTTTCTAGGCCTCAAAAGGGCCTGGACACCAGATTCAGCTTCTGTCTCCTGAGCCTCGCTGAGGAGCGATACAGCCCCCACCTGTGTTCCTGACCCTTCACTTACTTCCTGCCTTGCAGTGCCCGGTCCAGCCTGGCTCTGCCTCTGAGTCTGCCAAGAGTATGTTATGATTCCAGTTATCAGTTAGTTCTCCTTCTCTGCATTCCTAAAGCTACTGAACTGCATCAATAGTTACCATCATAGTCTAGCCTTTACGTCTCCATGTAAGAGAAATACTGCATTTAATGGTCATTTAATATTCTTCATCACGCACTACATGTAGAATAATGCATGCTCCAGTCTTAGAGTCTGTTCGCCTTTACCCCGATAACTTTTGGATTCTATCAACATGTTCTCTAAACATCAGATACTAGATACTGCTTAGGTACATGTCGCCCTGACTCTCCAGACTTCAGTCTCTGCTCCTAGCACAGAGTTCATAGCCCCCAGCTTCTCCTAGTAACACGTCATTGTCAGTTTGCGCGCACCATTAGGTTAGAGGTCCCGGCTCCTTAGGTAGCCCCCTCCATGTTTCCGCCCCATTTATGACATATTCTGTTACGTTTACATCACATGTCTATGTATACGCCTCTTGTTACATCTACTTTCACCCTTATCTTTCGCGACTGCTATTGACCACACCCACTGCTCCGCCTATCATATGTATTGTAATGCAACTGTTTTAGTATATATGTTCGTGTATTGTTATTAAATGTTAACGCGCTCATCCCAGATCCTGCCCGGCAGCTGTCGGGGCCCCCCTGTCAGGTCCTGCCATCTTATTCCTGTGCAGGTTGTCCTGTTCCTGTCCTTTATGCTGTAATAAACCTGCAAAACTCCTACTACCTCGAATCTTGACTCTTATTTATTGAGCTA
Organism: Lissotriton helveticus; assembly: GCF_964261635.1. Taxonomy (NCBI): domain Eukaryota; kingdom Metazoa; phylum Chordata; class Amphibia; order Caudata; family Salamandridae; genus Lissotriton; species Lissotriton helveticus. Next base: position 496,571,833 of record NC_136062.1, read on the forward strand.
TCTGTTATTCATTTATCCATTCAAAAATAGAGGTATTATTTATTTATTTACCACATAATGGCGCCCGAATAGGGACTTGCCCTTTCCCCACGCGTCGGTGAAGCCACGCCGACCCCCTGACCCTCTGCAGTCGTGACGGAACTCTTCTGCGCACCGGCACATATTTCTGCTTTAAGTATCCCTCAGGCCCACGGAGGAGACGGAGGAGGCGGTCCAGCATCCAGACGAGACGGTGGAGGAACGCGGCGAGTCCCGACCAGAGCCCAAGCCGAGAGTCCAAGGTCCGAGGTATCCGGAGGCCCACCCGTAACAGAAGTCCGAAGTTCGTCCGTCCGGCGTCGAAGCAGTCCAGTCCAGTCCGAGGCCTTCCGTTCTTGCTGCCCGGTGAGTACCGTTGCTGGGGTAGTATCTAGACAGGGTCAATCTAAATTGTCTCTGGTCCGATGGGTCTGGGTACGCAGATCTGAAACGAAGTGTTCACCTAGGTGGATACGGGTCTTGATGCGTCCCTTTATGGGACCGGTATGTTCCGTGCTGTTTCAGCAGCGCATCCAGTAATTCTAGTCTGTTCCGTTCTCGAGAAATTCATGTGTTTCTGTTCTCAGTGTTCCAGGTAGTATTCTGTCCGAACTGTTGCTTCATAATGTTATTCAATGTATTTTCAATGTCGTGGTATGCCTGAATTGTTTTCTCAATTGTTATTGTTCCTCGTGTATTGTATTGTGTTCAGATTCAAGTTTGCAATGTCCCTCTTCTCAAGATTACGTCAGTTAAAAACTAGAAAGGGTCTGCTAGAAGAAGCAGTTCCTGTCCCGCCTAGGGACAGTCCAGGTCATTTTATGTATCAAAAGCATGGCATAAGTGCCATACTATATCTAGATTTATGGGTAGAGTATACCAAACAGTTAGAAGAAAAGTATAGATGGCCCGTATCGGGTACATGGGATGCCGAGTGCATCATGAGAGTAGAAGAAGCATTATGGAAAAAGAAAGCCAGACAGTCACAGAAAGATGCCATCGAGTTATGGCGCAAAGAATCTCATAAAAGAACCGAAAAAGAAATCAGAAAGTCAGAACTAAGTAGAGAATCCTTGGAACGAGCCCAGGAAAGGGAACTAATCGAGATTGGTGAACGAGTTAAAACCGAACAGTCAGACAGACAGAGGCATGCTCTTATTAAGGGTATGTATCCTCTTCTTGCCGAGGGCTTGCCAAAAGCGACCCCAGAGGCATCCAGTAATTTCCCGCCACCACTAGTTCCGACCAAGCTACGTCACAAACCGACCGCAGCTGATATTTTCATTTCGTCCTATTTGGACGACACAGTCCCAGAATATGCAAATCCTGTTCCTGCTCCGCCAGTCCCTGTAAATCAGGCACTTCCCGCTCCTCCAGACACCGGAGTACCTGTTACGGTACCCCCGGTCCAGCCCGCCATACAAGTCCAGCCTGCATTTCCATTTCCCACTCTGCCAGGACGAAGAGCATCAGTAGACGACTCTAGTTTAGGGGCCGCAGGGGGAGGTCCTCCTGGAACCCCGCCGCCACACAAGCGTTTAACGTTAGCCGAATTACATGCACAAGCGTCACAGCGTACGCCCAGATATCAGTCTGTTGCAGAAATAAGAAAAGCCCTTACCGAATGTGGCTATGATCCAGTCCCAGGCGAGGATAATATGGTTTTATATTCATTACGCGTGAGAAAGGTGACCGAGTATCTAGTCACCCTACCAGATATGAAAGAAGATCTAGACAGAATATATCGTTTCATCCGTACAGGGGATGATCCAGAAAGTATTAGTGAAGTCATGTCTCAAAGGAAAGCTGAGATCCAGCTCATGTTATTAAAGTTCCTGATTAATTGTCTAATAAGAGAACAAGATTCCCCGACTAAAGATCAGGCCGAAATGAAAATCCTGACGAGGTGGAGTGATAATATAGCCGAGGGTAAGCATAAGACCATCAGTAGTATAGAGAGTATGTACAAGAAGATTCGTAAAGAAATAATAAGGATACACGAACAACGCAAAGAAGCACAAGTAAGCGAGAAAGAAAGTAACTCTGATACTGAAGAGGTAGAGGACGAGAATCCCGCCAGAATAGCGTATGTAGGAAAATCTAGATTTCCAGATCGCCATTCACGTCTAGAATACAAGCCAGTTTTTCACCATCCAGCATCAGAACCAGGTTCTCTAGAACAAGTATTTCAAGCTACCGACCATATTCTGAAATCACGAATCGGTTACAGTGAATTAAGTACTATGCATGAACAAGAACTAGCCCGATCAGCAGTCCGATGGATTACTGATTCTACCACTTTTCCAGACGAAATAGTGGCACAAATGTTCCTGAAATTGCCCCCAGCCGAGCAGCGACTGGTGGGTATGTATATGATCCAGCACCTCATTACTCTGTATGAGGGTCAACATTCTGATCCAGGTCCGTTACATGATGTCCTGAACGAGTTACTCCAGTACAAATGGAAAGGTTTAGGTACCGTTTGATTAGTGTCATTCTAGAACAGCGCCACAAATACAGAACGTTTCTGAACCCACATTTTGTTCATGTCTCACCCCCAGAAAGTAAACCCTTTTACATAGACAGACAGAATCCGTTACGAGAAGTGCATCCAGTTAAGACAGAGGGTGGTGAAATGCAACGAGTGTTTGTTTACACCCCTATCACAAAGATGGAACTCTTAGAGATGAAAAAATTAATTCCCTGTCATGATAAAGATCCAGCAGGGTTCCACCGAGAATTAAAAGACATGCTCCGTATGGGAGAATACACGTATCCAGATATTATTAAAATGTTAAAGGTCCTGTTGCCCGCAGGGGTATATGAGAAACTCAAGGAAAAAGAATGGGAGGTGGGAGAGAAAAAGATCGATTGGGCAGTTCTAGAAGCTGAAGATAAGGCACGAGTACCAGGTACCGGTCTTGGAGATAAATGTAAAGAATTACCTGAACTATTAATACAAGTTTTGCCCAGACTATTAGCAACTAAAAAGGAAGACTGGGATGCAATCTCAGCATGTAAACAGAAACAAGACGAGGATATTAGTGATTTTTACTCTAGATTTGAAAAATGTTTTATTATAAACAGTGGCCTCAAGACGAGTAGCGAGTCATACCCTCATCTTTTTGTTACTAAACTAGTCGAGAATTCAAGTCCACAAGTTAAGAATCGAGTTTTGAAAGTCGAAAGTACCTGGCAAGCTAATACCCCGTCCCAGATGTTACAGATGCTCCAATATCACCAGAATAGAATCAGAGAAGAGCAAGATCACGAGAGAAAACGTATGAAAGACACGAAAATGAAAGTACTAGTTGCACAATCTGTTCCTCAAGACAGTCAGAAGAGGGGTCCGAATCAAGCCAGTCATCCTGCAGCTCCCGTTAAAGGAAACTGCAATTATTGTAAACAGCCAGGTCATTTTATAAACGAGTGTGCAGTTCTGAAACACAACATAGCTACCGGTAAGACTAAAGAAAGACCACGTCCGCCTAGACAAGAGCAAGTTTCACAGACTTCTCAGCCACAGAATGCACAACAGACAGTTACTGTACCGCAGCCTATCGCTGCAACACAACATGTTACACAACAGATGTACCAGTATGCGCAGTCTGAGTATCCAGAGTATCAACCGTATTCATGAAACAGCCTAGAGAGGGAGGTAGGCTTGCCTCTCATCGAGATACCTGTAGATCAAGAAGGTCCCTATGTCCACAGTCAAGTATTAGGGAAAGACAGAAAGTTTCTGATTGATACAGGGGCAAGTAGGACCACCATCAGCCACGCCGAAGTTCCAGGGGCTCCGCTCTCAGGCTCTAGAAATGTTTCCCTTGGATTTTCAGGAAAACCTATTGTAAATGAAATATCAAAGCCAGTTACTCTAGAAGTAGGTCCATTGTCCCGCACTACTGACCTGTTACTTACTAAGTCATGTCCAGAGAATCTATTAGGCATTAAAACACTGAAAGAGTTAGGTGCAGTTATATGCTGTTCCCCAGAGGGAATACGATTGTTCCTACGCGACTTCAAGGGTCACTATGTATTACGAGATTTTGATCCCAGATTGTCCAATGTTCCGCAGCATTTATGGGCGCAAGGTCCAACTGATGTTGGTTATATGCAAATCACACCCCATCGTGTGACTCTCAAGCCAGGTGTAGTGTTACCACGAATCAGGCAGTACAGACTGCCACCTGAGGCTGTAGCAGCCTTATCCAAAATTATTGACGAGCTCATCGCTCAAGGAGTAGTTGTAGAAACTGACTCCAATGTATGTAATTCTCCGATCATTCCTGTCATGAAACGTACTGATCCAAATGCACCCCCAGTATATCGATTAGTGATTGATCTCCGAGAGCTTAACAAATGTATTATTCCCCAGTATCCAGTTGTCCCAGATATCTCTTCCCTATTGACAGCCATTGATTCCGAAGCTTCATTTTTTACGGTCATAGACCTCAAGAACGCATTTTTTAGTGTCCCCATTCATCCAGACAGCCAGTTTCTTTTCGGATTTTGTTTAAATGGAAGGAGCTATATGTTCACACGCGCTCCTCAAGGTTTCACAGAAAGTCCAAGTATTTACAGTCAAGCACTTAAGAGACAACTAGACAATATTCACATGCCAACTGACACTGCCCTGCTCCAGTATGTCGATGATCTACTGATCACAGCCCGTTCTGAACGTGCTTGCGAGCGAGCATCCCTTACAGTCTTGTATTTCCTAGCCGAGATGGGGCACAAGGTGTCCCCTTCGAAGCTTCAATTCTGTGTCCAGCAAGTGATCTATTTAGGCCACTTACTGTCCAAGAGGGGTAGGCAGTTGACACCAGATCGTATCCAGTTAATAGCGAGTCTTCCTCAGCCTAAGACCCAGAAGGAGGTACGTGCTTTTATTGGCCTTACTTCTTATTGCAGACAATGGATTCCTCAGTATGCATTTCTAGCTAAACCACTGATACAGTTAACGACACAGGAGGCAGCCGTATCGACTGTCCTCCCTTGGACATCTGAACATACACTTAGTTTCAATGAGTTAAAGAAAGCTTTATGTCAAGCTCCAGTTCTAGCAACACCGAACTACAGTAAGCCTTTTACACTTTTCGTCACAGAACGCGAAGGTACAGCATTATCTGTCCTCACACAAGATCAAGCAGGACAATACAAGCCCTGTGCTTATTTTTCGAGCACATTAGATCCTGTAGCCCAGGCTCTGCCTGCGTGCCTTAAGTCAGTTGCAGCCACAGCACTTGCTATCAGACAAAGTGATTCCATAGTGTTAGGACACTCCCTGACAGTACAAGTTCCACACTCCGTGGAAGTTCTTTTGAACCGAACACAAACTCAGCACTTGACAATTGCACGTTTAACAGGTTATGAATTGACACTGTTCCAGCCACACATAGAAATCAGACGCTGCAACGTTCTAAATCCTGCTACACTGTTACCGTCAGTTAATTCAAATCCTGCCACACACGACTGTGTGGAAGTAGTTAACATCATGACAAAGCCAAGACAAGATCTGACAGATATTCCATTACCAGATCCCGACCTGACACTTTATGTGGATGGTTCATGCATGAGAACAAGTACAGGAGAACTAGTAGCCGCGTATGCAGTGACTACCGACACCGAAGTTATAGAGACACACCGTATTGACACCCTGTCTGCTCAAGCGGCGGAGCTAGTTGCTCTGACTCAAGCCTGCATTCACGCCAAGAACCTGAAAGTTAATGTTTACACCGATTCACGTTACGCATTTGGAGTTGTACACGACTTCGGAGTGCTCTGGCAGGAGAGAGGTTTCATGACTTCTCATGGAACCAAGATTCAGCATGGTCTCCTTATTCAGGCTCTGTTAGATGCCATACATTTACCGACATCCATTGCTATCATGAAGTGCAAAGCACATACGAAAGTTACTGACACTATTTCTCAAGGTAATGATCTAGCAGATCGCACAGCCAAGCTTACAGCTCAGACTCCAGACACTTCAGTTAATCCGACACAGACACACACTCCAGATCTGACTACCTGTATGACAGTTAAAGACCCTACTCAAGATGTCATAGATATCCAGTTACATGCTACTCCCGATGAAATCAAGAAATGGTCCGAACAAGGAGGGGTCCAGACAGATCAGGGATGGGTAACGAAGGGTAAAGCCACATGGTTTCTCCCCGACTCTATGGTTCAAGTCATTATTAATACCGCACATAGTCCAGCACATTTAGGAGAAAAAGCTATGTTAGACAGTATCCAGAATATTTGGTTCAACAAACATTTACGAGCTGCAGCCAAGCAGAAAGTCCGTACCTGTATGATATGTTGTCAGTTTAATCCAGGTAAAAGTGTCCCGGTAGAACAAGGTGGATTCCAGCCCCCTGACCACCCTTTTGAAGTCCTCCAGATGGATTACATTCAGATGGAGCGATGTCGAGGTTTCAAGTATGTCCTCGTAGTTGTATGCGCTTTGTCCAGGTGGACAGAAGCATATCCAGTCCCAGATTACACAGCCGCGACCACTGCCAAGCAGTTGGTTCGTGAATTCTTCCCCCGTTATGGACTCCCTAGGGTCGTATATTCTGACAACGGCCAGCCATTCTCATCTGAACTCATGAAACACGTGTCCCTATTGTTAGGGTACCAGTGGAAATTCCATTGTGTACGCCATCCTGAAGCAGCTGGTCTCGTAGAGAGACATAATCAGACCCTGAAAATTCGAATTGCAAAAGTTTGTCAAGAGAAAGGTGTGGACTGGCTCATAGCTCTGCCAGTCGCCCTGTTCTATATGCGCATGGTCGCTCATTCCAGATCAGGTCTGTCCCCGTATGAGGTCGTTTTCGGCCGCCCCCCTAACATATGGGGTACTCCTAGACCCCGAAGTATTACCGATGTTTCAAGTAATATGCTGACAGATTACCTAGCTTCCTTGATGTCTGCCCTCAACTCTTGTCGTTCACAGGTTGCCGCCGCATTTCCAGACAAATACCGAGGTGGCACCGCATGAAATCGTTCCCGGATCCATGGTCCTAGTGCGAAATTTCGATCGTTCAAGTCCGCTGGAGCCTCGCTGGAAGGAGCCCCGACAGGTCCTCCTGGCCACCCGCACAGCCGTGAAGTTGGAGGGACGCAAAGGCTGGGTGCATCTTTCGCACATCAAGAAATTTTATGGATTGAAACCAATTTCAAAGAACATTTCCGAGCATTTAAAGGACTGCCAAAGTACTATTCTTAAGGACTGTCCCGCAAAAGACAATGATACTGCACCCTCCCTGTTAGAGAAAACTCCGCAACAGGAGTATAAATTAAAGTTAAGGTCTAGTAAAATAAGTCAGCCAGTTTGATTGTCTAAGTCCTCCCCTAGGTGAAACGGTTAGACCGGTTTCTGACATGTATAAAATAGACCCCCATAGTGAGAGAGTTAGTCAAAACTCAATCCGATGTATCGTTTTTCTATGTTTCATATTATTTCTCAGTATTATGATTTCCTGCACCAGTTATGCATTTTATCTGTATTTTCCAGTTTCTCATGTAAATAAGTCTTCTAATGTTACAGTAGAGCACACGTTTAGTGATCTGCCTCCTCATGAACTCTCTTACCGCCTCGCTATGCGTAACAATTCTTTTATCCGCATGTTACATTATTCACACCAGACCAGCAATGCCACTAATTGTTGGGTGTGTGGTCGACTCCCCCCTTTCCAGACACCGAAGGGAGTTCTGCCACTCTTTCCTTATCCATTTTCACATAATGGTTCGTGTGGAGCATGGTCCACGTTAACGTCATCTTCAACAGATATGTCTTTTCTGAACAGTACATGTTTCCCAGACAAGCAAGGTCTTCCCCACAGAACAGGGTTAGATCTAGAAAACGAAGTTTACAACTTAGGTAATTATTCTTCGAATTTCATGGTCCTGAATGTTCAGTCTGATTCCACTCCAGACTTACCTGCTATTTCAGTACTACCAGTCAAAGGCGAATTATGTGTTAGAAATAATGGTTCCGTACATGTAGGACATAGCGATTGTACTACTATTGCCAAATATAGTGACAGTGGGAAATCTATTTTCAAAGCTTCACGTCATTCTTATTTTATTTGTGGTCAGACCGCATATGTTCGTCTGCCCCTCAATTGGGAGGGAACCTGTTACATTGCCTTCCTACTGCCACCTGTTTTCCTAGCCCCATCTGATTATCATAGAAACACACATCTAGTACACATTAGACATAAAAGGGAGATCGAGTCCCCGATTGTCGATTATACTGAAACTGCTCTAGAACAGTATACAGATTTCAATAGAGGTTTCTTCTTCTTTATAGGACCTATCCAGAATAGTAAGCTAATCCGTAGGTTAACCAGAACCCTTGAAGCTGTAGTAAATGAGACTGCCTCTGCTCTAGGTAACTTAACCGAAGAGCAATCTGCTATGAGATTTGTCGTTTTACAGAATCGTCTCGTCCTTGACGTCATATTGGCCGATAGGGGCGGGGCCTGTAGAGTCATCGGATCTAGTTGCTGCATTTTCATTCCAAATAACGCGCCGTCTGTTTATTCAGCTATAACCAGACTCCATAAAATTGCCCATCTGTTACACCAAGATCCAGGCACCTGGACATGGTCCGGTTGGTTCTGGAATATAATTTCCGCTTGGGGATGGAAAGTCTTGTCCTTTCTAGGTATTGCAGTAGCGATCATATTCAGCTGCTGCCTCTGTATACAATGTGGCCCTGCGATTTCCGGCATCTGTGCTACCTCTTGTATTCCTAGTCCCAAGCCCCGTTCTAAATCCCGTTCCAAGAAAATTCGAGACGAGCAAATGATACTGTATGAAATGATAGATGGTATTATGAATATTGATGTTTCCTGATGGAAACGTAGTGACAAGGAGGGAATGTGGAAAAGTAAATTTTGCCATGTTCTGTGTCCCTACGCGTCCTCCATCATATGTTATCTGTGCATGATTAATATGCATATGTATTCCCCATGTTCGATTAAAGACGCAATTACAGTTGTGTCCATCTCTAGTATGCCAGTTTCCAGTTCTCGTGACTACTACGAATATCCGGCCTATGTAAAGCTACGTTGCCACGTTTCTCAGTGTGCACGTTATTCCATTGTAAAGTTCCCGTTTCTAGGCCTCAAAAGGGCCTGGACACCAGATTCAGCTTCTGTCTCCTGAGCCTCGCTGAGGAGCGATACAGCCCCCACCTGTGTTCCTGACCCTTCACTTACTTCCTGCCTTGCAGTGCCCGGTCCAGCCTGGCTCTGCCTCTGAGTCTGCCAAGAGTATGTTATGATTCCAGTTATCAGTTAGTTCTCCTTCTCTGCATTCCTAAAGCTACTGAACTGCATCAATAGTTACCATCATAGTCTAGCCTTTACGTCTCCATGTAAGAGAAATACTGCATTTAATGGTCATTTAATATTCTTCATCACGCACTACATGTAGAATAATGCATGCTCCAGTCTTAGAGTCTGTTCGCCTTTACCCCGATAACTTTTGGATTCTATCAACATGTTCTCTAAACATCAGATACTAGATACTGCTTAGGTACATGTCGCCCTGACTCTCCAGACTTCAGTCTCTGCTCCTAGCACAGAGTTCATAGCCCCCAGCTTCTCCTAGTAACACGTCATTGTCAGTTTGCGCGCACCATTAGGTTAGAGGTCCCGGCTCCTTAGGTAGCCCCCTCCATGTTTCCGCCCCATTTATGACATATTCTGTTACGTTTACATCACATGTCTATGTATACGCCTCTTGTTACATCTACTTTCACCCTTATCTTTCGCGACTGCTATTGACCACACCCACTGCTCCGCCTATCATATGTATTGTAATGCAACTGTTTTAGTATATATGTTCGTGTATTGTTATTAAATGTTAGCGCGCTCATCCCAGATCCTGCCCGGCAGCTGTCGGGGCCCCCCTGTCAGGCCCTGCCATCTTATTCCTGTGCAGGTTGTCCTGTTCCTGTCCTTTATGCTGTAATAAACCTGCAAAACTCCTACTACCTCGAATCTTGACTCTTATTTATTGAGCTATCTGTTATTCATTTATCCATTCAAAAATAGAGGTATTATTTATTTATTTACCACAAGTCCCTTCGTGTTTGCAGTTGAGGGAAACATGTAAGCCATAACTAAGAACCTCTGTCTTATTGTCTGTGAATTTAAGCTGGCTAATGCTCATCCAGTGGAACACTGCTGATAGGCAGGGCTTAATTGCGTCAACAGCTGCTGAGTGTCAATGTACATATTGATCTTAAAATAAATCTAGGAAGAAGCATGTTTCACTAAAATTGGTATGAATTGCCTTTTTGAGTTGTGTGTCATTCGTTTGTCACTGTGTGTATAACAAATGTCTTACACTCCTCTGTGTTAAGCCTAAGGCTGCTCGCCCACACTACCACTAATAGAGCACTTTGGGTTTACATTGTGCACTGTACACTTCTAGGTCAGTCTATGAACTCTTAACACAATATAACCAATGTTTGGTATATCACATAAAGAGCCAGCTTCTTACTAGGAGGCTGACCCAAAACCCCCAAGCAAGCCTGTTGTTGGAAGGAGACTGACCCAAAACCCCCTCACACTGGATTGAACACAGTGTGAGAGGTTTGTGTGTCCTAAACCGAGCGGTTTTGGAGACGGTGAGATAGGTGCCAGTACTGAACAACGCTTTTGAAGAGCCGCCTTCATTACTTTATTAATTCTCCCAGCATCCATTTCATCGTATGCTTGTACATGGCTCACTCTGGGCACTTCCACAGAACCAAGATTGTGTCCACTCTGCTAAAAAACAAAAGATGTGTAGAGCTGCTGGAGGGTTGAAGCTTGAGACGAGCCTCGGTCTTGTATAAGGTGCCTTGACGTAGGCTGTGACAGTGGGGCTTGGCATGCGTCCCTCAGTTCTCAGTGTGAAAACCACAATACAGGGACTTGCTTTTACGTTGAGACGGTCTCCAGCCAATCATCTGAGGATCCCCCTCTTTGACCCACAAGTCTGCTTGTTCATGGACGCGTTGGTTTCTGGCACTCCTTTTCACGTTGCATCTGGGCCTAGCCAGACCATCCCTGCTTCCCACTCAGGTCAACCATCCGTTGTCCACCCTAACGACTGCCCACACTCTACTTCTGACCACTTTTGTCATTGAATAGTCTGTGTTCCTCTGGGTCGTTTCCCACACCGCAGTGCCATGATATGCTGCAGCTCTTTTCTTTCACAAATGTGGAAACAGTCTTTTAGACGGTGCATGGAACGGTCATACAAATCGGAGAAGTCCACTGCTGCCATCATCAGGGAGATGGTGGTTACAGTCACAGAGGCCATTCCAGTTTGGGGGTAGTTGCATGTGGAGCCGGGCCCTGCTCTGACAGAAGTGAACCGTCAGGCCGGAGGAGCCCCCCTGCATGTCCACGTCGTCCACGGTGGTCTTGCAGTTGAGGTTTCTTCCCACCTTTACTGTCCCATTTCTTATCAAAGAGAAAACTGTGTTAGTTCCACTGCTGTTCTAGGGTTTGTGTTAGTTTGTGTCCATGAATATCTCTGTATCTTTGCATGCTATAATTGCTGACATTGTCTTATTACCTTATCAAATATTAAAGGGGAGTTTGTCTCTGTGCCATTCCTCAATGATATAGCTCTATAGGTGACCTTGGCTCCAGTGTGCCATTTTTCATGGGCAAATACTGACCCTGTGATGCTGAAGCCTGGTCTATCCGCACAATCATGGGGTGGGGGCTATCCTTCTTTCAATGTAGCAGTGGAACCAGCTCTTCTGGAACCCAGAGCTGGTAATGGTAACACTCCAGCATTAGAAGCTGAACCCAGAATTGAAGGTTGGGTTAACAGAGGAACAGAACCACCAAACTAACCTTGTTATGTCCGGCAGAGCTCTCATCTCCCACTGTAGGCTCTCGATAATACTTCTGCAAAAGGACCTGTGATTGAACCGGATCTGAACTTAGCACCTTTCTTTTGCCCTGGACTTGTTACTTTCCCTTTTCCCCCTTGAACTTAGCAAGGACTTTTTACTCTGGGGTTAGCACCATCCTTTTTTTCTGGGTTTAGCACTGTCCTTTTCCTCTTGGTTTAGCACTGTCCTTTTTCTCTGGGTTTAGCACTGTCCTTTTCCTCTTGGTGTAGCACTGTCCTTTTCCTTAGGGCTTAGCACTGTTGTTTTTTTCTAGATTTAGCACTGTCCTTTTCCTCTTGGTGTAGCACTGTCCTTTTCCTTAGGGCTTAGCACTGTTGTTTTTTTCTAGATTTAGCACTGTCCTTTTCCTCTGCGCTTAGCACTCTCCTTTTCCTCTGGGTTTAGCACTCTCCTTTTTCCTCTGGGTTTAGCACTCTCCTTTTCCTCTGGGTTTAGCACTCTCCTTTTCCTCTGGGCTTAGCACTGTCCTTTTCCTCTGGGCTTAGCACTGTCCTTTTCCTCTGGGTTTAGCACTCTCCTTTTCCTCTGGGTTTAGCACTGTCCTTTTCCTCTTGGTTTAGCACTGTCCTTTTCCTCTTGGCCTAGCACTGTCCTTTTCCGCTGGGCTTAGCACTGTTGTATTCCTCTAGGCTTAGCACTGTCCTTTTCCTCTGGGTTTAGCACTGTTTAGCACTGTCCTTTTCCTCTCGGTTTAGCACAGTTCTTTTTCTCTCGGTTTAGCACTGTCCTTTTCCTCTGGGTTTGGCCTTGTCCTTTTCCGCTGGGTTTGGCATTGTCCTTTTCCTCTGGGCTCGGCATTGTCCTTTTCTACTGGGCTCGGCACTGTCCTTTTCCCTCTGGTTAGCACTATCGTTTTCCTCTGGGTTTAGCACGGTCGTTTTCCTCTGGGTTTAGCACTGTCCTTTTCGCCTGGGATTAGCACTGTCCTTTTCTCCTGGGATTAGCACTGTCCTTTTCCTCTGGTATTAGCACTTTCCTTTTCCTCTGGGTTTAGCACTACCCTTTTCCTCTGGGCTTGGCACTGTTATTTCCTTAGGGCTTAGCACTGTCCTTTTCTCTAGAGCTTAGCATTGTCCTTTTACTCAGGGATTGGCACAGTCCTTTACCTCTGGGTTTGGCACGGTCGTTTTTGTTCGGGTTTATCACTGTTGTTTTCTTCTGGGTTTAGCACTGTCCTTTTCTCCTGGGCCTAGCACTGTCCTTTTCCTCTTGGTTTATCACTGTCCTTTTTCCCTGCACTTAGCTCTGTTCTTTGTTCCCCTGCACTTAGTTCTGTTCTTTGTTTCCCTGCACTTAGCTCTGTCCTTTGTTTCCCTGCACTTAGCTCTGTCCTTTGTTTCCCTGCACTTAGCTCTGTCCTTTGTTTCCCTGCACTTAGCTCTGTCCTTTGTTTCCCTGCACTTAGCTCTGTCCTTTGTTTCCCTGCACTTAGCTCTGTCCTTTGTTTCCCTGCACTTAGCTCTGTCCTTTGTTTCCCTGCACTCATCTCTGTCCTTTGTTTCCCTGCACTCATCTCTGTCCTTTGTTTCCCTGCACTCATCTCTGTCCTTTGTTTCCCTGCACTCAGCTCTGTCCTTTGTTTCCCTGCACTCAGCTCTGTTCTTTGTTTCCCTGCACTCAGCTCTGTCCTTTGTTTCCCTGCACTTAGCTCTGTCCTTTGTTTCCCTGCACTTAGCTCTGTCCTTTGTTTCCCTGCACTTAGCTCTGTCCTTTGTTTCCCTGCACTCATCTCTGTCCTTTGTTTCCCTGCACTCATCTCTGTCCTTTGTTTCCCTGCACTCAGCTCTGTCCTTTGTTTCCCTGCACTCAGCTCTGTCCTTTGTTTCCCTGCACTCAGCTCTGTCCTTCGTTTCCCTGCACTTAGCCCTGTCCTTCGTTTCCCTGCACAGGTGGTGGGCAGACACTGCAGCAGCAGAAGCTCCTGGGGCTTTGGGTGATCACTGGTTTCCTTACTTTTCTGGTTCTGGAGAAGATGTTTCCTGATGACGGTTCACGGGTGGAGTGGCGAGAGGCAGCAGAAACGACAAAGGTGAGTCTAGTACTTACCAAATATGGTTTCGTGGAATCAGACATGTTGGCAATCCCCAAATTCTTGTGCCCTGTGTAGGAGAGTAGGATCTGCTTCTTATGGTTACCCCCACTTTTTTGCTGATGTATCACTGTTTTCGACTTAGACTGACTGGGATCCTGCTATCCAGGACCCCAGCCTAGCTGCTTTCTTCTCTAAACTGATTCCATGTACTTTAGGTACACTCCACATTGGATGCTGGGTACTCTTATCAGTCCCTAGTATATGGTACACCATGTACCCAGGGCATGGGTAGCCCAGAGGCCTCCCATGGGGTGAAGCATGTATTATGCCACCCCTGAGAACCCATTCAAGATAGCACCACAGGTCTGCTACTGCAGCCTGTGTAAGGTGGTGCATGCATCCCTTACTTAGATATAGGTTACCTATATCTATTCTAAACACTGCACATATAAACCTATCAGTCACGCCTATGGCAGGCCTTAAGGCAGGGTGCTGTGTTTTATGTAAGAGGGTGCCCATGCATGAGCAGAGCCCCTCTGCAGCCTTCGGAACCTATTTTACGGGGTTGTCTGTGATGCAGCCAACCATATATATTTAAGTGCATTATGACCTCGCGGTGAATGCTAACTTTAAAACGGCTGCTTAGAAACATGTTGTGTTTGGTGTTAAACACTTTGGAACCATACCCCCCGCCAGTAAGTGGCGGGGAGATATGATTCCACCCTTTTATAGGAACTTATGTGAAACACCGGTGCACCCGGTATCAGCTTTCTTAACCTGGCCATCACAAATGGATACTGCCAGCCACAGACACGGACACGGGTCTGCCCTCCTATTGCTGAGCCGAGCTCGAGCAGATGAAAGCCTGACAATAGGTTTCCTGTCACAGGGAGGTGTGACCACCTCCCAGACAGGCTTTAGTGTTCAGTACTTGGATGCACAGAAAGTCTGCACTGGGGGCACATATGGTGTCCCTGTGCATAGTCCAGCTCAAACCGGTTTCAGGAGCCATTTGTTCCTGCTCTGGCGTGAAACTGGACAAAGGACATGGGTGTAGCCACCCCTCTATCCTTACCCTCCGATAGGTGGGTCCAAGGGGTTTGTCTAACTCATTCCAAGTAGGAACCCTGATTGCAGGACTTTAGATTTTACCTGGACTAAATTCTGCAAGCAGAAACCATGTACTTCGACAATCTACACTTCGCTGGACGACTGAAGAATCTCCCTTGGAGTAAAGGAGTTGCTCCCCTGCAGCAGCAGGCACCTTGACGCATCTGACCGGTTTGCTTCTCCCGAGCTCCTGAGGACTCTGAAGATTACTGCAACACAGGAGGTGGGTTCCAGAGCGTCCCTGAGGTTGATCTGACCTCTCAGCAATTCTGAGACCAGTATCCCTCATGGGGACCTTTCAACCCGAACCCCTGTGCACCGTGTACTTTTGCAGCAGCATATGCTTTTTGGCGATCCCTGAGGCTGTGCTTTGGGCTACGTGTAGTCCTGACCCCGAGCAGTATTTCCACCGAAGATTCCCGGCCTACACTCCACGAGTGTCCCGTGGGCTGGTATTTCGTGATTCAGCTCGAGGTCCTTTCGCGATCACTGGTTCATTTGCCTGTGGGTCCCTGTGAAGGTAACTTTGAATTTCCTTGGGCTTCCCTGGTTGCTCCAGACGTGCCCTGACACTCCATTGCTTGGAGAGTCCCCAGGACCTTGCTGGTCCTCACCGTAACCTGTTTCCTCTGCCCGCGTGGGTTGCCGTTGCCAAGGCTTCTTGGTGTTCAATCAGGACACTGACCCCCCCCCCGGCGCTCGACATCCTTCGTGGGACAGCTCCCCTCCGGACTTTTGTCGTTGTCGACGTCTCCTGGTCCCCGTGGCTGTAGAGTCAAGCATCCAATCTACTCACCAGAAGAACCCGACATCAGTGTGCATTCGTCTATCATGCCCCTGGTCACCCTGAAGTGACCCAGACTCTGTCCCCTCTGCTTTCAGGTTCTTCTCATCCCCGATCCAGGCTTGGATTCCTCCGGACACTTCATCTTCCCAGCAGCAGCAATTCTTTGCATTACGCCATTGAAAACGACAAGGGTTTCCGACACCACTTGACACCTATGCACCCGGCTCCTCTGGGATAGGCAACCCGGGTACCTCGGTACTCACAAGGGCGCTGGCCTTAGAACCTTCTAAGTTTGAAAGGGTTTGCTCAAAGTCCTCTCCGAGTGTCCTTAAACTGTAATTTTCCAACCACAACTTTCCCATAGAGTTGTATGGAGCTCGCGTCTGTGTTCTCACACTGCAAGCCTCCTTGTGGGTCCCCTGTGTCACTACCTTGGGTGGTTCCTTGGGGTCCCCGCGATTCTACCTGCTCTAGGAACCGTGTCTAGTCAAGTCGTGGTTGTTATACCACCTTCTTAGTATATGGTTTGGTCTCCCCCTGGAGCCCACTGTGTATTGTGCTATTTACTGTTGTTCTAGGTCTGTTATATTGTGTGTCTTGTTCACTAATCTCATAAAGAGATTAGTAGAGAGTGTTTAGTAATAAATACATATATTTTATATATCTCTTGTATGGTTCTCCTTTCATTTGGTCATTCAGGAGGTTATGATCTGGTAAAACGAGGGAGCCTGGAAGCTGGCCTGGGACAAGGGGCCCTGGAAGCTGGCCTGGGACAAGGGGCCCTGGAAGCTGGCCTGGGACAAGGGGCCCTGGAAGCTGGCCTGGGACGAGGGGTCCTGGAAGCTGGTCTGGGACGAGGGGTCCTGGAAGCTGGCCTGGGACGAGGGGCCCTGGAAGCTGGCCTGGGACGAGGGGCCCCAGAAGCTGGCCTGGGACAAGGGAGCCCGGAAGCTGGCCTGGGACGAGGGGCCCTGGAATCTGGCCTGGGACGAGGGGCCCTGAAATCTGGCCTGGGAGGAGGGGCCCTGGGATCTGGCCTGGGACGAGGGGCCCTGGAATCTGGCGTGGGACAAGGGGCCCTGGAAGCTGGCCTGGGACAAGGGAGATCGGAAGCTGGCCTGGGACGAGGGGCCCTGGAAGCTGGCCTGGGACGAGGGAGCCTGGAAGCTGGCCTTGGACGAGGGAGCCTGGAAGCTGGCCTGGGACGAGGGGCCCTGGAAGCTGGCCTGGGAGGAGGGGCCCTGGGATCTGGCCTGGGACGAGGGGCCCTGGAATCTGGCGTGGGACAAGGGGCCCTGGAAGCTGGCCTGGGACAAGGGAGATCGGAAGCTGGCCTGGGACGAGGGGCCCTGGAAGCTGGCCTGGGACGAGGGAGCCTGGAAGCTGGCCTTGGACGAGGGAGCCTGGAAGCTGGCCTGGGACGAGGGGCCCTGGAAGCTGGCCTGGGACGAGGGGCCCTGGAAGCTGGCCTGGGACGAGGGGGCCTGGAAGCTGGCCTGGGACGAGGGGGCCTGGAAGCTGGCCTGGGACGAGGGGACCTGGAAGCTGGCCTGGGACGAGGGAGCCTGGAAGCTGGCCTGGGACAAGGGAGCCTGGAAGCTGGCCTGGGACGAGGGAGCCTGGAAGCTGGCCTGGGACGAGGGAGCCTGGAAGCTGGCCTGGGACGAGAGGTCCTGGAAGCTGGCCTGGGACGAGGGAGCTTGGAAGCTGGCCTGGGACGAGGGGTCCTGGAAGCTGGCCTGGGACGAGGGGTCCTGAAAGCTGGCCTGGGACGAGGGGTCCTGGAAGCTGGCCTGGTACGAGGGGTCCTGGAAGCTGGCCTGGGACGAGGGGTCCTGGAAGCTGGCCTGGGACGAGGGGTCCTGGAAGCTGGCCTGAGACGAGGGGTCATGGAAGCTGGCCTGGGACGAGGGGTCCTGGAAGCTGGCCTGGGACGAGGGAGCCTGAAAGCTGGCCTGAGACGAGGGGTCATGGAAGCTGGCCTGGGACGAGGAGCCCTGGAAGCTGGCCTGGGACGAGGGGCCCTGGAAGCTGGCCTGGGACGAGGGAGCCTGGAAGCTGGCCTGGGACGAGGGGCCCTGGAAGCTGGCTTGGGATAAGGGGTCCTGGAAGCTGGCCTGGGACAAGGGGCCCTGGACCCCTGCTTGGGACAGGGGGCCCTGGAAGCCTGCCTGGGACGAGGGGTCATGGAAGCTGGCCTGGGACGAGGGGTCCTGGAAGCTGACCTGGGACAAGGGAGCCTGGAAGCTGGCCTGGGACGAGGGGTCCTGGAAGCTGGCCTGGGACGAGGGGTCCTGGAAGCTGGCCTGAGACGAGGGGTCATGGAAGCTGGCCTGGGACGAGGGGTCCTGGAAGCTGGCCTGGGACGAGGGAGCCTGAAAGCTGGCCTGAGACGAGGGGTCATGGAAGCTGGCCTGGGACGAGGAGCCCTGGAAGCTGGCCTGGGACGAGGGGCCCTGGAAGCTGGCCTGGGACGAGGGAGCCTGGAAGCTGGCCTGGGACGAGGGGCCCTGGAAGCTGGCTTGGGATAAGGGGTCCTGGAAGCTGGCCTGGGACAAGGGGCCCTGGACCCCTGCTTGGGACAGGGGGCCCTGGAAGCCTGCCTGGGACGAGGGGTCATGGAAGCTGGCCTGGGACGAGGGGTCCTGGAAGCTGACCTGGGACAAGGGAGCCTGGAAGCTGGCCTGGGACGAGGGGCCCTGGAAGCTGGCTTGGGACAAGGGGCCCTGGACCCCTGCTTGGGACAGGGGGGCCCTGGAAGCCTGCCTGGGACGAGGGGCCCTGGAAGCTGGCCTGGGACGAGGGGTCCTGGAAGCTGGCCTGGGACGAGGGGTCCTGGAAGCTGGCCTGGGACGAGGGGTCCTGGAAGCTGGCCTGGGACGAGGGGTCCTGGAAGCTGACCTGGGACAAGGGAGCCTGGAAGCTGGCCTGGGACGAGGGGCCCTGGAAGCTGGCTTGGGACAAGGGGCCCTGGACCCCTGCTTGGGACAGGGGGGCCCTGGAAGCCTGCCTGGGACGAGGGGCCCTGGAAGCTGGCTTGGGACGAGGGGATCTTGACGTTGGCCTGAACGAGGGGGCCTGGTAGCTGGATTTGGACATGGGGACGTCTGGAGGCTGGCCTCGCAGGAGGGGTCACCTCGAGGCTGGCATGGGGCGAGGGGGCACTGGGAGACTGACCCTAGGCAAGGGAGCCTAAAGGCTGGCCTGGGGTGAGGGGGCACCTGGAGCCTGGCCTGGGGCAAGGCTGGAGAGTGGCCTTGGGTCAGGGGGCACCTGGAGACTGACTTTAGGTGAGGGGGCCTGCAGGCTGGCATGAGGTGAGGGCGGCTTGGAGGTTGACCTGGGATGAGGGGGCCCTGGAGGCTGGCCATGTCTGAAGGGGTCTGGAAGGCTGCCTTGTGGCGAGGGAGGGGGCCTGGAGTCTGGCCTGGTGCGAGGGGGGACTTTAGGCTGGCCTGGGGGGGGCCTAGAGGCTGGCCTAAGGCGAGGCGAGAGGGGCCTGGAGGCTGGCCTGGGACGAGGGCGTCTGGAGGCTGGTGTCCAGACGCCGCAGTCTTCAGTGCCCCAAACCCTGCAGATCAACAGGCTTAGCTAAGGCATTTGAGTACACAGGTGATGGAGGGCGCTTGGTGGCATGCCTTCTAGCTAGAGGCAGGCTTTGGAGGAGGGCACTTGGAGGCAGCTGCTCTCATTCAAGGTCTGTCGCTAGATTCCCTCCTTTGCCTTCACTCGCCTTGGATAAGGTTGCCCAAACGTAGGCCTTGGACAAGGCCACTTATAGACCTCAAAAGGGTGCTGGAAGAATCCTCTCTAGGGTGGAAGTTCTGGGTGTTTTGGCCCAGATGTTGCCATGTGATTTGTCATTTGCAGGTAGTTATGATTCCTTGGCTTGAAAGGGGAGTGGCTACTGTGATGCCGATGTTAGGTTGATACTACTTGCTTTACAGTTGAGGCATCTTTTAATGTATCGACCCCCAAGTTTCCAAGGTGCTTCCTGAGATATTGAGTCCAGGGGTACGAGGGGTCTCCTGCGCTATTGAGCTCAGTCTCATGTGCACTTGTGGATAAGAGAGGTCTTGTGTGATGTTGATGCCTGTTTGATGCACTCTCAGTGGTACGGGAGGTCGATCGTAAGCTCTCAAGCCATGTGTGATGCACTTTGGCACATTAAAGAGGTGTCTCGTAACACCATAAACTCAGTTGGATGCATTTTTAGGGTGAGAGGGGCAGTCTCCCCAGAGTGGTTGAATGCAGCTTCGGTCTCTTGAGTCTAACTTTGCTGTTTTTCACATTCCAGAAATACCTTAGAACCTTCCTTTTCAGAGACTATTTCACTTGCTTCTTAAACCCATCCCAGGCATTGCCTGAACAGAGTTTCTCCAACTTCTTACTCTGAGGATACCCAGTTGATGTATTTCCTGTTTTCCGGCTCACCCTTTCCGATTGTGACTCTTTTGCTTTTTTTCCCCTGTACTTCCTAGATCTGTTCACCTTGATTTCCCTTTCACAATGCTCTGAAGGCGACATGCAAATGCGATATTAAACTCCGTGACTATAGACACGATTCCAGGGGGCTCCGTGTTATAAGGCAGGACTCTCTTGAAATGTCAGCCCAAATGTAATGCACTATCAGGTAAAAGGAAGGTTTCTCTCGCGATACGGACCTTCATTTGGAACACTCCCGGGGGGAAAGTGAGGTTTCTCTTGAGATACCCTCTCTAGTTTGAGGCTATACAGGGTATAAGGGAGGTTTCACTTGAGGTATCATATTAGTTTGATGCCCTGCACGATAAGGGAGATTTCGCTTCAGAAATCAACCCTAATCTGGTGCCCTTCTGGACATAATGGATCAATCTCTTGAGAGACCTTCTTGAAACCATGAATACATTATTCCTCATCTAAAAAAATTGCCAGCGGATCCAAACACTCTCAGTTACTATTGTCCCATTTTTCGATCACTCCTCCTCTCGAAAATTCTTGAAAATGCCATCAACACACAACTCCTATTATCTGTAATTAAACTGCCTCCTGGATCAAGCCCAGACGTCTTTCCTCCGTGCTTGTAGGCTGCTCTGCTGCCTGGAACGAATGACCTAAGAATGCTGCTTGACCTAGGCAGGTTGGCTTGGGTAGTCTTACCTGATCTGTCATCCGTACTCCATGCGGCCTCTTGTACGACCCTCATAGCCAGCCTTTACTACTGGGTATCAGTAAATCAACACTCCCTAACAGACAGATCGCAGACAATAGCAGTTCCACTCCAAAGCCACCTCTCTCTCTCCTGCCTGGGATCTCAAGGAGGCCTACTCCATGTCTCGATCATCCCTCCGCTCTCCTTGGTTGTGCTCTTGCCGGCTCAATCTCGTGTTCTATGCAGGTGATGCACCTAATAGTCATTACCATCTCAGAAAATCCCAGCGAGACTCGAATCAAAGCCATGTGGATGAAGGAAAACTGTCTTGAATTAAACTGCAAAAAAAAATGGGGCCTTTGCTGGAAGCAATTCATCCATTTCCTGGTCACCGTAATGGCAGCCTTTGAAACTTAGCTTTCTTAATGACCAAAATCTGCTCTTCTTCAAACTGATAAGTCAAGTTTCTGCCATCTACTTCTCCGTTCTCAGTATATTGAGAAAAATAATTTGTTTACTCCTGGACTCATCATGTGAGACTGTGGTTCAAGCACTTATTACCCCTAAGCTTGTCTTTGGCAATTTTGTTCTTCTGATTTCTCCAGAATATTTAATTTGCCGCCTGCAGATAGTGTAGTGTCTGTTTCCAGGCAGCGCGCCTCTGTTTCCAGGCGACGCGCCTCTGTTTCTAGGCGACGCGCCTCTGTTTCCAGGCAGCGCGCCTCTGTTTCCAGGCGACGCGCCTCTGTTTCTAGGCGACGCGCCTCTGCTTCCAGGCGGCGCGCCTCTGTTTGCAGGCGGCGCGCCTCTGTTTGCAGGCGGCGCGCCTCTGTTTCCAGGCGATGCGCCTCTGTTTGCAGGCGGCGCGCCTCTGTTTGCAGGCGGCGCTCCTCTGTTTGCAGGCGGCGCTCCTCTGTTTGCAGGCGGCGCTCCTCTGTTTGCAGGCGGCGCTCCTCTGTTTGCAGGCGGCGCGCCTCTGTTTGCAGGCGGCGCGCCTCTGTTTGCAGGCGGCGCGCCTCTGTTTGCAGGCGGCGCGCCTCTGTTTGCAGGCGGCGCGCCTCTGTTTGCAGGCGGCGCGCCTCTGTTTGCAGGCGGCGCGCCTCTGTTTGCAGGCGGCGCGCCTCTGTTTGCAGGCGGCGCGCCTCTGTTTGCAGGCGGCGCGCCTCTGTTTGCAGGCGGCGCGCCTCTGTTTGCAGGCGGCGCGCCTCTGTTTGCAGGCGGCGCTCCTGTTTGCAGGCGGCGCTCCTGTTTGCAGGCGGCGCGCCTCTGTTTGCAGGCGGCGCTCCTCTGTTTGCAGGCGGCGCTCCTCTGTTTGCAGGCGGCGCGCCTCTGTTTGCAGGCGGCGCGCCTCTGTTTGCAGGCGGCGCTCCTCTGTTTGCAGGCGGCGCGCCTCTGTTTGCAGGCGGCGCGCCTCTGTTTGCAGGCGGCGCGCCTCTGTTTGCAGGCGGCGCTCCTGTTTGCAGGCGGCGCTCCTGTTTGCAGGCGGCGCGCCTCTGTTTGCAGGCGGCGCGCCTCTGTTTGCAGGCGGCGCGCCTCTGTTTGCAGGCGGCGCGCCTCTGTTTGCAGGCGGCGCGCCTCTGTTTGCAGGCGACGCGCCTCTGTTTCCAGGCGATGCGCCTCTGTTTGCAGGCGGCGCGCCTCTGTTTCCAGGCGGCGCGCCTCTGTTTGCAGGCGATGCGCCTCTGTTTGCAGGCGGCGCGCCTCTGTTTCCAGGCGGCGCGCCTCTGTTTGCAGGCGGCGCGCCTCTGTTTGCAGGCGGCGCGCCTCTGTTTGCAGGCGGCGCTCCTCTGTTTGCAGGCGGCGCGCCTCTGTTTGCAGGCGGCGCGCCTCTGTTTGCAGGCGGCGCGCCTCTGTTTGCAGGCGGCGCGCCTCTGTTTGCAGGCGGCGCGCCTCTGTTTGCAGGCGGCGCGCCTCTTTTTGCAGGCGGCGCGCCTCTGTTTGCAGGCGGCGCGCCTCTGTTTGCAGGCGGCGCGCCTCTGTTTGCAGGCGGCGCGCCTCTGTTTGCAGGCGGCGCTCCTCTGTTTGCAGGCGGCGCGCCTCTGTTTGCAGGCGGCGCGCCTCTGTTTGCAGGCGGCGCGCCTCTGTTTGCAGGCGGCGCTCCTGTTTGCAGGCGGCGCGCCTCTGTTTCCAGGCGGCGCGCCTCTGTTTGCAGGCGATGCGCCTCTGTTTGCAGGCGGCGCGCCTCTGTTTGCAGGCGGCGCGCCTCTGTTTGCAGGCGGCGCGCCTCTGTTTGCAGGCGGCGCGCCTCTGTTTGCAGGCGGCGCGCCTCTGTTTGCAGGCGGCGCGCCTCTGTTTGCAGGCGGCGCGCCTCTGTTTGCAGGCGGCGCGCCTCTGTTTGCAGGCGGCGCGCCTCTGTTTGCAGGCGGCGCGCCTCTGTTTGCAGGCGGCGCTCCTCTGTTTGCAGGCGGCGCGCCTCTGTTTGCAGGCGGCGCGCCTCTGTTTGCAGGCGGCGCGCCTCTGTTTGCAGGCGGCGCTCCTGTTTGCAGGCGGCGCTCCTGTTTGCAGGCGGCGCGCCTCTGTTTGCAGGCGGCGCGCCTCTGTTTGCAGGCGGCGCGCCTCTGTTTGCAGGCGGCGCGCCTCTGTTTGCAGGCGGCGCGCCTCTGTTTCCAGGCGACGCGCCTCTGTTTCCAGGCGATGCGCCTCTGTTTGCAGGCGGCGCGCCTCTGTTTGCAGGCGGCGCGCCTCTGTTTCCAGGCGGCGCGCCTCTGTTTGCAGGCGACGCGCCTCTGTTTGCAGGCGGCGCGCCTCTGTTTCCAGGCGGCACGCCTCTGTTTGCAGGCGGCGCGCCTCTGTTTGCAGGCGGCGCGCCTCTGTTTGCAGGCGGCGCTCCTCTGTTTGCAGGCGGCGCGCCTCTGTTTGCAGGCGGCGCGCCTCTGTTTGCAGGCGGCGCGCCTCTGTTTGCAGGCGGCGCGCCTCTGTTTGCAGGCGGCGCGCCTCTGTTTGCAGGCGGCGCGCCTCTGTTTGCAGGCGGCGCGCCTCTGTTTGCAGGCGGCGCTCCTCTGTTTGCAGGCGGCGCGCCTCTGTTTGCAGGCGGCGCGCCTCTGTTTGCAGGCGGCGCTCCTGTTTGCAGGCGGCGCGCCTCTGTTTGCAGGCGGCGCTCCTCTGTTTGCAGGCGGCGCTCCTCTGTTTGCAGGCGGCGCTCCTCTGTTTGCAGGCGGCGCTCCTCTGTTTGCAGGCGGCGCGCCTCTGTTTGCAGGCGGCGCGCCTCTGTTTGCAGGCGGCGCGCCTCTGTTTGCAGGCGGCGCGCCTCTGTTTGCAGGCGGCGCGCCTCTGTTTGCAGGCGACGCGCCTCTGTTTGCAGGCGACGCGCCTCTGTTTGCAGGCGGCGCGCCTCTGTTTGCAGGCGGCGCGCCTCTGTTTGCAGGCGGCGCTCCTCTGTTTGCAGGCGGCGCTCCTCTGTTTGCAGGCGGCGCGCCTCTGTTTGCAGGCGGCGCGCCTCTGTTTGCAGGCGGCGCGCCTCTGTTTGCAGGCGGCGCGCCTCTGTTTGCAGGCGGCGCGCCTCTGTTTGCAGGCGGCGCGCCTCTGTTTGCAGGCGGCGCGCCTCTGTTTGCAGGCGACGCGCCTCTGTTTGCAGGCGACGCGCCTCTGTTTGCAGGCGACGCGCCTCTGTTTGCAGGCGGCGCGCCTCTGTTTACAGGCGGCGCGCCTCTGTTTGCAGGATTGAGAAGGGTTGGGGAGGGGTAGAAAAGAGGGAAGAGTTTAGAAAGGTTTGTTTTGGGAGATCGGTATAGTAAAAGAGGTGTAAGATGATGCAAGGAGGGGTAGAGTAGGAGAGAGTCTAGAAAGGGTTATTTTGAGGATCATAGTATTGGTATGGGGTTTGGGGTTAAATGAGAGAGTGGATGTAGAGCATATATTGAGCAAACTATGGAAGAAATAGGGAAGTGCATTGGAAATGCTAAATTAGAAGAAAGTGATAAATATATAGATCCATAAGTGGCCCTGGCCCTGGTCAGTCTCGAACAGGCTCAAACAGGCAACTGCCCTTGTCCTCTCCGCCCTTAACAGGCTCAAACAGGCAACTGCCCTAAACAGGCTCAAACAGGCAACTGCCCTTGTCCTCTCCGCCCTTAACAGGCTCAAACGGGCAACTGCCCTTGTCCTCTCCGCCCTTAACCTCGACGCCCGGGCTGAGACGCCCTAACCTTTTATAGCTCTAGTAATCAGGTGACCACGTCAGCCAATTGGAACCCTAGCCCTAACACTATCCAAACACACTAGCCCTAAAAATCTAGAACCAATAGGAGACCAGGACCTTACAGCCAATCTTAGCCCTAGTCCAAGCACCCAATCAGTTCAAAAACCCTAATCTCTACATACAACAGAGGCCCTTGCCCTACCAGTAGTCCCGCCCCAAGTCCAAGCAACCAATGGCACAGGAAGCCCTTGTCCCACCTTCCAATAGAAAGCCTAACCCTACTCTTAGTCCCACAACCAGTCCAGCAACTAATCACACCAGAAGCCCTAAATAGCTACTTCCAATTAAAGGTCTAACCCTGGCCCTAATCCCACCCTACTCCCAACAACCAATAACACAGGAAACCCTAGCGCCTACTTCCAATAGAAATCTTAACCCTAGCCCTAGTCCTAACCCTACATTGATTGAATCAAATACCCAGAAACCAATCAGAACACTCAAATACCCAACCAATGAGGACACTAACCCTAATCCAATAGAAACATCAGATACAATCACCAATCAGTGTACACATGTACCAAACAATATCAGACCATATAAGGTCCCAGCGACCTCAGACAAGGTTTGCTGGCCAGGGAGTTGGAAGCTGCTTCTCCTGTTCAGAATCTCCTAGGAGACAGACAGGCTCAATCCACACTTTGGACTTTTGCAGGTAAAGGCCTCACTAACTCGAAATCTAACAATACTGTTTGAATAAAACTTTACTCCCTCTCCTGGCCAAAAAACGAAGTGCACAGTCCCCAGTAAATACAGTTTAAACAGCTCACAGAAGCACCCTCTGATGTAGAATATCTCTGTTGCTGGGGGAGGGGGAGGAGGCGGGGGGCTGGTTTCACTGGCTTGTGAACACAAAATGGTGGCTGGGGGTGCACTGTTTTAACATACAGGTCTTAGCACAGAGCAAAGGAGAAATTTGGAGGGAAAACTGAAAGTCATCAGCAATGAGGGAAAAACTACAGAGTTTGGACTGTAAATCCCACAATTCAACACGTTAAATGGAAGCAATCATGGGCAGGGAAAACCACAAGTTTAAAACCCAAAACAAGTGATAAAATATCCAATCACAGGCAAAGACAGAAATCACAGAAAGGAAAAATCGTTTTTTTAAAAAACTTTTGTTATGGGGAAGAGACCGCACTAGTCTGCCTCCTTACCACTTCCTGGACTCTGCTCACTGCAATCTGGGGCACAGGGAAGCTGCAACTCACAAGATGGAGGAGAATGATTTGGGGTGCACCAGGCAAGGCCTTAAGGGGCATGGGCTGTGGGAGGGGACGGCTCAGAGTTGCCTGGTAGTTGAATAGCCAATCCCCAGTCCTGGGTCTGCTGGCCTGGGGGGGTGGGTGCTGGGGGGGTGGGTGCTGGGGGGCTGGGGAGCTGCTTTTCCTGTTCAGAATCTCCAAGGAGACAGACCGGCTCAATCCACACTTTAGACTTCTGCAGGTAAAGGTCTCACTAACTTGAAATCTAACAATACTGTTTGAATAAAACTTTATTCCCTCTCCTTGCCAAAAAACGAAGTGCACAGTCCCTAGTAAACACAGTTTAAACAGCTCACAGAAGCACCCTCTGATGTAGAATATCCCTGTTGCAGGGGGGGGAGGCATGGGGGCTGGTTTCACATTACAGTTCACATTATGAAGTCTATATATATTATTTTAGGGTGTGTATTCATATGCTGCCAGTTGGGGGCCTAGGAATGGAAAATCCTCGTCCTGCCGACTGCTCTTGACAGACCTCTTCATTAAGATTATAGTTTGGTTACTTCTTTTTTGCCCAATCAAAGATGGCCCCTCATAGTATTCCTGAAATGGAAGCAGATCTCCTGATCATTAGTGAGAACTTCTGATTTCTCCCACAAGCCGTATCCATTTCGGTGTTTGCAAAGACCAAAGTCCAGGGTTAGGTATGCAGATTTTGTCCACTTCTGTTCCCTCTGTGTTTGCCATTTCTGTGCTCGTCTCCAGCCCTTGCCGAAACGGAGCAGGACACCGAGAGGCACAGAGCAAGTGAAAGGGTTTGGGCACAGTGAGATGATTGTTACTAGCAAACAGACAATTAGTCTGTAAGGCATTCTCAATGGGTGCCTTGTACATTCCTAACCTGCTCCTGTGTCTCATCCCTTGCTGCTGTTTGAGAATGCAAAGAAACACTTTTTTGAAGCCACATATCCACGTTGATGCCCTCAGAGAGTGTATCAGGAGCTGTCTGGTTAGGTGCTGTCCGCAGTGTTCAGAATACTTTTACTTTCATTTTTATTCAGCGTTTTTACTGTAGTAAAGAATTCATAAGAGCGTTTCCCTTCTGTCTTTTCAGGGGAATCCCAAGCCTGTGGGCACAAACTGCAATGGGTATTACACGGGCCGGAAGAAAGAAGTGCTCAAGGGAAGCCCTAGAGTTGACTGCAAGACGGGGATTTCCCATTCCAACGGCCAACTGACCTTGAAGCGGGCAACTGAGAAAATCAAGGCAAGTGAGTCGCCTATAAACCGTGCTCCAGGAAAGAGAAGCATTCAGCCAGATCACCCCAGTGTTGCAGCACACTCTTTGAATCCAGTACTGGGAACAGACAGCACTTCCACTACTACCCAAAATCCAATACTGGGTTTGTAGCAGAGTAGGATCTGCTTTCATGGTCATCCCCACTTTTTGCTGGTGTAATTATGTTGTTCTGACTAGCCTGACTGGGATCCTGCTAATCAGGACCCCAGTCTCTGGGCATCTTCCCTAACTTGGACATGATGAGTATATGGGTACACTCCAGATGGGCTACTGATGTACCCTTGTAAGTCCCCAGTATATGGTACTAAGTAACCCAGGGTATAGGTACTCCAGGGATTCCCCATGGGCTGAAGCATGTATTATGCCACCCATGGGACACCACTCACATTGCGACTTCTGGCCTGCCATTGCAGGCCGTGCTAGCACTACGTGCAACAGATATAAGTTTC
The DNA here is from genome assembly GCF_964261635.1 of Lissotriton helveticus. Taxonomy (NCBI): domain Eukaryota; kingdom Metazoa; phylum Chordata; class Amphibia; order Caudata; family Salamandridae; genus Lissotriton; species Lissotriton helveticus. The sequence goes on from NC_136062.1 coordinate 496,599,998, forward strand.
CTTAAATCTGAGGTCCACTGCACTTAAAACCTATAAGTAACTTATAAAGCTGGCCTTACAATCCTGAAGGCAGGGTGCTCGGTTATAAGTGTGATGGTGCCCCCGCATGAGCAGGACAAACCTACAATCCATGGGGTCCACTCTCCCATGTTGTAAGTGCTTGAGCCAATATGATACTTAGGATGGCCATGCGTCATTACGCGATGGCTAACTCTAAACTGGCTGTAACAAACCTGTCGTGTTTGGTATCAAACATGTTGGAATCATACCCTAACATCGAGACCGGTTTTGGAGCTATGATTCCATGCACTGTAAAGCTACGCTGGGAGGCCTGCAGTGCTCCCAGTACCAGTCTTCTAGACCCGGACAGCAAACTATATCTGCTGCCGACCAGAGACATGATTCTGCCCTCCTGCTGCAGAGCCAAGTTCGAGCAGGGGAGGGCAGGACAATAGCTTTTCTGTCTCGGGGAGTTGCGACCACCTCCCAGACAGGACTTAGTGTATTGGGACAGGGTGGGGGCACTTGCCAGCACCACCAGACTGCTTTGTAGGGCACATTTGGTGCCCTCCTTGCAAACTCCATTTGGAAGCAGGTCAGGGAGCCGTTGGCGCCCGCTCTGGCGCGAAACTGGACAAAGGACATGGGAGTATCCTCCACACTGTCCAGCCCCTCCTCGCACTGGAGCCCCTGGCGGCCTGGATCCAACAGGATCACATGATACGAGGGCTGAGATGGTCCCCCGGATGGGAAGACCGTAGTTCGAGGCACGTGGGTGACATTTTACTCTGTCTGGCCTCCCCATCGAAATCCCCAATAGTGGTTCTGGATATCCTGGCGGTATTTGGTAGATTCTCCGGACTTGCGATTAATTGGGGTAAATCTTTGTTCTTCGCCCTATGAGGGAGACCCGCCTACTCCCCCGAGAAATTGTCCTATCCAGGTCAACACACCGGGGTTCCCATACCTTGGCATCTTTAACTCTCATGATCCGTCGGTCCGATATACCCAAAATCTCGTCCTGCCCCTACGCAGACTTAAAAAAGACATTAGAAGCTGGAAAGTGCTTCCCCTCTCCCTATTGGGTAGGGCGGCATTGCTTAAAATGATGTCTCTACCCCGTTTTCTCTATGTGCTACAAAACGCTCTGGATCCGGTGCCCGCGCAATACTTTAAAGAACTCGAGGGTCTACAGAGGGACTTACTCTGGGATGGTAAACCACGTATCGCCTTTACTAAATTGACCCTGGATTGGTATGATGGGGACATCAGTCTTCCAGATATTAAAAAATATTATTGGGCTGACCATCTGGCCGCCATAAATCACGGTACCTATGGACGGGGCGACGACCCATGATACGCCATGGACAAATGGTTGCTCCCGGTGGAAACTACAGCAGGGCACCGTATTCGTGGCCCAACAGATATATACTGATGGGCCCCACCAGACACTTGGTTCGGGTTTGGCACGATGCAACCACTTCTCTTGGGTGGGGCGTAAATTAATGTTGGCGACATCATTTGGGAGTGCGAGTTTGTCAGCCTTTTTTGGCGCAGGGTACATGAGGTAATATTCACAGTGCTACATATCAGTCTTTCACCGGAGGCGAGACGCTGCCTCCTTAACATTTGGGAACTCACAGACCTCAATACTCACCAGACACAATGGGCTACCCTAGGATTTATGATTGCAAAAAGAAATATAGCTCACTTGTGGGGAGCGGCAAAACTACCTACACTAGAGGCATGGGAGAGAGATCTCGATTGGTGTATGTTTCGAGAGAAGGTGGTATACGTCGCTAGGGGTTGCCCCAAAAAGTGGATATGTATCTGGAGCTCTTTGAATAGTTTCCGGGGTGACATCTGTACACCGCCTGAATGCCCTGAACCATGTGTTCCCTCCACCCCGTGAAGTTCCTTTCTTGAGTTGGAACGTAATCTTTGTCTCCCCAAATCATCATTGTATATTTCATCTTGGCATCCTCTGTATTGTATCTATGAACCGATGCATGTTTTCAAAAAAAGAATTATAAAAAAAAGAAAAAAGCACATCACAAACCCTTAAGTTCACCAGCGTTTAGTGCAAAATAGCTAGCAGCACAGCGCAAGACCGAAGATGATTGTCATTTCTACTGATGAACAGTTGGATCACCTCCTGCGCCAACTCCCCAACCGCATCTCCTCTCCGCCCACAAACACTTTAATAAAACCAGATCCAGGCCCCAGGAAGTTGGTGCATGAGGAACTCGGACTGATGAAAAGCCACTGTAGACAACTGGACCACAAACGGAGGATGAGCCAGGACAAAGCAGACAGAGCACGTTAAACTCCGCCCTAAGACACTACCACCAAATGATCCTGACCCACCAAACGCGCCGCTCTGGTGAACCGCATTGATGCCAGCACCACCCGAAACAAGAAGAAATTCACCATTAGGACAGATTGCAGCTCACCAGCGGCAGCCTCCAACTCAAATACTCCTTCGCAGGACTTCTGCAGCAATCTCTCAATTCTTCAGCAACAAAATCACCACCATTTACCGGAACTTCGGTCCGCAACTGGCCCGGCTGACCTCACAAACACTTCCCGATTTTATCCAAAGGACAAATGCTAATCACATGGCCTATCATTAACCTCAGAAGTAACGTCCGCCTCTATGAAGTCCATCCACTTGGCGGCCGCATCGGACCCCTGCCCCCACCAAGCCTACTCCAGAGGACTGCAGCCCATCTGCGCTATGCTCACACCAATTGTAAATTCTTCCACCTCTTCTGTGGCCTTCCCAGATGCTTGGAAACACTAATTTTTCCTCTCACTGCTGAAGAAACCTTTAACAGACCCTTCAACGCTCGCCAACTGCAGACCAAGCTCCCTGCTACCATACACAGTTAAGGTTATCAACAGACAACTTATTGAACACCTCAATACCACCTACTCCCCAACACCACTCAGTCTGGTTTCAGACCCAACCACAGAAAGGAAACTTCTCTCCTTGTTGCCATAGATCACATCTGCATGAATCTGAACAGAGGAGACCGCGCCTCTCATCCTTAACACAGCATTTGACGCAGTCTCCCACCCAATCCTCATCCAAAGCCTACACCACACTGGAGTCGAAGGACACACACTCCGATGGATTTGGCACCCGCAACCTCATCTGCAGAGTCCCTCATACTTGATGCCTCTAGCCAGCATCATCTGCTCTCACAATATCAGCATCCTCTCCTACACCAGCGACACGCAACTGATTCCCTCCCTCATGCCAACCCTCATGTACAAGATCCCCAGTACCAGGATCACGTTCAGTGCCTGCATGACCGAAATCTCTTACTGGATGAAGGTTAACTGTGTAAAGCCGAATACTTAGAAGACCGAAATTGTGATCTTCGAGAAGCCACATCTCTGTGGAACTCAACCTGGTGGCCAACAGAGCTAGGACTGACACCCACCACCCACAGCGAGAACCTCTTGATCAGCACTGACTGCAAACTCGACGTGATCGCCCAACTCCGTGCCGTCACCGCCTCATGCTTTCATACCCTGAAGAGGCTGAGGAAAATGCTTCACGCATGCATGCACTCCCTGGTCACACGTAAGCTATACTATGGGAAAACCTACAAAAATCTTATCAGAAGGTTGCAGATCATTCAGAAATCAACGGCTGGAATCCCTTTCAACCTTCCCAAGCCGCTCCCATCACAGCACACTTGAAAGAGCTCTTCTGGCTCCCCATTCACAAACAGGAACAGTTCAAACTCCTCACCACACATTCAGTGCACTACATTACAGTGGCCCAGCATACCTCGACAGTCACAACTGCTTTCACACATTTTCCACTGTTAGTCTTGATTCCTACTTTCTCAGTAACGGTTGTCCCATTTTCTATTCCACCTTCCCTCTAAAATGTTTGAAAATGCCATGTATACAGGAAACCAGATTTGGCGTTCCGCCCTCTACATCATTACTAAAGTGTGGAACGACTTGCTGCTAAACATAAAAGCCTCCTCTTCACTACTTCAATTCTGCAAGACCCTGAAGACCTGCCTTTTTGAGTAGTCCACTAGGACCTATGTGTGCCTAAACTCACACCTGCTCAGTGCCAGGATAACCTCCTTGGTGATAGTCCGGGCCAGCCTGGGATCACAAAACAGCCCTGGCAGTTTTGTTGGATGGCATTGGGGCGGGTCCAGGGGAGTGCAAGTGTGAAGCCCCCAACACTGCTGCTTTTGTTACTGTGAGCCGATATTGCAATATCGCTGCAAAACTGCCAGCTTAACAAAACTGGCGCCCACTCTTTAAGACTTCCAGGCAAATGCCCGATGTCCGCTACGGCCAGTCCGGCCCTAGTGATGGTGTGCTCTACAAATCTGCTTAACTTAACATAACGAGGGCACTCACTGAAAACGCTCAGTTGAAGCTAAAGGTCTAAAAAAAAAACTACACCAGTATACATAGGTTTTCTCTTAATACAAATCAATAAAAAATAATCACAAGGCAGTAACTTCTAACGTGGAGGTGGCAGGATCTTCCCCCTTCAAGGAAGCGCGAAACAGCCTCAAGTAGAAGATATAATTCCTATAGACAATACTAGCTTTAACATACTCACAAATTCCTGTTTCCTTTCCCGGTTTGAAAATGAGGTGACACTATTAGAAAATGTGCACCGTACAACCCTGACACCTATAGCGTCTGGGCCTACTAAAGCCATGAACGTTTGCAAATGTATTCAGTGTCACAAGAAGCCTTACAAAAACACTATCTATATTTGAATAAATGGTTGATACATTCTGAATTACATATGCGGCTACCAACACTGTATTACATATAAGTATATAAATGTGATACAGACAGATTTTAAGTTTATTTTTTCATGCTGCCCTGTTCTACAGCAGCCACTTCTAGTCTACACTCTTCGAGGAGACATGTCGCTGCTTGACGCGTCCGCGCAGTGTAAGAACAATTGTGCTGCTGATGAAGTGAGGGATCCTGGCGCTACGGCCCATGTTGGAGGACAGGAGCAGTAGTTGGTCACTAGGCCCTCTTATTGGTGGAGATGCATTAATTACCAGGACCTCATATCCCAACCCTTAGAGCGATCCCTACATAATGTGCTCCTGAGTGTGACTTGGTAGTGCTCAGGCATTTGTCAGTAAGGCAACAGTGTGTTGATGGGGTGCTCTTCCTCTCGCTGCTCTGGGTTTTGTGTGCATCGCCCAGTGTGAGGAGACTCGTTCAGCATAAAACTGTTAAAACTATCTATATAAATAATATATCCCTGAAACACCAGCTACGGAAACCGCCGAGTGGTGTTTATGCTTTTGCCTAAAACATTTTCTGTGTGGCCATATGGGAAGGATTGATTTTGGCAGTCCGGTCGCAGTTTATTTATTTATTTATTTATTTTAAAAGTTTTATATAGTGCTGGCTAGACCTAGAGGTATCAGAGCGCTTTACATGAGCATCAGATCATAGTTACAAGTTACATCGTTACAAAGGTTACACAGTTCTTAGAGCATGGCAACATGGTTACTTGTAAGGTCGAGATAAACAATAAGCACAAATACGTAAGGGGAAAAGAAGGCAAGGTGAGAGATTCAGGGGGGGTTGGAGTAGGGGAAGTAGACAGATAAAGAAGGTGGGAAAGAGGAGGGGAGGGGAGAGTGAGAGACACAGCATGGGGAGAAGAGGGGAAGGGTGACGGGGACACAAACCGGTAGACGAGTCAAGGCAACGTCCAAAGTCCAGTAAGCTGTGATCCATGGGGAAGTGGTATCACTTCCCTATCTCTGTTGCGGGAGGCTCCCTTTACGCAGTGGACTCTCTCAGAGGGGTCTCTGAGACTCCAAGGCCTACATACTGGATCCTTCCCCAACAAGGGGAGAGGGAGTGCTTTGGCAAGGGGTGCCATACCATACCTCAAGTGTGAGTGGCTTCCTTGGCGCAGTGGACTCACTCTGCGGGTTCGCTGAGACTCCAGAGTATAAATATTGGATCCTTCCCCAACAAGGGGAGAAGGAGTGCTTAGTCAAAGGGCACAAAGGACAGGGGGTAGGCAGAGTAGTAGGCAAGGGGAGAGTTTCAGGGGAGAGAGGATAGGGGCTAGGGAAGAGACAATAAGGAGAGACGAAAAGAAGTCTGCCTAAAGACCGACTGGGTAGGTGACGACCAAGGAGGGAATCCAAGGCCCATCTCCCCTATAGCTAAACCAAGTAGCTCCATCGGGCATCAGACAAAATATTTCAGTCTCAAAACATTGAGAGGGAGGGAGAGACATAAATAGAGTGAGGATGCGGTAGGAGACGATAGGAGAGACGACAGGAAGTGCAACAATGTGGTTCAACAATATACTAGAAGAAGATCAACAAGTAAACATTAAATCAAACAATCAGCAATACAATTAGGGGAGGAGTGAAAGGCGAGAGAAAGTAGTGAGGGGTCGGGGAGGAGAGGGATTGAGGATTAGGGAAGAGACAACCATAGAGACGAAAGGAAGTCTGTCTAAGGTTCACAGAAAAACAGGGTGCTACATAATGCATAGGTAGGCGCGGCTACTCTAGTACAGCTGGCTGAAAGCTCCAAGGCACAGTCTTCTAGGTCCAGCTGCTCTACTACAGTAAGCTGGAGGCGCCCAGGCACAGTCTTCTAGGCCTGTCTAAGTACCTCAGTGTGAACCCAGCCAAATGAAAATCAGTCTTGACCCTGCCCCTCGTGGGAACAGTCCAGCCCAAACTGCCAAACTGCCAAGCCAGGTCCTCCGTGGACCAGAAACAAGCATCCTGGGATCAGTTTTGGGGTATCACCCCTCATCAGCCAGCCTAGCTTGAATCCAGTAGCACAGTATGCACAGGTCTAACTTGGGAGACCCGTCTCATTTAGGGTGATGGGTCTGGTCATGTCAAACTTAGCCTGCAGTATTGTCTGGTATGATATCGCACTCTGCTCGCGATCTCATCAGCAGTGTCGTCTGGTATGAATTCATGATCTGTGGTCTCATCAGAGGTGTCATCTGATATATCACATCACACTCTGCATGCTGTCTTGTCAGCAGTGTCATCTGGTATAATATAAGACTGCGGTCTCATCAGCAGTGTTGTCTGGTATGAAATCATACTCTGGTCTCGTCAGCAGTATCGTCTGATGTGATATCACACACTGCATGTTGTCTCGTCAGCAGTGTTGTCTGGTATGATTTCACACTGTGTATCATCAGCAGTGTCTTCTGGTATGAAACCATACTCTGGTCTCGTCAGCAGTGTGATATCACACTCTGTATGGGGTCTCGTCAGCTGGTATAATATCACACTGCTGTCTCGTTTGCAGTGTCTGGTATAACATCACACTGTGCTGTCTCATCAGCACTGTGGTCTGGTATGTATCGCGCACTGCATGCGGTCTCGTCCGCAGTGTCATCTGGTATAATATCACACTCTGCAGTCTCGTCCGCAGTGTCGTCTGGTATGAAACCATACTCTGGTCTCATCGGCAGTGTTGTCTGGTATGAAATCATACTCTGGTCTCGTCAGAGGTGTCGTCTGGTATAAAATCACACTCTGCATGCGGTCTCGTCAGCAGTGTTGTCTGGTATGAAATCATACTCTGGACTCGTCAGCAGGGTTGTCTGGTATAATATCACACTCTGCTTTCTCGTCAGCAGTGTTGTCTAGTATGAAACCATACTCTGTGGTCTCGTCAGCAGTGTCGTCTGGTATGAAATCATACTCTGTGGTCTCGTCAGCAGTGTCGTCTGGTATGAAATCATACCCTGTGGTCTCGTCAGCAGTGTCGTCTGGTATGAAATCATACCCTGTGGTCTCGTCAGCAGTGTCGTCTGGTATGGAACCATACTCTGTGGTCTTGTCAGCAGTGTCGTCTGGTATGGAACCATACTCTGTGGTCTCATCAGCAGTGTCGTCTGGTATGGAACCATACTCTGTGTTCTCGTCAGAAGTGTTGTCTGGTATGAAATCATACTCTGGACTCGTCAGCAGGGTTGTCTGGTATAATATCACTCTCTGCTTTCTCGTCAGCAGTGTTGTCTAGTATGAAACCATACTCTGTGGTCTCGTCAGCAGTGTCGTCTGGTATGAAATCATACTCTGTGGTCTCGTCAGCAGTGTCGTCTGGTATGAAATCATACCCTGTGGTCTCGTCAGCAGTGTCGTCTGGTATGAAATCATACCCTGTGGTCTCGTCAGCAGTGTCGTCTGGTATGGAACCATACTTTGTGGTCTCGTCAGCAGTGTTGTCTGGTATGGAACCGTACTCTGTGGTCTCGTCAGCAGTGTTGTCTGGTATGGAACCCTACTCTGTGGTCTCGTCAGCAGTGTTGTCTGGTATGGAACCGTACTCTGTGGTCTCGTCAGCAGTGTTGTCTGGTATGGAACCGTACTCTGTGGTCTCGTCCGCAGTGTTGTCTGGTATGGAACCGTACTCTGTGGTCTCGTCAGCATTGTTGTCTGGTATGGAACCGTACTCTGTGGTCTCGTCAGCAGTGTTGTCTGGTATGGAACCGTACTCTGTGGTCTCGTCAGCAGTGTCGTCTGGTAGGAAATCATACTCTGTGGTCTCGTCAGCAGTGTCGTCTGGTATGAAATCATACCCTGTGGTCTCGTCAGCAGTGTCGTCTGGTAGGAAATCATACTCTGTGGTCTCGTCAGCAGTGTCGTCTGGTATGAAATCATACCCTGTGGTCTCGTCAGCAGTGTCGTCTGGTATGGAACCGTACTCTGTGGTCTCGTCAGCAGTGTTGTCTGGTATGGAACCGTACTCTGTGGTCTCGTCAGCAGTGTTGTCTGGTATGGAACCATACTCTGTGGTCTCGTCAGCAGTGTTGTCTGGTATGGAACCGTACTCTGTGGTCTCGTCAGCAGTGTCGTCTGGTAGGAAATCATACTCTATGGTCTCGTCAGCAGTGTTGTCTGGTATGGAACCATACTCTGTGGTCTCGTCAGCAGTGTCGTCTGGTATGAAGTTATACTCTGTGGTCTCGTCAGCAGTGTCGTCTGGTATGGAACCATACTCTGTGGTCTTGTCAGCAGTGTCGTCTGGTATGGAACCATACTCTGTGGTCTTGTCAGCAGTGTCGTCTGGTATGGAACCATACTCTGTGGTCTCGTCAGCAGTGTTGTCTGGTATGGAACCGTACTCTGTGGTCTCGTCAGCAGTGTTGTCTGGTATGGAACCGTACTCTGTGGTCTCGTCAGCAGTGTCGTCTGGTAGGAAATCATACTCGGTGGTCTCGTCAGCCGTGTCGTCTGGTATGAAATCATACCCTGTGGTCTCGTCAGCAGTGTCGTCTGGTATGAAATCATACCCTGTTGTCTCGTCAGCAGTGTCGTCAGGTATGGAACCATACTCTGTGGTCTTGTCAGCAGTGTCGTCTGGTATGGAACCATACTCTGTGGTCTCGTCAGCAGTGTTGTCTGGTATGGAACCGTACTCTGTGTTCTCGTCAGCAGTGTTGTGCGTTATGATATCACTCTGCATGTGGCCTCGTCCTCAATGAAGTTAGACGTGCCACAGCCCTGATACCTTTAATTCTGCTTTGGTAGCATGATAGAAACTAATGTTGCCTCTTTTCATTTCTAATAAATGCAGTTCACAGTCACTTTTATATGTATTTCACAGTATATTTATTATATATCTCTTATTAATATACATATGGGAAGCAGTCCAACTGCAACAAATGCAGAGCAATGTGTTTGTCCACTTTTCCGTCTTGAATTGTGTAATGCTCGTCAGTTTGATGGTGACTTTGCTAATATGCCGCTGGAAAGTGATCCCACTTGATTGCTAGTGCACGTAGATCCCTGCGAGATCTGCTTAAGTAGTATCTGTGTTTTCTTCTTTAGATGAGCGGGTACCTAAACCTTCTGGCTAACACCATTGATAACTTCACTCACGGGATGGCTGTGGCTGGCAGCTTCTTGGTCAGCAGGAAGGTAAGTCGTCACACGTGTATCAGAACCTAGCTTCAGCCTTTTCAACCCCTGTTGTGTGTTTGTTTGAGGGATAAAACTTGAAAGTATTAAGGCATAGACTGTCTTATGGTAAGAGTAGCAAACAGCCATGGATTCTAAGCTGTAGTGTATACAAGGTGTGACTTCACACTCTTACGTGTAGATGAATTTAAAGTGAGAAGGTTGAACTGGAGAAATCTTGATTCCAATTCAAACTTTCTAGCCGAATTGTCCATATGCTGGCTCACTTGCCCCCAATATTCACTACTCCTCAAGAGTAGGAGTGACCCAAGTAGAACAGTTATCCTCCTCTCAGGCTTAGACATGTCGGAGAGCAACAGTTACCAGGCTGTACCACAGGTTGGTTGAGCCAGAAATGGAGTGCCGAAACTGGCTAAGTGGGCAGGACACAGGACGGGGAATAAGGGAGGTTTGGTGCGGCAGCATGCCTCTAGATGCTCCCTTCTCCTCTCCACCCAAAGAAGTTTAGCTCCTGCGGCTTGTTCAGAAGTATTTTGCCCGTCCTGCCAGCACACAGCACAGCAGGTATCTGTATGCCTGTTGAGACCCTAGCCCCTGCTGGCTGGGAGCATGGGCCCCACAGCACGCTTGCTGGGATTGTGGGGTACAGAAGAGTTCTTTCTTAATAATGAGGGACTCCAGGGATTCTGTGCATCAGTTTAGACCCTCCGTGCATACCTGAAGCATGACACCTGTAGAATGCTGTTAGAACTACACGACCACTGAAAGCTCTATAAAAGTGAAGGATTACAGCATGCCATCCGAAGGTGCAGGCCGTCAGTATGCTGTTCGTATTTGTGAGGCTCACAGTGTTCTCGCAGTACTCGGTGCCAGTTTGGGACGCTGGTCTGTGAGTCTGTGTTTGCAGTAAATATTGGGTGTCATGTGCCGTAGGTGAGCACTGATGTAGGGTATCAAAAAGCGGATGTTGATTTCTCACGATTCATTTTCTTTCGTGTCAGGTCACCTGAAAAGTAGATATATAGTTTGTTCCCTCAGTCTCAAGACAGAATATGCTTTGCAGTGTTCGGATAGCTCATTAGGGCCCCGGCCACTTGGCTTAAGAAATGGTGTGAAGAATGTTCAGGCACCCCCTACCCGCGTTGCGTTCACCCCCACGGTAGAGATGCGCCATGCTGTCAGCCGTGCTGCAGCGTGCCTACTAGTAACGCCAATGCTTTGCTTCTCTCCACAGGTGGGTGTGCTGACCACGCTGGCCATTCTCCTGCATGAGATCCCCCATGAGGTGAGCAGCGGACACTGCCCGTCTCCAGAGGGCATCTCTGGTCCCAGGCACCGGCAGCAGTGTTTGTGTGGCTCGATTGTTGTGGTGTTCGGTCTGGGAGGGTGAAGTACTGAAAATATTTTATGGGATGGTTTGGGATTGTGAAGGGGAGTGGGGAGGGAGGGAATGGATCTGTCTGTGTGGAAGGAGAGGGAGAGTCATTCAGTTTGAGATTGTAAAGGTGTGTGTATTAGGGTGGGAGAATTATAATTGTGTGCATGTGCACATGCTAATGATGCGTTGTGTGTGTCTGTGAGGTGATGATCCAAGAACAGATGAGCTCTGACGTGTTGTGTGTGTCTGAGGTGATGATCAAAGCACAGATGAGCTCTGACGTGTTGTGTGTGTCTGTGGGGTGATGATCAAAGCACGGATGAGCTCTGACGTGTTGTGTGTGTCTGTGGGGTGATGATCAAAGCACGGATGAGCTCTGACGTGTTGTGTGTGTCTGTGAGGTGATGATCCAAGAACAGATGAGCTCTGACGTGTTGTGTGTGTCTGTGGGGTGATGATCAAAGCACGGATGAGCTCTGACGTGTTGTGTGTGTCTGTGGGGTGATGATCAAAGCACGGATGAGCTCTGACGTGTTGTGTGTGTCTGAGGTGATGATCAAAGCACAGATGAGCTCTGACGTGTTGTGTGTGTCTGTGGGGTGATGATCAAAGCACGGATGAGCTCTGACGTGTTGTGTGTGTCTGTGAGGTGATGATCCAAGAACAGATGAGCTCTGACGTGTTGTGTGTGTCTGTGGGGTGATGATCAAAGCACGGATGAGCTCTGACGTGTTGTGTGTGTCTGTGGGGTGAAGATCCAAGGACGGATGAGCTCTGACGTGTTGTGTGTGTCTGTGGGGTGATGATCAAAGCACAGATGAGCTCTGACGTGTTGTGTGTGTCTGTGGGGTGATGATCCAAGAACGGATGAGCTCTGACGTGTTGTGTGTGTCTGTGGGGTGATGATCCAAGAACGGATGAGCTCTGACGTGTTGTGTGTGTCTGAGGTGATGATCAAAGCACAGATGAGCTCTGACGTGTTGTGTGTGTCTGAGGTGATGATCAAAGCACAGATGAGCTCTGACGTGTTGTGTGTGTCTGTGGGGTGATGATCAAAGCACGGATGAGCTCTGACGTGTTGTGTGTGTCTGTGGGGTGATGATCCAAGAACGGATGAGCTCTGACGTGTTGTGTGTGTCTGTGGTGATGATCAAAGCACGGATGAGCTCTGACGTGTTGTGTGTGTCTGTGGGGTGATGATCTGAGAACAGATGAGCTCTGCAGGGTGGTGAGGTAGATGTGATCACAAGGTGACCCAATGTGGCACCGCTTCAAACCGCACCAGTCTAGAAGTTTGTAAAGAGGAACTCGTCAAAATGAAATTGCTGATTGGAAGTCTTGCCTCTCTTACCTTCTTTGGGAAAGTATCTGATTGGCAATGAGGAAACACCATGTAAGATCCCAAAAGTATTTTTTCTCTAAATATATTGATGGACAAGATGCTGGTACCAGAGAGAAGAAAGAGTAAAAATGCATTAAGATATCTCTCACAATACGAGCAAATCAAAATAATGCAACAAAAACCTATCAAGCAGAACTAGAATAGACTTCTCCCAAAAAAAACATAAATCGAGATAAAACACACATTCAGGACTGAAATGGGGTGGCTGACGATAGGCTGAAACCTCAAGTGTTGAAATACAATGACTGCTCAAAAGCAGTTCCTTATTATGGTGTCCTGTGTGGATTTGCTGTCACCCAGCCTGAAAAGCTCCCCCTCAACCTTTTGTGAGCTCTCTCTATAGAAAAGAATGGTAATTCTTGTTTTGTTTTAGTGGATGTGTTTGGTCCTCACACTACTAGAAGCCCTTGTAGTCCATCTTCATGAGAGTCCGTCCCGAATCGAAACATCTTTGTGTGTAGAACACGTGGGCCTTTAGAGAACGGACCCGGTGAAGATCCGAAGAAGTGACGCTGTGGGAATACATTTGGTCGCAGGAGTAATCTGTTATGTCCATGAGAGAGCTGCCAGCATTACTCCCTGATGTTGGTTTGCGGTCACCCTGGAGGAGCCAGCCCTTTAGTCATGTGTTCTGACCTGACATGGGCATAGGAGGCAGCATTACCAGACGGGATTCAAGCAACAAACCTGCTAATGAAAATACAGCTTCTCTTGGGTCAGAAAAGATCCCGTGGATGGCTCTGGAGAGCGCACGCCCCTCCCTCGAGTTCATTGGAGGAAGTTCTGTACGTTTTTCTTTTTCTTTTCACTTTTGCCTCCGGACATGACGATCAAGTGTGGGTGTTAAGGAGTTCTCTTATCATGGTTGGTGGGTCTTTGCTGTATGGACGGGCCCACCGTGTGCACCCTCCTTTTAACTGAGCAGGGCTACTATCTGCTGCAGCCTGGAGTGCTGCCTGCCACAAGATTATACCAGTAGTTCAGGCCTTTTATCCGTCTTCAGCCAGAGAGAGTTGCCTTCAGGTCTCCAATGTGTTTTTCAAATTGGTCTGTATAGGAAAGTGCCCCTTTTGGACGGTTTCCTCCCCTTTTTTCCCAACATCTGATGCAACCTGACTTGATGTGCCCTGGGTCCCTCCCAATCCGGTTCCCAGGGCCTGTGTTCTTTCCCAAACCTTTGCACCCCCAATTGTCAACTTTCTGGCCACAGGTAAGCCCCATGTAAACGTTATTATGGGTACCAAGTGCACTGTTACCAGGGAAGGCCTTTAAGGGCTGCAGCACCTATTGTGCCACCCTTAGAGGTCCTGTACCCTGACACTCACACACTGCCATTGCAGGCCACGTGTTTTGATGCAGAGGAAAGAGAAGGTTCGACATGGCACCCATCCCTGTGTGCCATTCCTACAACCCACTGCCTGAGGCCTAGGTAAGTCCCCCCTCTAGCAGATTGCACTAGCCCTCAGATGAGGGCACAGCGGCATGGCTGGTGCTGCGATACCTCACTGAGAATCTTTATAAGGATGTGTCAACCGGTTTGCAGCAATAGGCACTCTGCAATAAGAATAGGGAAAGTAGATAGAATGCATATCACACTCCGTGCTCAAGGACAAGGGCTGGTTACCATACAACCCAATTAGGCCCCTCAACGGAAGGGCACTTAATATAGAATGGATAGTCCGAGCATTCATGTGGTAAAAATGTGTCAATGTCCAAACAAGGTAGATGGTAGTAAGTCAACTTTTAATCCACGTATGAGTCAATGGGTGTAAAATCCCAGCAGCTCTTCAAATCCGGTGACATTTGCATAAAATCCATGAAAGTTTCCAACATTAATGGTGTTCTGTATTCATCTGTGAGAAGTTGGCCTGATGTGCAGTGCTCACTATTCTAGTGATCACTATATATCAGTCCAAACAACCCTTATTGATGATTGGTTGTAAGTCAACCTTATAGACCAGCTATCCTAGTAGCATGGATACGAGCAGTCTAAGGCTAAGACTCTAGAGGGCGTGTTAAGCCAGCTGTTTTACCATCACATTACCCCTTGAACACCCAGTGAAAGGACACCACACAAGTGTTATGAAAATAAACAATGTATTTATTAGGATCACAACAACCCTGTACTCTTTATGAGGACAGGGTGCTAAGCACACAACAAAACTCTTACGAAAATACTTTTAAGTTAGCACGTTACACAAATGCCCGAGGGGCACGAAAAACCATATACACTAAAAGTGGAATGCGAATTACTAGCAGGTAAGTAACAGTTCTAATAGGCTTTGGAATCGCTAGGACTGGACTAGGGAATCGTTAGATTACTACTAGGAGGCCCAGGGGACTCGGGTGCAGAGTGTGCACTCTCACGCGGGATGCGGGACAAAGTCTATGGAGGCTAGTAAAGGCAAAGTTAGTGTTCACGGGCGAACCCGACCTGGTAGGAAGAAAACGACAGTGGATCCTGACCCTTGGATAGTGAGGCTATGCTGGGACACCGGAGTGCCGAAGTTACCTAGCCCAGGGGCTGCAGCTGCATAGGCCTGAAAAGACGTCGGGGATCTCGTTGCCGGACCGGGAGCCTGGAAGGAAGAAGTTGCTGGCAGGCGACCAGTGAAGGAAAGTTCGATGGATCCAAGCCTGGATCAAGGAAGAAGAAACCTGAAAGCAGAGGGGACCAAGTTCTTGAATCACTAGCCAGTGATTAAGTGGGCACCAGGATGGCACCGGGCGAAGTCACCGCAGTCAGGTGAGTGGGCGCTGCTGGGCTCTGCAGTCTCTCGGACCAGGAGGCGTTGTCGGCGACCAGGATGGAGGCGCGAGCTGTCCCACGAAGGATGAAGTCGTTGGCGTCGAAGTTACCCAGGATTGGGCAACAAGCCTTGGCTAATTCAAGCCCACGCGGTGGACTCAAAATGGCGTCTTGAGTGGACCAGGAGGGTCCAGGGTGCTCCTCTTCTGGGAGGGAGCAAGGGCCAGTCTGGAGCAACCAGACTAGCAGCAGAAATGTCGTCGGGCGTCGTCAGGGAGGCCACAAGCCAACGGGCTAGTAGCCAAACAACGCGGTGAGCAGCGGAAAGCAGAAGGGCCCCACGCAGATCGTGGAGATGCTGGGGGGCTGCACTTCGGAGCTGGAGCTGCTCAGAGTCGGGGCTTCTCGGACCCCAAAGCACTCACCAGTGGAATACTCGGCGGGCTTGCTGTGCAGAAGTCGTGCAGTCTTGGCGATGGCCGGTCCCTCGAGGTCTCGTCGCACCCACGGTTCTCAGCTGTGCTGTAGAGGTGGGTAGAGGTCAGAGGTGCCAGGGAAGCCGGGTCTCGTCGAGCTGGGCAGTCGGATTCCGGAGGAAGGACGTGCAGCAGACCGCAGTGTTCTGTAGATGGTGCCTGCGGGTGCAGGGTGACTACTCCTTAGTCACAAGGGAGAAATCTTAGGAAGAAGTCTTGAGTTCCTTTCGCAGAAAGTAGTTTCAGGATTCAAAGATGATCTGATTTGGAAGGGGGCCAGTCTCTACCTTTATCCTGTAAAAAGGGGCTGGCACGCGACTAAGTCCTGCCCTATGGGTGGGACTAGGAGGGGGGTGGTTACACCCACTTCCTTGGCGGGCTTTTCCCCAGCACAGGGTCTGGAGTGACCCTGGAACTGGTTCAAGCCGGCCTATGCACAGTGAGCACCGGGGTGCTACTTGCAGTCACCTTCCTCTAAAGCCCTGCCTACCTACAATACACAAAACCCTGTCTGGGACGGTGCTGGCACCGCCCCTGGCAGGAAACCCTTTGTCCTTATCTCCTGCTCTGGGAGGACTCCCAGCAGCAGGAGGGCAGACTTGTGTCTCGGTGGCAGCATCCATTTTGTGGATGCTAAGGCTCTGTCTGACTTTTAACCGGGTTATAGGTTACAGGCATGTCGTGTCCCTCTAGAAGGGTGGAATGCTAACCCCGTCGCCAGAATTGGCGAGGGGTTAGTATTCCAATTCGTATGACACCTTACTCGACATGTTTTGATAAAGCGATACCAGAGTTGGCACATAACCGCGAGGATTATAATGCACTTAAGAGTATATGGTATGCGATATCATGGAAACGGCTAAGGGATAGATCCCGAAAGCCGCAGACAGGCTCAGCTCATGCCAGAGCACCATCTCACACGATTCCAAGCACTCTGCCTTCAGGATTGTTAAGGCCTGCCATAGGAGTGACTGATAGGAGATCTGTGTGTCCATTTTAGGGTTAGATATAGGTATACTATATCTAAAGCAAAGGGTGAGTACACCACCTTGCCCCAGCTGTCGTGCAGCCAGTTGTGTCAGATTTAGGTAGTCAATCCAGGGGTGGCACAATACGTGCTTCAGCCCCTGGGAGACTTCTGGGTGCACCTCAGCCCTGGGTACAGGGACTTGGAGAGGGCCCAGTGCCAATTCAGTACCTGGGTACAATTTGGATAGAGAGAACAGCTAGGCTGTGGGTCTGATTAGCAGGCCCACAGCCAGGGAAAGTCGTAAACCAGTGCAGCAAAAAGCAAAAATCTGGGTGATCATAGGATTGCAGACCCTACTCTCCTACATGACCCCCCCCCAAACTTTGGGACAATAAACTAACCTTGACCAGGTGAGTCTTCTTGCTCTAAGTGGAAATACCTGGAGAGCCCATCAGCATTGCTGTGATCAGTCCCAGGTCTATGCTCCACTGTAAAATCCATCCCCTGTAGGGAAATGGACCACCTAAGCAGTTTGGGGTTTTCACCCTTCATCTGATTTAGCCACAAGAGGGGCTTATGGTCTGTCTGAATGGTGAAGTGAGTGCCAAACAAGTAGGCCCTCAGCTTCTTCAGGGCCCAGACCACAGCAAAGGCCTCCCTCTCAATAGCTGACCAATTTTTCTCTCTGGGTGTCAACCTCCTACTAATGAAAGCAATAGGCTGATCATTACCATCAAAATTCAGTTGAGACAGAACAGCTCCCACACCCAACTCAGAAGCATCTGTTTGGACAATGAATGGCTTGGAGTAATCTGGACTCTTGAGGATAGGTGCTGTGCACATGGCCTGCTTTAGGTCATTGAATGCTTTCTGACAGCTTGCTGTCCACTGAACTTTCTTTGGCATCTTTTTGCTTGTCAGGTCATTAAGGGGGGTCACTATGGACCCATAATTTCTGACAAACTTCCTATAGTACCCAGTCAGGCCCAAGAAAGCTCGAACCTGAGTCTGGGTGATTGGAGGAGTCCAGTCCTTGATGGCCTGTATCTTACTCTCCAGTGGCTGAACCTGGCCTCCACCTACAAGGTGGCCCAGGTATACAACCTGTGACTGCCCTATCTGGCACTTTGTGGCCTTGATAGTGAGGCCTGCCTTTTGCAGGGCCTCTAACACTTTCCTCAGGTGGACCAGGTGATCCTCCCAGGTGGAGCTAAAGACAGCAATATCGTCAAGATAAGCTGCACAGAAGTCATCCAGCCCAGTGAGGACTTGATTCACCAACCTTTGGAAGGTGGCAGGTGCATTTTTCAGTCCAAAGGGCATTACCACAAATTGATAATGCCCTCCAGGGGTAGAAAATGCTGTCTTAGGTTTGGCTTCCTCAGCTAACCTGATTTGCCAATACCCAGCTGTCAAATCAAATGTGCTTAAGAAGTTGGCAGAAGCCAATCTATCTATAAGCTCATCTGCTCTTGGTATTGGGTGGGCATCAGTCTTAGTGACTGCATTGAGGCCTCTGTAGTCTACGCAAAACCTCATCTCTCTCTTACCACCCTGGGTGTGAGGCTTTGGCACTAGAACTACTGGGCTAGCCCAAGGGCTATCTGAGGGCTCAATGACTCCCAGTTCCAACATTTTCTGCACTTCAGTTTTGATGCAGTCTCTAACATGATCAGGCTGCCTGTAGATTTTACTCTTGACAGGCAGACTGTCTCCAGTGTCAACATCATGGGTGCACCAATCAGTTTGGCTGGGTGTCAGAGAGAACATATGTCGAAAGGATTGCAGAACTTGCCTGCAATCCGGTTGCTGATGTTCAGTGAGGCTGCCACAAAAGACAACACCATCAACTGACCCATCATCAGGATTCTGAGTGAGCAGGTCTGGGAGAGGGTCACTCTCTTCCTCCTGTCCCTCATCTGTGGCCATGAGCAAGCTCATGTCCTTCCTGTCAACATATGCTTTGAGCCTGTTAACATGGAGCACTCTGAGAGGGCTCCTGGGAGTTCCAAGGTCCACCAAGTAGGTAACCTCTCCCTTTTGCTCAATGATGGTGTGGGGCCCAGACCATTTGTCTTTCAGAGCTGCTGGGGCCACTGGCTCCAGCACCCACACCTTCTGTCCTGGCTGGTACACAGTCAGTACAGCCTTTTGGTCATGCCAAGCTTTTTGAAGTTCCTGGCTGGCCTCAAGGTTTTTAGATGCCTTCTCCATATACTCAGCCATCCTGGAGCGGAGACCAAGTACATAGTCCACTATGTTGGTTGCAGGCTTTTTGAGAGGTCTCTCCCATCCTTCCTTCACCAAACACAGGGGTCCTCTTACAGGATGCCCATACAGAAGCTCAAAAGGGCTGTAACCAACCCCCTTCTGTGGGACCTCTCTGTAAGCAAACAGGAGGCAGGGGATCAGGACATCCCATCTTCTCCTAAGAGGTTCAGGTAGTCCATGAATCATCCCTTTCAGGGTCCTGTTGAATCTCTCAACAAGCCCATTGCATTGTGGATGATAGGGTGTGGTGAACTTGTAGTTCACACCACACTCCTTCCACATGGCAGTCAGATATCCTGACATGAAGTTTGTACCTCTGTCAGAAACGACCTCCTTAGGGAAACCCACTCTGGAGAACACTCCAACTAGGGCTCTTGCCACTACAGGGGCTGTAGTGGTCCTAAGGGGAATAGCCTCAGGATACCTGGTGGCATGGTCCACCACCACCAGTATAAACTTGTGTCCTGATGCTGTCTGGGGTTCCATTGGACCAACAATGTCAATCCCCACTCTTTCAAAGGGAACCCCCACCACAGGTAGTGGTATGAGGGGGGCCTTTGTTGTGCCACCTGACTTGCCACTGGCTTGGCAAGTGACACATGAGCGACAAAACTCCTTGGTATTCTCATTCATATGGGGCCAGTGAAAGTGTGAGACAAGCCTGTCCCAAGTCTTTGTCTGACCTAAATGACCTGCAAGGGGAATCTCATGGGCCAAGGTGAGAAGGAAACCTCTCAGAGACAAGGGGATGACCAGCCTCCTGGTTGCACCAGGCTTGGGGTCTCTTGACTCAGAGTACAGGAGTCCATCTTCCCAGTATACCCTGTGGGCACCTGTGGCATTCCCTGCAGCCTCAGCAGCAGCCTGCTGTCTGAGGGGTTCAAGGGAAGGGCAGCTCAACTGTTCCTTCCCCAGGTCTGCTCTGGAGGGTCCCCCTGAGCCCAGAAACTCAACTTGATCAAGTTCAAGCTCTTTAGGCTCAGTTTCCCTCAGCTCTGCTAGATCAGCCTCCTCAGAGACTTGATCCTCAACCTGGGGCAAGGGGGAAGGCAAAGCCTTACCCTTACTGCTCTTCTTCTTGGGAGGTGTCTGGTCCATAATTTCAGGATCCAGCACCTGTTCAGTGGGGCATCTTCTGGCCTGTGACCTAGTCACAGCAAGCACATGTGCTGGCAAGCCTAACATCTCCATGTGAGTCCTCTGCTCCACTTCTGACCATTGTGATGACTCCAAATCATTGCCCAACAAACAATCAACTGGGAGGTCTGAACTGACTACAACTTTCTTTTGTCCCTTCACTCCACCCCAGGAGAAAGCTACAATTGCCACACTATGACTAGTAGTGACATTGCTGGCATTGGTCACCAGGAAATCAGTACCTGGCATGATCTGTCCAGGGTCCACAAAGTTAGGTGTCACCATGGTGACACTGGCACAAGTGTCCCTATAGGCCTGAGCCATTTTGCCATTAATCAAAGGTGTCTGCCTGTATTTGCCCAAAGTATTGGGACTTATTTCAGGGGACATATCCATATCCCCTGTACAGACAAGGACAGCCTGAGTGAGTGTGCCAACTAAGTTGTCAGACCCCTCAGTACCCAAGGTTAACCCAACTAATGCCTTGGGAGTGACACTACCACTACTGACTGTACTAGGGGGTGCAGTTGCTTTAGGAGCTGTAGTGGCAGGAGTTTGTCCTCCTCCTCTTTTGGTGCACTCACTAAACCAGTGAGATTTACTTTTGCAGTACTGGCACCACCTTTTGGACTGGCCTTCTTGAGTCTTCTTCTTCTGGGAAGCCTGACCCCCACCCTCTTTGGTTTGTTGGGGACCTGGTGAAGACTTCTGGTCATTTTGCTCATTCTTAACATTACCCTTCTGGTCTGCTTTCTTCTGACCACCCTGGTTCTGGTTCTGGTTCTGCTTGATCCTTGTCCTGACCCATTTGTCTGCCTTCTTTCCCAATTCTTGGGGAGAGGTCAGATCTGAATCAACAAGGTGCTGGTGCAGCAACTGGTTCTGACAATTGTTCAAAATTTGTTCTCTCATCATTAGATTATACAATCCTGTGTAATCTGTAACCTTGCTACCCAGCAACCAGCCCTCCAAAGCCTTAGTGGCACAATCCACAAAATCAGACCAGTCCTGAGACTGAGTTTTCTGGGTGTCTCTGAACAGCAACCTGTACTGCTCAGTGGTTAAACCAAACCCATCAACCAGTGTATTCTTCAGGACCTGGTAATTGTTAGCATCCTCCACTCTTGTAGTGAGGAGCTTATCTCTACCTTTACCATCAAAGGAGAGCCACAGTATAGCTGCCCACTGACTCTGGGGAATGTTCTGCACAGTGCAGGCCCTCTCCAGAGCAGCCATCCATTTCTGGATGTCATCCCCTTGCTTAAAGGGGGGCACTATTTTAGTCAGGTGTTTAGTATCTAAACCCTTCTCTCTATCTCTTGGGAGATTGCTGCCACCAGTGGGAGCTAGCCCACTCATCTGCTGCTCTCTTGCCAGGGCAAGCTTCTCTTTGGCCAGGGCAATTTCTTCCCTTTCAATCCTCAGTTCAGCTTGTCTCATCCTAGCTTCATGCTCCTTTCTCTGAGGGGAAGTAAATCTCCTCTGTGGAGGATTCCTTCTCCCCTGAGAAGAGGCATTAGAGTGCAGAGATCTATTGGAGTCCCTAGAAAGAGATCTATCTCTCCTAACTCCAAGGTTAGGCCCACTTCGGGTTAGTACTGGGGGGCCCCCAGATCCTAGCCCAAGTAAGTCTAAGTTGGTCCTAGTTAGCCTTCTGACTACCTCAAGACCCTTGTCTACCTCATCCCCAGAGAGTACCTCCTCGTCCTCCTCCTCAACTGCTGAATCAGTGTTGGGGAGGTCTGGATCCCCAGAGGTTCCCTCTAAGGCTGGCATGCTCTCATGTAACTGAGAGAGCTTTCTGGCATCATATGTCTCTAAGAGACCTATCAGAAAGGGTAGGGTGGGGTTAGACCCCTGTTTCAGTTTCCTGGAGACACAGAGTTGCCTCATCTCCTGAAAATTGAGAGCTGCATATCTTGAAGTGACCTGTGGAGGGTCAACACTGACCAGGGGAGTCTCAGCAGAGTCCCCCTGAGTCGACATGCTTTTCTAGTGAGGTGTAAGTGGTGCACTTACCTACACTATATGTTTGCCTACTGATCCCTTGCTAGAGTTGTAGTTTAGGGTGTGCTAGGCCCTAGGAGCTACAACAGCTGGTTCAGTAGAACTCAGAGTATTCTAAGCTAAGTTATATGTACCTTTAGTACTTATGTGATCCTTCACAAGATATTCTTAGGGCATGTGTGGTAAAACAACAGCAAGCTCAAATCCCAACCGCTGCTCACCAATGTGAGAAGTTGGCCTGATGTGCAGTGCTCACTATTCTAGTGATCACTATATATCAGTCCAAACAACCCTTATTGATGATTGGTTGTAAGTCAACCTTATAGACCAGCTATCCTAGTAGCATGGATACGAGCAGTCTAAGGCTAAGACTCTAGAGGGCGTGTTAAGCCAGCTGTTTTACCATCACATTACCCCTTGAACACCCAGTGAAAGGACACCACACAAGTGTTATGAAAATAAACAATGTATTTATTAGGATCACAACAACCCTGTACTCTTTATGAGGACAGGGTGCTAAGCACACAACAAAACTCTTACGAAAATACTTTTAAGTTAGCACGTTACACAAATGCCCGAGGGGCACGAAAAACCATATACACTAAAAGTGGAATGCGAATTACTAGCAGGTAAGTAACAGTTCTAATAGGCTTTGGAATCGCTAGGACTGGACTAGGGAATCGTTAGATTACTACTAGGAGGCCCAGGGGACTCGGGTGCAGAGTGTGCACTCTCACGCGGGATGCGGGACAAAGTCTATGGAGGCTAGTAAAGGCAAAGTTAGTGTTCACGGGCGAACCCGACCTGGTAGGAAGAAAACGACAGTGGATCCTGACCCTTGGATAGTGAGGCTATGCTGGGACACCGGAGTGCCGAAGTTACCTAGCCCAGGGGCTGCAGCTGCATAGGCCTGAAAAGACGTCGGGGATCTCGTTGCCGGACCGGGAGCCTGGAAGGAAGAAGTTGCTGGCAGGCGACCAGTGAAGGAAAGTTCGATGGATCCAAGCCTGGATCAAGGAAGAAGAAACCTGAAAGCAGAGGGGACCAAGTTCTTGAATCACTAGCCAGTGATTAAGTGGGCACCAGGATGGCACCGGGCGAAGTCACCGCAGTCAGGTGAGTGGGCGCTGCTGGGCTCTGCAGTCTCTCGGACCAGGAGGCGTTGTCGGCGACCAGGATGGAGGCGCGAGCTGTCCCACGAAGGATGAAGTCGTTGGCGTCGAAGTTACCCAGGATTGGGCAACAAGCCTTGGCTAATTCAAGCCCACGCGGTGGACTCAAAATGGCGTCTTGAGTGGACCAGGAGGGTCCAGGGTGCTCCTCTTCTGGGAGGGAGCAAGGGCCAGTCTGGAGCAACCAGACTAGCAGCAGAAATGTCGTCGGGCGTCGTCAGGGAGGCCACAAGCCAACGGGCTAGTAGCCAAACAACGCGGTGAGCAGCGGAAAGCAGAAGGGCCCCACGCAGATCGTGGAGATGCTGGGGGGCTGCACTTCGGAGCTGGAGCTGCTCAGAGTCGGGGCTTCTCGGACCCCAAAGCACTCACCAGTGGAATACTCGGCGGGCTTGCTGTGCAGAAGTCGTGCAGTCTTGGCGATGGCCGGTCCCTCGAGGTCTCGTCGCACCCACGGTTCTCAGCTGTGCTGTAGAGGTGGGTAGAGGTCAGAGGTGCCAGGGAAGCCGGGTCTCGTCGAGCTGGGCAGTCGGATTCCGGAGGAAGGACGTGCAGCAGACCGCAGTGTTCTGTAGATGGTGCCTGCGGGTGCAGGGTGACTACTCCTTAGTCACAAGGGAGAAATCTTAGGAAGAAGTCTTGAGTTCCTTTCGCAGAAAGTAGTTTCAGGATTCAAAGATGATCTGATTTGGAAGGGGGCCAGTCTCTACCTTTATCCTGTAAAAAGGGGCTGGCACGCGACTAAGTCCTGCCCTATGGGTGGGACTAGGAGGGGGGTGGTTACACCCACTTCCTTGGCGGGCTTTTCCCCAGCACAGGGTCTGGAGTGACCCTGGAACTGGTTCAAGCCGGCCTATGCACAGTGAGCACCGGGGTGCTACTTGCAGTCACCTTCCTCTAAAGCCCTGCCTACCTACAATACACAAAACCCTGTCTGGGACGGTGCTGGCACCGCCCCTGGCAGGAAACCCTTTGTCCTTATCTCCTGCTCTGGGAGGACTCCCAGCAGCAGGAGGGCAGACTTGTGTCTCGGTGGCAGCATCCATTTTGTGGATGCTAAGGCTCTGTCTGACTTTTAACCGGGTTATAGGTTACAGGCATGTCGTGTCCCTCTAGAAGGGTGGAATGCTAACCCCGTCGCCAGAATTGGCGAGGGGTTAGTATTCCAATTCGTATGACACCTTACTCGACATGTTTTGATAAAGCGATACCAGAGTTGGCACATAACCGCGAGGATTATAATGCACTTAAGAGTATATGGTATGCGATATCATGGAAACGGCTAAGGGATAGATCCCGAAAGCCGCAGACAGGCTCAGCTCATGCCAGAGCACCATCTCACACGATTCCAAGCACTCTGCCTTCAGGATTGTTAAGGCCTGCCATAGGAGTGACTGATAGGAGATCTGTGTGTCCATTTTAGGGTTAGATATAGGTATACTATATCTAAAGCAAAGGGTGAGTACACCACCTTGCCCCAGCTGTCGTGCAGCCAGTTGTGTCAGATTTAGGTAGTCAATCCAGGGGTGGCACAATACGTGCTTCAGCCCCTGGGAGACTTCTGGGTGCACCTCAGCCCTGGGTACAGGGACTTGGAGAGGGCCCAGTGCCAATTCAGTACCTGGGTACAATTTGGATAGAGAGAACAGCTAGGCTGTGGGTCTGATTAGCAGGCCCACAGCCAGGGAAAGTCGTAAACCAGTGCAGCAAAAAGCAAAAATCTGGGTGATCATAGGATTGCAGACCCTACTCTCCTACATCATCATAAAGAGATAAGCCAACACGTGTTTCGTCATTGGGTAGGTAATACCATGACTTCATCAGGGCTGAAAAACAACAGATAAAATGAGTCAAAACTCAGTAGAAACAGATTTGAGAGAGACACAAGCCTTCACCCACCAAAGGTGTCCAACATCCAAATTTCAGTGATGAATCTACGAATTTAAATAAAAATGTGTATACAAAGTGCACTGCGTAGCAGTGATGAGCAGGAAAACCGAAAAAGTGATGAAAGAAAAAGGAGAGCACGAGAACCGAAACAAACCAAATTCATAAAAAATGTGATAAATTCACACCTCCCCCGAAGTAATATACTCCCAAATACCTGAACTAAGACGTCGCAACAAATAGATGAGAAAAAGCCGCTAAACAGTGTAGAAAAACCAGTATGGATACATAGAGTGAAACCTAAATGGGAAGGAAATATGAAGGTTAACATTGTCGTTACCTCCAAAAAGGCATCCAAAAGTAAACCTAACTTGCAGTGTGGGTTTAATGTACCATGTGCTCCCTGAAAACCTACCAACCCTGACCAGCTGTATACAGCCATCCACCACCAGACATGTTTCTGGACCCCTGGATAGATAGCCTCTGCTTTCTGGGACCAGAAATAATGCATAACCTGAGCAGAGTGTCACACCTTCTCCCCCAGGATGGGCCAGTGCTCGAAGAGGGGATGTTCAAAGACCTGCTGCCTTTGTAATGCGACCCCCAGGCTCTGCTGCCAGCAGTAGATCGCAGCCCCTGGTTTACACCCCCACTTTGGGTGGGAATACCGGCGGGAAAAATTCAAAAGAGTAGGAGGTGTGCCCGCCTCTGCCAACCCATTCCCAAAGATGGGGGAGGCGAGGTGAAGCACAACTTTCATTCCCCACCATCTTGAAAATGGGGAGGCCCCTCCAGTCAGGGCTAGGACTATGCCTCCCTCCCACTGGAACGTGACATAATAGAGTGTGTAGTCACCCCAGGTAAGGTGCCCATTGGTCATACCTGCAACTCCGCTAATACGCCTACTAAATTTAGTATTTAGGTGGCTCCCCAGACCCATAAACTAGATCTGCGACGACCTAAGACGACGACCCTCAGAGAAGAATGAAGACGACGACTGCCTTGGCTCCAGCCCTATCGGCCTGTCTCCAGCATCTGCGAACCTGCGACCTGTCTTGCAGCCAGCAACCTCCGATCCCCTGGGAGGACTGCTGCCTTAAAAAAAAAGACTCCAATCTTTCGTGGACAGCTGACATGTCCAAGAAGAAACAAGCTCCACACCCCTGGCCCTAGCTGGCTTTCGGCTCCGAAGACTGGGATTGTAAGTTAAATACATACCTGATTAACCGCAATATTGTTTTCCCCATGGGATAACATTGGACTTTGTTGAAAAATGTCTGCGTGTCGCTTTTTCAATGTGTTTTTAATTAAAAACGTACTTACCTTATTATGATAATAAGTAAAATAAAATACAAAGTATATTTTTCTTAAAATTGATCTGCATCTACATTTGGAGTCGTGTGTCCATTATTGATCACTGTTGTGCCATAAATGTCTTACACTCCTCTGCGTTAGGCCTCAGGCTGCTCGCCCACACTACCACCAATAGAGCACTTAGGTTTTTAAATAGAGCCCTGTGCACATTTAGGGACCCCTGGACTCTGTATATAATATTATCTCTAGGTGGTAATACCGTGCACCGAGTCCGCTTCCTACAAGGGCACCTTGGAGTTTCCATAGCAAGCTCCTGTCCACTCGTAAGGGATCCCCTGGACCCTTAACATGATGTATCTCATTTTGATATATCCTATTAAGAGCCAGCTCCCGACAGTATGTAAGGCGGAAAGTGTACGTAATGAGTCCAAAGCTTCAACTCTGTCATTTCCCTTTTGAAGAGGCGAGGTGATTGGATGAATGCAGGAGAATTAAAGTTTAATATAATAGTATGAATCAACCTCTAATTAGATGGTTCAGACAGATGTCCATCCAGTTCTTGTAGAGATAACAGGAGAACGAGAAGACAAACGGGGTTCCATTTTATAACTGGGTCCATGAGGTAGTGAATGACTGGAATGAGTCCGTGACTGCGATGCAAGTGAAGCATTACCAGCCCCTGAGCCATTCGGGGGTAGCAGAGTGACTCGGGGAGGAGTGCGCTCCCAGTCTCATGCGGTACTTGTCTGATCCTACTGGAAGAAATCCAGCGAAACTTACTGTGCTGACTAACAAACGGTTTAGTACTTGGGGGAACAAGGGATTGGAGCGGTAGGGTTTCAACCCTCAAGGGAAGAAGAACTCCTGCTAGAATGATTCCAAACCAGAAGGGACTGGTCTGGAGATTCCCATGGGTCTGGGCTGGAACAGAGGTGTAAAGGGACCTGCTGGGTTCTGAAAACCACAACTGAATGAGAAGGTAAAGGACCACTTCCCTGCCCATGATGGTGAGCGGCTGTAGGTGTCACCAGAAAGGCATTACAAGAAGGTTGGCCATTTAAATCACCAGCATCAGCCTGATCTTTGATAGGACATCAGTGGCAATCAACCTAGACTGAATAGAAATCTTGAAGAGGGACCCTTGTCCTGTTAATTCCATTCACTAAAACACTGTTGGGTTTGTCAGTGAGGTGGTATCAATGGGACGAAGGGTTCTGCGCTAAGGGATGACGTCCACTCTATGGTTAAGAGGAAGTATCTCAAACCTGAGGACGTTGTCTCTGGCTCCACTGTCAGTTGCCTGGTAGGCATTGGGGACACCTGCCCGAGTTGAGGTAGAAGTCAGTGGCAAGACAGCTTTGGACCAAGTTGGGTTGTGGGTGCTTGTTTGGCAGTGAACTCGTTGTCCACAAGCTAATTCCATGGCTGCGGACTTGCATGGCCTGGACGATGTCTGTTGTGCTGACCTGCGTGTAGGCTGCATGTCACTCCTGGAGTGGAGGGTGTGGTGTGAACCAGTCCAGGTGTGTCGAGACATGGATGTGTTGCCATCGCCCCTCATCCAGTCGTATATTAGGATGAGGCCTCAGAGTTAGGACGGTTCGTGTATGTATCGCACACAGCAGCATCCTCTGGGTTGGATGGGCGGGAAGTTTGTGTTGCCAGATATTTCTCATTCAAAATCAAATAATGGAATACAGGAATGGAAGTCTGTACAAAGCAGTACACCGGTGTTTTCAAAGCTTAACGCGCAAACCTCAAGTTTCATCCGGACTAAGCACGGAGTTTGGTCTGGCCGAGTGTGAAGTTTGTGGCTGCACTCTGTCCTAGCAGTTGAGGACGGTCAATTCAACTCCAGACTTGAACAATGCAAACGTGAGTGTGCTCTTTGTTTGCAGATTTCTATATCCACAAGTCTTGATTCTATCCAGGGCTAACTGCAATGAGGCGCTGCTAAACTCAGTGGGAATGGCACATCCGAGTCGTAGACACTGTGGGAAGGAGTTTTTTAATAGAGGTGCCCTGGTCTTGTTCATGCGCCAGTCTTTGGAGCTCTGGTCCCTTTTGGGCCCTTCTCACGGCTACGGTCTTGTATTCTCAGCGAGCAGCTGGGCATCAGTGGTAGCACCTTCAGAGCCCATGAATGAACAGTTTCAGACCGGTTAGGAAGTTATCCGAGCAGCTCCAAATAAGAATATACACTTAATATTCTGCCACCCTATTCTAATAAGGGGCACTTCGGCGCACACTCTTCATCCGGACAAACCATACAATGTATGCCATGGCTGAGGTACCCTGAAGCGGCAGCTGAGAAGTTTGGAGTGTCTTGGGATGTGGAACATTGAGTGTTTTTGGGAAATCCCTTGGGAGTGTCTGGAGTTGAGATAGAGTGACCATTATTACGTCTGTGTCTATCTAAGAGTGGATTGACAAAGGAATTTTAAGGTGCAACAGCTGGGCTGTTCTGGTGGCCTTAAAATTCATTCCTGCTTGACATTCAAAGCCCCTTTGTCACCGCGTGCTTGTGTTTGATGCCTCCTGTGTGACATTCCTAACACTTTGTCACCGTGTGCCCGGGTTGGATGCTCTCGTAGTTGGAGGTTACAGCCCCCTGTGTCTCTCTTCTGTATTTGGCTGGTCTTCTGGTGGAGTCTATAAATATGTGTAACTGGGACTGGTCCATTTGTGGGACTCTGTGGCACGATAACAATTTGTGACCTGTTTTGTACTAAAGGTGCTGTTGTCTGTTCATTGTATCACTGACGTCTAACCTCTGACCCATGTGTTTTTCAGGTTGGGGATTTTGCCATCTTGCTCCGGGCTGGGTTTGATCGCTGGAGTGCAGCCAAGATGCAAGTCACGACAGCCTTCGGCGGGATTCTGGGAGCCTGCTTTGCCATCTGTCTTCAGTCACCAAAGGGAGCAGGTAAGAGTAGTGTACATGAGGAGGGCTGTCTGATACCAGGGGCGGCAATACACGGACATGCTGGTGTATTGTATACTCGCGCATTCTATTACTTTTCTTGAACAGTACTGGACAACCGTCCCTGGCATGAGAGATGACTGGAACATCTGTACCCAAGTTTGCCTCTTACAAAACTAGGCACTGAACGACATGCAGAGCCCTGTCCAAGACCACCCTCCCCCACACCCCCGCTGATCTCCTGAGCACCGTTCTTTACTCGTCATTTAAGGGCGAGAGTGTCTGCACTGCATACATGGTTTGTAGATCTTGTCTACTAGACCGCACAAGCAGCTACTGAAGACCCATTGTGAACGTATTGGTCCTGAATCACAAAAGGCCTCCGCATTTGTGGCAGAGGCCCCCCCTGTCGTGTGGGAGTCTTCACTCGGGGTGGAATATCCGCAGTGAGATTCCACCCTGAGTGCGGTGAACCCCCACGACTGCAGAGACTCGGCCTCAAGTGTGGAGACTCCCCCATGACTGCGGGGCCTCCGCGATGAGTGGGGAGACGCCCCCACGACTGCGGGGTCTCGGCCACGAGTGTGGAGACTCTCCCACGACTACAGGGCCTCCGCCACAAGTTCAGGGACTCCCCTATGACTGCAGGTCCTCAACCACGAGTGCGGGGACTCCCACATGACTGCGGGTCCTCCGCCACGAGTGCCGAAACTCCCCCATGACTGCAGGACCTCTGCCACGAGTGCAGAGACTCCCCCATGACTGCGGGGCCTCCACCACGAGTGCAGAGACTCCCCCATGACTGCGGGACCTCTGCCACGAGTGCAGAGACTCCCCCATGACTGCGGGGCCTCCGCGATGAGTGGGGAGACGCCCCCACGACTGCGGGGTCTCGGCCACGAGTGTGGAGACTCTCCCACGACTACAGGGCCTCCGCCACAAGTTCAGGGACTCCCCTATGACTGCGGGTCCTCCGCCACGAGTGCCGAAACTCCCCCATGACTGCAGGACCTCTGCCACGAGTGCAGAGACTCCCCCATGACTGCGGGGCCTCCGCCACGAGTGCAGAGACTCCCCCATGACTGCGGGGCCTCCGCCACGAGTGCAGAGACTCCCCCATGACTGCGGGGCCTCCACCACGAGTGCAGAGACTCCCCCATGACTGCGGGACCTCTGCCACGAGTGCAGAGACTCCCCCATGACTGTGGGGCCTCTGCCATGAGTGCGGAGACTCCCCCATGACTGCTGGGCCTCCGCCATGTATGCGGAGACAAATAAAATATATACATAACAGTAATAAAACATAATACAGTAGGCTATAATGGACTGCACAGTCACTGTAGTAGTCCATTCTTGTCCTTTTGTAAAAAAAGAACCTAAGTTGAAACGCAACCAATCAGGCTCTTGCACCCTTTAGAACACTCCACAGAGAGGCAAGTCCCTCAGATTTTCTACCGCACGTCGTGTGACAAGGAGTCTCCCTGAGCTGTGCTAAGTTTTTTTCAACATTTACTGGATTTAGTGAGGACAGAATGTCTGATACTTCTAAAAAAGGTTTGTTCAAGGCATGTAGCTCACATGCTGTGCATAGCTCGCCATCTGGTGTTGGGTCCGGATGTTTGCACATTGTTTTTCTTCGAAGAAGTCTTTCCAGTCTCACGAGGTAGGTGACTCCTCCCTTCGGTGATAGTGCGCATGGGCATCGACTCCATTGTTAGATAGTTTTTTTACCACCATTGAGTTTGGATGTGTATTGCTGCGCTCTGGTTCGGCACCGTTTCTCGTACCCCTTCGACGCCCAATCCTCTACCCTCAACAGTATTATCGATCGCGACTTCCCATTCTTCGCGTTTTGTATCAATTCAAGACAACTTCGATCGGAAAACTCGTGGCGGGCCATCAAGCCTACCCACGCCGACAGGACCAGCAGTCGATGGAACGGACTCCCTTCTAGTTCTGCCCCGGGTGCCGTGCTAAGTTTCCATGCATCGACTTGCACGAAGTGTGCAACCTCTGCCTATCCCCAGAACACAACGAGAAAGACAGCGACGTGTGCCGATTGTTTTGATCGAAGAAGACGCTTTGTGACTGTCTGGCTTGATGTCATGAGATGCAACATCAAACTGGCTCCGCAACGGACATCTTCAGTGAGGATTCTGACACAGAACATCACGCTCAAGGAGCCGAGGAAGAAGATAACATGTTCGAGGCATGCGAGTTGTAGATCACATGCTACGCATAGATCGCCATCTGGTGTTGGGCCCAGACGTTTGTACTTTGTTTTAGTTAGAAGAAGTCTTTCCAGTCACGAGGTAGGTGACTCCTCCTTTCGGTGATAGTGTGCATGGGCATCGACTCCTATTGTTAGATTGTTTTTTTCCGCCATCGGGTTCGGACGTGAATTGCTGTGCTCTGGTTCGACACTGTTCTCGGGTTCCCCTCAGTACAATCCACTACCCTCTACAGTATTGTTTCTCGATCGCGTATTCCTTCCTTCGCGTATCGAATCTTTTCCACAACTTCGATCGGAAAACCTTGTGCGAGGCCCTCGGGCCTAGCCGCGTCAACCAAATTTGAAGTAGATGGAACGGACTCTGTTCTAATTCTGACCCAGGTGCCATTCCAAGTACCCCTGCACCGATCTTCACGACGTGTGCAATTTGTGTTTATCGCCTCAACACAACGAAGACAACTGCGAAGCCTGCCGATCCTTCCGATCGAAAAAGACACTCTGAGACCGTCGGGGTCGACGTCACGAGATATATTAACAGACGGACTCCGCTCCAGATCTGTTCCAAGAAGATGTTGACCAGGAGATCCTCGAAGCACATGGAGCCGAGAAAGAGGAGGAACAACAAATTAACTTGTCCGAGGAAGCCTCCAACATTGAGGAAGACATCACACCCGGTCAGTGTACTTTGAGTAAAGATACTCCTCTGCCCCAAAAAGTTCACTTCCAAAATGTTCCGGTCCCTCCTCCGCCTACAGGCCAAGGTCGGCACCGAGAAAGTTTCCAACGCCCCACCTTCGGGCTCGGCACCAAAACAACTAGTTAAGCCTTCCGGCTTGGGACTGAGTTGACCTTCTTCGGGACCCGAACATAAGACTTCGGCACCGAAACATAAGCCAACTGATCCCTCCAAAACTTCAGCACTGTAACACACTTCGGAACCGAAATAATCGGAGCCGAAATCCTCTGCACCAAAATCCTCGGCTCTGAAAACGTCGACACCAAAATCTTCTATGTCGAAAATTATGGCTCCAAAGGAAAAGTAGGTTTCTCCTCCATCCTAGAAGCTTAGCTTGGACGTTCCGCCTGCTAACACGGACCCCGAACAAAAGGAACTGGTTTTTAACCAAAAAACAGGTCACCTTTCTGCAAAACTGCTACAGAAAAGGAAACCAGAAGTTGAGGAATCTTACCATATCCCTCTAAAGAGAAAGAACATGGGGACTAATAGTTCTCCTCCCCCTCTTTTCCTTTCCTCAACTCCTCCACCTAATGACCCAAACCTGCTTATAACACCCACAAATTCCCCTCAGCCACAATCTCCACTCCAGCAGGTTGATGGGGATCTAGATGATGACGCACATGGGGATGTACCAAAAGATTATGCTCCAGACCCCTGGGTAGATTATAACACGGATCCTAATAACTACAATGATCCAGATCTACACCCATCTAGACCTTCTCCTCCAGATGATAATGTGGGGTTTACTGAGTTGCTTAATAGAGCTGCACAGTATCATGGGGTGCAACTCCACAAGGAGCCTCTTGAGGAAGATTTCCTATTTGAGACACGAAGTGCATCCCAAAAAACGACACATACACTACTCGTGCTTAAGGGTATGTTAAAACATGCAGATGAGGTGTTTAAAGATCCCGTACGAGCTAGGATACTCCCACCTAGAGTGGACAAAAAATACAAGGCGGCTCCTACAGACCCAATTTTTATCAGAGGTCAGGCTCCAGTAGATTCGTAAGTGGTTTCAAATGCTCGGAAACTGACAAATTCTCAGTCAACGGGAGACGCTCCACCTCCCGACAACGAATCTAAATCAATAGATGCCTCATCAAGAGAGTAGCAGCGAATCATTGGCGCATAGCTGACACCCAAGCACTCTTGGCAAGATATGACCGAGCTCATTATGATGAGTTAAGAGCAACTGATGCAATATCTGCCTGATGAACATACATTCAAGGCTCATGACCTCATTCAGGAAGGGAAGCTTATTTCCAATACATCAATCAGGTGTGCTCTAGATGCAGCAGACACTGCCTCACGTGCCATTAACACTAGCACTCTTCTCAGACGCCACTCGTGGCTTAGAGTCTCACGTTTTAAACCAGACGTCCAAACATCCATTGTAAACGCACCTTTTGATAAGGAGCATTTATTTGGCCCTGCAGTTGACACTGCATTAGAAAAAATGAAAAAGGACAACGAGGGAGCCAAATCTGTGGGAGCGCTACAAACACCTCCAATCGTGGATCATTTCACCGATCCTTTTTTAGGGGAGGCTCACGGTCCATTTCTACTGCAGGGTCCTAGACCTCATATAGAGGCAATAGTCAGTCTACCAGAGGTTATTTTCAAGGTGGATTTTGTGGAAACCGTGGCAAAGGAAGAGGGAACGGTAATACAGCCCGTACTTCCCCAGCCACGAACAAGCAGTGACTTGTTTCCCCTTTCCCCCGATCATCCCACACCTATCGGAGGACGTCTCTCTCAATTTTTCCCAGTCTGGAATTCAATAACATCAGACACATGGGTTTTACAAATTATCCAATCTGCCTGGAGCTTACTAGCAACCCTCCAAACATTCCACCACGAACACACAAACTATCTCCAGAACATTTACACCTACTCAAACAAGAGGTACAATCGCTTCTGGAAGAGGGAGCTATAGAACCCGTCCCACTGCAGTATCAGGGGCAGGAGTGTACTCTGTACATTTTCTAATTCCCAAAAAGGACGGTTCTCTCTGGCCTATGTTAGACCTCAGAGAATTAAACCTCTACATTCAATCAGATCACTTCCATGTGGTCCCTCTCCAACAGGCACTTCCTCTGTTACAACAAGGTGACTTCATGTCCACTCTGGACTTGAAGGACGCCTACTTCCATATTCTAATACATCCTGCTCATCGCAAATACCTCGGTTTGTAATAGCGGGGCAACATTATCAATTCAAGGTTCTTCTATTTGGACTAACTACTGCTCCGAGAGTATTTACCAAATGCCTAGCAGCGGTCGCTGCGCATCTGCGAAGACAACATGTTCACGTCTTCCCATATTTAGACAACTGGCTTATCAAAGCCAAACCTCTCAAAGTGCCTAAAGCACACTCAAACAACAGTTCGCTTACAGCACAGCCTCGGATTTACAGTCAATCTGACAAAATCCCATCATCAGCCCTCCAATACACAAGCATATCTAGCGGCCACTCTGGATACACAAAAAGCTCTAGCCTGTCCCAACCCAGCCAGAATTCCCAATATTCAGGCTCTCCTCTCCAAATTTCAACCCAATCACTTATTACAAGCTCAGGTATTCATGCAACTGCTAGGAATGATGGCGTCTTGCATCGTGATAGTTCTTAATGCAAGTCTGCAAATGCTTCCCCTTCAAGAACGCTCAGCACATCAGTGGAATCAGTCTCACGGTCTATTGACAGATCAGGTGTTGGTGGACGGCCGCACTCATCGCTCTCTGCAGTGGTGGTATCCACACAACCTTACAAAAGGGCGGCCCTTCATCGACCCAATTCCACAGACCGTGCTTACAGCAGACGCATCACTCATTTGTTGGGGGGGGGGGGGCTCATCTCCAAACTCGCACAATTCAAGGATTTTGGAGTCAAAAGCAAAAGCTTCTCCACATAAATTATCTGGAACTGTTAGCACTATTTATAGCGCCCAAAGCTTTTCAAACTCACCTTCTAGGCAAAGCTGTCCTGATACGTACAGACAACATGACAGCAATGTATTATATACAGAAACGGGGAGGAACACACTCTGCAACGGTCACACCGTGCGCAAGACATTGGGAAATGGCCCATTCATCACAAGATTCATCTCCTAGAGGAACATCTCCCAGGAGTGGACAATCAGATCACAGATCTCCTCAGCAGACAGAGACAACACATTCACGAATGGGAACTTCACCCTCAAGTTCTCCTCCCCTACTTTCAGATGTGGGGCTTTCCAGGCATAGATCTGTTCGCCACACACCAAAACGCAAAATCCCCAAACTTCGCCTCCAGGTATCCACACCCGTTATCCAAGAGCAATGCTCTATGGATGAACTGGTCGGGGATATTTTCTTAAGCTTTTCTGCCTCTCCCACTCATTCCACTAGTCGTTCGGAAACTCAGGCAATCATCCCTCACACTAATCCTAGTAGCTCCCACTTGGGCTAGCCAACCTTGGTTCACTACCTTCCTGGAACTATCAGTAGTTCCTCATGAAAAACTATATCTCGCATCCAGTCTCCTCACGCAGAGCCAGGGTGAGATAAGACATCCATATCCCAAACCTCTCAATCTTACGAATTGGCACCTGAAGTCATAGAGTTTGGTTATCTAAATCTTCCACCAGACTGTATTAATATTATTAAAGAGGCTAGAAGACCGACTACAAGAGCTTGTTGTGCAGCAAAATGGAAGCAGTTTGTTATTTATTGTAATAACAACCACGTCGATCCACTTGATGCTTCTACTCAAAATATCATTTGTTATCTGCTACATTTACAACATTCAAATTTAGCATATACGTCTATATGCTTACATCTCGCTGCAATAGCTGCTTATCTTCAAAACAGACAACACCTGTCCCTTTTCAGAGTGCCCGGTATCAAAGCTTTCATGGTAGGACTCAAAAGAGTTATTCCTCCAAGACTTCCACCGGCGCCCCAACGTGGAATCTTAATATTGTCCTTAACAGGCTAATGGGTCCACGGTTCGAGCCTTCACATAAATGTGAACTACAGTTTCTCACTTGGAAACTTGCTTTCCTCATTGCTATCGCATCACTCAGGAGAGTAAGTGAGCTTCAGGCATTAACCAAAGAAGAAGCATTTTTACAAATACACCTAAATAAAGTAGTTCTTCGTACTAATCCTAAATTCTTAGCTAAAGTAGTTTCTGCCTTCCACATCAACCAATTTGTTGGGTTGCCTTTGTTCTTTCCTCAACCAGATTCTGTGGCAGAACGGGCTCATCACACTTTAGATGTAACAAGAGCATTGATGTATTATATAGATAGAGCAAAATCCTTTTGTAACACTAAACATCTCACACAAAGGCAATCCCATTTCTAAATCCGGTATTGCACATTGGATAGTTAAATGTATTCAGATATGTTATGCAAAAGCTAAAACAACTTTACCAATTCCCCCTAGAGCGCATTCCGTTCGCAAACTGGGGGCTTCTTTGGCTTTCATAGGAAATATTCCCATAGATGATCTCTGTAAAGCTGCAACGTGGTCTACACCTCACACATTCACAGAACACTATTGTGTCGATGTGCTAGCAAGACAACAAGCTAGAGTGGGCCAGGCAGTTTTACAGCTACAGGTTAGCGTCCGCTTCGGGAGTTAAGTGCTATATAGTCTATGCATAGCATGTGATCTACAGCTCACCTGCCTCAAACGGAAAATGCTACTTACCCAGTATGGATCTGTTCTTGGCATGTAGAGCTGTGGAGTCGCATGCGCCCACCTACCTCCCCGATAACCTGTATCTGTTCCAGTACTATATTACTTAGATAACTACACATGGACATCTCCATTCTACTCTTACTTACTCCATCCTCACCCTCTGCGGGAAAACAATCTAACAATGGAGTCGATGCCCGTGCGCACTATCACCGAAAGGAGGAGTCGCCTACCTCGTGACTGGAAAGACGTCTTCCGACAAAAACAAAGTGCAAACGTCCGGGCCCAACACCAAATGGCGATCTATGCACAGCAGGTGACTCCACAGCTCTACATGCCAAGAACAGATGCATACTGGGTAAGTAGCATTTTCCATCTCCCTGTCCGAAGCCTACTCTGACATAGAAGAAGAGGAGCAGGTTACTCCGGCTCAACGTACCGTGAGTAAAGATACCCCCTTGACCCTCATCAAACAATGAAAAAGGCTCCGGTCTCTCCTCTGCCTTCGGGCCAAGGTCAGCACCAACAAAAGTTTTGGATGCCCCGCCCCCGGGCTCGGCATTGAAACACAAAAAAAAGCCTTCCGGCTTGGGCTAGAGTCGGCCCCATATCGGTGGCCAACCAATACCTTTGGCTTCGAAAGCCAAACCAAAACCTCTCTTGGTGCCGGTCTCATCGGTATCCAAAATTCCATCCTCTGCACCGAAAGCTTCGGAACCGAAACCTTCGACACCAAGTTTGAGTTTGAGTTTTAAATTATTTATAAAGCGCGCGTACACCAGACGGTTCCATGGCGCTACAGTATGCTGAGTCCTTGAGAAGCGAGAATCTCAGGGGGGGATTGGTGAGAAATTATAGGGGGAAGGCTTTTGAGAATAGAAAGGTTTTAAAGCCTTTCTGAAAAGCAAGTATTGGGTAGAACATCTAAGTTGGATAGGAAGAGAGTTCCAAAAAATGGGGGCAAGAGTAGAGAATTTCGAGCCTCCCCATTTTTTTCGGCGAAACCGGGGAACAGTCAACAGGTGTTGAGAAGAGGAGCGAAGTTACCTGGAGGGGGCATAGGGTTTGATCTCCGAAGAGATGAAAACGGGAGATGAGCCTAGCTGGGCCTGGAAGGTGAGGCAGCCCACCTTGAATTGGGAGCGTTCACGAATGGGGAGCCAGTGCAAGGATTTTAAGAGGGGAGTGACGTGATGGAATTTTGTAAGGTTGTAAACCAAACGAGCCGCTTGGTTCTGGACCAGCTGAAGTCGTCGTACACTGTAAGCCGGCATGCCGTGGAAAAGGGCATTGGCATAATCCAAGCGGGAAACGACCATGGCAAGTACGATAAGTTTCAGGGCCGTGAAGGAAAAGAAGCGGGAAAGCTTGCGGATAGTGCGGAGGGATAAAAAAGAAGAGGAAACCACCGAACTCACCTGGGAGTGCAGAGTGAGTTGGTCATTAATTTTGATGCCGAGGGTTTTAACAGAAGAGGAGGGGGGTGGGGGAGGTCCAAGGGAAGAAGGCCAGAAGAGGGGGGACCAGGGACTGGGGCAACCACCTGTCAAAACCAGCTCAGTTTTATCTGGGTTTAGTTTCAGGTGGTTGTGATTCATCCAGTCCCGGATGAAGAGCATTGTAGATTGGAAATTAGATTTAGAGTCAGGGGAGTGAGAAAGAGAAAATATAAGCTGGAGGTCATCCGCATAGTTATATACGGAGACCTCCATTTGTTGAAGAGCAAAGATGAGGGGGGCTATGTACAAGTTAAAAAGTAGAGGGGAGAGAGAGGAGCCTTGGGGGACCCCACATACCACCTTCCGAGGTTCAGCCGAGAAATCGCCCAGGCGGACTGCTTGGGTGCGATCGCTTAGAAAGGAGGACAGCCAGACCAAGGCAGAGCCGCCGATCCCTGCCGCCCCGACACGGGAGAGTAAGATGGAATGGTCCACCGTGTCTAAGGCGGCGGAGAGATCGAGTAGTACCAAGGCCTGGGGGATGTTAGTGTCCATTCCCTCTCTAAGGTTGTCGAGTACTGAAAGCACAACCGACTCGGTGGAATGAGCCGGGCGAAAGCCGGCTTGGCGGGGAGCCAGGACTCGGTTTGCTTCCACGTAGGTGGTGAGTACTTTGGTGACATGTCGCTCCAGGACTTTCCCTAGGAAAGGGAGCAAAGAGATCGGGCGGTAGTTGGCGGGGACAGAGAGGTCTGTACCAGGTTTTTTTAGAATGGGGAGGATTATGGCGGATTTGAGAGCAGGGGTAACCACACCCTGGGACAGGGAGCAGTTGAGAAAAGTGAGCGGGGGTAGCGGACAGTTTGTGAAAATGTGACAGAGAATATGGGCAGGGCATGGGTCAAGTGGGGACCCAGTTTTAACTAGAGGGAGAAGGGAGAGAAAGGATTCTTCTGTTAGAAGAGGGAGTGAGTCGAGACAAGCCTCTATAGGGGAGCAGGGAGGGTTGAGGAAGGAGGAAGAGGGGGGGAGGATGTTAGCTCTGATTGTTGCAATTTTATCTAAAAAATGAGTTCAGGGAATCGCAGAGAGGTTGAGAGGGGGAGGGTTTGAGAGTGGTTCTGTCGGAGTAAGCAAGTTTATTTATAATGGAGAAAATTTCTCTGGATTTATTCTCCGCGACTAGAATTTTGGAGGAAAAGTAGTCCTTTTTGGTGGACAGGATAGATTTTTTATATTGCTGCATGAGGGAGGTGTACTGCGTTTTGAGGATGGGGCAGTACTGACGTCTCCAAGCTCGTTCTGCATGGCGGACTGAGAGTTTTAATGCCTTCAGTTCGTCATTGAACCAGTAGTTGGAGTCGTCCAACACCGGCGAGTAAGGACAAAGACATTCTGTCTAAAGAGCCTCGGCCCGATGCAACGCCGTCGGATCCGAAGCAGAAAAGGCTGGTGATACACCCAGAAACAGAACATATCCATGCCACCCTTCCAAAAAAACTGAAAGTAGACCCGCCAGAGGACTACCACATTCCTCTCAAAAGGAAAGGTGTGGGTGCTAACCCTCCTCCACCTTACATTCCACCTCCACTTACTTATTACACCCACAAATTCACCACCAATATCACCTGACCCACAGTATGTTGGGTATGGGGTGAGGATCAAGATAGACCACAGGACACTGACCCCTGGGAGGATTATCACACTGACCCAAACACGGATAATGACCCTGATCTGTGTCCGTCCGTACCGCGCCACCTGATGGTAACATTGGATATGTTGAGCTACTTAACAGGGCTGCTCAGTATCACGGGGTGGAGCCACTTAAGGAGCCATTAGAAGGGGACTTTCTATTTGAGACCGTAAGAACCATTCATACACTGCCAATACTTAAAGGCATGTTAAAGAACGCAGATAAAATTTTCAAAGATCCTGTAAGGGCAAGAATAATCACACCTAGAGTGGAGAAAAAATATAAACCTGCCCCTATTGATGTCACTTACATCAACGGT
The DNA here is from genome assembly GCF_964261635.1 of Lissotriton helveticus. Taxonomy (NCBI): domain Eukaryota; kingdom Metazoa; phylum Chordata; class Amphibia; order Caudata; family Salamandridae; genus Lissotriton; species Lissotriton helveticus. Next base: position 496,640,733 of record NC_136062.1, read on the forward strand.
CAGTTACCCTTGGACTCTTGTGGTTTCCAACACACGTAAGAGAGTTAACTCACAGACCACAGGTGAGACCCCGCCTCCTGACAAGGAGTCCAAGCTCATTGATGCCTCGGGCAAAAGAGTGACTTCCCAAGCGTCCAATCATTGGCGCATTGCCGATACACAAGCCTTGTTGGAAGGATAGGGCTCATTGCGATGAGCTAAAAAATCTCATGCAATTTCTGCCTGACGAGCATAAGACTAGAACTAATGATCTCATCACGGAAGGCAAACTGTGAGAAGGTGGCTCTATATATACTGGACCAAAGTAAGGTACAGTGTGTATAGAGTCCACCATCTCCAGAGGTTTAACAGAGGTTAAAGTCAGAACTGACCTTACCCTCCAAAGTGGTAGCTTGGTCGAGCAGTAAGGCAGTACCAGAGGACAGTGTAAAGCATTTGTTGTACACACTCAGTCCGTAAAAGGTTTCACACACTCAAGGACTGAACTCCAGGCCAATTGTTATTATATCCACAGATATAGTTGGTTTATTTTTAGAACCAACTGGTATCAAAATATACTTTTCTCGATATGAGTACTCTCATGTAATTACTTTGCAAAGAGGCAATAAACTTTATCAACACAATAGGTACAATGGTTGCAGTAGGCAACACAATTCTAAACACAATTTAACATTGAGCTCAATGGGTTTTTCTACATAAAAGCAGCTAGTTACTTTATCGATTACTTTTGTAACTCCAGGATTGTATCCTAGATTCAGGCCTGGGGTCTAAGCTGAAAACAGTTTAGTAAAAACGTTTTAGTTATTGCAATGATTTTTAAAGAATAAAAAGGTATTTTAAAAGTTCACACTTTTCAGTGAAAATCTAGCAATGTTATCCAATGGGAGAAAATTCAGGTTACAGGTAAAGTACGTTCTCGTTACTGGTGTAATCCAGTACTGGGCTCCTAGGTCCAGCACTGGGGTCTCTACTTAAGACAGGAAAGTAATTATGTTTCAGTAGTAGGTACAATTTTTAAGGAATATTTCAAGTTTTCAAAACTAGACACTTAGAAGAAATTTCATAGAAAAGCAGACAATCGATTCCTAAGGAGAAAATTCAGGTTACTAGTAAACCCGGTTAGGATTACTTTTGCGGTTCAGTACTGGGCTACACGGTACAGTACTGGCTTCTCTCCTGAGCACAGGTGAGTACTTCGAAATTTGGTATTCGGCTGATTTTATAGGACTATTTTAGAGTTTCAAAACTTCTCAGAAGATTTTTCGAGTCAAACCAGTCAATGTTATCCTATAGCAGGAAAGTGAGTTATCGGTTTTCAGGTGAGTACTCGACTGGTGAAGTTAAGGTTCTGGGCATAGACTCAGGGGTCCCCCAGGGTCAGGTAGGTACAGTTGGTTCACCGTCAGCGGCACAGGGGCGGCCGGGTGCAGAGGTAGTTAGGCCCAATGTTATCCAATGAGGGGCAGGGGACCTCCGGTTGGTGGCTGCTGGCTAGCAGGCCACACGGCTCTGGGAGCATGGCTCCTGGTCACTTGCTCAGGGCAAATGGGGAAGTAGAATAGGACAAAGGTTGCACTGCCAGGGCCACTCGGGTGGCTGAATGCAGGGTGCTTTTGAGTCGTCGGGCGCTCATTGTTATACAATGAGGATTTTGAAAAGGGAACAAAGGCTGCAGGCTTGGGGACGGATGATCCTCTGGTGTGACCAACACTTCGAGGGGTAAGTTGGGATTTTGGAGAATAGGTAGGCACCCCGGAGATGGGCACAGGGGGCCGTGGGGCGCCGGGTGCAGGGGTGTCTTTTGAGGTCGGGAAATCTTACCCCCTACTGGTCGCGGTTGGAGGGGTCCCTTGTTCTGAGGCTGCAGGCGTCGCAGGGGTCGTCGTGGAGGGTCCTTGGACACTGGATTCTGAGTCAGAATCGCCGACGGGACGTCCTCAGGGTCTTGATTCACTCCGGCACAGGCCAGGCTTGGCGGGTGCAGAGGGTGCAGGGTTTGCGGTTCCGGGCGGATGCCAGGGCTTGTTACTGGCTTTGAGCAGCACCACTGCTCGTGGGAGACCCAGGTAGTCAGAGTCACAAGGCAGTCAGGTCCTCCGGGGTTTTTGAGGTTGCTGACCACTGGAGACGCCGGAGTTTAACAGGAGCAGGTTCAAGAGTCGACAGGCCGGTAGGGCTGGGCCCAAATCAGTTGGTGTCTTCCTCTTTTTAGCAGCTGCACGGCAGGTCTTCGTGTTCCTTGATCTTCTTTCTTGTTTCGTAATCTGGATCTGTGGAAAAAGGTTCAGGGTGCCCCTAAATACTAAGTTTAGGGGCGTTACAGGTACGGCAAGGACAGGGACCAATGGGTCCCTGTCCTGGGGTGAGTATACCCCCTAGCCTGCTCCTCTCCTGTGGGAGGGGGCAGGAGCCTAGCTGTGATTTGGCAGGGCTCCCCATCCTCAAGATGGCCGGAGCCCGGAGTTGTGCTTCACCTCGCCTCTCCCACCTGAGGGGAGGGATTGGCACAGGCTGGCACCCCCCTGTCTGACGTAGGGTTTCCCGCCAGTCTTCCCGCCAGAGTGTGGGTCAGAACCGGTGGGGCCAGTTGCTGAGTACAGCAAGTGGTCTGGAGAAGCTCACAAAGTCGGAATGCCTTTGAAGCTTCCCCTGCCCATCCTGGGGGAGGGGGCTTGGCACCTCATCCCAGGATGTGCATTGTTGCAGGGCCAGGAGAGCGAGGGGCTCTCCACCCAGGGGTCCAGCAACATGCCTGCTGTGTTGAAGCCTAGGCAGCCTCTCAGACAAGACGTGGATAGTAGGTTAGATTTCAGGGGGCATCTCTAAGATGCCCTCTCGTGCATGTTACATTAAATCCCATACTGGCACCAGTGTGGGTTTAATGTGCTGAGAAGTTTGACATCAAACTTGTCAGCCTTCAGTGTAGCCATTATGGTGCTGTGGCGTTCGTAATGACAATCTCCCAGCACCATATACTCTTAATGGAATCACTGTACTTACAGTGCCCAGGAATGGCCCTGGGTACTGTAGGGGCACAGGGCTCATGCACCTGTGCCCATACCACTGGCATAGGGCACCCAGCTAGAGGGGTGGCTGATATATGGTGCCATGTCGACTCTTTGTTTAGTTCTGCAACAGGACACTCAGCCTGCTAAGGCAGTGTATGTGTGTCAGGGTACAGGGCCCCTAAGGGTGGCACAATCAGTGTTGCAGCCCGTAGGGGTCTTCTCTGGTCACAATGCCCTGGGTACCTAGGGTACCATTTACTAGGGGCTGACATGTGGCCAGAGATGCCAATTGGGTTTAGGCTTTAGTACAGGTTTTAGGAAAGGAACACAGGCCCTGGGTACCTGATTGGCAGGGACCCAGGGCACACCAAGTAAAAGTGCATCAGGTATTAGGCAAAAAGTGTGTGTGGGGGGGGGGGGTACTGCAACAGAAACTCACTTTCTCACACAAACTCATTACTAATTACATTACAATACATTGGGGAGAGGGGTTGGCCTAACGGCTAAGGCGCTCGACCTCGGACCTGGGGATCTGGGTTCGAGTCTCGGTAACGACGCCATAAACCTCCTGTGATTCTGGGCAAATCACTTAATCTCCCCGTGCCTAAAAAAAAAAAAAAAAAAAATGAAAGTGTGTCCTCATGTAACGTAACTGGTGCTATGTAAAGCGCTCTGATACCTGATTCGGTTCGGGTCTAGTTCGCGCTATATAAAACTCTGCAAAAAAAATAATAATACTTCCATCAGATGTGCACTAGACGCAGCAGACACAGCAGATCGTGCAGTAAACACTAACGTACTATTACGCAGGTATGCTTGGTTGAGAATCTCAGGATTCAAGCCTTGGGTGCAAACATCCATTCTCAATCAACCATTTGATAAAGAACATCTCTTGGGCCCAGCAGTTGATACCTCGCTGGAAAAAATGAAAAAAGACACAGAGGTCGCAAAGTCCATGGGGGCTTTGCAGTTATCTACTAATAGGGGTTCCTTTTGTCGCTCATTTTACAGGGGTGGCTCAAAGACTGTATCCACAGAAACTCGCTCCACCTCTTACGAAGGTTATGACCAATTACCCTCATCAAGCGGCTACTTTTGAGGGGGTTTTAGAGGAAACAACGGGAAGGGAAGAGCTAAAGGCAACTCCAAATGCACTTCCTCTGCAAAAAAAAAGTGCCTTCCTTCAGGCACCCCCGAACATTCCACTCCTGCTCGGAGACGCCTCTCTCATTTTCTACCTGTCTGGAACGCTATAACCTCAGACAATTGGGTACTACAAATTATCCAATATGGTTACTGCCTGGAAATTACAGACACTCCCACAAATATTCCTCCAAGAACACATACAATATCACAAGAGCATATCACCCTCCTGAGACAGGAGGTTCTCTTCCAGGGGATCCTCATCAAAGTCATAAGCATTAGAATATTCCCGCCCATGTGCGGGACCCCGGAAACACTATATTATATGTGCCCCACATATATATACTCGTATATATATATAAATACATATATATATATATAAAAATATGCAATAGCAGCCAAATAAAATCAGAGCTGAAATATGCTGTGTAGAATTTCCACCATCCATGAATAATAAGCATTAGAAACATGAGAAAACAACCAAGGTTTGTTTTAAAAACTGTTTTAATGCTCAGAAAGCAGTAGAAATTCTCATAACTCACAGGAAGCATAGAAAGCTCCCAGGCTGCATTGCAAACACACAGTCTAAAAAGACTGAAAAGCTAACCTGTAGCTGCATAGCAATAAACTGACACCGTGCCTTTAAGGCACCCATGACCCCCAGTATCCCATCATGCCTCAGGGGTGACAGTTAGGTCAGTTGTTCTTTCCGGTTCCTTCAGTGAAGGACCCTGGTTACACAGCTCCACTAATTTTTCTGTTTTTGACAGAAAAACTCTTTCCTTTTGACAATTTTTTGCTCTTACTCGACATTTAATATCTAGTCTAGTAAGATACTGTCTTTTTCAGTCAGTTTGGTGAACATTTTCTCCTGAGAATGCCTTCACTCTTCGACAAATGTCCTTCTTGTGGCAACAAGAAGGCCAAATCAGACAACCACGACGTCTGTATCCTGTGTCTGCCTGAAGAACATGATCCAGGCTCCTGTCCTCATTGTGAACACCTTTCAGGGAGAACTCTAAAGGACAGGGAGAGGATTCGCATTTATGGCCTAGCTCATAGGTCATCAAGAGGAAGATCTCCGGTGAGGAAGGGATCCAAGAAGACTCATACATCTTCCAGAAAGAAGTCTTCACACCCTTCACCCTCAGCGTCGGGCTCGGCGCTGAGAAAAGAACCACCGGTGGATCATTCATCGTCTAAACTACCATCGACGGCGGGCTCGCCGTCGAAGAGAAGACCAGGTGCGTCGACGATGTCGAAGGATCCAGTTCCATCGTCGAAATCCCCTCCGCCGGCGTCAACCGGGCGACGTTCGACGTCGAGGAAGGGAACTCCGCCGCCGTCGACTGGGCGATGGTCGGCGTCGAGATCCAAGACCCCTCCGCCGTCGTCAACCAGGCGACGACTGGCGTCGAGGGAAGTCACCCCTCAGCCGACGTCATCCAGACAACGACCGGCGTCCAGAAGTGTGACTCCTCCGCCGTCGTCAAAGAAACGGCGTTCGGCGTCGAGGACCAAGACCCCTCTGCCGTCGACAGGGAAGAGTCGATCGACGTCGAGGAGGCGGTCTCCGTCGGTGTCTCGTCAGCTCTCGGCGTCGAGGGTGCCCAATACCCCTCCGCCGTCGTCGCACAGACACTCGACGTCGAGGCACAAAACTCCGTCGACGGCTGATCAACACCGTTCGACGTCGAGAGAAGGACCTCCGTCGACGACTGGACATCGTCGCTCGACGTCGAGGCAGAGTGCTTCGTCTACGGCAGGACACCGCCGTTCGACGTCGAGGCAGAGTGCTTCGTCGACGACAGGACATCGTCGTTCGACGTCGAGACTTCCGTCGACGACTAGGCATCGTCGTTCGACGTCGAGAGAGAGGTTTCCGTCGACGGCTGGTACTCGCCGTTCGACGTCGAGACAGGGAACTCCGTCGACGACTGATCATCGCCGCTCGATGTCGAGAGACCATACACCCTCGCATAGACAATCAAAGACAAGATTGTTTGATCCACCGACTCCCAGAAAGCACTCGACGACGAGGGAAGTTCGCTCGACGTCGAGGTGTTCAGATGTGGTGATGGTAACGGAGTCAGCTTCTCGTCATTCCACTTCAAGGTCTTCTGGTTCCTCAACTGCTTCTTCGAAGTCCAGAAGTCCTGTACGCAAGTCTCCTGAGCGTCGAACAGACCCTGGGGCGGAGAAGGTCAGACTGTCACCTAGATGGTACAGATCTTTGGAACATTGGAGAGAGGCTGGAGTGACAAAACGTATGCAAGACTATGCCAGCTCCCAGCACAGGTCTCCTCTTCAAGAGCTCGTGGAGGAGATGGACAAGCATAGTCCTCCCAGGCGTAAATCTCCTGGGAAGACACCAACCAGATCTCCGAGAAGGTCCCGATCTCCCAGAAAAGCTCGTTCAGAGGATAGGGCAAGATCTCGCTCTCCGAGACGGGAGGAGCGCTCAAAAAGATTGAAAGAGAGGGGTCGCAGTGATCGCCGTAGACGTCGAAGAACTCCGTCTACTTCATCTACCTCTTCTACCAGATCTTCCAAAAGGGACTAATCCCCCACACTGACGGACAGTCCTACGTCCAGATCCTCCCCAGTGGATGACATTGGCACTTATCTGGATGTCTTGCAAAGGGGAGCTCAAAAGTTGAACATTGAAATGTCTGTCCCTCAAGTTACAACGACAGTCATTTTTGAGACTTTACACAAGAAAGCGATCTCCCGTCCTCTACTGCCATTGGTCCCGGGAATTATGGATACTGTCAATCAGGTATTCCCGACTCCGGCGACTATAAGAGCGGTGCCAGCCCGCATTCAGAAAAAACACAAACCGGCCTCCTCGGACCCGGCTTTTGTAAAATCTGACCTTCCAGCGGACCCGTGATTGTGGCAGCGGCGAGGAAGACCCACGCAGTTGCCGGTTCTTCTTCAATTCCACCAGACAAGGACAGCAAGACCCAAGACTCCTGGGGTCGCAAAGTTTGCAACTCAGCTGCTTCGACTCTTAAGATTTCTAGTGCGGCTGCGCTTCTGGGTCGATACGACAGAGCCTTATGGGACTCTATGGAAAGGTTCAAAGCCAAGCTGCCAAAAGAAGACCAGCAGGATTTTGAGGAAACCGTGACTGAAGGATGTCTGGTGGCGAATCAGACGATAAGCACGGCTGCGGATGGTGCTGTCCTTGCGGCGCATTCCTATTCGCATGGGGTTTTGTGCCAGGAGGTCGGCATGGTTGCGCCTGACAGGCCTGAAGCCTGATGCTCAGCATCGCATACTTAATCTCCCCTTTTCGGGTTCCGCTCTCTTTGGGGAGCATGCTGACGAAGAAATGACCCGAATGAAAACGGAACTCGATACAGTGAAAGCGGTGGGCTTGGAAAAAAAGAAAGAATTCAAGCGCCGCTTCAAGACCAACCGGGGGAGAGGGGCTCAACAGAGGGTTCAAACCCCTCAGTGGTCCCAAAATAAGAACCAAGGGAAACCCCAGTTTCGAGGTAAACCTGGCAGAGGTAGAGGAGGCCATCAACAATCCTTTAACACCACAAGAGGAGGAAAGGCCTGAACAGTGGCTTCCTCTGGCGCCGTTGCCCACTCCAGTGGGAGGAAGTGCTTCACAACACCTGGCAGAGTGGGTCAGCATCACAAAGGATCAGTGGGTGCTGAATATACTGCGCAATGGATACAAGCTACGTTTCCGTGCACCTCCAAAGAGCATCCCTCCAAAGAGCGCTTACCCTCATCAACTAAGCTTGCTCCGAAGAGAGGTAAAAGTCCTACTGCAAAAAAGAGCGATAGAGGAGGTTCCTCTCGCTCAAAGAGGAAAAGGAGTTTACTCCAGGTACTTTCTTGTCCCCAAAAAAGATCAGGAGGACAAGTTCAGACCGATACTCGATCTACGTCTTCTAAACAAGGTCATCATCAGAGAAAAGTTCCGCATGTTGGCGCTTCACCAAATATGCCCACATCTTCAGGTCGGAGATTGGATGTGTTCGGTGGACCTGCAAGATGCGTACTTTCACATCCCAATTGCTCAACAACATCGCAAGTACTTGAGGTTTGTCGTAGGGAACAAACACTATCAGTACACGGTGCTACCCTTCGGTCTCAAGTCCGCACCACGTGTCTTCACCAAATGCATGGCAGTGGTGGCGGCTTTTCTGCACAAGAAGGGTCTGTTCCTATACCCATACTTGGACGACTGGCTCCTAAAGGGTCCATCTCCAGTGCGGGTAAAACACGATCTACATCTGTGTCTTCTCCAATTGCACAGGCTCGGTCTCCATGTGAATCTGGGGAAGTCAGTCCAGCGGCCTACACAGTCGATTCATTACCTAGGCTCCGTTCTGGAGACAAAAGTGGGAAAAGCGTTTCCTTCGGAGGAGAGACTTTTTTCCCTGAACCGGAAATGTGCAATTCTGCTAGAATCTCGGCTTCCAACAGCCCGACAAGTAGCATCCCTGCTGGGTTCCATGGCATCCTGCATCTTTCTCATCCCAAACGCCAGGCTGAGAATGCGTCCTCTACAGCAGGCCCTGGAGGATCAATGGGACCAGGCGACAGGTCTTTGGGAGGATTGCATCAAGCTCTCCCAAGCGACGAAAGATTCCATCAAATGGTGGACAAGAAGAAAGAATTTGCTGGTGGGGGTTCGTTTTCACCAGCCTCTTCCAACTCAATCGATAGTGACGGATGCCTCGCTACAAGGTTGGGGAGCGCACATGGGTCCGCTTCAAATTCAAGGCCAGTGGTCTGCGCAGGAGCAGACGTACCACATCAATATGCTGGAACTCAGAGCGGTATTCCTGGCTCTCAAAGCTTTTTTCCCAGCGATAGAGTCCAGCTCAATCCTAGTTCAGACGGACAATACGACCACCATGTTCTATCTGAACAAGCAAGGTGGCACAAGGTCTCGCCCTCTGTCTCGAGAGGCTCAGGCAATCTGGTTTTGGCTCCTCTCTTGAGGACTCACGGTAGTGGCAGTGCACCTCCCAGGCGAGTTGAACGTACAAGCAGACGCACTCAGCAGACACTTCGAAGATCAGCCAGACTGGGTGCTCCACGACGACGTCGTGGAAGAGCTTTTTCGTTGCTGGGGTCGTCCATCCATAGATTTGTTTGCAGACGACGAAAACTCCAAATGCCACGCCTTCGCGTCCAGGTTCCACCGGCCAGGGACTCAGGGGAATGCTCTACTGATGGATTGGTCAGGGGCATTCGCTTACGCGTTTCCCCCCCTGGCTCTGATTCCGAGAGTAGTCTCCAAGCTCTGCAGGTCGAACATGGACATGATCCTGATAGCTCCGGATTGGCCACGGCAGTGGTGGTACCCGGATCTTCTACATCTGTCTGTGTGTCCACACAGACGACTCCCTTGCAGGCCGGACCTGTTGAGCAAGATGAACGGGAGGATAATGCATCCCAACCTCCCTTCACTGAACCTAACAGCATGGCTGCTGAGGTCCTGCAATACGGACATTTGAACCTGCCTCCTGAGTGCATGAACATTTTAAAGGAGGCTAAGAGACCTTCCAAGAGAGCGTCTTATGCGTTCAAGTGGAAGAGGTTTTTCTTATGGTGTAAGGATCATCACCTTGATCCGACTACAGGACAGGAGGATGTCATCCTGCCGTACCTCCTTTCCCTAGTGGCTGCTGGTTTAAAGTACGCTTCTATTAGAGTGCATTTGTCAGCAATAGTAGCATACAGAAAATCTCCTGATCAGGTTTCTTTCTTTCAGGTTCCAGTGGTTAAGGACTTCCTCCAAGGGTTGAAAAAAGTGTATCCCCTGTGCGAAAGCCTTCTCCTCCATGGGAATTGAACCTGGTTCTTTCCAGGTTAATGTCACCACCTTTTGAGCCCATCCACAAGGCCTCTTTACAACATCTCTCTTGGAAGGCGGCCTTTTTGGTGGCTATCACCTCTGCTCGCAGAGTCCGCGAGATTCAAGCTCTCTGTGCGAAAGAACCATACACTATCTTTCATCACAATAGGGTAGTCCTGAGGGCTCATCCAACTTTCTTACCTAAAGTCATTTCTGATTTTCATATAAATCAGTCCATTTCCCTCCCTTCGTTTTTTCCAAATCCTACGACCCCAGCCGAGCGGTCACTTCACTCTTTAGATCTTAAAAGAGTGCTCAAGTTTTATTTGGAAATGACCAAAGGGATTAGGAAAACGGATCAGCTGTTTGTGAACTATGGTTCAATGCGAACAGGTTTTCCGGCGGCCAAGAGGTCCATCGCAAGATGGATTGTCTCTTGCATTAAATTGGCTTATCAGCTGGCAGGCAAGCCTTTGTTGCAGTCACCCAAAGCGCATTCCACCAGAGGGAAGGCCGCTACAATAGCCTTCTTGCATGACATTCCAATGTCTGAGATATGCAAGGCTGCGACTTGGAAATCAGTTCATACAGTTACGAGACATTATTGTCTCGAGTCTGATTCCAGGGCCGATACTCAAGTAGGACAAGCCTCTTTGAGGAATCTGTTTGGGTAGCCTACGGCCTGTACAAGCTTAGTGATTACTAGGCTTAATATGGTTATTACTGTATTGTTACTCCTTTGCCCGCAGGGAGATGAGGTGAGGCTCGCTATTCTATTCTAATGCTTATGACTATTGATGAGGATCCCCTGGAAGAGAAGGATTAGTTACTTACCTGTAATCCTAGTTCTCTTCCAGGGGTATCCTCATCAAAGTCATAAGCAACCCTCCCGCCTCCCCGGGCAAAGGACATTCTTTAATAAGGAGATATTGTTAACCTATCTGTTACTGGGTTTATTTTCAGTCTCCGAAAAGAACAACTGATCTAACAGTCACCCCTGAGGCATGATGGGATACTGGGGGTCATGGGTGCCTTAAAGGCACGGTGTCAGTTTATTGCTATGCAGCTACAGGTTAGCTTTTCAGTCTTTTTAGACTGTGTGTTTGCAATGCAGCCTGGGAGCTTTCTATGCTTCCTGTGAGTTATGAGAATTTCTACTGCTATCTGAGCTTTAAAACAGTTTTTAAAACAAACCTTGGTTGTTTTCTCATGTTTCTAATGCTTATTATTCATGGATGGTGGAAATTCTACACAGCATATTTCAGCTCTGATTTTATTTGGCTGCTATTGCATATTTTTATATATATATGTATTTATATATATATATATGAGTATATATATGTGGGGCACATATAATATAGTGTTTCCGGGGTCCCGCACATGGGCGGGAATATTCTAATGCTTATGACTTTGATGAGGATACCCCTGGAAGAGAACTAGGATTACAGGTAAGTAACTAATCCTTCTCTCTCTGTTGGAAAAACATGCTATAGACCCAGTCCCCTTACGATACCAGTGGACAGGGGTATAGTCCCTATACTTCCTAATTCCCAAAAAGGATGTGTCTCTCTGGCTTATACTAGACCTCCAAGAACTAAATCTATACTTTCAGTCGGACCATTTTCACATGGTCACACTTCAGCAAGTGCTCCCACTCCTTCAGCAAAGTGACTTTCTATCTACTCTGGATTTAAAGGACGCTTATTTCCATATTCCCATTCACCCTGCTCACCGCAAATATCTCAGGTTTGTGGTAGACGGCCAACGTTATCGATTCAAGTTTCTCCCATTCGGAGTAACTACAGCACCCAAGGTTTTCACCAAGTGCCTGACAGTAGTCGCAGCTCATCTAAGACGAGAAATTCACGTTTTCCCATATCTAGACGACTGGCTCATAAAAGCCAGCTCGCAACAAAGCTGCCTACGCCACACTCAAAAAAACGGCGCAGCTTCTACACAACCTTGGGTTCACCTTAAATCTGACCAAGTCTCATCTCCAACCATCCAACGTACAGGTGTATCTAGGAGCCACAATAAACACTCCAAAAGCTCTAGCGTGTCCCAACCCAGCCAGAATCCTCAACATGCAGACTCTGATCTCTCAGTTCCGGCCCCAACACTTGTTACTAGCTCGAGTGTTCATGCAGCTACTAGGAATGATGGCTAGATGCTACTAGGAATGATGGCTAGATGCTACTGTGAATGATGGCTTGATGCTGCTAGGAATGATGGCTTGATGCTACTAGGAATGATGGCTAGATGCTACTGTGAATGATGGCTAGATGCTACTAGGAATGATGGCTTGATGCTACTGTGAATGATGGCTAGATGCTACTAGGAATGATGGCTGGATGCTACTAGGAATGATGGCTGGATGCTACTAGGAATGATGGCTGGATGCTACTAGGAATGATGGCTGGATGCTACTGTGAATGATGGCTAGATGCTACTAGGAATGATGGCTTGATGCTACTGTGAATGATGGCTAGATGCTACTAGGAATGATGGCTTGATGCTACTAGGAATGATGGCTGGATGCTACTAGGAGTGATGGCTAGATGCTACTAGGAATGATGGCTGGATGCTACTAGGAATGATGGCTGGATGCTACTAGGAATGATGGCTGGATGCTACTAGGAATGATGGCTAGATGCTCCTAGGAATGATGGCTGGATGCTACTAGGAATGATGGCTGGATGCTACTAGGAATGATGGCTAGATGCCACTAGGAATGATGGCTGGATGCTACTAGGAATGATGTCTGGATGCTACTAGGAGTGATGGCTAGATGCTACTAGGAATGATGGCTGGATGCTACTAGGAATGATGGCTGGATGCTACTAGGAATGATGGCTAGATGCTCCTAGGAATGATGGCTGAATGCTACTAGGAATGATGGCTGGATGCTACTAGGAATGATGGCTAGATGCCACTAGGAATGATGGCTGGATGCTACTAGGAATGATGGCTGGATGCTACTAGGAGTGATGGCTAGATGCTACTAGGAATGATGGCTAGATGCTACTAGGAATGATGGCTAGATGCTACTAGGAATGATGGCTGGATGCTACTAGGAATGATGGCTTGATGCTACTAGGAGTGATGGCTAGATGCTACTAGGAATGATGGCTGGATGCTACTAGGAATGATGGCTGGATGCTACTAGGAATGATGGCTGGATGCTACTAGGAATGATGGCTAGATGCTCCTAGGAATGATGGCTGGATGCTACTAGGAATGATGGCTGGATGCTACTAGGAATGATGGCTAGATGCCACTAGGAATGATGGCTTGATGCTACTAGGAATGATGGCTTGATGCTACTAGGAATGATGGCTAGATGCTACTAGGAATGATGGCTGGATGCTACTAGGAATGATGGCTGGATGCTACTAGGAATGATGGCTGGATGCTACTAGGAATGATGGCTGGATGCTACTAGGAATGATGGCTGGATGCTACTAGGAATGATGGCTAGATGCTCCTAGGAATGATGGCTGGATGCTCCTAGGAATGATGGCTAGATGCTACTAGGAATGATGGCTGGATGCCACTAGGAATGATGGCTGGATGAGTGTGGGGGAGAGGGAGGATCCTTGTGGAACACCTAGATCTGCAGGCACGGGTGTAGATAGCACATTGTTGATCTTGAACTTCTGAGACCGGTTGTGAAGGAAGGACGAAAACCATTTGAGAACAGTTCCCGATAGACCCATTCTAGTGCTTAGCAGCTCCAGCAAGTTCTCATGTTTGACCGTGTCAAATACTGAAGAGAGGTCAAGAAGGATGAGGAGGCAGGACTCATTGCGATCAAGAATTAGGAGGGCGTCATCAATTATGTGTGTCATAGCTGTTTCTGTGCTATGTTTCGCTCGGAAGCCTGATTGATGAGGGTTGAGGAGGTCAAATTGATCAATGTGTTTTGTTAGTTGGAGTTGGACACATTTCTCCAGCAGTTTGGCCAGGGTGGGGATATTGGTGATGGGCCGGTAATTGTTTAGGTCGGACGGATCAGCTGTAGGTTTCTTGAGTATAGGCGTGACTTGCCCCACCTTGAGGGAGTCTGGAATGAGGCCTTGTTGTAGGGAGCTGTTGATGATTTTGGTCCAGAGAGGGAGGAGCAAGGGGATGAAGTCTTTTACAGCATTAGCAGGTAGAGGGTCTGTGAGGTGATTAGAGGGCTTCAAGGAGCAGAGCAGTTTGTGTATTGCTTCTTCCGAGTAGGTATCGAAGTACAGCCAGGATGCCTTGTTTTTAGGTTGAGTGTTAGACATTCTGATGTGGTTGGGGAAACGGCTTACATCCAAGATGAGGTCCTTTCTTATGTTGTCAGTCTTTAGCTTAAAGAAAGCAGAGAAGGCTTCACAGTGTGGGGTGTCGCTTGTTGTGCTGTTTGATTGTAAGGGTTGTGTCTTTGTTTGGGACTTGATTAGTTCGAACAGCTTTCTTGGCCTGTTTTTTGCTTGGTCCAACTGGCGGCTAAAGAAGTCCGACTTTGTGCGCTTTATTTTCCTGAAGTAGGCATTTCTCTTGTTCTTAAGCCTTTTGAGGTGCAGTGCTGAAGGGTCCGTGGATTCGTGGAGAAGCGTGGCTCAGTGGTTAGAGGCGGCAGACCTGGAAGCTGAGATCAGCCGTGGACCTGGGTTCGATTCCCCGCCTCGGCGGGTCTTGGGCTCAAAAATTCCACGGACTCGACAATTCTCGCTCCGGTGCCTACTTGACTCACGGGGTCACACTCTGCGACTCTGGGCAATAGCTTGCTTAATCTCCACTACGGCCCCTCGTGGCGGGATGCCTGGCTTTCACCTTGTGGATACTCTGCCGGGGTATCTCACAGGGGAATACCAGGACGGGTTCCCTAAGCAAGCGCCTTGATGCCTTCGGGTGATACGTGCGCTATATAAGTCGCAATACATTTACATTTACATGGCTGGATGCTACTAGGAATGATGGCTGGATGCTACTAGGAATGATGGCTAGATGCTACTAGGAATGATGGCTTGATGCTACTAGGAATGATGGCTAGATGCTACTGTGAATGATGGCTAGAAGCTACTAGGAATGATGGCTTGATGCCACTAGGAATGATGGCTGGATGCTACTAGGAATGATGGCTAGATGCTACTGTGAATGATGGCTAGATGCTACTGTGAATGATGGCTAGATGCTACTAGGAATGATGGCTGGATGCTCCTAGGAATGATGGCTAGATGCTACTAGGAATGATGGCTGGATGCTACTAGGAATGATGGCTAGATGCCACTAGGAATGATGGCTGGATGCTACTAGGAATGATGGCTGGATGCTACTAGGAGTGATGGCTAGATGCTACTAGGAATGATGGCTGGATGCTACTAGGAATGATGGCTGGATGCTACTAGGAATGATGGCTGGATGCTACTAGGAATGATGGCTAGATGCTCCTAGGAATGATGGCTGGATGCTACTAGGAATGATGGCTGGATGCTACTAGGAATGATGGCTAGATGCCACTAGGAATGATGGCTGGATGCTACTAGGAATGATGGCTGGATGCTACTAGGAGTGATGGCTAGATGCTACTAGGAATGATGGCTAGATGCTACTAGGAATGATGGCTAGATGCTACTAGGAATGATGGCTGGATGCTACTAGGAATGATGGCTTGATGCTACTAGGAGTGATGGCTAGATGCTACTAGGAATGATGGCTGGATGCTACTAGGAATGATGGCTGGATGCTACTAGGAATGATGGCTGGATGCTACTAGGAATGATGGCTAGATGCTCCTAGGAATGATGGCTGGATGCTACTAGGAATGATGGCTGGATGCTACTAGGAATGATGGCTAGATGCCACTAGGAATGATGGCTGGATGCTACTAGGAATGATGGCTGGATGCTACTAGGAGTGATGGCTAGATGCTACTAGGAATGATGGCTGGATGCTACTAGGAATGATGGCTGGATGCTACTAGGAATGATGGCTGGATGCTACTAGGAATGATGGCTGGATGCTACTAGGAATGATGGCTAGATGCTCCTAGGAATGATGGCTGGATGCTACTAGGAATGATGGCTGGATGCTACTAGGAATGATGGCTAGATGCTACTAGGAATGATGGCTTGATGCTACTAGGAATGATGGCTAGATGCTACTGTGAATGATGGCTAGAAGCTACTAGGAATGATGGCTTGATGCCACTAGGAATGATGGCTGGATGCTACTAGGAATGATGGCTAGATGCTACTGTGAATGATGGCTAGATGCCACTAGGAATGATGGCTAGATGCTACTAGGAATGATGGCTTGATGCCACTAGGAATGATGGCTGGATGCTACTAGGAATGATGGCTAGATGCCACTAGGAATGATGGCTGGATGCTACTAGGAATGATGGCTAGATGCTACTGTGAATGATGGCTAGATGCCACTAGGAATGATGGCTTGATGCTACTAGGAATGATGGCTGGATGCTACTAGGAATGATGGCTAGATGCTACTAGGAATGATGGCTAGATGCCACTAGGAATGATGGCTAGATGCTACTAGGAATGATGGCTTGATGCCACTAGGAATGATGGCTGGATGCTACTAGGAATGATGGCTGGATGCTACTAGGAGTGATGGCTAGATGCTACTAGGAATGATGGCTAGATGCTACTAGGAATGATGGCTAGATGCTACTAGGAATGATGGCTGGATGCTACTAGGAATGATGGCTTGATGCTACTAGGAGTGATGGCTAGATGCTACTAGGAATGATGGCTGGATGCTACTAGGAATGATGGCTGGATGCTACTAGGAATGATGGCTAGATGCTACTAGGAATGGTGGCTAGATGCTCCTAGGAATGATGGCTGGATGCTACTAGGAATGATGGCTGGATGCTACTAGGAATGATGGCTAGATGCCACTAGGAATGATGGCTGGATGCTACTAGGAATGATGGCTGGATGCTACTAGGAGTGATGGCTAGATGCTACTAGGAATGATGGCTAGATGCTACTAGGAATGATGGCTAGATGCTACTAGGAATGATGGCTGGATGCTACTAGGAATGATGGCTTGATGCTACTAGGAGTGATGGCTAGATGCTACTAGGAATGATGGCTGGATGCTACTAGGAATGATGGCTGGATGCTACTAGGAATGATGGCTGGATGCTACTAGGAATGATGGCTAGATGCTCCTAGGAATGATGGCTGGATGCTACTAGGAATGATGGCTGGATGCTACTAGGAATGATGGCTAGATGCCACTAGGAATGATGGCTGGATGCTACTAGGAATGATGGCTGGATGCTACTAGGAGTGATGGCTTGATGCTACTAGGAGTGATGGCTGGATGCTACTAGGAATGATGGCTGGATGCTACTAGGAATGATGGCTGGATGCTACTAGGAATGATGGCTGGATGCTACTAGGAATGATGGCTAGATGCTCCTAGGAATGATGGCTGGATGCTACTAGGAATGATGGCTGGATGCTACTAGGAATGATGGCTAGATGCTACTAGGAATGATGGCTTGATGCTACTAGGAATGATGGCTAGATGCTACTGTGAATGATGGCTAGAAGCTACTAGGAATGATGGCTTGATGCCACTAGGAATGATGGCTGGATGCTACTAGGAATGATGGCTAGATGCTACTGTGAATGATGGCTAGATGCCACTAGGAATGATGGCTTGATGCTACTAGGAGTGATGGCTAGATGCTACTAGGAATGATGGCTGGATGCTACTAGGAATGATGGCTGGATGCTACTAGGAATGATGGCTGGATGCTACTAGGAATGATGGCTAGATGCTCCTAGGAATGATGGCTGGATGCTACTAGGAATGATGGCTGGATGCTACTAGGAATGATGGCTAGATGCCACTAGGAATGATGGCTGGATGCTACTAGGAATGATGGCTGGATGCTACTAGGAGTGATGGCTAGATGCTACTAGGAATGATGGCTGGATGCTACTAGGAATGATGGCTGGATGCTACTAGGAATGATGGCTGGATGCTACTAGGAATGATGGCTGGATGCTACTAGGAATGATGGCTAGATGCTCCTAGGAATGATGGCTGGATGCTACTAGGAATGATGGCTGGATGCTACTAGGAATGATGGCTAGATGCTACTAGGAATGATGGCTTGATGCTACTAGGAATGATGGCTAGATGCTACTGTGAATGATGGCTAGAAGCTACTAGGAATGATGGCTTGATGCCACTAGGAATGATGGCTGGATGCTACTAGGAATGATGGCTAGATGCTACTGTGAATGATGGCTAGATGCCACTAGGAATGATGGCTAGATGCTACTAGGAATGATGGCTTGATGCCACTAGGAATGATGGCTGGATGCTACTAGGAATGATGGCTAGATGCCACTAGGAATGATGGCTGGATGCTACTAGGAATGATGGCTAGATGCTACTGTGAATGATGGCTAGATGCCACTAGGAATGATGGCTTGATGCTACTAGGAATGATGGCTGGATGCTACTAGGAATGATGGCTAGATGCTACTAGGAATGATGGCTAGATGCCACTAGGAATGATGGCTAGATGCTACTAGGAATGATGGCTTGATGCCACTAGGAATGATGGCTGGATGCTACTAGGAATGATGGCTGGATGCTACTAGGAGTGATGGCTAGATGCTACTAGGAATGATGGCTAGATGCTACTAGGAATGATGGCTAGATGCTACTAGGAATGATGGCTGGATGCTACTAGGAATGATGGCTTGATGCTACTAGGAGTGATGGCTAGATGCTACTAGGAATGATGGCTGGATGCTACTAGGAATGATGGCTGGATGCTACTAGGAATGATGGCTGGATGCTACTAGGAATGATGGCTGGATGCTACTAGGAATGATGGCTAGATGCTCCTAGGAATGATGGCTGGATGCTACTAGGAATGATGGCTGGATGCTACTAGGAATGATGGCTAGATGCCACTAGGAATGATGGCTTGATGCTACTAGGAATGATGGCTGGATGCTACTAGGAGTGATGGCTAGATGCTACTAGGAATGATGGCTGGATGCTACTAGGAATGATGGCTGGATGCTACTAGGAATGATGGCTGGATGCTACTAGGAATGATGGCTAGATGCTTTTCAGTCTATGCACAGCATGTGATCTACAGCTCATATGCCTCGAACGGAAAATGCTACTTACTCAGTTTGCATCTGTTCTTGGCATGTGGAGCTGTAGAGTCACACGCGCCCGCCTGCCTCCCCGGGTAACTGTACCTGTTGCAGTTACATCTCACTTACATACATACATACATGTACATCTTACCACTCTTACTAACTCCATTATCACCCTCTGCGGCAAACAATCTAACGATGGAGTCGATGCCCATGCGCACTATCACCGAAAGGAGGAGTCGCCTACCATGGTACTGAAAAAGACTTCTTTGAAGAAAAACAAAGTGCAAACACCCGGACCCAACACTAGATGGCAGGCTATGCACAGCATGTGACTCTACGGCTCTACATGCCACGAACAGATGCATACTGGGTAAGTAGCATTTTCTATTTTTACCTTGTGGCCAATCCCAGATCTAATGAAGTTAAACAAATATCTGCAGAAAAAATCCTTGCGCATGGTTACTCTTCAAGAGATTCTACAGCTCCTCAATCATGCGGACTTCATGACGACACTAGATCTGCAGGATTTATTTATTTATTTATTCAAAGTTTTATATAGCGCGAACAAGATCCTTACAGATATCAGAGCGCTTCACAAAGAGAGGGCAGGGGCAGTAGGAATTAACAGAGATAGTGGGAGCAGTAAAATAGTCACTAACATGGTAGGATAATAATAACATACAAAAAACATATCAATATACAATCAGGTAAACAAGTAATATAAGACGGCACAAGTCATTGATCCCACTACAGAGGTGTTCAGGTACACCTTGGGTGTGTGGGTGGCTTATACCAATGTCCTAGTATATAGAGAACACTCAGTGGGGGCATCGGGAGAGTGAATCAGTAAACCAAAGTGTATCATATATTGGTCGGTAGTAAGAGAGTAGCGTAGTAGTGTCACCATCAAGTAGAAGTATAGTGCCAAAGGACAAGGTGAACAGTGATACAAAGCGATGCAGAGTCTCTGATCCAGCCCCTATAAGGTTCAGGAGATCTTGGCCAGAAGGATGGTTTTCACCTCTTTCTTGAAGAGTGCAGTGGAGGAGATAAGCCTGGTTTCAGGAGGGAGTGCATTCCAGATCCTGGGTGCCATTCCTGAGAAGGAGCGCTTGTATGTTTTCTCTTTCCGGAATCTACGAGGTTTCAGGAGTAGATTTTTTGCACTTCTATTGGATCTCGAACCTCCTGATATAGACAACTTTTGAGCGAGGTAGTTGGGTGCATTGTGGTGCACGGCCGCGTGTGTCATAACTGCAATTTTTAGCTGTATTCTGGCTTCAAAAGGCAGCCATTTTAGCGACTTTAAGTCTGGGGATATATGCGAATGTTTTCTTGAGCCAGTAATGAGTCTCGCGGCAGCATTCAGGGAGGCTCTTAAGGGTGCTGTTGTGGATAGCGGGAGTCCGCTGAATGCCACAATTCCGTAGTCTATTCGAGGGATGACTAAAGCTTGTACAGCAGTTCGGAAGTCTTCGGCAGGGAGGAAGGGTTTAATTTTCCTCAGTGTGTTGATTTGGAAATTAGCTCCTTTTGTGGCTTTGCTAACGTGCTGCTGCATGTTGAGCTTGGCGTCGAGTGTGATGCCTAGGGATTTCGCCGAGTCCACGATGGTAGGATGGACATTGAGTGCTGTTAGGTTATTGAGCCAGGTTTGGGTGGTGGAAATTTTAGCCGGGGGTGAGATGAGTAGGAACTCAGTTTTCAGAGCATTTAGTTTGAGGTGATTATCGGCCAGCCAAGATTGAGTGTTGATAAGCGTGGAATTCAGATGTTTTATATCTTCCGGGGATTGTACCTTTAGGTAAAGTTGTGTGTCATCAGCGTACATATGGAATTGAACATTAGATGCTTGGAGCAAGGTGGCGAGCGGTTCCATGACGAGGTTGAACAGTGTGGGGGAGAGGGAGGATCCTTGTGGAACACCTAGATCTGCAGGCACCGGTGTAGATAGCACATTGTCGATCTTGAACTTCTGAGATCGGTTGTGAAGGAAGGACGAACACCATTTGAGAACAGTTCCCGATAGACCCATTCTAGTGCTTAGCAGCTCCAGCAAGTTCTCATGTTTGACCGTGTCAAATACTGAAGAGAGGTCAAGACGGATGAGGAGGCAGGACTCATTGCGATCAAGAATTTGGAGGGCGTCATCAATTATGTGTGTCATAGCTGTTTCCGTGCTATGTTTCGCTCGGAAGCCTGATTGATGAGGGTTGAGGAGGTCAAATTGATCAATGTGTTTTGTTAGTTGGAGTTGGACACATTTCTCCAGCAGTTTGGCCAGGGTGGGGATATTGGTGATGGGCCGGTAATTGTTTAGGTCGGACGGATCAGCTGTAGGTTTCTTGAGTATAGGCGTGACTTGCCCCACCTTGAGGGAGTCTGGGATGAGTCCTTGTTGCAGGGAGCAGTTGATGATTTTGGTCCAGAGAGGGAGGAGCAAGGGGATGAAGTCTTTTACAGCATTAGCAGGTAGAGGGTCTGTGAGGTGATTAGAGGGCTTCAAGGAGCAGAGCAGTTTGTGTATAGCTTCTTCCGAGTAGGTATCGAAGTACAGCCAGGATGCCTTGTTTTTAGGTTGAGTGTTAGACATTCTGATGTGGTTGGGGAAACGGCTTACATCCAAGATGAGGTCCTTTCTTATGTTGTCAGTCTTTAGCTTAAAGAAAGCAGAGAAGGCTTCACAGTGTGGGGTGTCGCTTGTTGTGCTGTTTGATTGTAAGGGTTGTGTCTTTGTTTGGGACTTGATTAGTTCGAACAGCTTTCTTGGCCTGTTTTTTGCTTGGTCCAACTGGCGGCTAAAGAAGTCCGACTTTGTGCGCTTTATTTTCCTGAAGTAGGCATTTCTCTTGTTCTTAAGCCTTTTGAGGTGCAGTGCTGAAGGGTCCGTGGATTCGTGGAGAAGCGTGGCTCAGTGGTTAGAGGCGGCAGACCTGGAAGCTGAGATCAGCCGTGGACCTGGGTTCGATTCCCCGCCTCGGCGGGTCTTGGGCTCAAAAATTCCACGGACTCGACAATTCTCGCTCCGGTGCCTACTTGACTCACGGGGTCACACTCTGCGACTCTGGGCAATAGCTTGCTTAATCTCCACTACGGCCCCTCGTGGCGGGATGCCTGGCTTTCACCTTGTGGATACTCTGCCGGGGTATCTCACAGGGGAATACCAGGACGGGTTCCCTAAGCAAGCGCCTTGATGCCTTCGGGTGATACGTGCGCTATATAAGTCGCAATACATTTACATTTACATGGCTGGATGCTACTAGGAATGATGGCTGGATGCTACTAGGAATGATGGCTAGATGCTACTAGGAATGATGGCTTGATGCTACTAGGAATGATGGCTAGATGCTACTGTGAATGATGGCTAGAAGCTACTAGGAATGATGGCTTGATGCCACTAGGAATGATGGCTGAATGCCTCTAGGAATGATGGCTAGATGCTACTGTGAATGATGGCTAGATGCCACTAGGAATGATGGCTAGATGCCACTAGGAATGATGGCTAGATGCTACTAGGAATGATGGCTGGATGCTCCTAGGAATGATGGCTGGATGCTACTAGGAATGATGGCTAGATGCCACTAGGAATGATGGCTGGATGCTACTAGGAATGATGACTGGATGCTACTAGGAGTGATGGCTAGATGCTACTAGGAATGATGGCTGGATGCTACTAGGAATGATGGCTGGATGCTACTAGGAATGATGGCTGGATGCTACTAGGAATGATGGCTAGATGCTCCTAGGAATGATGGCTGGATGCTACTAGGAATGATGGCTGGATGCTACTAGGAATGATGGCTAGATGCCACTAGGAATGATGGCTGGATGCTACTAGGAATGATGGCTGGATGCTACTAGGAGTGATGGCTAGATGCTACTAGGAATGATGGCTAGATGCTACTAGGAATGATGGCTAGATGCTACTAGGAATGATGGCTGGATGCTACTAGGAATGATGGCTTG
The DNA here is from genome assembly GCF_964261635.1 of Lissotriton helveticus. Lineage (NCBI taxonomy): Eukaryota > Metazoa > Chordata > Amphibia > Caudata > Salamandridae > Lissotriton > Lissotriton helveticus. The sequence goes on from NC_136062.1 coordinate 496,663,820, forward strand.
ATGCTACTAGGAGTGATGGATATGTGCTACTAGGAATGATGGCTGGATGCTACTAGGAATGATGGCTGGATGCTACTAGGAATGATGGCTGGATGCTACTAGGAATGATGGCTGGATGCTACTAGGAATGATGGCTAGATGCTCCTAAGAATGATGGCTTGATGCTACTAGGAATGATGGCTGGATGCTACTAGGAATGATGGCTAGATGTCACTAGGAATGATGGCTTGATGCTACTAGGAATGATGGCTTGATGCTACTAGGAATGATGGCTGGATGCTACTAGGAATGATGGCTGGATGCTACTAGGAATGATGGCTAGATGCTACTAGGAATGATGGCTAGATGCTACTAGGAATGATGGCTGGATGCTACTAGGAATGATGGCTGGATGCTACTAGGAATGATGGCTAGATGCTACTGTGAATGATGGCTAGATGCCACTAGGAATGATGGCTGGATGCTACTAGGAGTGATGGCTGGATGCTACTAGGAATGATGGCTGGATGCTACTAGGAATGATGGCTAGATGCTCCTAGGAATGATGGCTGGATGCTACTATGAATGATGGCTGGATGCTACTAGGAATGATGGCTAGATGCTACTAGGAATGATGGCTTGATGCTACTAGGAATGATGGCTAGATGCTACTGTGAATGATGGCTAGAAGCTACTAGGAATGATGGCTTGATGCCACTAGGAATGATGGCTGGATGCTACTAGGAATGATGGCTAGATGCTACTGTGAATGATGGCTAGATGCCACTAGGAATGATGGCTAGATGCTACTAGGAATGATGGCTTGATGCCACTAGGAATGATGGCTGGATGCTACTAGGAATGATGGCTAGATGCCACTAGGAATGATGGCTGGATGCTACTAGGAATGATGGCTAGATGCTACTGTGAATGATGGCTAGATGCTACTGTGAATGATGGCTAGATGCCACTAGGAATGATGGCTTGATGCTACTAGGAATGATGGCTAGATGCTTTTCAGTCTATGCACAGCATGTGATCTACAGCTCATATGCCTCGAACGGAAAATGCTACTTACTCAGTTTGCATCTGTTCTTGGCATGTGGAGCTGTAGAGTCACACGCGCCCGCCTGCCTCCCCGGGTAACTGTACCTGTTGCAGTTACATCTCACTTACATACATACATACATGTACATCTTACCACTCTTACTAACTCCATTATCACCCTCTGCGGCAAACAATCTAACGATGGAGTCGATGCCCATGCGCACTATCACCGAAAGGAGGAGTCGCCTACCATGGTACTGAAAAAGACTTCTTTGAAGAAAAACAAAGTGCAAACACCCGGACCCAACACTAGATGGCAGGCTATGCACAGCATGTGACTCTACGGCTCTACATGCCACGAACAGATGCATACTGGGTAAGTAGCATTTTCTATTTTTACCTTGTGGCCAATCCCAGATCTAATGAAGTTAAACAAATATCTGCAGAAAAAATCCTTGCGCATGGTTACTCTTCAAGAGATTCTACAGCTCCTCAATCATGCGGACTTCATGACGACACTAGATCTGCAGGATTTATTTATTTATTTATTTATTTATTCAAAGTTTTATATAGCGCGAACAAGATCCTTACAGATATCAGAGCGCTTCACAAAGACAGGGCAGGGGCAGTAGGAATTAACAGAGATAGTGGGAGCAGTAAAATAGTCACTAACATGGTAGGATAATAATAACATACAAAAAACATATCAATATACAATCAGGTAAACAAGTAATATAAGACGGCACAAGTCATTGATCCCACTACAGAGGTGTTCAGGTACACCTTGGGTGTGTGGGTGGCTTATACCAATGTCCTAGTATATAGAGAACACTGAGTGGGGGCATCGGGAGAGTGAATCAGTAAACCAAAGTGTATCATATATTGGTCGGTAGTAAGAGAGTAGCGTAATAGTGTCCCCACCAAGTGGAAGTATAGTGCCAAAGGACAAGGTGAACAGTGATACAAAGCAATGCAGAGTCTCTGATCCAGCCCCTATAAGGTTCAGGAGATCTTGGCCAGAAGGATGGTTTTCACCTCTTTCTTGTAGAGTGCAGTGGAGGAGATAAGCCTGGTTTCAGGAGGGAGTGCATTCCAGATCCTGGGTGCCATTCCTGAGAAGGAGCGCTTGTATGTTTTCTCTTTCCGGCATCTACGAGGTTTCAGGAGTAGATTTTTTGCACTTCTATTGGATCTCGAACCTCCTGATATAGACAACTTTTGAGCGAGGTAGTTGGGTGCATTGTGGTGCACGGCCGCGTGTGTCATAACTGCAATTTTTAGCTGTATTCTGGCTTCAAAAGGCAGCCATTTTAGCGACTTTAAGTCTGGGGATATATGCGAATGTTTTCTTGAGCCAGTAATGAGTCTCGCGGCAGCATTCAGGGAGGCTCTTAAGGGTGCTGTTGTGGATAGCGGGAGTCCGCTGAGGGCCACAATTCCGTAGTCTATTCGAGGGATGACTAAAGCTTGTACAGCAGTTCGGAAGTCTTCGGCAGGGAGGAAGGGTTTAATTTTCCTCAGTGTGTTGATTTGGAAATTAGCTCCTTTTGTGGCTTTGCTAACGTGCTGCTGCATGTTGAGCTTGGCGTCGAGTGTGATGCCTAGGGATTTCGCCGAGTCCACGATGGTAGGTTGGACATTGAGTGCTGTTAGGTTGTTGAGCCAGGTTTGGGTGGTGGAAATTTTAGCCGGGGGTGAGATGAGTAGGAACTCAGTTTTCAGAGCATTTAGTTTGAGGTGATTATCGGCCAGCCAAGATTGAGTGTTGATAAGCGTGGAATTCAGATGTTTTATATCTTCCGGGGATTGTAGCTTTAGGTAAAGTTGTGTGTCATCAGCGTACATATGGAATTGAACATTGGATGCTTGGAGCAAGGTGGCGAGCGGTTCCATGACGAGGTTGAACAGTGTGGGGGAGAGGGAGGATCCTTGTGGAACACCTAGATCTGCAGGCACAGGTGTAGATAGCACATTGTTGATCTTGAACTTCTGAGACCGGTTGTGAAGGAAGGACGAAAACCATTTGAGAACAGTTCCCGATAGACCCATTCTAGTGCTTAGCAGCTCCAGCAAGTTCTCATGTTTGACCGTGTCAAATACTGAAGAGAGGTCAAGAAGGATGAGGAGGCAGGACTCATTGCGATCAAGAATTTGGAGGGCGTCATCAATTATGTGTGTCATAGCTGTTTCTGTGCTATGTTTCGCTCGGAAGCCTGATTGATGAGGGTTGAGGAGGTCAAATTGATCAATGTGTTTTGTTAGTCGGAGTTGGACACATTTCTCCAGCAGTTTGGCCAGGGTGGGGATATTGGTGATGGGCCGGTAATTGTTTAGGTCGGACGGATCAGCTGTAGGTTTCTTGAGTATAGGCGTGACTTGCCCCACCTTGAGGCAGTCTGGAATGAGGCCTTGTTGTAGGGAGCTGTTGATGATTTTGGTCCAGAGAGGGAGGAGCAAGGGGATGAAGTCTTTTACAGCATTAGCAGGTAGAGGGTCTGTGAGGTGATTAGAGGGCTTCAAGGAGCAGAGCAGTTTGTGTATAGCTTCTTCCGAGTAGGTATCGAAGTACAGCCAGGATGCCTTGTTTTTAGGTTGAGTGTTAGACATTCTGATGTGGTTGGGGAAACGGCTTACATCCAAGATGAGGTCCTTTCTTATGTTGTCAGTCTTTAGCTTAAAGAAAGCAGAGAAGGCTTCACAGTGTGGGGTGTCGCTTGTTGTGCTGTTTGATTGTAAGGGTTGTGTCTTTGTTTGGGACTTGATTAGTTCGAACAGCTTTCTTGGCCTGTTTTTTGCTTGGTCCAACTGGCGGCTAAAGAAGTCCGACTTTGTGCGCTTTATTTTCCTGAAGTAGGCATTTCTCTTGTTCTTAAGCCTTTTGAGGTGCAGTGCTGAAGGGTCCGATCTCCATGTGCGCTCTGCCATTCGCATAGTACGCCTGTCGTCATTGAGTCTATCATCATACCAGGGGTTAGAAATTTTGGTGGAGACTCTCTTCAGTTGCAGTGGGGCGACTTCATTGACTATTGTATTCATAGAGTCAAGGTAGTGGTCTATCAGTGAGTGAACATCCGAGGTACCTGAAGGGGGAAGGAGGCTTTTGCCGATGTGGGGAGGCAGGGTGGAGGGGTTAAGATTCTTCATGTCCCTTTTCCATGTTTTGGATTTGATTGGTTGAGCCGGGTTAGGTTTAACTTTTTCATTGATAAAGAAGGTGATAATGTGGTGATCTGACCAGTCGCAGCGTTGTATCGCCTCCAGTTGTGTAGAGTTCTCTTTGGCAATGATGAGATCGAGTATCGAGCCTTTGTCGTGTGTTGGTCTATCGCATATTTGGGTGAGGTCAAGCGCATTAAGGAAAGTTTTGAGACTATTCACCACTGTGTCTTTCTGATCGCTCCAGTGTAGATTGAAGTCACCCAGGTAGACTTGGGTGGTCTGCCGACCGGCATTGGAAGTGATCATGTCCATGAGTTGTTGGGTGAATATGAGATTGTCACCAGGCGAGTGATAGATGAGATGTAAAGCACAAACTTGTTTGCCCTCGCTGGTGATGTCGAGGCAGAGGAGTTCACAGGAGGAAAGGGAGGGGGAGTTGACTTTCGTAACGGAGAGGTTGCTCCTAAAAATGCATGCAATTCCCCCGCCCGTCTTGCCAGGGGACCTGTCCAGCCTAATGATGTGATAATTGGGGGGGACTAGTATGTCCATAATCGGGGTAGAGGCTTCAGTAAGCCACGTTTCCGTTAGAATGGCTAGGTCCAGATCCATAGATGAGACGAGATCAGCGATGTCGGAGGAGTGTCTCTGGGCCGATCTGCAATTGAGTAGGATGCATTTGAGTTTGGGAGAGAGAAGGGTGGTCGAGCTTTCTAGTGTGAGGGGAATTTTTCTGAGGTTGTTAGGGACGGAGCCTCTGTTGTTGATTGTTGGGAGCCTCAGAGGGTTTGTAAGAATTGTGGGTATGGGGATGTGTGTGTTGGATATGTGTTTTACCGGACCTGGGCCATAAGAGCGTAGGAGAGAGCATAGGTCGCAGTCCGACAGTGGGTTGAGGACACGACGGGGGCGGTGGGAGTTATTGCGAACGGGGATAGTCGGCCAGCGCGGGTGTCGTTGGAGGCGAGGGTATGTAGGGAGGGTGCGTCGTTTGTAGGGTAGAGGGATGGGGGGGTATGAGTGGGGGTAAAAGGGGTCATGTTAGAGGGGCGGCTAGTATATGAGGTGGAGAGATTTGTGACTGTGCTTGGGGAATGTGGGGTGTTAACAGCAGGTGGGCCATTTACTGGGGTGCTGGGGGTAGAAGTGTTGTAGGCGGGGGCTGCGACGTGAGGGGTGATAGTGCTGGTGGAGTTCTGGGTGGGGGTCCGCAGCTTGGCAAGGTGCTCTTTGAACTTGGGGAACAGGTTGTCTAGTAGTTCCAGGTTCTTGTCCGTGGATTGAATTAGGACAATCCCGTTATTGTAGATAGTAATGGTAGCCCTGCCAGGGAGGAGGTGGGAAGGTGTGATAGAGAGAGTTAGGCCATGAGTTATTTTCCTGGTGGTGGAGACGGTGAGTAGGGTTAGGAACGCTTTTCTCCATTGGGCTCTGCGTGAGGTGTGGAAGATGATATCAGTATTCAGGGCTCCATTGCCCGGTGAGAAGTAGGTGTCGGCAAAGGGTGTTTCAGGGTGCGACCTCAAGAAGTTATGTTTAAAACGTTTAGTGGCTTTTTTGGTGAGGGTGGAAGGGTAGTTGATTCTAAAAGTGTGCTTGCCGTTGAGCTCCATTTTAGAAAGGCTGTGATGTTGGGTGTAGGAGATAGGACGACAATAAAAGCTGTCAGCCGTTGGTTACAGGGCAAAGGGGTGACAATAGTGAGTGACCAAAAGAATAAGAGGTAGAAGTCAGTGCAATCCAGGAACAAACAGTGCGTAGGTGCAGCTTACGTAATGTATCCTATGCGTACTTCCACATCCCTATCCATCCCAAACATCGAACGTTCCTCCGTTTCACTGTGGCAGGTGCCCATTCTCAATTCAGAGTTCTCCCTTTTTGTTTGCGGTCAGCTCCAAGGGTTTTTACAAAATGTCTTGCGCCAGATGCAGCTCATCTCAGGCTTCAGGGCCTGCAGCTATTGCCCTACCTGGAGGACTGGCTAATAAATGCTCCAACTTTTCGACAAGCCTCAAAAGCAACGTTAACTTGCCATCACATGTTTCAATCCCTGGGGCTGTCACTCAACTTAAATAACAAGAAAGAAACTAGGAGGTCTTTTGAATGAAGGAAGGAGACCACAATCAATTGCCCAACACTTCTATCACAACTAACGGTGAGGGTCCATCAGTAATGAAAGAGTCCTATCAGCCCACCCATTTGGCGGAACCTCGTCATCTAGGACCTTATCAGCAGGTGTTCATCTGGCCAAGCTCAGTTGTATTTGCTCGGTGCCAACAGTTCCCATGCTGAAAGAAGATGAGTCCTCACTGCGAGTGGTACTGATAGGGTGCAGTGCTCTAGAAAAAAGTGCATAATTAAAATGGCGGTCAAGGTAGACAAAATTATTTATTGGTATCTCCCTGGACGCCAGATTAAAACAGATGTGGCAACAGTGTGACAATATCACTGTCAAGGAAGCATCTATAAATAGGCCTTCGTCTGGGCCAAGCTGTGAAATAGGCTACTGCAACATCTTATAAATTCTCATTATGGAAAATTTAAAGAAAACAAAACAAGCTATAAAGCCTCCCCTTCGGTTCTGGACTCACACCGAGGTACCGACGGACAGAGCGGGGCCTCTCTATCCGAGCCGTTGCCGGGTGAGGTGAGGCTTGACTCCCACACAGTGCTGGGAAAGGATTGTACTCTGCATGGTTGCCTGACCTGAGACGGTAGGGTGGCTGACTTAACCACACGACTAAACTTACCATCCCAACCATGCTTTATGACCCACTGTCGGACCGCGACCTTGACCGCCATTTTAATTATGCACTTTTTTCTAGAGCACTGCACCCTATCAGTACCACTCGCAGGACTCATCTTCTTTCAGATGACGAGGTTCCGCCAAATGGGTGGGCTGATAGGACTCTTTCATCACTGATGGACCCTCACCGTTAGTTGTGATAGAAGTGTTGGGCAATTGATTGTGGTCTCCTTCATTTAAAAGACCTCCTAGTTTCTTTCTTGTTATTTATGTTCTGAGTGGGGGTTCTGACTAGAGAGGTCGGTAAATATTGTCCCCTTGACCCTCAAAATACAGTTGTTTTTTCAGCTGTCACTCAACTCCCAAAAGTCAGTTCTACATCCTTCTCGAAGGTTGCAATTTCTAGGAGCAGTTTTGGACACTATCCAGGACAAAGGATTCTGGTCTGCAGAAAGACAATCACACCTGATTTTCCTAGCAACAGAACTAAGAGGAAGAAGGTTAGCTTCTGTGAGGAAGGTAAAATCTCGTCTCGGGATGTTGTCCTCTGCAATCCTTTTGGTACCTCACTCTTGTCTCCGGATGAGACCTATACAAGAAGAGCTAGACAATCGATGGCTTCAAGTGACAGGATCGTTCAACGGCCGGGTGAGGATAACTCTGGTCATGTGGGCAGCTCGGCTTTGGTGGCAGTGCTCCAGCAATATCTCGACCTGGCTTACCTTCCTTCCTCCAACTCCAGAGTTCATCCTTACTACAGATGTTTCTCTCAAAGGATGGGGTGCACACCTTCAAGATCTCCTCATAAGGGGGAAATGGTCTAAAGCGCTGGCAAAGATGCACATCAACTTCCTGGAGCTTTGGGCTATATTTCTACCCTTACAGCCTTTCCTTCCAAGACTTCAAGGATCCTCGGTCCTTATAAGGACGGACAACACCACTTGCATGCACTACCTAAACAAACAAGGAGGAACACGCTCTCACTCACATCCTATCTCAGGAAGCTCAAGATATATGGAAATGGATGCTTTCTCCACATTTCCATAAAGGTGGAGCACCTGCCGGGAATAAACAGTTTAGCGGACACCAGAACGTCAAATTCTTTCCACGAATGGGAGTTAGACCAAACATTCCTGGAACACATTTTCCAGATGTGGGGCAGGCACAACTTGAATCTCTTTGCTTCGGAGACAAATCGGAAATGCCCATTCTATGCCAGCTGGGAACCAGAGAAAGGATCTTGGGGAAACGCTTTTATGATGAGATGGACGGGGATCTTCGCCTACGCTTTCTCCCCCTTCCCGTTTCTCCCGAGACTTCTGAGAAAACGGAACTATGCAGAATAATTCTCATTGCTCCACGGTGGCCGCATCAGCACTGGTTCACAGAGCTTCTCCTACTCTCAGAATGTAGGCCATATCGCCTCCCAGTGTCTCCAACGCTCTTGACATTGCGCATGGGCCAGATTCCCCACCCGCACCCAGCCCCGCTGCAGCGACATGCCTGGCTTCTGAGTTCTCTGAATTCAAGGAGTTCGATTTGCCTCGGGACTGGTGAAACCTACTTGCTAAAGCAAGAGCACCATCTACGATTACGACCAATTCTCTGAAATAGAAACGTTTTTGTTCCTGGTGCCTTGATAATAATGTACATCCCCTGGAGTGTTTTCCAGACCAGGTTCTTCCTTCTCTACTTTCACTAGCCAAGTCTGGCGTTATGTTCACATCGGTTAAGTTACATCTGGCCGCCATCTCTACTTACAGGCGTTCTTCAGGTGGCATATCTCTTTGCTCTAACCGTCGAGGTCAAGCAATTTATGAGAGGTATTTTCAGAGATTTTCCCCCTATTAGGGCTCCTCCTCCTGAATGTAGCCTTAACCTGGTTCTAGCACAGCTCGTGAAGTATCCCTTCGAGCCTATTCAAGATCTGAACTTAAGTATCTCTCACAGAAAATCGCTCTTTTGTTCGCTCTTACTTCCGCTAGGAGAGTCAGCGAAATTCAAGCATTTACTATTAAACAGCCAGATCTACGTTTTACCAATGACTACGTTCTCCTTAGAATGAATCCTACCTTTATTCCTAAGATTCCATCATCTTTCCATCTTAATAAGCCTATTATCCTACGTACATTCTTTCCTAGTCCTTCTACCCCGGCTGAGAAGGCTCTTCACACTTTGGCTAAAAAGAGATGTTTGAAATTCTATCAATCACATACTAAACCCATTCGAAAGTTGGATCAATTGTTTGTGTCATATGGTGGGCAAAAACCAGGTACAGCAGTGACTAAAGCAACTATTGCAAGGTGGATTGCATCAGCGATTCAATTTTGTCACTCTAAAGCGGGAAATCCTCTCTATCAAATCGAAAGCTCATTCCACAAGAGCAGTGCCCTGATTGGCGGCGCTTTTTCTCAAGGGCCATTGGATAAAATTTACCTTGCTGCGACTTGGAAAAATGTGCACACATTTGCACGCCATTACTGCTCAGATCGGGCTACAGAAACTGAATCAGCTGTTGGACAAGCAGTGTTACGCAACCTTTTCCATTAAGGTAAGCCTCTGTTGAGAGGTGATAATTTTATTCCATGCTAATGAAAGCTATTAGTTTTACATGTTAATGCTGTCTCTTTTCTCTTTATGCTTAATGCTTCTCTCATATTGTGTTGCATATGTTCTGGATATATTGATGTATATCTTTTACAAGGTATTTGATGTGGGTCGAATGATACCCACCATCCGCTCAACAACTAAGAGCTTTTACTGCTAGCTATTCTGATTCAAGCATGTGAATCTATGAAAGGTACCCCAAAACTGGATATGAAATCGAGTTACTTGCCTGTATCCTGTTATCCAGTATTGGTATCTTTCATAGATTCACATGCACCCACCCTCCTCCCCGGAGAGGCTTCCCTTATTGCTATTTTATACTTACTGTCATTTGTGCTCAAAAATCTGAGGGACTTGCCTCTCTTTGGAGTGTTCTAAAGGGTGCTAGAGCCTGATTGGTTGGGTTTCAACTTTGGTTCTTTTTTTACAAAAGGATAAGGATTGTCTACTGCAGTGACTGTGCAATCCATTATAGCCTATTGTATTATGTTTTAATACTGTTATGTATTATGTATTATGTATGTATACATTTTATTTGTACCGTGAGACTCCCACCGCGACGGCGGGAATGATTCAAGCATGTGAATCTATGAAAGACACCGATACTGGATAATTGAAGTTACCGGTAAGTAACTTTTTTTCATCTATTTTGTATGTACTTTTAAAATGCCCTCCGTGACTACATAAAGCCCCTGTTTATGAAAAAGGTTATATGTGACAACATTGGGTTACTCGGGTCTGCTGGATTGCTCCACCAGCATTGGATAACCAGGCTTGAATCTCTGAGCTCACACCAGTGGTTGATACTGAGAACAGTACACAACATAAAGTACACCCTGGACCCTCGTGAGGATAAGTAACTGCTTGGGCCTCACAATCTATCTTTACACCCGAGGATGCACTGTGAACTGAACAGTGAGCAGTGTCCAGGTAGCACGGCTTCAGGCGTGCGTCCTTACATGGATCATGTAAGGCGTCCTGGGGACACTCTTCAGATTGATGGAGCTCCTTTTGTTAATCATTGCCATCATGTGCGTTTGTCCACTTGGTTCAGTTGAAGAGACCCAAGACTACGACTCCTCTGTTAAGTGAAAGCGCAGACTGTAGTACTACACCCTCTGCTCACTCTAAGCCTGCGCACCTATAAGGGGGGAGGGAGGGGTTAAATCCTCACCACGCCTCCTCTTCACCCTACTGTCCCCCAAGTACTAATAGTGTGTCTCTCCTTTTCATGCAGGTGAAACTGTAGCTTGGATTCTTCCGTTCACATCCGGGGGATTTCTGTATATTGCGCTGGTGAACGTTGTGCCTGATCTTTTGGAGGAGAAGAACCCCTGGTAAGTTTTGCGGTGAGCTGCTGTGCAAGTGCCATGAAGGATGGTGTGATGGCAGCGTCACTGGCTGGTCGCAGTTTCATGTTTACTGGTCTCTGTATGTGGACATGTGTTTCTAAAATCCAAGTGGCCCCTTGTTGAGAGGGTGAGGTAAGGCCTTGCAAATAGCTGCTGGGGATTAAGGTGTCTAGGATGCCACATAACAAAGCCATGTATTCATTCATTTGATTTTAGTTTTAGAAAGTGTTCAACTACCAAAGGGTGGCTTGGCTCTAGAGATGGAAAAAGGGGCGAACAAGAGACTTGCGACTGGAATAAGTGAGTTTTCAATGATTTGCAAATGTGCTTTAGGTGGGATTCCGTACAGATAGCTAGAGGAGAGCTGTTCCAAAGCGGCACGCTAATGAGAGAGAGGCTGGCCACCAGTGCGTGTTCTTTGCAGCCTGGGTATACGGCTCAAAGCTTTAAAAAGAGCCTTTACGAAGCAGAAGCTGATGAGGATTAATGAGCTGGGAGGAAAAGCTGGAATATTTAGGAAGTCCTAAAACCCGCCTGGCAGCCATGTTAACAATACGTTTCAGTCTGTGCATTGGACGCGATGGGAGACCGACGAGCAGCGAGGTACAGTAGTCGAGTTTGCCAGTAATGAGCCCTTAAACTGGAGTTTTCTTGGAGGAACTCGGCACAAAAGGGTCCAATTTTCCCAGTAAACATTACCCTGCTAAAACAGATGGTAGTTAGTTTATTGATATTAGTCTCAAATGACAGTTTGGCATTGAAGTTACACCCAAATTTAAAGCGCTAGAGCTCGTCAATGGACAAGTGCAAGACATGGAGGCTCCAATAAGACCAGATGGAAGGGTTAGCGAACACTACGACCTCAGACTAGTCCGCATTCAGGCTCGAAGATTTGGCATCCATCCTACAGATTTCAAACACTGTGTAAAGAGACTTTGGATGGTACACTGTCCCCTTTCCAGGCACAGAATAATCAAGTTCTGTCGGCTTAGCAGTAAAATTGAAACCCAAAAGGGGCAGCAACATTAGCCAAAGATGCCACTTGCAAATTAAAGAAAGTGGGGCTCAGGGAGGAGTCCCTTAACTGAGCCGTTGATTGGACGACTGGTATGGAAGCAGATGGTCAGCCTGTAACATCAAACCAAGGAAAGGTTTGAACCAACCAAGAACATTGTCTAGCAATCCAACAGCGCTGAGCCTGTCTAAGAGGGTATTATACCGGACTGTGTCAGAGGCCGCTGAGAGATCGAGCAGTAGAAGGGCCGCAGAGCCCCCAGAATCCAAAATCCTGCTGGTGTCATTGCTGGTGGCGGTTAACAGGGTCCAGTGCGGAGGGTGGGATGGAATCCAGGTCGGCAGATGTCAAGAGCAGCATCTTTTCAGTATAACATGAGAGCTGGAAGTTAACATAGCTCTCCGTGAGTTTGGCTGTCTCCGGCAGAAGGGATATTTGATGATAATTTGCCAGAATCGCAGGGCTTAAGGGAGATTTCTTGAGAAGTCGAATAACCAAAGCTGTTTTGCAGAAGACTGGCACCTGGCTGGTTGATAGGAGATGGAACAGATTGGAGTCAGGACAGGTGCCACTGCAGGGTCATGGCCTTTAGAATTCATACCAAGCCTGGATGGAGAGGAGGGCTGAATAAAACTTTGAAAAAAAGCCACAGTTATCGCAGAATATACAGACCAAGATAGTAACTTGGCTTCAAGATGCAAGGAAGATGTGTCCAGAATCAATAGAGCATCAGGAACAGAGGACAAGGAGGACACAAGATATGCGATCTCCTCTTAGAAGAAGTCAGTTAAGTCAGAACAAAGGATTTGTGTGGGGCCAGTCGAGTAAGTCATCGCTTCAGGGTGGGAGAAAGAATTGTACCCTACAAACATTTCTTTAGTGGGATTTGTGGGAGCAAGAATCCGTTCTTGATAATATTTAGTTGAGGCATTGCTTGAAAGGATTTTGTGACTGTTAGATTCTTGCTTATAGATGTATTTATTTGCAGAATTGTAGTGCGCACCCAGGAGCGCCCCAGGTTTTTTTAGATTTCCTTTTGGCCAGAGTCGGGTCCTGTTGTATCCCAAGGAGCGATGGAGTAGAGCGCTGGGAAGCAAAGGACGTCACACGAAGGGGAATAAAGCACGTCACAGGAAGGGTCGCTTATCGAGCACTGGTGATCCGTTGATGAAACTAATCGACATCGTTGCCGATGCTCCCAGGGGCTCCGGCCCAGTATGCGCTAAGCAGGTGACCCATGTAGGAGGGTTCAGTTTAGACCGCGAGTGATAAGAAATGTTGGAAGACTCATTGTCTTTTATCTTGGCCTCTCTCCTTAAGTGACACAAACCTTGCTTTGTGGTCCTCCTGTGTCCTTTCTGAAGTAGAAAGAGTCTTGATGAAGCTTGGCAGGACTACATGTGGGCAAATATATCCAGGCCATTTATAAACTTTTCTGAGAGAGCTATTGCTCCATATAATAAAGCAGGGACTCGTTTAGGGTCAATTAACTTTAAAGATTGACAATTCACACGCCCTCGCTAAGCTTTCTAAAATCTTTTAATGGATTGCAATTTGGCATGGGCCTTAATTTTCACATTCAAGAGATGATCTGATGTTCTCAAAGTTTGTAGCAGTAGGCTTGGAAAGCTGCAAAAGTTACAGATTTCCAGGCATATTTTGAGCAAACATTTGGGAAGTGCAGCTTTGCATGAGCAAATATTAAATATTTACAATTCCACTTGTTCAAACATTTTTCTTTTTCCGCCAAGGGGAGAATCTTTGAGCAGCTCCTTTCCCTATGCGCATATTTTAAGAGAAAGTGTGTGGGGGGGGTCTCATCTTATCCTGAAAAGGTTTTACTCCTGCCCTTGTCAAAACTACATTATTGACCTGTTCCAGGGTGGGGATGGCTTGGAGAGGTGTTAGTGGAGACCCTTAAACGTGTATGCTGGTGAATGTGTCCAAACCCGTAGGGTATTCCAGCCCTGAACCCCCATCCTCCACCTTTTCCAGCCGTTGAGTGGATTCACTCATGTGAAGAGGCGTGTATGTGGTAGGGTCATAAGACAGAGTGTGTCTCATCTTGTAGTGGGAGGAGGTTGGGAGGTGTACTACACAGGGTCATAGCGGGGCAGGTATCTGGCAGGTAGAGTCACCTCGCAGGAGGCTGGTTCCTAACTCTTGTCTTTGCTGCTCCGCAGGTACTCGCTGCTGCAGGTCTGCCTGCTCTGCGCCGGCGTGCTGGTGATGGTGCTGCTGTCTCTCAGCGTGGGATGACCTCCGTGGGACCTGTCTGCTGCTTGTGGACTTTAAGTGGCTGCCGGACTGTTACATAGCAATAAGGAACACTAATTTAAACCTAAAGTATAATATATATAGAGAGAGAGAGAGCGTGCGAGCGAGTGTGTGCTTTATACCCGACTGATGAACCCCCTCTGGAATATTACCATCTTGCACGAGCTGCATGGATCACTGGGATACGACCACCCCTACCCCGGTGGTACCTTCATCTGTGCCAGAACTGAGGCTTCCTTGTGCTGCTGCGGAACCAGGAACTGTAACTGTTGTGCACATTCACCGGGCCAAAAGAGAGCTTTACAAGCCACTTGGAGCCAGGAACTGACGTCGAGGGCAGCAATGCATGTGCGGCAACAGAGAGGCGTGCCTTGAGACTACAGAACCAGGAGTTGTGCCAGCGCCAGAGAGAACCATTCACGGAACCAGGAGCTGGTAGTGAACAGCAGCACCTTGCGCGTGAAGGACCATCACCAAAGCAGAGAGCCACCCCTGGGCTATGCTAGCCATCTGCTAGACGAGAGAATGAGTATCTGCTCAAGATTCAAATGTGCACCGCATGGAACTCCTGCAGGCCTCTCTAGCGGACATTACAGTCTACACCGTGATGCACACACTGTGCACGGCGCACGCCTCTGGACTTCTGGACCGACAGTTGTGCAGCACTGCAGGGCGCTCAGTCAGGCCTTGCACTGGGGCCATTGGTTCTCTGCTTATGCCACAGACACAGAGTGCCCACCGCCCTGCCTTATTATAATACACACTCTTCGGCCATGTGTGCCATGCATACTTACGGTTCCGCTTTATGCCAGGCTCTGGTCATGATACACACACACACACGAACTCCAGCCACGCACAGTGCCTACTAATATCCAGCATTCTGTCACGTGCACTTTGGCTGTGAACCACGCACACATATGTACAGCTGTGTACCAAACTGCGACCATGCACAGTGTCAACTTGTGTGCATGCCTATAGCGCACACATACACTCCAGCTATGCACAATCCAACTGGAATGCAGCGTTACATCACATATAGTTTGCCCATGTACAACACATGCTCACATAAAGCTTTATAACACGTGCCAGTCATGCACAGTGCCTACTCGTGTGCAGCATTTGACACATATACACTACAGCCATGCACTGTGCCAACTGCTATGCAGTTTATTATAATGCACAGTGTTGTGTAGCTTTCTACCATGCAGACTCGGACGTGCGCCCTGTCCATTCATTTGTAACCTTGAACATACAAGTACTCCGGTGCAGCCCGTGCAGGTAGGAGCAGTGGGGCTGCGTTAGGCGGGGGATTCGACAGACTACCACGAGCGAAAATTGAATAAATGATAAATGTTCCCTCGTCGTCGTCTGTCGAAATCCCCCTTCCCCCAAAACCCCACCCCCCTTCTCTTCCCCCCCTTCCTCTGCCACTGTCCCACCACTCTTACCTGCGCAGGCCGCTGCTGCAAGTACTTCAGCCCTGCAGTGCCCACTGGCATACTGCACTATACTCTACAGCCATGCGTGCCCACAGGTGGGCAGCGCTACCATGCACTCTTAAGCCATGCAACTAGTGTGTTGCCCTACACCAGCCACATACTAGGTTGGCACACTGCCCACTGTGTGCATGATTATTCCACATACACGCACCCACGCTCTCCAGCCATGGACTCGGTACGGTTATGCGTCACAGGTTTCTGCATACTTCAGCCATGCTACTGACATGACCTTATACCACTCACTCAGACCTTATGCAGTGTCCACTCGTTTGTACCCAGTACCTTTCAGTCCATGCCCCCGTCTTATGCTGGTAGCACTGCCTGTGTTATTCCCTCAGGTGTGAGTCAGAAGACTCAAGAATGTGTCGTGAGCTTGGTTACAAGTGTGGGGAGTAGAGAACCCGGGCGGCTCTCTGGGTGTGAGTGTACATGAGCAGAGGGCGAATGCTGCTTATAGAGTTATGAACATGAGACCATTCAACCAAAGAAGAATGTATACATTTCTGGGCTAGAGCGGGAGAGCGCAATTGCCTAGGTCATTGACTCGCCTGACTGAAGGCTAGTGTGCCTCCCAGGGACTGTTATTGACGGACAGTAGGACAAAATCCCTCACAGCTCGGACACCTGCAGGGTTGTTTGCCCAGTTGCTGTTCTCATACTACAAGCTCTTCACTCAAGGATTGGGTTCTCCTCCTCGCCCCCATCCAATTGTCATTTCCCACCACATGCTGGCCTTTCACCCAAAGGGCTCAGAAAACCCACCCCAGATTGGTCTTGCACCCTGACACATGCTGACCCACAGGCTCAGCCTACCCCCTGGCCTTGCACCCAAGGTCTGACACCCCTGTCCCATACAGGCATGTCACCCAAAGGCCTCAGAAACCCTTACCCCAGATTGGTATTGCCCGCAAGGTCTGACACCCCTGTTGTATGCAGGCATTTCACCCAAACGGCTCAGAACCCCTCACCCCAGACTGGTCGTATACCCAGGGACTGGGGTCATACACAGGTGCTGTATCAGTCGAGTCTCGGGCGTACTTACCAGTTTCATGTGCTAGAAAGTCCGCTTCATGCAGTTACGAAAGGTTTAGGCTGTCATGATGGTGTTCATACAGCTCTGTGTCATGCACAGCCGGTCATCCACCAAAAGGGTCCTACTCTACCCGTACAGGCCACAGTCGCTACTGTCTTGTAGAGTTGGATTATCCCAGTGTGTTCTGGCTTGTGGAGTCCTCTTCGCTCAGTAACCAGCGGTTCTGCTCGGATGTGCATGGTGAGGGGCCAGCTCTATCGCTGTGGTGCACTGCCAGTCGTGCACCATGGGAGTCCGCTGTTTTAGTACAGGCCATGGTAAGTCCTGCACTGCAGAGTCGCACTATCCCGATATGGTCTGTCCTGTGCAGTCCTCTTCGCTCACTAACGATCAGATCTGCCTCGGGTGTGCTCATACAATGCCAACCCGCCGTGCATGGTGGGATCGAGTGTAATGTACTGTGTTCCATGCAGTCCTACAGTCCTTTCTGTCATGTTCTGCGGAGAGCTCGTTCCCACTGTATTAAGAGGTGAACGCTCTGTTATGCAGTAGTGCAGCCTGCCCGTACAGCGCTCCGCACAAGCTTTCCAGGCTCATGGGTTCTCTTCTCGCAGTAATGCAAGGCACAGCCTCTTGTTTCATTGTGTGTGGTCGCATTGTTTGTGTGTTGGACACCCAGGGTCAACCATGCATTTTTTCATATGTTGTTCACAGGCACACTTGTCAGCCGTGGATTTTTCTCTGTGGTTTGGATACACAAGCTGTGCTGTCAGAACCTGCTCTCCTCGTGTTGGATACAATGTCAGTGACGCATTGTCAGATCCTGCACCGTGCGTGATTGACAGACAAGGACTGTCACACGTCGGATCCTGCACTCGCTGCATCTGCATTGGACCCACAGGATCAGGCATGCGTTCTTAGATCCTGCACCCACAGGACCAATATTGCATTGTCAGATTCTGCACTCGCTACGTTGGGCCTACAGGACGAGGCATGCATTCTTAGATCCTGCACTCCCTGCGTTGGACCCACAGAACGAGTCAAACATTGTCAGATCTTAAACTACTTTTATTAGACCCACAGGACGAGTGTTGCATTACCCGTCCTCCACTCCCTGCATTGGACACACAGTGTCAGTCATGCGTTGTTAGCTCCTGCACTGCTTGTGTTGGACCCACAGCTCAGTGTCAGTCATGCGTTGTTAGCTCCTGCACTCCCTGTGTTGGACACACAGTGTCAGTCATGCGTTGTTAGCTCCTGCACTGCTTGTGTTGGACCCACAGCTCAGTGTCAGTCATGCGTTGTTAGCTCCTGCACTCCCTGTGTTGGACACACAGTGTCAGTCATGCGTTGTTAGCTCCTGCAATCCCTGTTTTGGACACACAGCATCAGTCATTCGTTGTTTGCTCCTGCACTTCCTGCGTTGGCCACATAGCGTCAGTCATGCGCTGTTAGCTCCTGCACTCCCTGCATTGGCCACCCAGCCTCAGTCATGCACTGTTAGCGCCTGCACTCCGTTTGTTAAAACACACAAAGCTGGTGTTGCATTGCCTGATCCCACACTACTTTTATTAGACACACAGGGCCAGTTTAGCATTACCCATCCTTCACTCCCTGCATTGGCCACACAGCGCCAGTCAAGCGTTTTTAGCTTCTGCACTGCTTGTGTTGGACCCACAGGGTCAGTCATGCGTTGTTAGCTCCTGCACTGCTTGTGTTGGACCCACAGGGTCAGTCATGCATTGTTAGCTCCTGCACTCCCTGCATTGGCTCGACAGCCTCAGTCATGCGCTGTTAGCTCCTGCACCCCCTGTGTTGGATACGCAGCGTCAGTCGTGCGTTGTTAGCTCCTGCACTCCCTGTGTTGGATACGCAGTGTCAGTCATGCGTTGTTAGCTCCTGCACTCCCTGCATTGGCCACACAGCGTCAGTCATGCGTTGTTAGCTCCTGCACTCCCTGCATTGGCCACACAGCGTCAGTCATGCGTTGTTAGCTCCTGCACTCCCTGTATTGGCCACACAGCCTCAGTCATGCGTTGTTAGCTCCTGCACTCCCTGTGTTGAACACACAGCATCAGTCATGCATTGTTCGCTCCAGCACTCCCTGCATTGGCCACACAGCGTCAGTCGTGCGTTGTTAGCTCCTGCACTCACTCCCTGCATTGGCCACACAGCGTCAGTCGTGCGTTGTTAGCTCCTGCACGCCCTGCATTGGCCACACAACCTCAGTCATGCGTTGTTAGCTCCTGCGCTCCCTTCATTGAAACTCACAAGACTAGTGTTGCATTGCCAGAGCCCACACTGCTTTTGTTGTTGTGCCCCATCATATAGTACCTGGGTGCAGTTCCGGATGGGCGGGGTGACACAGGCCAGGTACGGGGATCCCACTCCAGAATCCGTCCCCTGGTGTGGGAGACTGTTGTGCCCCATCATATAGTACCAGGGTGCAGTGCCGGATTGGCTGGGGTGATGCACAGGCCAGGTACGGGGATCCCACCCCTGCGTCTGTCCCTGGGTGCCGGACTAATGTCCCTCGTAGGATGCTTGCTGATGTAAAGATGGAGAGATGTTTTATTTTGAGATACACTTTTGTACGAGTGTTACTTGGAGATGTTTATTGTTCATGTTCTGCCTTTTGCACCGAGTCTCTAAAGACACAATAAAATGTTTCTTATAAATTGCTTGGGATCTCTTTCTTTCAGACTCCGGCTGTGGCCCCACCCCTTGCAGTGAGGTGAGTGGCTGCAGTGATTAGTCTGGGACAGCAGAGGCAGTGTGTGGGAAGATGGCGGACATCATGTGGCCTTTGCAGATGTTTACATATTAAGTATTAAAGGGGTAACCCACAAAAAACTACCTGCCTGGGTCAGTATTGCAGTACAATAGGTAAGTGGGCATAGTAGCAACACTTGTAGCGAACAGTAAATAATATAGCATTCACCAGCCTTTCTTTTCGTGTAATGCATAAATCCAATTTATTTTCTGGATCATAAGCATCTAATGCAATTTTGAGTCAAAGCATTAACTATTATTGGCAACGCAGTTGCTCAAGCATATAACAGTACGATATGTATTTACAGTGCTCTTGATATAGAAAGAAAAGGGAAGGTTGGGAAACAATTAATAACATGTGGATGAAGGACAGGGAAGAGATGTTTGTGACATATATACATCAGTTATATATGATATAAACTTTTCCGGCCTAAAACAGGTCAATTGTACCTGGGTGTACACATAACTCTAATGAACATCTACTTTTTTAGAAATCAGTAATCAGAGCATGTGATGTAGGTGCGTGTCGTCAACGTTTCGACCCCTGGGAAGGAGGGTTAATTCAGTCCTCACGGTGGGGTCTTCATCAGGACAAAACTGAGAAGAGCACCAATGAACAATCGGAAAAGTGTGTGAGGGGAGAGACGTTAAAATCGTGACTGCCACAGGTAAATCAGGTAACCAATACCTATTCAAGGAAACAGCAGGACTATTCCGCTGTGCAGGTAGAAGATGTGGGCTCAAAACGGCTCCTATGGTCAAATAGAAATAAAGGGTCAAAAACCTAATCTTCGAGGCATATGAGCTGCAGATCGTACACTATGCATTAGATCGCCACCTGGTGTTGGGCTCGGATGATTGCATGTTGTTGCCGTCTTGGAAGAAGTCTTTTATAGTCACGAGATAGGTGACTCCTCCCTTGGATGATAGTGCGCATGGGCATCCACTCCATCCTTAGATTGTTTTTGTCCGCCACTGGGTTCAGGTGAACTTTTTACGCTCTGGCTACAGATCTACTTTTTAAGTACTTCGAAGCGCAAAAACTTATCAAAACTTTACCTAACTACCTTCGATATCGAATAACATCATTTCGACTCCATCAGCTCGATTCCGGTCGTCGACGCGGGCCGTTGGGCCTATCCACGCCGTGAGGCCTACACCTCATGGAAAGGACGCCATTCAAAAAATGCTGTGCGTGTGGAGCGAAGTTTCCTCGCAGTGATCAACACAGGGTATGTAATCTGTGCTTGTCGCCAGAACACGACAAATTCAGCTGTACAGCCTGCGCGTCCTTTCGATCCAAGAAAACCATCAGGGATCGGAGGGCCCGTAGACACGAAATACAGAGGTCAGCTCCGGAACCGGTGGACATCTTCGACGAGGAGTTTCTGCTCGTTCCAGAAGAAGATTCAGATGATCTCGAGATCGTATCAGAGGCAGACGACTCCCAAGACTCCATACCATCGGGTGAGCGCGTGAGTACTACTGCCCCTGCACCACATACAGCACCCAAACCAAAGGCAAAGGTCAACGCTCCGCCTCCTGGGCCCAGTCGCGACCCAAAAGACACTTCTAAAGCCCCGCCATCGAGCCTGGCTCCAAAGAAAATAAAAAAGCCTTCCGGCAGCTCCTTACCGAGCAAGCCGCACGTGCCGATCCCACCAGCTCCATCGGCACCGAAACCAAAAGAAGTCTCGGCCCCGAAACCGTCGACTTCTAAAGACAAAGGTATGAAGCCAGCGTCCGACGCCTCGAAGCCGACGAGACCAGCTTCGACTCCGAAGCCATCGTCTTCGGTACCGAAACCGATAAGGCCTGATTCCGATGCGCCCAAGCCCTCAAAACAGCTTACAACACCGAAAACAACACCGTTGGTGCCGAAAACTACGCCAAAGGACAATGTAACACCTCCTAAGGCGAACGACAAACAGCAACCTCGTTTGGACCTGAAGAAATCGGCGCCGACAAAGGTTCCACAACAAGAAGAACTTTTCCATCCTGATCCTCTGCAAAAGAAGATCTATATTGACCCAAAGACTGGTGCTGTATCCACTACACCACACAAGAAGAGGAAGGCAGATACAACACCTACACATGTAGTACCTGCCAAGAAGGACTCTGCCACATCTCCTATGCATCCTTCTTCTCCTATACTTCCTCCTTCATCTCCTGTTTCTCTTAATAATTCACCACATATTTCTCCTCCACATTCTCCTACTCTGTCTTCACACTCACCTCAAAATGATGATGAGTATAGTCTAGGGAGAGGGATAGACCCAGATGAACCTTTCCCATACCCTATAGATGATCCAGACTGGTACCCACAGGATGCACCAGATATTCCTGACCCACAGTCATACCCATCAAAACCTTCTCCCCCAGAAGATAACATTAGTTTTGGGCACCTGTTGAACAGAGCTGCAATGTACCATGGGGTCACTGTGCATTCTGATGAAGCAGAGGAGGATTTCCTGTTAGACACATTTGAACAATCACAGAGATCTGTTCAAATTCTTCCTATGATTAAAGGGGTCATCAAACACACGCCAGAGATATTTAAAGACTCCTGGGGTACAAGTATCCTAAATCCTAGAATTGAGAAAAAATATAGGCCTGCACCAGCAGATCCAGCCTACATTAAAGGACAACTACCATTAGATTCACTAGTAGTATCCAATGCTAGAAAAAGAGAAAATTCACAGACGTCAGGTGAGGGGCCCCCACCAGACAAAGAATCTAAAGTAATTGATGCTTGAGGCAAAAGAATAGCTACGCAAGCTACTAATATATGGCGTATAGCTAACACACAAGCCCTCCTTTCAAGATATGATAGGGCTCACTATGATCAGTTAGAAAAATTACTAGAACATCTACCTGACCAACATAGGGCGCAAGCAAACGACCTTATACAAGAAGGCAAGCTGATTTCAAATGCATCAATAAAGTGTGCATTTGATGTAGCAAACACTGCGTCAAGAGCTGTAAATACTAGTGTCCTACTTAGAAGACATGCGTGGCTGCGCATTTCAGGATTTAAACAGGAAGTAAAAACTACCATTTAAAATCAACCATTTAATCAAAACCAATTATTTGGTCCAGAAGTAGACACAACACTAGAGAAAATGAAGAAGGATACAGACACTGCCAAATCTATGGGAGCTTTACAGTCTACACAAACTAAAAGTTCCTTTTGTCGCTCCTTTTATTGGGGAGGCTCCAAATAAACCGGGGCAGACAACACAACATCCTTCAAGTCAAACACAAACATCCTCAAACAAAGGCTATTATAGAGGAGGTTATAGAGGAAACAACAACAAGGGAAGAGGTCGTGGTAACAACAATAACAAAACCTCTTCCACCACAAAACAGTGACTTTCCTCTGCTCCCCCAACAGCATTCCACTCCTGTAGGGGGCAGATTAACACAGTTCCTACCTGTCTGGAACTCCATCACAACAGACAAGTGGGTGAGACAAATTATCCAGCATGGTTTCTGCCTGGAACTTACAGCAACCCCTCCACACATACCACCCAGGCAGCGTCCAATGTCTGCAGAACACCTTAATCTGCTCAAACAAGAAGTGTGCTTGCACTTCTTCAAAAGGACGCAATAGAGATAGTTCCTTTAAAACAACAAGGAACAGGGGTGTATTCGCTGTACTTTCTAATACCCAAGAACGACGGGACCCTATGGCCAATTCTGGAGCTCAGGCCCCTCAATTACTAGACAGGCCCCTCAATTACTAGATTCTATCAGATCATTTTCATATGATCACTTTGCAACAAGTGCTTCCCCTGCTGCAACAAGGCGATTTCCTTACAACACTAGACCTAAAGGACGCCTACTTTCACATTCCTATGCATCCTGCTCACAGGAAGTATCTACGGTTTGTACTAGAAGGACAACATCATCAGTTTAAAGTCCTTCCATTCGGGGTTACTACAGCACCACGAGTATTCACAAAGTGCCTGGCAGTAGTAGCGGCACATCTCAGAAGACAACAAATACATGTTTTTCCTTACCTAGACGATTGGCTCATAAAAGCCAAGTCATTCAATCAGTGTGTCCAACACACACATCAGACAGTTCAAACGTTGCACGACTTGGGATTCACAATCAACTACACCAAGTCGCACCTGCAACCCTCTCACATACATCAGTATCTAGGAGCTACAATAAACACGTCTACAGCTCTAGTGTATCCCAGTCCAGCCAGGATACGGAACATTCAAGCCTTAGTCCAGTCCTCCAACATCAACAATCTCTGCAAGCCAGAATGTTCATGAGACTAATAGGCATGATGGCATCTTGCATCTTCATAGTACCATATGCAAGACTGCAAATGCGTGCATTGCAGGAATGTCTAGCACAACAGTGGAACCAAGCTCAAGGTCAACTAACAGACCTGGTGTTGGTAGACAGCCGCACACATCGCTCCCTGCAATGGTGGAAAACCAAAAACTTGACAAGAGGGCGGCCGTTCCTCGAGCCTGTTCCACAACTAGTACTCACAGCAGACGCATCTCTCACAGGATGGGGAGCCCATCTATTACATTATACAACTCAAGGCCAATGGAACACTCAACAAAAACTGCTCCATATCAACCACCTAGAGCTGCTAGCAATATTCTTAGCACTCAAAACTTTCCAAGTTCAAGTACAAGGCAAAGCTGTCTTGATCCGGACGGACAACATGACAGCTATGTATTATATACAAAAACAGGGGGGGGGGACACTCTCTACAACTGTCCCAGCTCGCACAGAACATTTGGAGATGGGCCATTCCTCAAAACATACATCTGACAGTGGAGCACCTTCCAGGAATTCACAATCAGATAGCAGATCTGTTGAGTCGGCAGACACAACAAATTCACAAATGGGAACTACATCCACAGGGTCTTCAACCATTCTTTCACAAGTGGGGTCACCCAGACAGATCTGTTCGCCACACACGAAAACCAAAATGCCCACCCTTCGCTGCCAGGTTCCCACACCAGCTGTCCAAGGGCAATGCGATATGGATGAATTGGTCAGGCAAATTTGGGGACGCTTTTCCACCACTACCACTAATACCATTAGTAGTACGCAAGCAAAAGCAACAGTCTCTCAAATTAATCCTAGTAGCTCCCACATGGGCACGACAACCATGGTTCACCACGCTGCTAGAACACTCTCTAGCTCCACATCAAAAGCTACGACTGACTCCATCCCTGCTAACGCAGAACCATGGAGACATCAGACACCCAGACCCGAACCAACTGAATCTGGATCTGGCTCCTGAAATCTTAGAGTTTGGTTATTTTAACCTACCTCCAGACTGTATGAACATCATTAAACGCTTGGACCACCTGCTTGAAATCATTTAGTGGAAGGAAACGTTTGATATTTCTGAGTGTCCTTATCAAGTGACTTGCTCATTTACACACCTTGCTGATATGATTTTTCATGTTCATGTGCTTGTCCAGGGTGACTCCGAGAGACTTGGCTGAATCTACGATGAGAGGGGTGCAGTTGAAAGCAGTGAGGTGACTCAGCCAAAGAGTTGCATGTCAGCCGCATACATGTGGAAGAGAGTGTCCGTGAAATTTAGAGAGTTTGCAAGAGGTTCCAAAAAAAGGTTGAAGAGGATAGGAGAGAGGGCGGACCCTCGGGGGACCCCAGGAGTACAGGAGAGGGCTGGGAGAGAGGGCGGACCCTTGGGGGATCCGAGGAGTACCGGAGAGAGCGGACCCTTGGGGGACCCCCGTGAGCACAGGAGAGGGCTGAGAGAGCGGGGGGGACCCCAGGAGTACCGGAGAGGACAGGGAGAGAGAGCAGACCCTCAGCGGACCCCCGTGAGTACAGGAGAGGGCTGGGAGAGAGAGCGGACCCTCGGGGGGTCCCCAGGAGTACAGGAGAGGGCTGGGAGAGAGAGCGGACCCTCGGGGGACCCCCGTGAGTACAGGAGAGGGCTGGGAGAGAGAGCGGACCCCAGGAGTACAGGAGAGGGCTGGGAGAGAGAGCGGACCCTCGGGGGACCCCCGTGAGTACAGGAGAGGGCTGGGAGAGAGAGCGGACCCTCGGGGGACCCCCAGGAGTACGAGAGAGGGCTGGGAGAGAGAGCGGACCCTCGGGGGTCCCCAGGAGTACAGGAGAGGGCTGGGAGAGAGAGCGGACCCTCGGGGGACCCCCGTGAGTACAGGAGAGGGCTGGGAGAGAGAGCGGACCCTTTGGGGTCCCCGTGAGTACAGGAGAGGGCTGGGAGAGAGAGCGGACCCTCGGGGAACCCCCGTGAGTACAGGAGAGGGCTGGGAGAGAGAGCGGACCCTTGAGGGACCCCAGGAGTACAGGAGAGGGCTGGGAGAGAGAGCAAACCTTTGGGGGACCCCCGTGAGTACAGGAGAGGGCTGGGAGAGAGAGCGGACCCTTGAGGGACCCCAGGAGTACAGGAGAGGGCTGGGAGAGAGAGCGGACCCTTGGGGGACCCCAGGAGTACAGGAGAGGGCTGGGAGAGAGAGCGGACCCTCGGGGACCCCCGTGAGTACAGGAGAGGGTTGGGAGAGAGAGCGGACCCTCGGGGACCCCCGTGAGTACCGGAGAGGGCTGGGAGAGAGAGCGGACCCTTGGGGGACCCCAGGAGTACAGGAGAGGGCTGGGAGAGAGAGCCGACCCTTGGGGGACCCCAGGAGTACAGGAGAGGGTTGGGAGAGAGAGCGGACCCTCGGGGACCCCCGTGAGTACAGGAGAGGGCTGGGAGAGAGAGCGGACCCTTGGGGGACCCCCGTGAGTACCGGAGAGGGCTGGGAGAGAGAGCGGACCCTCGGAGGACCCCAGGAGTACAGAAGAGGGCTGGGAGAGAGAGCGGACCCTCGGGGGACCCCAGGAGTACAGGAGAGGGCTGGGAGAGAGAGCGGACCCTCGGGGGACCCCAGTGAGTACAGGAGAGGGCTGGGAGAGAGAGCGGACCCTCGGGGGGTCCCCAGGAGTACAGGAGAGGGCTGGGAGAGAGAGCGGACCCTCGGGGCACCCCCGTGAGTACCGGAGAGGGCTGGGAGAGAGAGCGGACCCTCGGGGGTCCCAGTGAGTACAGGAGAGGGCTGGGAGAGAGAGCGGACCCTCGGGGGACCCCAGTGAGTACAGGAGAGGGCTGGGAGAGAGAGCGGACCCTCGGGGGTCCCCAGGAGTACAGGAGAGGGCTGAGAGAGAGAGCGGACCCTCGGGGGGTCCCCAGGAGTACAGGAGAGGGCTGGGAGAGAGAGCGGACCCTCGGGGGACCCCAGGAGTACAGGAGAGGCTGGGAGAGAGAGCGACCCTTAAGGGAACCCCCGGGAGTACAGGAGAGGGCTGGGAGAGAGAGCGGGCCCTTGGGGGACCCCAGGAGTACAGGAGAGGGCTGGGAGAGAGAGCGGACCCTCAGGGGACCCCCGTGAGTACAGGAGAGGGTTGGGAGAGAGCGGGCCCTTGGGGGACCCCAGGAGTACAGGAGAGGGCTGGGAGAGAGAGCGGACCCTCAGGGGACCCCCGTGAGTACAGGAGAGGGTTGGGAGAGAGAGCGGGCCCTTGGGGGACCCCAGGAGTACAGGAGAGGGCTGGGAGAGAGAGCGGACCCTCAGGGGACCCCCGTGAGTACAGGCGAGGGCTGGGAGAGAGTGGACCCTTGGGGGACCCCCGTGAGTACAGGAGAGGGCTGGGAGAGAGAGCGGACCCTATGGGGACCCCCGTAAGTACAGGAGAGGGCTGGGAGAGAGAGCGGACCCTCGGGGGACCCCAGGAGTACAGGAGAGAGAGAGCGGACCCTTGAGGGACCCCCGTGAGTACAGGAGAGGGCTGGGAGAGAGAGCGAACCCTTGGGGGACCCCCGTGAGTACAGGAGAGGGCTGGGAGAGAGTGGACCCTCGGGGGACCCCCGTGAGTACAGGAGAGGGCTGGGAGAGAGAGCGAACCCTTGGGGGACCCCCGTGAGTACAGGAGAGGGTTGGAGAGAGAGCGGACCCTCAGGGGTCCCCCGTAAGTACAGGAGAGGGCTGGGAGAGAGAGCAAACCCTTGGGGGACCCCAGGAGTACAGGAGAGGGCTGGGAGAGAGAGCGGACCCTTGGGGGACCCCCGTGAGTACAGGAGAGGGCTGGGAGAGAGAGCGGACCCTCGGGGGACCCCCGTGAGTACAGGAGAGAGCTGGGAGAGAGAGCGGACCCTCGGGGGACCCCCATGAGTATAGGAGAGGGCTGGGAGAGAGAGCGAACCCTTGGGGGACCCCCGTGAGTACAGGCGAGGGCTGGGAGAGAGAGTGGACCCTCGGGGGACCCCCGTGAGTACAGGAGAGAGCTGGGAGAGAGAGCGGACCCTCGGGGGACCCCCGTGAGTACAGGAGAGGGTTGGGAGAGAGAGCGGACCCTCGGGGACCCCCGTGAGTACAGGAGAGAGCTGGGAGAGAGAGCGGACCCTCGGGGACCCCAGGAGTACAGGAGAGGGCTGGGAGAGAGAGCGAACCCTTGGGGGACCCCAGGAGTACAGGAGAGGGCTGGGAGAGAGAGCGAACCCTTGGGGGACCCCAGGAGTACAGGAGAGGGCTGGGAGAGAGAGCAAACCCTTGGGGGACCCCAGGAGTACAGGAGAGGGCTGGGAGAGAGAGCGGACCCTCGGGGGACCCCCGTGAGTACAGGAGAGGGTTGGGAGAGAGAGCGGACCCTCGGGGACCCCCGTGAGTACAGGAGAGGGCTGGGAGAGAGAGCGGACCCTTGGGGACCCCCGTGAGTACAGGAGAGGGCTGGGAGAGAGAGCGGACCCTTGGGGACCCCCGTGAGTACAGGAGAGGGCTGGGAGAGAGAGTGGACCCTCGGGGGACCCCCATGAGTACAGGAGAGGGTTGGGAGAGAGAGCGGACCCCCGGGGGTCCCCCGTGAGTACAGGAGAGGGTTGGGAGAGAGAGCGGACCCTCGGGGACCCCCGTGAGTACAGGAGAGAGCTGGGAGAGAGAGTGGACCCTCGGGGGACCCCAGGAGTACAGGAGATGGTTGGGAGAGAGAGCGGACCCTTGGGGGACCCCGGGAGTACAGGAGAGGGCTGGGAGAGAGAGCGGACCCTCAGGGGACCCCCGTGAGTACAGGAGAGGGCTGGGAGAGAGAGCAAACCCTTGGGGGACCCCCGTGAGTACAGGAGAGGGTTGGGAGAGAGAGCGGACCCTCGGGGGACCCCAGGAGTACAGGAGAGGGCTGGGAGAGAGAGTGGACCCTCAGGGGACCCCAGGTGTACGGGAGAGGTTTGGGAGAGAGAGCGGGCCCTTGGGGGACCCCAGGAGTACAGGAGAGGGCTGGGAGAGGGAGCAAACCCTTGGGGGACCCCCGTGAGTACAGGAGAGGGTTGGGAGAGAGAGCGGACCCTCGGGGGACCCCAGGAGTACAGGAGAGGGCTGGGAGAGAGAGCGGACCCTCGGGGACCCCCGTGAGTACAGGAGAGGGTTGGGAGAGAGAGCGGACCCTCGGGGGACCCCAGGAGTACAGGAGAGGGTTGGGAGAGAGAGCGGACCCTCGGGGGACCCCAGGAGTACAGGAGAGGGTTGGGAGAGAGAGCGGACCCTCGGGGGACCCCAGGAGTACAGGAGAGGGCTGGGAGAGAGAGTGGACCCTCGGGGGACCTCAGGAGTACAGGAGAGGGTTGGGAGAGAGAGCAAACCCTTGGGGGACCCCAGGAGCACTGGAGATGGTTGGGAGAGAGAGCGGACCCTTGGGGGACCCCCGTGAGTACAGGAGAGGGCTGGGAGAGAGAGCGGACCCTCAGGGGACCCTCATGAGTACAGGAGAGGGCTGGGAGAGAGAGCAAACCCTTGGGGGACCCCCGTGAGTACAGGAGAGGGTTGGGAGAGAGAGCGGACCATCGGGGACCCCCGTGAGTACAGGAGAGGGCTGGGAGAGAGAGCGGACCCTCGGGGACCCCCGTGAGTACAGGAGAGAGCTGGGAGAGAGAGTGGACCCTCAGGGGACCCCAGGTGTACGGGAGAGGGTTGGGAGAGAGAGTGGACCCTCGGGGGACCCCAGGAGTACAGGAGAGGGTTGGGAGAGAGAGCGGACCCTTGGGGGACCCCAGGAGTACAGGAGAGGGCTGGGAGAGAGAGCAAACCCTTGGGGGACCCCCGTGAGTACAGGAGAGGGTTGGGAGAGAGAGCGGACCCTCGGGGACCCCCGTGAGTACAGGAGAGGGCTGGGAGAGAGAGCGGACCCTTGGGGGACCCCCGTGAGTACAGGAGAGGGCTGGGAGAGAGAGCGGACCCTCGGGGACCCCCGTGAGTACAGGAGAGGGCTGGGAGAGAGAGCGGACCCTCGGGGACCCCCGTGAGTACAGGAGAGGGCTGGGAGAGAGAGCGGACCCTTGGGGACCCCCGTGAGTACAGGAGAGAGCTGGGAGAGAGAGTGGACCCTCGGGGGACCCCCGTGAGTACAGGAGAGGGTTGGGAGAGAGAGTGGACCCTCAGGGGACCCCAGGTGTACGGGAGAGGGCTGGGAGAGAGAGCGGACCCTCGGGGGACCCCCGTGAGTACAGGAGAGGGCTGGGAGAGAGAGCGGACCCTCGGGGGACCCCAGGAGTACAGGAGAGGGCTGGGAGAGAGAGCGGACCCTCGGGGGACCCCAGGAGTACAGGAGAGGGTTGGGAGAGAGAGCGGACCCTTGGGGGACCCCAGGAGTACAGGAGAGGGTTGGGAGAGAGAGCGGACCCTTGGGGGACCCCAGGAGTACAGGAGAGGGCTGGGAGAGAGAGCAAACCCTTGGGGGACCCCCGTGAGTACAGGAGAGGGTTGGGAGAGAGAGCGGACCCTCGGGGACCCCCGGAAGTACAGGAGAGGGTTGGGAGAGAGAGCAAACCCTTGGGGGACCCCCGTGAGTACAGGAGAGGGCTGGGAGAGAGAGAGCGGACCCTTGGGGGACCCCCGTGAGTACAGGAGAGGGCTGGGAGAGAGAGCGGACCCTCAGGGGACCCCCGTGAGTACAGGAGAGGGCTGGGAGAGAGAGCGGACCCTCGGGGGTCCCCATGGGTACAGGAGAGGGCTGGGAGAGAGAGCGGACCCTTGGGGAACCCCCGTGAGTACAGGCGAGGGCTGGGAGAGAGAGCGGACCCTCTGGGACCCCCGTGAGTACAGGAGAGGGCTGGGAGAGAGAGCGGACCCTTGGGGACCCCCGTGAGTACAGGAGAGGGCTGGGAGAGAGAGAGCGGACCCTCGGGGGACCCCAGGAGTACAGGATAGGGCTGGGAGAGAGAGCGGACCCTCGGGGGACCCCCGTGAGTACAGGAGAGAGCTGGGAGAGAGAGTGGACCCTCGGGGGACCCCCGTGAGTACAGGAGAGGGCTGGGAGAGAGAGCGGACCCTCGGCGGACCCCCGTGAGTACAGGAGAGGGCTGGGAGAGAGAGCGGACCCTCGGGGACCCCCGTGAGTACAGGAGAGGGCTGGGAGAGAGAGCGGACCCTCGGGGGACCCCCGTGAGTACAGGAGAGGGCTGGGAGAGAGAGCAGACCCTTGGGGGTCCCCAGGAGTACAGGAGAGAGAGAGCGGACCCTCGGAGAGAGGTGCAGCGCACCCTGGGCAGAGACAGTGCGAGCTTCCCTCTCTCAGAGAGAGGTGCAGCGCACCCTTGGCAGACAGTGCGAGCTTCTCTCCCTCAGAGAGAGGTGCAGCGCACCCTGGGCAGACAGTGCGAGCTTCTCTCCCTCAGAGAGAGGTGCAGCGCACCCTGGGCAGACAGTGCGAGCTTCCCTCCCTCAGAGAGAGGTGCAGCGCACCCTTGGCAGACAGTGCGAGCTTCTCTCCCTCAGAGAGAGGTGCAGCGCACCCTGGGCAGACAGTGCGAGCTTCTCTCCCTCAGAGAGAGGTGCAGCGCACCCTGGGCAGACAGTGCGAGCTTCCCTCCCTCAGAGAGAGGTGCAGCGCACCCTGGGCAGACAGTGCGAGCTTCCCTCCCTCAGAGTGGTGCAGCACACCCTGGGCAGACACAGTGCGAGCTTCTCTCCCTCAGAGAGAGGTGTAGCGCACCCTGGGCAGACAGTGCGAGCTTCTCTCCCTCAGAGAGAGGTGCAGCGCACCCTGGGCAGACAGTGCGAGCTTCTCTCCCTCAGAGAGAGGTGCAGCGCACCCTGGGCAGACAGTGCGAGCTTCCCTCCCTCAGAGTGGTGCAGCACACCCTGGGCAGACACAGTGCGAGCTTCCCTCCCTCAGAGAGAGGTGCAGCGCACCCTGGGCAGACAGTGCGAGCTTCCCTCCCTCAGAGAGAGGTGCAGCGCACCCTGGGCAGACACAGTGCGAGCTTCTCTCCCTCAGAGAGAGGTGCAGCGCACCCTCGGCAGACACAGTGCGAGCTTCTCTCCCTCAGAGAGAGGTGCAGCGCACCCTGGGCAGACAGTGCGAGCTTCTCTCCCTCAGAGAGAGATGCTGCGCACCCTGGGCAGACACAGTGCGAGCTTCCCTCCCTCAGAGAGAGGTGCAGCGCACCCTGGGCAGAAAGTGCGAGCTTCCCTCTCTCAGAGAGAGGTGCAGCGCACCCTGGGCAGACAGTGCGAGCTTCTCTCCCTCAGAGAGAGGTGCAGCGCACCCTGGGCAGACAGTGCGAGCTTCTCTCCCTCAGAGAGAGGTGCAGCGCACCCTGGGCAGACAGTGCGAGCTTCCCTCCCTCAGAGAGAGGTGCAGCGCACCCTGGGCAGACAGTGCGAGCTTCTCTCCCTCAGAGAGAGGTGCAGCACACCCTGGGCAGACACAGTGCGAGCTTCCCTCCCTCAGAGAGAGGTGCAGCGCACCCTGGGCAGACAATGCGAGCTTCCCTCCCTCAGAGAGAGGTGCAGCGCACCCTGGGCAGACAGTGCGAGCTTCTCTCCCTCAGAGTGGTGCAGCACACCCTGGGCAGACACAGTGCGAGCTTCCCTCCCTCAGAGAGAGGTGCAGCGCACCCTGGGCAGACAGTGCGAGCTTCCCTCCCTCAGAGAGAGGTGCAGCGCACCCTGGGCAGACACAGTGCGAGCTTCTCTCCCTCAGAGAGAGGTGCAGCGCACCCTCGGCAGACACAGTGCGAGCTTCTCTCCCTCAGAGAGAGGTGCAGCGCACCCTGGGCAGACAGTGTGAGCTTCTCTCCCTCAGAGAGAGATGCAGCGCCTGGGCAGACACAGTGCGAGCTTCCCTCTCTCAGAGAGAGGTGCAGCGCACCCTGGGCAGACAGTGCGAGCTTCCCTCTCTCAGAGAGAGGTGCAGCGCACCCTGGGCAGACACAGTGCGAGCTTCTCTCCCTCAGAGAGAGGTGCAGCGCACCCTGGGCAGACAGTGCGAGCTTCCCTCTCTCAGAGAGAGGTGCAGCGCACCCTGGGCAGACACAGTGCGAGCTTCTCTCCCTCAGAGTGAGGTGCAGCGCACCCTGGGCAGACAGTGCGAGCTTCCCTCCCTCAGAGAGGGGTGCAGCGCACCCTCGGCAGACACAGTGCGAGCTTCTCTCCCTCAGAGAGAGGTGCAGCGCACCCTGGGCAGACAGTGCGAGCTTCTCTCCCTCAGAGAGAGGTGCAGCACACCCTGGGCAGACACAGTGCGAGCTTCCCTCCCTCAGAGAGAGGTGCAGCGCACCCTGGGCAGACAGTGCGAGCTTCCCTCCCTCAGAGAGAGGTGCAGCGCACCCTGGGCAAACAGTGCGAGCTTCCCTCCCTCAGAGAGAGGTGCAGCGCACCCTGGGCAGACAGTGCGAGCTTCCCTCCCTCAGAGAGAGGTGCAGTGCACCCTGGGCAACAGTGCGAGCTTCTCTCCCTCAGAGAGAGGTGCAGCGCACCCTGGGCAGACAGTGCGAGCTTCCCTCCCTCAGAGAGAGGTGCAGCGCACCCTGGGCAGACACAGTGCGAGCTTCTCTCCCTCAGAGAGAGGTGCAGCGCACCCTCGGCAGACACAGTGTGAGCTTCTCTCCCTCAGAGAGAGGTGCAGCGCACCCTGGGCAGACAGTGCGAGCTGGGCAGACAGTGCGAGCTTCCCTCCCTCAGAGAGAGGTGCAGCGCACCCTGGGCAGACAGTGCGAGCTTCTCTCCCTCAGAGAGAGGTGCAGCGCACCCTGGGCAGACAGTGCGAGCATCCCTCCCTCAGAGAGAGGTGCAGCGCACCCTGGGCAGACAGTGCGAGCTTCCCTCCCTCAGAGAGAGATGCAGCGCACCCTGGGCAGACACAGTGCGAGCTTCTCTCCCTCAGAGAGAGGTGCAGCACACCCTGGGCAGACAGTGCAAGCATCCCTCCCTCAGAGAGAGGTGCAGCGCACCCTGGGCAGACAGTGCGAGCTTCTCTCCCTCAGAGAGAGGTGCAGCGCACCCTGGGCAGACAGTGCGAGCTTCTCTCCCTCAGAGAGAGGTGCAGCGCACCCTGGGCAGACACAGTGCAAGCTTCCCTCCCTCAGAGAGAGGTGCAGCGCACCCTGGGCAGACACAGTGCAAGCTTCCCTCCCTCAGAGAGAGGTGCAGCGCACCCTGGGCAGACAGTGCGAGCTTCTCTCCCTCAGAGAGAGGTGCAGCGCACCCGGGCAGACAGTGCGAGCTTCCCTCCCTCAGAGAGAGGTGCAGCGCACCCTGGGCAGACAGAGCGAGCTTCTCTTCCTCAGAGAGAGGTGCAGCGCACCCTGGGCAGACAGTGCGAGCTTCTCTCCCTCAGAGACCGATGCAGCGCACACTGGGCAGACAGTGCGAGCTTCCCTCCCTCAGAGAGAGGTGCAGCGCACCCTTGGCAGACAGTGCGAGCTTCTCTCCCTCAGAGAGAGGTGCAGCGCACCCTGAGCAGACAGTGCGAGCTTCTCTCCCTCAGAGAGAGGTGCAGCGCACCCTGAGCAGACAGTGCGAGCTTCTCTCCCTCAGAGAGAGATGCAGCGCACCCTGGGCAGACAGTGCGAGCTTCTCTCCCTCAGAGAGAGATGCAGCGCACCCTGGGCAGACAGTGCGAGCTTCTCTCCCTCAGAGTGGTGCAGCGCACCCTGGGCAGACAGTGCGAGCTTCTCTCCCTCAGAGAGAGGTGCAGCGCACCCTGGGCAGACACAGTGCAAGCTTCCCTCCCTCAGAGAGAGGTGCAGCGCACCCTGGGCAGACAGTGCGAGCTTCTCTCCGTCAGAGAGAGATGCAGCGCACCCTGGGCAGACAGTGCAAGCTTCTCTCCCTCAGAGAGAGATGCAGCGCACCCTGGGCAGACAGTGCGAGCTTCTCTCCCTCAGAGAGAGGTGCAGCGCACCCTGGGCAGACAGTGCGAGCTTCCCTCCCTCAGAGAGAGGTGCAGCGCACCCTTGG
Organism: Lissotriton helveticus; assembly: GCF_964261635.1. Lineage (NCBI taxonomy): Eukaryota > Metazoa > Chordata > Amphibia > Caudata > Salamandridae > Lissotriton > Lissotriton helveticus. Next base: position 496,698,554 of record NC_136062.1, read on the forward strand.
CAGACAGTTGTGGTTCTGAAATTCTGGACCCTACTGTTACCACGATATCGAGATCCAATACCCGTGCCACAAAATATCAATATCCCATGACGAATTTGGTGTCGACAGACCGATAATGATTAGGACATCATCCCTATGCATTTGCGTCATGATTGGGGGATGCCTACACCCTTAAATCATAGTTTCCGTTCCGAACCCTTAGACTCCATTTTGTGAACGGCATCTATCTTGTGTCTTGCCCTCATGATAAGTCAATTAAGTAAGGCCGAGTCTGATCTAAAAGGACACGTCCACCTTTCCTTGACTTCCCCCTGACCTGTCCCAACTGACTCCATTGCCTCCAGCCAAACCTGTTTGGGCAGCTCCTCGCCCAGTGGCCGAATGCGATAGCATCGATGCACAGCATACCACAAACCATTCACTACATCCAGATCATGTTTTTACACACACACACACACCTGTCCATGCACCCTGTTTATGGCCAGTTTTATGACTAGGAGGTGCCTTTCTTTATTGGGGTTTCTTCGATATCTGATGGGAGTTCCGGGCCTGGCCGGGTAATCTATCACGAATCGGACGTCTAAAATAGGGGCTTGCCTACATGACTTCGCTCTTTTGTATTATTGTAGAAATATGTGTATAGCCATATCATAAACTCAGGAATTCTTGCTTGCAGCTATTATTTTTGTATATAAGGAGACGGCTGGTTCTGTAAAAACGAACAGTCTCCTGAGAACACGTGACCCGTGCTGTCGTGTTTTTAGGACACCTGTTACTTGGTAGCTGCCAATAAAACTTGATCTCTGACTGCGACTAGAAGACTCCGTGTTTCTGTGGTCCGGAACAAGGGAGAACTCAGAGGTCTTCGGGTGTTATCCCATGGCACCAGCGGGTTCCTAAAAACCCGTTACCTCAGTTGGCGCGCAACGTGGGGCGGTATCAAGCGGCGACGGTCCAAGCCAGATGTTCGTGAGGAGCTTCGTGTGAAAATTCCAGAGGACGGCCAGCCACTTCAGCGACCCCTGTATGTCGACGTGGTTCCGAAGGTCTTTGCTGCGAGGTTCCCCGCGTCCCGACGGCTACAAAGGACTGCTGCCCTGACTATCGCCTTGTTTTGGACCCAGTGATCCTTGGTAGAGCGAAACGATAGACGAGTCTTCTAGCGACGTCACAGATCTTCAAATACTTCAGTTAAGTATAAGTGGAGCGTCTCCCAGTCCTTAGTTTGTCCTTAGTTTTTGGTATCCTTGAGATACGCTTTGATTTGGTACTTGCAAGCCCCAAAGCCGAAGGACTCGTGTATTCACGAGAAATATCGTAACAGATAATCCTTTGAAGTTTGAAGCTAGACTAGTGAGCGAAGATGCCTGGTTTTAGCAGACTTGGAAACTTGTTTTGTCTTGGTTGTAGTAAGGACTCCCGATTAGAGGATTCTTGTCCGGTTCCTCCAATTGGAACTCCAACATATGAGCTCTATGTAAAGCACGGCGTAGGTCCTATCACATATAATGAAGTATGGATAAAATACACCCGCAAGGATGGTGTTTTAAAATGGCCCCAATATGGTAGTTTTGATTCAGAAATATTAGATAACCTAGAGGTCAGATTGTTCAAGAAAAAAGCCCGGCCGGCGATGTTTGACTCTTTTCGCTTATGGCGCAAAGAAGCCAAACAGAAAGAAATAAAATTAGCAAAAAAGAATAAAAGAGGAATGTCAATGGTGCAAGCTGCCATTTCATACAGGGATAACGAGGAAGAGCAAGAAAACGAACAAATGCTTAGGAGCAAGAAACTAGCAGTAGATAAATGCTACCCGATGTTACCACATAAGGGACAAGGTCAAGAGGAGAGATCCGAGAAAGATCCATTAATGTCCCACTTATTAAGCTCACCTCCACGGTATGCGTTAGACGCTACGACACCCCCAAAGCGTTTTACTATACCGCGCCCCGGCGCACGTAACCCAGCTCTTGATCGAACGCCAGCTCCTCTTCAGCTGGTTTCTACTTCTCCGGCTCAGCCTTCTCAAGGGCCGCCATCTCTGCTACCTACTCCATCTACTTCTACGACTTTGCCTACAGCTCCAACTATTCTCTATGATACTACGTCTGCTACCGCTTCAACTTCCTCTGCTATTGCCTCTACTTCTTCTTTGCCTCAGCATGTCTTTTCCGATGCACTTGCCCCTCCGCAAGCTTCTCCTTCTACTAGACAAAGAGTGACAGGTACCGTCACTAGTCTGTTTTCACCTTTCTTTGGGTCGCCTAAAACGACCCCTAAAACAGAACATAGACAGTCACGTAGTCAACTGCCTGATTACGAGGAAAGAAAAGTGCTGAATGAACTAGCACGCCAATGGATTACGGATACTGTTAGATATGATGTTCAGCATGTTATGGACGTTTTTCGTCAATGGAATGCACCCACTCAGAGACACGTATTCGAAGAAATGTGTGTATATCTGTGCGAAGATGTGAAGACAAATGATCCCAAATGCACAATGGACGAACTATGGCGTACACGCTTTAAGTTCCATGAAGGTATGATTGTAGGTGCAGATATTGAGAAAGCGATAGAGTTATTGCTCTCTTATAGGAGTAAGGGGAACGTCTCTAGATCCTTGCACGAAGACGACGTATCCGGTAGGAAAAGAGCGAGACAGTACCCCATGAGAGAGGTTCCTCCGGTTTGGAGGGAAGGTGATGCGAATGCAAATCCACCAATTCTGCCTCATTTCCAGCGTGTATGGGTACATGTCCCCTGGAAAAGATCCGAAGTTTTAGCACTCAAGCAGATACTGCCTGATCCTCGTAAAAACCCGACTGGGTATTATAAGGAGTTATCGCAAACTGCAAGCTCATGTATAATGAATTTAGCGGATGTAGACATGTTGTTTGGGAACGTTGTTCCACATCCTTTATGGAGCAAAATCCGTCATACGGATCATGACCAGGAACTAGGTGACTCATGGGCAAACATTACCGCTACAGATGCTAGACAAATTGGTGGTTTTAAACCTGAGCCGTTAATAGCTGAACTTCCCGGTAGGATTATCGCGTACATGAAAACAATAATGCCTGAAGTACGCGTAAACTGGGACAAGCTATCTGCGTGCAAGCAGAAGAAAGATGAGAATGTGTCTGACGTTTTCACGAGATTTGAGGAAACTTTCACCGATCATAGTGGTCAGGATATGGCTACCGAGGGTGGCCAAAGATTGTTTGTAGACAAATACGTACATAATTTACTTCCTGAACTGTGTAATAAAGTGAAAGATTCTGAGAGTGCTTGGGCTGTCTCTACGTCGGCACAAATTTTAGCAACAGCCCAGTACTATGAAAATAGGCGCAAAGACGAGCTAGATAAGGCAGACGAAAAGACAAAAGATTTAAAAACTAAAGTTCTTCTCCAGCAGGCCTATCCGCCTCGTATGGCTAGTCAGCCCAATTATCAACAACAACAGCAGTATTCGAGAAACGCGCAAGGAAACGAGTTTTCCCATCAGCGTCTTCCGTATGGCCCGAATCAATGTGCGTATTGCAAGGAAGAGGGTCACTTCAAAAGTAATTGTCCGGCTCTTGCGCGACGCTTAAACGGCGTTTCAGGTGTAAGGGGAAGAGGTGTTCAACATGCCCCTAGAGGTAGGGGCCGTGGAAATTTCACCCAGAATACAACTTCTTTTCCGCCTCAGAATTCGATGAACAGCTTTGACCAACAGAATAATGCATCGTCTAGGTCAGCTCAGTACTATGCTGACGACTATTACACCGAACACGAAAATGAGGGTAATGATCGCTAGGACAGCCATGGACAAAGAGAGGGAGTCGTTTCAGTTCCAGTAGATCAGAATGGACCTTATGTCGAGGTGATTGCCTCAGGAGTGTCAGAGCCATTTCTGCTGGATACTGGTGCTACAAAAAGTTCTATTATGCACTCGAAACTTCCTGGCGCACCTTTGTCTGGCGAAACGAATGTCTCAGTAGGTTTCTCTGGCGCCCCGGTTAGAAACCCGATCTCCAGTCCTATATCACTTTCTGTTGGCCCATGCGAATTAGAAGCACCCCTCATTCTTACAACAGGTTGCGGTGAAAATTTGTTAGGTTTGGATTTGCTAAAAAGGTTATATGCGACTTTGTACTGTTCCCCCTTGGGAGTACAACTTACTTTAGGTAAGAAAGTCATTTCTCCAATGTATTTGTCAAAGGAAAATATTCCAACTGAATTGTCATCACTTCCTGAAATACTTTGGGCTAACGGTTCTAATGATGTAGGTCGTTTGGAGATAGCACCGTATGTCATAACTTTGAAAGCCAACGTTAGGTTGCCACGTATTCCCCAATACAAAATATCTAGCGAATGCGAAAAGGCGTTGTTGACGATCGTTTATGATCTGATCGATAAAAATGTAATCGAAGAGACAACAGGTAATGTTTGTAACAGTCCAGTTTTGCCCGTCTTAAAACGTACTGATCCTTCACAACCGCCTGTGTACAGGTTCGTGATCGACCTCAGAGAAGTAAATAAGGTAGTTATCCCACAGTTTCCAGTTGTCCCCGACATTACTGCTTTATTGACAATGGTTCCAGCTTCAGCAGCTTGGTTCTCGGTGATTGACCTGAAGAACGCTTTCTTCAGCATCCCGATTGCTGAGGAGAGTAGAGACATTTTTGGCTTCAATTTAGGAGGACGAAGCTTCCGCTTCAAGTGCGCTCCTCAAGGCTACTGCGAAAGCCCATCAATATTCAGTCAGGCTCTGAAAACACAACTGGACACGATTATTCTACCAGATGGTTCAACTTTGATTCAGTATGTAGACGATCTCCTGATCGCTGCAGACACTGAAGAAATTTGCAAGAAAGCTACGGTATCATTATTAAGTCACTTATGTGACATGAAGCGCAAAGTCTCTCTTTCCAAACTACAATTTTGCCGTCAAGAGGTAACCTACCTAGGTCACATCTTGTCGAAGGAGGGAAGGAGACTGACACCAGAAAGAATACAGGCAATTGCAGAACTGAGTGCCCCAAGGATACAGAGAGAGGTTCGGGCCTTCTTGGGCATTACATCGTACTGTAGACAATGGATGCCGAATTTCTCACTACTAGCTAAACCCTTGCTGGCACTACTCTGCAAAGACACGCCCAATCCTATGCCCTGGTCTGAAGATTGCCAAACGAGTTTCCTCGAGTTGCGTGATGCATTATGTTCGGCTCCTGTGTTGGGAAACCCCAACTACAGTAAGCCTTTTACATTATATGTCCATGAGAAGGAAGGTTGTGCTTTATCAGTCTTAACACAACTCTTTGGGAACAAACAGCGCCCATGCGCGTATTTTTCGGCAACTCTAGACCCTGTGGCTAAAGCCCTACCAAGTTGTCTGAGGGCCACCGCCGCAGCGGCTGTCTGCATTCGACAGTCCGCTGGATTAGTCATGAATAATACTCTGATCGTTATGGTCCCGCATGCAGTAGACATTTTGCTAAACAGGACGAAGACACAACATCTTACTAGCGCTCGACTATCCAGTTACAAACTTACACTGCTAGCGAGTCACATCCACATAAAGAGGTGTGATACACTCAACCCCGCTACGCTATTAACCATCCCGACAGAAACAGACAAAATTGATAACCATGACTGCTGCTTTAGGACAGAAGAAGAGACAAAAGGGAGAGTAGACTTACAGGACACTCCCCTTCCTGAATGCAACGATACTTTATGGGTTGATGGTTCATGTTTCAAATTGCCGAATGGTGATACGACTGCAGCGTATGCCGTAACGACATTACACACCATTGTAGAGACCGCGCGTATTTCCCACAATTCTGCACAAGCCGCAGAACTAATTGCACTCACCAGAGCATGTGTGTTAGCGAAAGGAAAGCGAGTGAATGTGTACACTGACAGCCAATACGCCTTTGGTGTGGCTCACAGTTTTGGGAGATTGTGGCGTGAACGTGGGTTCCTTACGTCACATGGCGCAAAGATACAACATGGTCAGCTAGTTAATGAGCTCCTCGAGTCACTGACCTTGCCACTACAAGTTGCAATTATGAAATGCAGTGCACACAAAAAGATTCAAGATGATGTTGGCCGCGGGAATGCATTTGCAGACGAGGTTGCGAAAGAGACTGCAAGGAACACGATGAGTCGGATGTATGTTGTAGGTCCCGCTAGATGGATTACTGATGTAGGAATGTGTGAGGACACCATTGAAAGTGTGAAATCTATACAAGCCGAGGCGACTGAGAAAGAGGTGAATGAATGGAGAGAAAGTACAGGTAGATTAGATGCGAATGGTTGTTGGGTCGAATTGTCGGAACACCAGCGATGGCTATTACCTAACGCATATGTACTTGCAGTAGTAACAATGGCTCATGGAATTGCACGCATCAGTTCGAGAGGAATATGTAAACTATTGGCCCCAGTATGGCAGAATTGTAATATCCCAAAATATGCAGAGAATGTGGTCAGAAACTGTATGGTGTGTTTGAAGTACAATCCCGGTAGGGGAACCCCAACTCCAGCTGGTCATTTTGCACCTCCTACGTATCCGTTCGAGGTTTTGCAGCTCGATTTCATCCACATGGAGAGGTGCAACAATCTGAAGTATGTGCTCGTTGTTGTTTGCGCCTTCTCCAGGTGGGTGGAAGCGTACCCCCTTAAGGACAATACCGCCTTGTCAACTGCCAAAGCCCTTGTCAAAGAGTTCTTCCCGAGATTTGGTATGCCTAGAATTGTCTGGAGTGATAACGGAAGTGAATTCATAGGACGCGTGATGAAGAGAGTGTGTGAGTGTCTAGGCATACACCAAAAGTTCCACTCTGCAAACCACCCCCAATCTGCCGGATTAGTAGAGTGCTACAATGGCACGTTAAAGCTCAAATTAGCCAAGATCCAAGCCTGTACAGGTCTTAAATGGCCTGACGCCTTGCCTCTAGCACTCTTGTCAACCAGAACGACCGTCCATTCCAGATTAGGACTTAGCCCCCATGAGATAGTGTTTGGCCGCCCAGCCAACGTCTGGGGCGTGCCAAGGCCAAAGAAACTCAGCGAAATAGAACACCCCGTACTGCTTGACTATTTGTGCGAATTAACAACTAAATTGCGTGTTTTACACCAACAGGTTCACAGTTCCTCTCCGCCAGCCTCTGACGATCCAGGTCACTCCATCGAACCCGGCACGTGGGTCTTGGTGCGGAATTTCCAGCGCACAAACAACGGACAACCGAGGTGGACCGGACCGCACCTGGTACTTCTTTCCACGAGATCAGCTGTTCGGGTGGAAGGCAAAAAGAACTGGGTGCACGGGACCCATTGTAAACGGGTCCCTCTACCCCTCCCATACGACCGGTGGGTCAATGAAGGACTTGCCGACTCTGAGACAGAATCCGTACCTCGCTTCATCCCTTTCAGCGATGCACGTTTGAAAGAGACTGGTTCCGAAAAGGAGAGTGATCATATTTTACAAGGACTTGTGCCACCGTCTATGCAGTTGGACACTACCGAACCTGAAACATTGTTTGAAGACCACACCGTATCTAGGAAACGACGATACGATCTAAGGTCTAGACAAAGAGACTAATAAAAAGCAAACCAATGTGATTTCCCTTTTTCCCCTAAGAACTATTTTTGATTTTTCAGCTCTCTTGCCCAGGGAACTTGCTCATTTTTGATTTTCGAACCGCCATCCGGTTCTGCTGCTAGGGTCGCGGTTGAAGTCTGGGGAGTGCAACTGGGGACGTTTAGGTCAACGGTTCTGGTTGGTCCACGGGAGTTACCCCGGACTGAACAGAGCGCACTCCCTGGCAGAATCAATCTACCACCGCGGGCAGCAACTAGAGGATGGAGTTTCCTAGGGTACAGAGACCTATCAGATTCACGAACTTTGAAAGACAATTATGCACAATACTGTCCAAAAGAAGATTCCTGATAATATGTGTTTTAATGCTGTGTATCATAGCGATGTTCTTGACTGGTTATGCTCTATTCGTATTTCAAGTTTCCTTGTTTTCAAATGACACTCGGCCAACGCCTCCTCCCACTCTCTCTCCGCACTCCTTTCACCCTCTACCTGAACACGAGTCTGCCAGAAGACTCGAATTTGTAAATAACTCATTCATTCAACTTCTACACCAACACCAGTCCATAATGAACACATCGAACTGTTGGATATGCGGACTCATGCCACACACAACTGATAAGGGTATCCCATACTTTATCCTGCCATTCAGTTATTATGGTTCTCTGTGGGCTTTCCAGACCATGTTCCTATTCGCCCTAGAACCATACCCGACCCGTTCCACTGAGAGCGATTCCAGTAACAAGGCACTAGTGGCAGGGATAAGAAATATGAGTAGGGAGTTCGACACTTATCTAGCGATCCCAAAAGATGAACTCAGTCCCTACACTCGTTGGAACGTAACTAAATATGGGGTTTACCGGAGTAAGAGCCAGGCAGCAAAGAAATCCCGCCCAGTTTGGATAGTACCCCACCGAGGTCACTTATGTTTACAAGGTATCGGTAGGGATCCCAAAAGCACAATTAGGAAAAAGCATATGCACGGAAACATATGTGTTCGCTTCCCGAACTTCCCCTATACTCTTAGCAGCCAAAGGCACGTATTTTGTCTGCCACGACCAAGCCTATACATGGTTGCCCCCTGACTTCTCGGGTACATGTTTCATCTCATTTCTGCTGCCTCCCACCTACACGGCCAGAGCAGATTACCATCGGACAAGGACAGCTAGGGGTGTCGTGAGTAAAGACGACACCGTGGGTCAGGAATTCGCTGACTTTGCAAAGGGTTTTCTGCCATTTTGGGGGCCTATGGTGAACAGCAGGAATATTCGTCAATTAGCAAGGATAGTTGAATCCGCCGTGATTGAAACGGCCGGAGCCCTTGGCAATTTGACAACCGAGCTTCAGTCGGATCGACTTATGACCCTTCAGAACCGAGTTGCCCTAGATATCATACTCGCCGATCGTGGAGGTGTGTGTAGAGTGATCCAATCCAGTTGTTGCATTTTCATCCCTGATAATGCGCCGACAGTGTACCAGGCCATCTCTAAGCTACATGAAATATCTGGTTCCCTTCACGTAGAAAAAGGGGACTGGTCCTTGCTAGGGTGGTTCTGGGGCCTGATCACTGCCTGGGGATGGAAAACATTGATCTTCATTGGGATGATCTTAGCTTTTCTGTTTATGTTCTGCCTGTGTGTACAGTGCGCTCCTGCACTATGTGGCCTCTGTGCTACCCCATGTGTACGGAAGCCTGTGTCAAGGGACGAACTGAGCAACAGAATGATGCTACAGCAGCATCTCCATGAATTTATTCATACAGATTTGGACTCAGATTAACATGAGTTATTGCCTTACATAAGGGCAAAAGGAGGTTCTGTGGTTCTGAAATTCTGGACCCTACTGTTACCACGATATCGAGATCCAATACCCGTGCCACAAAATATCAATATCCCATGACGAATTTGGTGTCGACAGACCGATAATGATTAGGACATCATCCCTATGCATTTGCGTCATGATTGGGGGATGCCAACACCCTTAAATCATAGTTTCCGTTCCGAACCCTTAGACTCCATTTTGTGAACGGCATCCATCTTGTGTCTTGCCCTCATGATAAGTCAATTAAGTAAGGCCGAGTCTGATCTAAAAGGACACGTCCACCTTTCCTTGACTTCCCCCTGACCTGTCCCAACTGACTCCATTGCCTCCAGCCAAACCTGTTTGGGCAGCTCCTCGCCCAGTGGCCGAATGCGATTGCATCGATGCACAACATACCACAAACCATTCACTACATCCAGATCATGTTTTTACACACACACACACCTGTCCATGCACCCTGTTTATGGCCAGTTTTATGACAAGGAGGTGCCTTTCTTTATTGGGGTTTCGTCGATATCTGATGGGAGTTCCGGGCCTGGCCGGGTAATCTATCACGAATCGGACGTCTAAAATAGGGGCTTGCCTACATGACTTCGCTCTTTTGTATTATTGTAGAAATATGTGTATAGCCATATCATAAACTCAGGAATTCTTGCTTGCAGCTATTATTTTTGTATATAAGGAGACGGCTGGTTCTGTAAAAACGAACAGTCTCCTGAGAACACGTGACCCGTGCTGTCGTGTTTTTAGGACACCTGTTACTTGGTAGCTGCCAATAAAACTTGATCTCTGACTGCGACTAGAAGACTCCGTGTTTCTGTGGTCCGGAACAAGGGAGAACTCAGAGGTCTTCGGGTGTTATCCCCTGGCACCAGCGGGTTCCTAAAAACCCGTTACCTCACAGTGCGAGCTTCCCTCCCTCAGAGAGAGGTGCAGCGCACCCTGGGCAGACACAGTGAGAGCTTCCCTCCCTCAGAGAGAGATGCAGCGCACCCTGGGCGGACAGTGCGAGCTTCCCTCCCTCAGAGAGAGATGCAGCGCACCCTGGGCGGACAGTGCGAGCTTCCCTCCCTCAGAGAGAGGTGCAGCGCACCCTGGGCAGACAGTGCGAGCTTCTCTCCCTCAGAGAGAGGTGCAGCGCACCCTGGGCAGACAGTGCGAGCTTCTCTTCCCTCAGAGAGAGGTGCAGCGCACCCTGGGCAGACAGTGCGAGCTTCTCTCCCTCAGAGACAGATGCAGCGCACCCTGGGCAGACAGTGCGAGCTTCCCTCCCTCAGAGAGAGGTGCAGCGCACCCTGGGCAGACAGTGCGAGCTTCTCTCCCTCAGAGAGAGGTGCAGCGCACCCTGAGCAGACAGTGCGAGCTTCTCTCCCTCAGAGAGAGGTGCAGCGCACCCTGGGCAGACAGTGCGAGCTTCTCTCCCTCAGAGAGAGGTGCAGCGCACCCTGGGCAGACAGTGCGAGCTTCTCACCCTCAGAGAGAGGTACAGCGCACCCTGGGCAGACAGTGCGAGCTTCTCTCCCTCAGAGAGAGGTACAGCGCACCCTGGGCAGACAGTGCGAGCTTCTCTCCCTCAGAGAGAGGTGCAGTGCACCCTGGGCATACACAGTGCGAGCTTCCCTCCCTCAGAGAGAGGTGCAGCACACCTTGGCCAGACACAGTGCGAGCTTCCCTCCCTCAGAGAGAGGTACAGCGCACCCTGGGCAGACACAGTGCGAGCTTCTCTGCCTCAGAGAGAGGTGCAGCGCACCCTGGGCAGACACAGTGCGAGCTTTCCTCCCTCAGAGAGAGGTGCAGCGCACCCTGGGCAGACACAGTGCGAGCTTTCCTCCCTCAGAGAGAGGTGCAGCAAACCCTGGGCAGACACAGTGCGAGCTTCTCTCCCTCAGAGAGAGGTGCAGCGCACCCTGGGCAGACAGTGCAAGCTTCTCTCCCTCAGAGAGAGGTACAGCACACCCTGGGCAGACACAGTACGAGCATCCCTCCCTCAGAGAGAGGTGCAGCGCACCCTGGGCAGACACAGTGCAAGCTTCCCTCCCTCACAGAGAGATGCAGCGCACCCTGGGCAGACAGTGCGAGCTTCCCTCCCTCAGAGAGAGGTACAGGTACAGCACACCCTGGGCAGACACAGTGCGAGCTTCTCTCCCTCAGAGAGAGGTGCAGCGCACCCTGGGCATACACAGTGCAAGCTTCTCTCCCTCAGAGAGAGGTACAGCACACCCTGGGCAGACAGTGCGAGCTTCTCTCCCACAGAGAGAGGTACAGCGCACCCTGGGCAGACAGTGCGAGCTTCTCTCCCTCAGAGACAGATGCAGCGCACCCTGGGCAGACAGTGCGAGCTTCTCTCCCTCAGAGAGAGGTACAGCGCACCCTGGGCAGACAGTGCGAGCTTCTCTCCCTCAGAGAGAGGTGCAGCGCACCCTGGGCAGACAGTGTGAGCTTCTCTCCCTCAGAGAGAGATGCAGCACACCCTGGGCAGACAGTGCGAGCTTCTCTCCCTCAGACAGAGGTGCAGCGCACCCTGAGCAGACAGTGCGAGCTTCCCTCTCTCAGAGAGAGGTGCAGCGCACCCTGGACAGACACAGTGCGAGCATCCCTCCCTCAGAGAGAGATGCAGCACACCCTGGGCAGACACAGTGCGAGCTTCCCTCCCTCAGAGAGAGGTGCAGCGCACCCTGGGCAGACAGTGCGAGCTTCCCTCTCTCAGAGAGAGGTGCAGCGCACCCTGGGCAGACAGTGCAAGCTTCCCTCCCTCAGAGAGAGGTGCAGCACACCCTGGGCAGACAGTGCGAGCTTCCCTCCCTCAGAGAGAGGTGCAGCGCACCTTCGGCAGGCAGGGCCAGCTTCTCCCATCCCAGGAAATGCCACAGCGGGCACCGCATTGCAAGCTTTGCTGCCAATTAGAACAGGCACAGCTCTCTCAGGAGGCCTGGGTGCAGGCTTCCCTCTTTCAGGAGGGTGGGTGCAAGCTTCCCTCTCTCGGGAGGGTGGGTGCACGCTTCCCTCTCTCGGGAGGGTGGGTGCAGGCTTCCCTCTCTCGGGAGGGTGGGTGCAGGCGTCCCTCTCTCAGAAGGGTGGGTGCAGGCTTCCCTCTCTCAGGAGGGTGGGTGCAGGCTTCCCTCTCTCAGGAGGGTGGGTGCAGGCTTCCCTCTCTCAGGAGGGTGGGTGCAGGCTTTCCTCTCTCGGGAGGGTGGGTGTGAGAAGTTGGCCTGATGTGCAGTGTTCACTATTCTAGTGATCACTATATATCAGTCCAAACAACCCTTATTGATGATTGGTTGTAAGTCAACCTTATAGACCAGCTATCCTAGTAGCATGGATACGAGCAGTCTAAGGCTAAGACTCTAGAGGGCGTGTTAAGCCAGCTGTTTTACCATCACATTACCCCTTGAACACCCAGTGAAAGGACACCACACAAGTGTTATGAAAATAAACAGTGTATTTATTAGAATCACAACAACCCTGTACTCTTTATGAGGACAGGGTGCTAGGCACACAACAAAACTCTTACGAAAATACTTAAGTTAGCACGTTATACACAAATGCCCGAGGGGCACGAAAAACCATATACTTTAAAAGTGGAATGCGAATTACTAGCAGGTAAGTAACAGTTCTAATAGGCTTTGGAATCGCTAGGACTGGACTAGGGAATCGTTAGATTACTACTAGGAGACCCAGGGGACTCGGGTGCAGAGTGTGCACTCTCACGCGGGATGCGGGACAAAGTCTATGGAGGCTAGTAAAGGCAAAGTTAGTGTTCACGGGCGAACCCGACCTGGTGGGAAGAAAACGACAGTGGATCCTGACCCTTGGATAGTGAGGCTATGCTGGGACACCGGAGTGCCGAAGTTACCTAGCCCAGGGGCTGCAGCTGCATAGGTCTGAAAAGACGTCGGGGATCTCGTTGCCGGACCAGGAGCCTGGAAGGAAGAAGTTGCTGGCAGGCGACCAGTGAAGAAAAGTTCGATGGATCCAAGCCTGGATCAAGGAAGAAGAAAACCTGAAAGCAGAGGGGACCAAGTTCTTGAATCACTAGCCAGTGATTAAGTGGGCACCAGGATGGCACCGGGCGAAGTCACCGCAGTCAGGTGAGTGGGCGCTGCTGGGCTCTGCAGTCTCTCGGACCAGGAGGCGTTGTCGGCGACCAGGATGGAGGTGCGAGCTGTCCCACGAAGGTTCTTGCTGTCGACGTCGCTGGACCCAGGATTGGGCAACAAGTCTTGGCAAATGCAAGGCCCACGCGGTGGACCTAAAATGGCGTCTTGGGCGGACCAGGAGGGTCCAGGGTACTTCTCCGATGGAGGGAAGCAAGGGCCAGTCTGGAGCAACCAGACCAGCAGCAGAAATGTCGTCGGGCGTCGTCAGGAAGGCCACAAGCCAGCGGGCTAGTAGCCAAACAACGCGGTGAGCAGCAAAAAGCAGAAGGGCCCCACGCAGATCGTGGAGATGCTGGAGGGCTGCACTTCGGTGCTGGGGCTGCTCAGGGTGGGGGCTTCTCGGACCCCAAAGCACTCACCAGGAATTCACTCGGCGGGCTTGCTGGAAAGAAGTCGTGCAGTCTTGAAGATTGCCGGTCCCTCGAGGTCTCGTCACACCCACGAATCTCAGCGTGACTGATGATGCAGGTAGAGGTCAGAGGTGCCAGGGAAGCCGGTTCTCGTCGAGCTGGGCAGTCTTGATCCGGAGGAGAGACTTGCAGCAGACCGCAGTGTTCTTAAGATGGTGCCTGCGGATGCAGGGTGACTACTCCTTAGTCACAAGGGAGAAATCTTAGGAAGAAGTCTTGAGTTCCTTTCGTGGAAAGTAGTTTCAGGATTCAAAGATGATCTGATTTGGAAGGGGGCCAGTCTCTACCTTTATCCTGTAAAAGGGGGCTGGCACGCGACTAAGTCCTGCCCTATGGGTGGGACTTGGAGGGGGGTGGTTACACCCACTTCCTTGGCGGGCTTTTCCCCAGCACAGGGTCTGGAGTGACCCTGGAACTGGTTCCAGCCAGCCTATGCACAGTGAGCACCGGGGTGCCACGTGCAGTCACCTTCCTCTAAAGCCCTGCCTACCTACAATACACAAAACCCTGTCTGGGACGGTGCTGGCACCGCCCCTGGCAGGAAACCCTTTGTCCTTATCTCCTGCTCTGGGAGGACTCCCAGCAGCAGGAGGGCAGACTTGTGTCTCGGTGGCAGCATCCATTTTGTGGAGCTGAGGCTCTGTTTGACTTTAACCGGGGTTAGGGGTTACATACATGTCGTGTCCCTCTAGAAGGGTGGAATGCTAACCCCGTCACCAGAATTGGCGAGGGGTTAGTATTCCAATTCGTATGACACCTTACTCTACATGTTTTGATAAAGCGATACCAGAGTTGGCATATAACCGCGAGGATTATAATGCACTTAAGAGTATATGGTATGCGATATCATGGAAACGGCTAAGGGATGGATCCCGAAAGCCGCAGACAGGCTCAGCTCATGCCAGAGCACCATCTCACACGATTCCAAGCACTCTGCCTCCAGGATTGTTAAGGCCTGCCATAGGAGTGACTGATAGGAGATCTGTGTGTCCATTTTAGGGTTAGATATAGGTATACTATATCTAAAGCAAAGGGTGATTACACCACCTTGCCCCAGCTGTCGTGCAGCCAGTTGTGTCAGATTTGGATGGCCAGCCAGGGGTGGCATAATACATGCTGCAGCCCCTGGTAGGCCCTGGGTACACCTATGCCCTGGGTACCTAAGGTACACTGTACAGGGACTGATAAGGTGGCTCAGTATCCAATTTAGATATGTACCTAAGGTACATGGAATCCATTTTACAGAGAGAGCAGTGGGCCTGAGGTCCTGAATAGCAGGGCCTCAGGTCAACTAAGTCAGAAAACCAGCAAAACACCAGGCAAAAAGTTGGGGGCAACCATAGTCAGGGATCTACCTTCCTACATAACCCCCCCCCAAACGAAAGGAGATAAGGCTATCCTTGTCCAGGTAAGCCTATATTGCCTAAGTGGCCATTTAAGGAAGTACCAGCACTGGCATGGTTACCCCCTATGTCATGGTCCACTAAGCAATCCCTCACCCTAAGGGTGTCTGAGGGTCTCCACCATAGGGAATCTCTACCTGTGGTGTGTTTTGTCAAAGAAAAAGGCTGGTGCTGAAATGGAGTACTGAAGTGAGGCTCCACTAACTTTGGGCTCAGCTTCCTCCAATCATTATCCACCATAGAGGCCTTTCTTTCCAAGACTGAGTTGTTTTGGGCTCTCAGGGTCAACCTCTGGCTACCTACAGCTGGAGGTTGGGTCCCTCTGTTTGGCTTACTGGAGGGACAGTTCAGGTCTGGGGCCCTCAGGTCCCAAGTTTGGCTGTGCCCAACAGTGTCCATCTGTGGGAGGTCCCTAACTAATTTTAAGGGGGATCCCTCAGGAGTTTGTCTTATTTTCACTTGGCTAGGTCTACTAGCTTCAGTGCCCTTAATCTGCTGATTGGGGAATTCTTTTGGACAGGGGGCCCTTTGGGGTCCAACACTGGCCTCCCTGACCTCTACAGCCCTGGGCTGACTGAGGCAGGGTAGAGAGGGGCAGGTTACCTGCTCCAGACTGGGTCCCACCTTGGAAGGGTCCACTGACATCAGAGGCTCTGCCAGGCTAGGCCTGACTACCTCTGGGGCAGTTCCTTCACAAGGGGTCAGATCAGTTCCCTGAGGAGGCTGATCCTTTCCTAAAGTCTGGTGGGAGGGAGATTTCTCTTCCTCCTCAATGCTCTCTGTCTGAGTGGAGTGATCCATAGTTTCAGGCTTCACAACACTATCATCTGTCTGAGTTTGAGCTGTGGCCATCACAACTCTCCCAACCTTTTCAGGAGGGGGCTCAGTCTGGGTGTGGGCTGTTACCATGACAGCCTTGACAACCTGTTCTGGGAAGGAAGTTGTCTGAGATGGGGTTGTGACTGGCACAACCCTCCTGACTTGCTCAGGGAGGACATCTTGGACTGGGGCTGTGACTAACACTGCCCCACTAACCTTACCATGGGGGTTTACCATTCTAGAATGGGTTTCTTGCTCTACCTCAGCCCAGGCTGAGGTCTCTAAATCATTCCCCAGTAGGCAATCTACAGGCAAGTTGGATGACACTGCCACTCTCTTGGGGCCAGTGACACTTCCCCAGCTGAGATTTACTACTGCCATGGGATGAGTTTTCTTCACTCCATCAATGTTTACCACCTGGTATGTGGCACCAGGTAAAAGTTGCCTTGAGGGGACTAGATTCTCAGTCACCATGGTGATGCTAGCCCCTGTATCTCTATAGGCCTCAACTTTCATTCCATTGATGAGGGGCTCCTGTCTGTACTTGCCCAAAGTGTTGGGACAAGTTGTGAAGTTGGCAAACCCCATGCCAGTCTCACAGACAAGAGTATCTAAGTTTGGGGACCTGGTTAGGCCAGAGTCCCCAGGAACTCCCAAAGTAAATGCACCCAAATTCTTGGGGGCACTCCCACCACCTGGGGGACTACTACTAGTAGTAACAGGAGGTTTGGGAATGTTACTTGGGGGTATGTTTTCCTTATTGTTATTCTTTGGGCAACTGCTGTCAGTTTTTAAATGACCCACCTGTTTACAGGGATAACAATAAGGTTTCTTCTGGTTGTTGGAAGGATTCTGGGACCCACCCCCCTCAGAGGATTTTTGGGGCCCTGATGTGGTTTGATCTGTAGATTTATTCCCACCCTTCTCTTGAGGCTTGGTTGATTCCTTTTTCTGGTCACCACCTTGGTTCTTGGGCCTAATCCTGGTTCTGACCCATTTGTCTGCCCTCTTACCCAATTCCTGTGGAGAGGTCAGATCAGAGTCTACCAGGTGCTGGTGTAATAACTGGTTCTGACAATTATTTAAGACTTGCTCTCTCATAATAAGATTATACAATCCTGTGAAGTCAGTAACCTTGCTACCCAGTAGCCAGCCTTCCAAAGCCTTAGTGGCACAATCAACAAAGTCAGACCAGTCCTGAGACTGAGTTTTCTGGGTGTCTCTGAACAGCAACCTGTACTGCTCAGTGGTTAAGCCAAACCCATCAACCAGTGCATTTTTCAGGACCTGGTAATTGTTAGCATCCTCAACTCTTGTAGTGAGGAGCTTGTCTCTACCTTTGCCATCAAAGGAGAGCCACAGTATAGCTGCCCACTGACTCTGGGGAATGCCCTGCACAGTGCAGGCCCTCTCCAGAGCAGCCATCCATTTCTGGATATCATCCCCTGGCTTAAAGGGGGGCACTATTTTAGTCAGGTGTTTAGTATCTAAACCCTTCTCTCTATCTCTTGGGAGATTGCTGCCACCAGTGGGAGCTAGCCCACTCATCTGCTGCTCTCTTGCCAGGGCAAGCTTCTCTTTGGCCAGGGCAATTTCTTCCCTTTCAATCCTCAGTTCAGCTTGTTTCATCCTAGCCTCATGCTCCCTTCTCTGAGGGGAAGTAAATCTCCTTTGTGGAGGATTCCTTCTCCCCTGAGAAGAGGCATTAGAGTGCAGAGATCTATTGGAGTCCCTAGAAAGAGATCTATCTCTCCTAACTCCAAGGTTAGGCCCACTTCGGGTTAGTACTGGGGGTCCCCCAGATCCTAGCCCAAGTAAGTCTAAGTTGGTCCTAGTTAGCCTTCTGACTACCTCAAGACCTTTGTCTACCTCATCCCCAGAGAGTACCTCCTGATCCTCCTCCTCAACTGCTGAATCAGTGTTGGGGAGATCTGGATCCCCAGAGGTTCCCTCTAAGGCTGGCATGTTCTCATGTAACTGAGAAAGCTTTCTGGCATCATATGTCTCTAAGAGACCTATCAGAAAGGGAGTGGTGGGGTTAGACCCCTGCTTCAGTTTTCTGGAGACACAGATTTGTCTCATCTACTGGAAACTGAGAGCTGCATATCTTGAAGTGACCTGTGGAGGGTCAACACTGACCAGGGGAGTCTCAGTAGAATCTCCCTGGGTAGACATGCTTTTCTAGTGAGGTGTAAGTGGTGCACTTACCTACACTATATGTTTGCCTACTGATCCCTTGCTAGAGTTGTAGTTTAGGGTGTGCTAGGCCCTAGGAGCTACAACAGCTGGTTCAGTAGAACTCAGAGTATTCTAAGCTAAGTTATATGTACCTTTAGTACTTATGTGATCTTTCACAAGATATTCTTAGGGCATGTGTGGTAAAACAACAGCAAGCTCAAATCCCAACCGCTGCTCACCAATGTGAGAAGTTGGCCTGATGTGCAGTGTTCACTATTCTAGTGATCACTATATATCAGTCCAAACAACCCTTATTGATGATTGGTTGTAGACCAGCTATCCTAGTAGCATGGAAACGAGCAGTCTAAGGCTAAGACTCTAGAGGGTGTGTTAAGCCAGCTGTTTTACCATCACATTACCCCTTGAACACCCAGTGAAAGGACACCACACAAGTGTTATGAAAATAAACAGTGTATTTATTAGAATCACAACAACCCTGTACTCTTTATGAGGACAGGGTGCTAGGCACACAACAAAACTCTTACGAAAATACTTAAGTTAGCACGTTATACACAAATGCCCGAGGGGCACGAAAAACCATATACTTTAAAAGTGGAATGCGAATTACTAGCAGGTAAGTAACAGTTCTAATAGGCTTTGGAATCGCTAGGACTGGACTAGGGAATCGTTAGATTACTACTAGGAGACCCAGGGGACTCGGGTGCAGAGTGTGCACTCTCACGCGGGATGCGGGACAAAGTCTATGGAGGCTAGTAAAGGCAAAGTTAGTGTTCACGGGCGAACCCGACCTGGTGGGAAGAAAACGACAGTGGATCCTGACCCTTGGATAGTGAGGCTATGCTGGGACACCGGAGTGCCGAAGTTACCTAGCCCAGGGGCTGCAGCTGCATAGGTCTGAAAAGACGTCGGGGATCTCGTTGCCGGACCAGGAGCCTGGAAGGAAGAAGTTGCTGGCAGGCGACCAGTGAAGAAAAGTTCGATGGATCCAAGCCTGGATCAAGGAAGAAGAAAACCTGAAAGCAGAGGGGACCAAGTTCTTGAATCACTAGCCAGTGATTAAGTGGGCACCAGGATGGCACCGGGCGAAGTCACCGCAGTCAGGTGAGTGGGCGCTGCTGGGCTCTGCAGTCTCTCGGACCAGGAGGCGTTGTCGGCGACCAGGATGGAGGTGCGAGCTGTCCCACGAAGGTTCTTGCTGTCGACGTCGCTGGACCCAGGATTGGGCAACAAGTCTTGGCAAATGCAAGGCCCACGCGGTGGACCTAAAATGGCGTCTTGGGCGGACCAGGAGGGTCCAGGGTACTTCTCCGATGGAGGGAAGCAAGGGCCAGTCTGGAGCAACCAGACCAGCAGCAGAAATGTCGTCGGGCGTCGTCAGGAAGGCCACAAGCCAGCGGGCTAGTAGCCAAACAACGCGGTGAGCAGCAAAAAGCAGAAGGGCCCCACGCAGATCGTGGAGATGCTGGAGGGCTGCACTTCGGTGCTGGGGCTGCTCAGGGTGGGGGCTTCTCGGACCCCAAAGCACTCACCAGGAATTCACTCGGCGGGCTTGCTGGAAAGAAGTCGTGCAGTCTTGAAGATGGCCGGTCCCTCGAGGTCTCGTCACACCCACGAATCTCAGCGTGACTGATGATGCAGGTAGAGGTCAGAGGTGCCAGGGAAGCCGGTTCTCGTCGAGCTGGGCAGTCTTGATCCGGAGGAGAGACTTGCAGCAGACCGCAGTGTTCTTAAGATGGTGCCTGCGGATGCAGGGTGACTACTCCTTAGTCACAAGGGAGAAATCTTAGGAAGAAGTCTTGAGTTCCTTTCGTGGAAAGTAGTTTCAGGATTCAAAGATGATCTGATTTGGAAGGGGGCCAGTCTCTACCTTTATCCTGTAAAAGGGGGCTGGCACGCGACTAAGTCCTGCCCTATGGGTGGGACTTGGAGGGGGGTGGTTACACCCACTTCCTTGGCGGGCTTTTCCCCAGCACAGGGTCTGGAGTGACCCTGGAACTGGTTCCAGCCAGCCTATGCACAGTGAGCACCGGGGTGCCACGTGCAGTCACCTTCCTCTAAAGCCCTGCCTACCTACAATACACAAAACCCTGTCTGGGACGGTGCTGGCACCGCCCCTGGCAGGAAACCCTTTGTCCTTATCTCCTGCTCTGGGAGGACTCCCAGCAGCAGGAGGGCAGACTTGTGTCTCGGTGGCAGCATCCATTTTGTGGAGCTGAGGCTCTGTTTGACTTTAACCGGGGTTAGGGGTTACATACATGTCGTGTCCCTCTAGAAGGGTGGAATGCTAACCCCGTCGCCAGAATTGGCGAGGGGTTAGTATTCCAATTCGTATGACACCTTACTCGACATGTTTTGATAAAGCGATACCAGAGTTGGCATATAACCGCGAGGATTATAATGCACTTAAGAGTATATGGTATGCGATATCATGGAAACGGCTAAGGGATGGATCCCGAAAGCCGCAGACAGGCTCAGCTCATGCCAGAGCACCATCTCACACGATTCCAAGCACTCTGCCTCCAGGATTGTTAAGGCCTGCCATAGGAGTGACTGATAGGAGATCTGTGTGTCCATTTTAGGGTTAGATATAGGTATACTATATCTAAAGCAAAGGGTGATTACACCACCTTGCCCCAGCTGTCGTGCAGCCAGTTGTGTCAGATTTGGATGGCCAGCCAGGGGTGGCATAATACATGCTGCAGCCCCTGGTAGGCCCTGGGTACACCTATGCCCTGGGTACCTAAGGTACACTGTACAGGGACTGATAAGGTGGCTCAGTATCCAATTTAGATATGTACCTAAGGTACATGGAATCCATTTTACAGAGAGAGCAGTGGGCCTGAGGTCCTGAATAGCAGGGCCTCAGGTCAACTAAGTCAGAAAACCAGCAAAACACCAGGCAAAAAGTTGGGGGCAACCATAGTCAGGGATCTACCTTCCTACAGTGGGTGCAGGCTTCCCTCTCTCGGGAGGGTGGGTGCAGGCTTCCCTCTCTCGGGAGGGTGGGTGCAGGCTTCCCTCTCTCAGGAGGGTGGGTGCAGGCTTCCCTCTCTCAGGAGGGTGGGTGCAGGCTTCCCTCTCTCAGGAGGGTGGGTGCAGGCTTCCCTCTCTCAGAAGGGTGGGTGCAGGCTTCCCTCTCTCAGAAGGGTGGAATAGTACAGTATGCTTTATTTGATTAAAAAGATATAATCATAAAAGTGGAGTACATACAAACATATACATAAATAAACAGTTAAAATAACTCAAATATGATGGGAAAATATATCAATATTGGGACTAAAATATTGTTTTGTTACAAGTTAGTTTCTTTAAAAAGCATTGGGAGGCCCTTCCGGCTGCTGAGTGACATTACGATATGCATGGCGAATAAAAATTGTAAAGCCTATGTTTAAAACTGTATTTTCTGGAGTCAGAGCTGCAATATTTGCCTGTCTACAGGTCCAGATTCCCAGCCTATTCCACTCACGTTTCAACTTTAGTCTGCGCTGTGGCGTAAGAGCAGGGCAAAGACATACTACATGCTTCAATGTTTCAGCTGTCTTACCGCACCCTCTGCACAATAGATCCTCTGACGTTCGACGCCAGGAGGGTAAGTCTTTTAAAAATTGCCAGTCACCCATTTTGAGAGCCATGAAGCTAAGTTTTAGGTGCAGGGAATAAGTGCAGGACAGATAAGAAGGAGGGGAGGCCAGCCTATAAGAATTTATTATCACCCATGCGTGTCTACGTTTAGCAAAGAGAGCTTTATCAGTGATTAGGGACCTCATTCGTATGCGTTTCTTAATGCTGATTTTAAAAACTGCCTTACTGGGGTTAAGATCCCATAGTTCACCCGCAGACATTTGCTGGACAGAGTCCTTAAAGAATTGGCGTAAGAACCTCCTGGGTTTTTCTGAGAAATGTCTAGCCAAAGTAATGACTCCAAGGACCCTGGGTCTGCCTGCCTGACTTTGTGGCAAAGATTCAAATAAGTGCCAGTGTTGAGATGTCGTAGTTAAATAAACCCAGTTCTAATCTAATCTGTGGGGCAGAAGAGGATTTAGGCATGTGAAGAAATTTTGGTCACATGTCGGTTTAAGTTGGAGTTTAATTTTCCCCTACAAATTTCAATTCAGAAGGGTGGGTGCAGGCTTCCCTCTCTCAAAAGGGTGGGTGCAGGCTTCCCTCTCTCAGAAGGGTGAGTGCAGGCTTCCCTCTCTCAGGAGGGTGGGTGCAGGCTTCCCTCTCTCAGAAGGGTGGGTGCAGGCTTCCCTCTCTCAGGAGGGTGGGTGCAGGCTTCCCTCTCTCAGAAGGGTGGGTGCAGGCTTCCCTCTCTCAGAAGGGTGGGTGCAGGCTTCCCTCTCTCAGAAGGGTGGGTGCAAGCTTCCCTCTCTCAGGAGGGTGGGTGCAGGCTACCCTCTCTGAGGGGTGGGTGCAGGCTTCCCCCTCTCAGACGGGTGGGTGCAGGCTTCCCTCTCTCAAAGGGGTGGGTGCAGGCTTCCTTCTCTCAGAAGGATGGGTGCAGGCTTCCCCCTCTCAGAAGGGTGGGTGCAGGCTTCCCCCTCTCAGAAGGGTGGGTGCAGGCTTCCCCCTCTCAGACGGGTGGGTGCAGGCTTCCCTCTCTCAAAGGGGTGGGTGCAGGCTTCCCTCTCTCAAAGGGGTGGGTGCAGGCTTCCCTCTCTCAGAAGGATGGGTGCAGGCTTCCCTCTCTCAGAGGGGTGGGTGCAGGCTTCCCTCTCTCAGAAGGATGGGTGCAAGCTTCCCTCTCTCAGAAGGGTGGTTGCAGGCTTCCCTCTCTCAGAAGGGTGGGTGCAGGCTTCCCCCCCTCAGGAGTCGTGAGTGCAGGCTTCCCCCTCTCAGAAGGGTGGGTGCATGCTTCCCTCTCTCAGAAGGGTGGGTGCTGGCTTCCCTCTCTCAGGAGGGTGGGTGCAGGCTTCCCTCTCTCAGAAGGGTGGGTGCAGGCTTCCCTCTCTCAGAAGGGTGGGTGCAGGCTTCCCTCTCTCAGGAGGGTGGGTGCTGGCTTCCCTCTCTCAGGAGGGTGGGTGCAGGCTTCCCTCTCTCAGAAGGGTCGGTGCAGGCTTCCCTCTCTCAGGAGGGTGGGTGCAGGCTTCCCTCTCTCAGAAGGGTGGGTGCAGGCTTCCCCCTCTCAGAAGGGTGGGTGCAGGCTTCCCTCTCTGAGGGGTGGGTGCAGGCTTCCCTCTCTCTGGAGGGTCGGTGCAGGCTTCCCTCTCTCAGAAGGGTCGGTGCAGGCTTCCCTCTCTCAGGAGGGTGGGTGCAGGCTTCCCTCTCTCAGAAGGGTGGGTGCAGGCTTCCCTCTCTCAGAAGGGTGGGTGCAGGCTTCCCCCTCTCAGAAGGGTGGGTGCAGGCTTCCCTCTCTGAGGGGTGGGTGCAGGCTTCCCTCTCTCTGGAGGGTCGGTGCAGGCTTCCCTCTCTCTGGAGGGTGGGTGCAGGCTTCCCTCTCTCAGGAGGGTGGGTGCAGGCTTCCCTCTCTCAGAAGGGTGGGTGCAGGCTTCCCTCTCTCAGGAGGGTGGGTGCAGGCTTCCCTCTCTCAGAAGGGTGGGTGCAGGCTTCCCTCTGTCAGGAGGGTGGGTGCGGCCTCCATTCCCGCAGAACAGACCCCGCAGGACGGAGTTGTGCAAAGTTACATACACTTTAGTGGTGAGTGATTTGTGGTCACTGACAGATCTCTGGAGAGGGGTGACCTCACTGAGTGAACGTGGGAGGAGCGAGGCCCCTTCACTGAATAGAAATCGAGTGTTACAGCAGTGACTTGTGTTCCAGAGTCTGTCTGCTTGTGTGATCCTGGGCAGCTCCTGCCCTTGTGTTGGTCTATGGATGTCTGCTCTCCGCCGGTCAGGTCTGGGCGCCCCCCCCTCCCAGATCTCTGCCCCTCCTCCCCGCCCCCGGATCCTGGCTCTGCCCCAGAGCCCCCCAGGGGCAGCTGGCAGCAGTGAGGGGCCCTTTCATGGGTCTGGGCCCCCCGCTCGCGCAGGTCCGGCTCCCTGCAGCTCTCGGGGCGGGGGGAGCACAAGGGGGGGCTGGGATCCCCCCCCCCCCCCTCCCCCAGGGCAGACACATTCCTTCCCTGAGAGGAGGCTCCAGGAATGCGCTGGAAACTTCCAAAGAAAGAAGCTGCTTGTGCTGCGGGTCCAGGGGCTCTGGGGGGGGATCTTGCACTCTGCCCCCCTCCCTGAGCCACGCCCTCTGGGGGGGGGGGGCGCTGCTACTCCGAGCGGAGAAGAGATCTACTGAAATGGACTTGGTGTGTGATGTGTTAGCGCCGCCCAGAGGCGGCTTCAGGGACTGCACCGGAGGTGGAAGGACAGGGCCACACTGTCTCTGTTTTTATTTTTAGGTCTCGCCTCAGCCACGCGTTAGCGATACTTTACCGAGATATTAAGTAAGGGGTGTCAAAAGTGCTCCCAGGCTGCAGGCGGATGAGGTACAGTGCATGTGCGCCGGGTGCGCGCACCGTTTGTCAGCCTGCAGCCTTTAGGAGCACTTTCGCGGCCGCTTTGATGTTCTCAGTGAGCCGCGTGGCCACTGAGAACATCAAAGTGCCCGCGAAAGTGATCACCATTTGCCACCCCCTCCCTTATCCCACTTCCTGCTTGTTGTTTTTCTTGCCCCCTCTTACTCACACCTTCACATCCACGTGAAAACTGCTTCCCCGCCTTTGGGAACCCGGAGTAATCCTCTCTTCAGATCCCACCCAACCCTCTCTGGTTATCCTTAAATTCATTCCTGTAAGCATCGCTCTGACTTGAACCTCACACTTTCTACGGCAGCTTGCTTCCAGTTGAACTTTTTCTTCCAGTGTGCTCCCCTCTTTGGTACGTCACAGCGGCTCATCCAGGCGACGCGCTGCCCCTCCCACTCGTTATTTTATCCCTCCACTCACCATTGTATCCCCCAGCCTACTGCTCTGTTCCTCCCCACCCGAGATGGGCATCTACATACTTTTCTTAAGTTGCATTTTCGCAGGTTCTCTGCTTGAAGAAAATTACTTTTCTGCATTCGATTTTCTATTTACTGATCGATGTGGCGACTTCCGTTTTAGATCAGGCAATTAAAAAAAAAGGAAATAGTGCCCATATCATTCTGTAGTTCCACGCATGTGTAGTGATATGTGCTCATACCTACAGAATAAAGTGAACAGTGGTTACATCATCGCATCTTTTTTTCTCACAGATCCTGCAGGATCTGCATAGGGAATAGCTCTATAAGGCGAGAACTAGTGGCTTTGCCATTGTATGTTTCTGTAGATACTTTGTTTCCCACACACGTCTAACGAACAGCTATAGGTGGAACTTGATGGAACTATCTCCCCTGTCAGTACCCTCTGCGTACGCTTTTTGCTGCCCCTTTGTTGCTTGGCACAGTTCCTCTTCTCGTACCCTCTCTATCCCTTTGCTGCTCTCTGCCTGTGCCCTCTACTCTTCCGAGCCTTGCTCACTTTGTTCTGAACCCCTCCATCCAGTGCAAGAGCGAGTATTGGAACCTAGCCATCTTTGCACACCCCACACTATCCTTAGTCCGCTATCTATATATCACCCTCACTCTATCTATCTATCTATCGCCCTCACTCTATCTATCAATCTATCACCCTCACTCTATCTATTTATCGCCCTCACTCTATCTATCTATCGCCCTCACTCTATCTATCTATCAATCTATCTATCACCCTCACTCTATCTATTTATCGCCCTCACTCTATCTATCTATCGCCCTCACTCTATCTATCTATTGCCCTCACTCTATCTATATCTATCTATCTATCTATCTATCTATCTATCTATCTTCCTATCTATTGCCATTGCTCTATCTATCTGTCTATTATAATTGGGGGCCTCTGGTTTTTTTTTTGCAGAGTTTTATATAGCGCGAACTAGAACCGAACCGAATCAGTTATCAGAGTGCTTTACATAGCACCAGTTACATTACATGAGGACACACTTTCATATTTATTTTTTTTTAGGCACGGGGAGATTAAGTGATTTGCCCAGAATCACAGGGGGTTTTTGGCGTCGTTACCGAGACTCGAACCTAGTTTCAGAGGTCGAGCGCCTTAGCCGTTAGGCCAACCCCTCTCAGGTATGCACTTGTGCCAAGCAGGGACCCTCTCCTCTAGTCAGGGCACCGGACTACTCCTAGAAACCTAACCCCTGCTCACTCTCTAGGCGGCGTGGCGCGAGCAGACAAGGCTAATCCCCAGAGCATTTATGGTTAAGCATTTGTAATAATACACACAGTATCTAATCAACACACCATAGAGAGACACAAGGCTGATCTTATGTAAAAATATAGGGCCAGATGTAGGTAATTCTAATTTACCGATTCATAAATACCGAATTTTACCGATTCGGTATTTATGAATCGGTAAATTAGAAGAAGGGAGATGTAGGTGAATTTATTTTTTGAAATACCGAATCTGTAAAACTCGGTATTTACCGAATCGGTAAATACCGATTCGGTATTGCCCATTGATTCCTATGGGCCTTGAAGCCCATAGGAATCAATGGGCAATACCGAATAGGATTGGGTGGTAAAATACCGACTCTTAAGGGCCTGTGGCACTCTTTGAAGTGCCACCTACATCTCATTTACAGAATCGGTAAATACCGATTCGGTATTGCCCATTGATTCCTATGGGCCTTGAAGCCCATAGGAATCAATGGGCAATACCGAATAGGATTGGGTGGTAAAATACCGACTCTTAAGGGCCTGTGGCACTCTTTGAAGTGCCACCTACATCTCATTTACAGAATCGGTAAATTTACCGATTCGGTATTTTACCGATTCTCTATATTTACCGAATCGGTAAATTTACCGATTCTGTAAATGACATGCCCCCTACATGCCAAATCCTGAATACAGGTCGGTAACGGCCGAAATCGGCCGTTACCGACCGGTATTTGGGCTCCTACATCTGGCCCATAGTTCTTTATATTTAGACTTTCAAGCAGGCTTAGTTTACAGGCTTAATAACTTTCAAACTGTTCCAGTAACTTTAAAAGCGGTTCCACAATACTTAAATGCAGGTTTTCAGTTCTCTTAGCGATGTTTTAAAACAGGTTGTGCGCTTCGTGGGGCTTCTGTGCGCTTCGTAGGGCTCCTGTGCGATTGGTTCGGTTCGAACGGCAAGACCTTGCCAAATCTTACGCACCTTGCGGTACGCCGTGTATGGCGCGGCGGGTATACACAGGGGGGTACGAGTCGTAGCACTCTGGTACGACTCGTACCGCGTTTGACAACAAAGGCTTACAAGATGAGGTGCGCTTCGCCCTGTACTTCAGTCCGGGGTGCAGTGTACAGGGCGGCACGTGGCACAGTACCTTTGGGGCTTTCAGAGTTTGATGCGGGCGATGCCGGGCCAGGTGTCCTACGTCACGGTGCCTTCCTGATGCGGGCGAGCTACGGCTTGAGGGCTCAGCAGTCACGGTGCGTTCAGGGCAGCGATGCGTTGTAGGGCAGATTTGGGATGCAGCGTATGCTTCGATCTTGAAGGGGGGAAGCGGCGGACGGTGAAGCAGGGTGCGGTGCGGTCCCCGGCCACCAACCGCACTCCGCGCCGCAGCTGCTCAGTCACAGCAGCGGGGCGTGTTCAGCAGGATGCCACACGGGGAAAGCGAACACAGGCAGGCGTCAGTCTTTACGATGCGAGCTACGGCTCAAGGGCCACAGGGTTGCGGTGCTCGGACCGGACAGGTCCTTTCTTGTGTTACGAGCTACGGCTCGTAGGGGCACAGTCACGGTGCTCGGGTCAGGCAGGGCTGTCCTTTACTTTGCGAACGGTGATGCGACCAAGCAGAAGTCGCGTTGCTCGGCAGGACAGGGGGTTGCACAGGCTCTTCAGAGTGCGCGATGACGGGGCACAGCACACTCAACTTTCCGTGGGCAGCACTGCAGGGACAGGCAACACCAGCAGCAGCTTCTCCTTCAGGGGGATGGCGCCCAATGTTCCTGGGGCGCAGTTCAGGGGGCAGGCTCACACGCAAGCCCTTTGAGATTGTTCACAAGAATGCACAAGTTGAAATAAATAAAGTCTTTCTCAGTCTTTGTCTTCTCTCCTTCTTGCAGCAAGGCACCCACCACAGACCAGTCTCTCAGGCTAGAGACAGTAGTCCTCCATGCAGCTTTCCCAGGTCCTTCTCTTTGGGCAGAGTTTTTTCTTGGCGTAAACAGGATCTACTTTCTTAGGAGCAGGGCTCCTACATTTCTACTGAACATCCTTTGTTCTTGCAGGCCAGGGGGACCTGAGCCTGGTTGTGCCCAGTTTTGGAGCACTTTGTTTTGCTGACTCTGGCTTCTTCTTTCAGGGTGCAGGGCAGAGACATCAGACGCTCCGCAGGATGTGGAGCCAGCATTGTGGTGGCAGAGCACATCCCTATTCAGGGTCAAGGGGCTCTCCTCCCACCTATCCTGGGGGTAATCCCTCTATTCACCACCTGGCAGCCCAGACTGTCTCCTGGAATCCCCCAGCCCTGTCACTCACAGAAACCAGACAGCAGATACACATCCTAGCAGAGGTGGGCTGAAATGGTCAGGCAAGCAAATGCTAACTTTCTAAAAGTAGCATTTGCAAACACAGGATATTAAAATAAACTTTACTAAAATAAGTATTTTATTATTCTAAGTTCAGGCATACTAAACTTGACTTTATACCATGTTCCCTGAGCCTGCTGGGATTATAGAGTGTAATAATTCCAGCAGCCCTTTCTGACCTATGAGAACAGGTAGCCTTACAATAGTGAAAAACAAAAATGGCTGTAATTCACTATTAGGACATGCCACACACATCAGGGCTTGTCCTACCTTATGCTTACAATGCACCCGGCCCTTGGGCCTACCTTAGGGGTGACTCACATGAAGTAAAGGGAACGTTTAGGGGCTGGCAAGTGGGTGCACTTGCCCAGCCAGCATGACAGGACCAGACTGCACTCAGGTTCTGCAATGGCAGACCTTAGACACATTTTACACGGCTGCTTCTGTGTGTGGCACAACCAGCGCTGCAGGCCCACCAGCAGCATTTGTATTTACAAGCCCTGGCACTCCTGGTGCACTTTACTGGGGACTGACAGTAAACCAAATAAGCCAATCTTGGAAACCAATCAATGTATGCACTTTTCATATGGAGCACTTGCACCGTGGCACTGATTGGCAGTGGCACAGTGCCCTGAGCAGCTAACACCCGCAAAACACATGAGGCACATCAGCAAAAAGTGGAAGGGAGACTCACGCCAAGGTGCCAGGTCTAACACTATCTATCTATCTATCTATCTATCTATCTATCACCCTTACTCTATCTATCTATCTATCGCCCTCACTCTATCTATTGCCTTCACTCTATCTATCTATCTATCTATCTATCTATCTATCTATCTATCTATCTCCCTCACTCTATCACCCTCACTCTATCTATCTATCCATCTATCGCACTATCTATCTATCTATCGCACTCTATCTATCTATCTATCTATCTATCGCCCTCACTCTATCTATCTATCTTTCACCCTCACTCTATCTATCTATCTATCTTTCTATCTATCTATCGCCCTCACGCTATCTATCTATCTCTATCTATCTCTCTATCTCTCTATCGCCATCACTCTGTCTATCCATCTATCACCCTCACTCTATCTATCTATCGCCCTCCCTCTATCTATCGCCCTCCCTCTATCTATCTATCTATTTATTTATCTATTACCCTCACTCTATCTATCACCCTCAATCAATCAATCAATCAATCATTTGTAAAGCGCACTACATACCCACGAGGGTCTCAAGGCGCTGGGGGGGGGAGGGGCACTACTGATCGAACAGCCAGGTCTTGCGTATCCTCCTGAAGGTCAGCAGGTCTGGGGTCTGTCGTAGGCTCAGTGGGAGGGTGTTCCATGTCTTGGCGGCGAGGTGGGAGAAGGATCTACCACCGGTGGTTGTTCTTCGGATGTGCGGGACGGTGGCGAGTGAGAGGTCGGCGGAGCGTAGCTGGCTGTTGGGGATGTAGGAGGAGAGCCATCTGTTGAGGTAGGCTGGGCCAGTCTTGTGGAGTGCCTTGTGTGCGTGGGTGAGGAGCTTGAAGGATATCCTGTTGTTGACGGGGAGCCAGTGCAGGTTTCTCAGGTGGGAGATGATGTGGCCGTGGCATGGTACGTCGAGGATCAGTCGTGCCGAGGCGTTTTGGATGCGAGTGGTTTGATGAGCTTGGTCGGGGCTCCCGCGTAGAGGGCGTTTCCGTCTGCTGCTGACAAGGGCCTGTGGACTGTCTTTCTTGTATCTGTCAGGATCCATCTATCGATCTTGCGGAGCATGCAGTGGGTGTTGAAGCAGGAGGAGGAGACGGCGTTGACTTGCTTGGTCATTGAGAGCATTGAATCGAGGATGATTTCCAGGTTGCGTGCATGGGCGGTGGGTGTCGGGGCTGCCCCCAGTGCGGTTGGCCACCAGGAGTCGTCCCAGGCAGAAGGGTTGGAGCTGAGGATGAGGACCTCCGTCTTGTCAGAGTTCAGCTTCAGATGGCTGGTCTTCATCCAGTCGGCAATGGCCTTCATTCCTTTGTGGAGGTTGGCTTTGGCTGTGATGGGGTCCTTGGTGAGGGCTACGTGTGCGAGCGGGGCCAAGTAAATGTTGAACAGCCTCGGGCTGAAGGAGGATCCCTGGGGTACGCCGCAGATGATCTCGGAGGCTTAGGAATGGAATGGGGGGAGGCGGACGCTCTGGGTTCTGCCGGAGAGGAAGGAGGTGGTCCAATCCAGGGCCTTGTCTCGGATCCCTGTGGCGTGCACATAGTGTGCGGTGGCAGACGGTGTCGAAGGCGGCAAAGAGGTCTAGGAGGAGGAGTGCTGTGGTCTCGCCGTTGTCCAGCAGGGTCCTGATGTCGTCGGTGGCGGCGATGAGGGCAGTCCCGGTGCTGTGGTTGCTGCTGAACCCTGACTGGGAATGGTCCAGGATTCTGTTTTCTTCGAGGTATCGGGTTAACTGTCTCAATGACCTTGGCCGGGAAGGGGAGCATGGGCCGGAAGTTCTTGAGGTCTCTTGGGTCTGCCTTAGGTTTTTTGAGAAGGGCGTTGATCTCGGCGTGTTTCCAGATCTCTGGGAAGGTCGCGGTCCCGAGGGAGAGATTGATGACATTGCGCAGGTGGGGTGTGATGGAGCTGCTTGCTCTGTTCAAGACGTGGTGCGGGAATGGGTCCGACGGAGAGCCGGAGTGGATTGAGCGCATGGTCTTGATGGTGTCATCGATGCTCACGCTGGCCCAGGCTAGCAGGGGGTCGTGGTCAATGGTGTACGGAGGGTCTGTTGTGTTGCTGTCTGTTGGGGCTGTCTGGGTGTTGAAGCTGTTGTGGATGTCTGCTGTTTTGCGGTGGAAGAAGGTGGAGGAGGAGTCGAACAGGGCTTGCGATGGCGGGATGTCGTTGGTGTTGGAGCTGGGGTTGGAGAGTTCCTTCATGATGTTGAAGAGCTCCTTGCTATTGTGTGCGTTGTTGTCGCGGCGGTCTTTAAAGGAGGTCCTCTTGGCCGGCCTGATGAGGTGGTGGTGGTGGTGGTTGCGGATGGCGTCCTTCTGTGCTGCGTGGCTGTCCGGAGTTTGTTCACTGTGCCATTTCTTCTCTAGTTTCCGGCAGGCTTGCTTGGAGGCTAGGAGTTCTGGGGTGAACCAGCTGGCCCTCTTGCTGGTGTCTCTGTGGGGGGGTTTCTTCAGCGGGGCGAGGGTGTTGGCGCAGTCCTCGATCCAGCGTCTGAGGCTGTGGGCAGTGTTGTCGGTGTTGGAGGTTTCGGTGGGTGGGCTGAGAGCGAGGTTTGCGTGTAGTTGGTCTTTGGTAATTTTGCTCCAGCAGCGTCGGGGGATCTGTTGGGTGCGGTGGTGTGTGGTGGGTTTCTGGAAGGCGAAGTGGATGCAGTGGTGGTCAGTCCAGAGGAGTTCGGTGGTGTGGCTGATGGAGACGTACGGGCTTGGGGAGAAGACGGGGGTCGACATTGTGGCTGGCGGAGTGGGTGGGCGTTGTGATGAGTTGCTTCAGTCCGAGGTTGGCGAGGTTATCGATCAGGCTTGTGGAGTTGTTGTCGTTGTTGTTCTCAAGGTAAAAGTTCAGGTCTCCGATGAGGATGTAGTCAGTGGAGGTCAGAGCTTACGTGCTGATCAAGTCTGCCATGGAGTCACTGAACTGGGGGCGGGGTCCGGGGGGGCGGTAGACGAGCGTGCCTATGAGGGTGGAATTAGGGTCTGTGTGGATCTGGAAATGCATGTGTTCGGCGGTGCTGAGCGCGTCGTCGGTGCTAGTCGAGACCCTGATGGCGATTCCTTCTCTGACTCCGTTGGTGCAGTCTCTG
Organism: Lissotriton helveticus; assembly: GCF_964261635.1. Taxonomy (NCBI): domain Eukaryota; kingdom Metazoa; phylum Chordata; class Amphibia; order Caudata; family Salamandridae; genus Lissotriton; species Lissotriton helveticus. The sequence goes on from NC_136062.1 coordinate 496,731,255, forward strand.
CGGGTGTTCTTGTAGATGTCTGGGATGGTTATGGCAATGTCGGGTGCAGAGGAGTCGTTAAACCAGGTCTCTGTCAGGAAGGCGACGTCTGGGGATGTTGTGTCGAGCAGGTCCCAGAGCTCGACGGCATGCCTGCGTGCGGAGCGGGTACTCAGTAGTATGTATCAGAGGTGGTTGGGGTCTTTCTTGGTGGATGGTTCGTCGGCTCTGAGGCTGGTGTAGCTGTAGTTCCGGCAGGTGAAGGGGCCGTGTATGCGTTTTGGGGCTGCCTTGAAGCAGGTGTGGCTCCGTCCGGAGTTGAGAGCATGCAGAGTGCTGGCGTCGTAGTGGCGGTGGTCGACGTGGTGGGTGCCGGTGCTAGGGGTCCTGGCGCTGGGCGCGGTCCAGGCACAGACGGACGCAGATGGGCTTGCCTTAGGCACAGCGGCTGGCATATAAGGGGAGGTGGTAGGAGCAGCTGGGAGGCACGAGGCGGGGGCAGCGAATGACCAGTCGGCAGTCAGGGGGGCGGGGCCACAGGGGACACAGCGGCGAGGGTGGTGAGGGACAACGAAGGTAACAGAAGGAATAAGGGCACCAAATCGAGGGAAAAACGAGTGGCACAGAAGTCAAAAGGGCACAAAAAACGAGTGGCACAGAAGTCAAAAGGGCACAAAAAACGAGTGGAACAGAAGGCAAAAGGGGCACAGAAACGAGGGAAAATGAGTGGCACAGAGCAGCGTGATTTGAATGTACAGCTGGAAGATAAGGGGTTCTATTGCTGCATGAATACCAGGAAAGTCTAACTTCCTGGCAGGCATAGGTTGGTCCATTTCAAGTATCTCAATAGAATATATTACACCCCCGAACGTCTATGCAGATATGGCCTACGGGATGATGCTAAGTGTGAGAGATGCCACTTTGCTGCTGCCGATTTTCTGCATCTGGCGTGGCTGTGTCCGGGAGTTTATTCCTTTTGGGAGAGTGTATTTGTGGAGTTGGGTAGAGCGGTTGAAACTGACCTTACACTAGGTCCATTGATGGCGCTACTGGGGTACACGAAGGCGCTACCTAAGGCAATTTGCAGACTGGTTGATATGGGGCTGCTTATGGCCAAGAGACGATGAGGGGGCAGTACTGACGCTGCGACAATGGACACAGGACAGGATGTAGTGTTCTACACAGTCAGAAAACTATAGTGAATTGCTCCCTACCAAGAGCAGACCTAAAAACTTCTGGAGTTTATATACTACATATATGCCGCGTGCTGCGGGGGATGCAGGGGGAGAGGCAGTGAATGTACGGGACGGGAGTGAACATGGTGTGAATGAACCGACTGGAATTGGCTGAGATATGGCGGGTTTGGCCTACCTCTTTGGTAGCATGTGTTGCAAACAAGGATGGGGCTTTTAGTAGAGAATGGGATATTGCGAGGACTATAGCCAGGGGGATACGAGGACAGAGACCTATTCGGACTAGTTGGTACTGGATATGCCTAGAGAAACATGAGCTGGAGGGCTATATCAACTACACACTTCTTAGTGAGAGTTATTGTCACTCATACTGTAATGTTTATAGTGATTTTTTGTTCTCTGCCACCTGCCCAACTTGGGATGTTGGCATAATGGCTGTGTAGATTATTCAGTGAGCGAAGTAAGTGTACTCTGTGTGTGGTTGGATTGTGCATAAAGGACCATGCCGTGTAAATGTCTACTATTGCAATAAAATGTTTAATAAAAAAAAACGCAAAAAAAACGAGTGGCACAGAGGGCAGAAGGGCACAAACAAAAATGAGTGGAACGGAGGGCAGAAGGGGCAAAAAAATGAGGGAAAAATGAGTGGCACAGAAGGCAAAAGGGCACAAAAATGAGTGGAACAGAAGGCAAAAGGGGCACAAAAACGAGTGAAAACCGAGTGGCACAGAGGTCATGAGGGCACAAACAAACGAGTGGAACAGAGGGTAGAAGGGCACAAAAAACGAGTGGAACAGAGGGCAGAAGGGCACAAAAAAGGAGTGGAACAGAGGGCAGAAGGGGCACAAAAACGAGTGAAAAACGAGTGGCACAGAGGTCATGAGGGCACAAACAAACGAGTGGAACAGAAGGCAAAAGGGGCACAAAAACGAGTGAAAAACGAGTGGAACAGAGGGCAGAAGGGCACAAAAAAGGAGTGGAACAGAAGGCAAAAGGGGCACCGAAACGAGGGAAAAACGAGGGGCACAGAAGGCCACAAAAAATGAGTGGAACAGAAGGCAGAAGGGGCACAAAAACGAGGGAAAAACGAGTGGTACAGAAGGCAGAAGGGCACAAAAAATGAGGGGAACAGAAGGCAAAAGGGGCACAAAAATGAGTGAAAAACGAGTGGCACAGGGCAGGAGGGCACAAAAAAAACAAATGGAACGGAGCACAGAAGGGGCACAAAAACGAGGGAAAAACTAGTGGCACAGAAGGGCACAAAAAACGAGTGGAACAGAAGGCAGAAGGGGCACAAAAACGAGGGAAAAACGAGGGGCACAGAAGACAGAAGGGCACAAAAAATGAGTGGAACAGAAGTCAAAATTTGGCACAAAAACGAGTGAAAAACGATTGGCACAGAGAGCAGGAGGAACAAAGGTCCTTAGCTTATCAGAATCAACAACAGCAATATAATATAGGCCGTAATAGGAGACTATATTTGTCCTCTGTCCAGCCGGACAGGGTATTTATTTGAGCAAAATGAATAGACACGATAAGTGATTTAAGAGGCACAGTCCTGTACCTTACTCAAGAGAGACAAACAACATAAAAGGAAAAGCGTTTCACAGGCAAAAAAAGAGCAATATTGGCCACTTTCGACTCAGTGTTTGGATTTAAAGTATTGCCAAGAAAACGCTCCCAGAACCCCAACCAAACCGAGTCCTAGCACTCCCCGAGGTAAGAGCGACAATCCCTCACCCCCACTCAGTACTCTGTGGTATCCGCGAGTGTTTCGAACCCCGGAAATAATCCATTCCAATTTTCACCTCCCCTAATCTCAGGAATTGCCTGGGGCAACGACGGAGAGAGCGTGGCCTCCCTTCCCCTGAGCTTGGTCCAGGCGAGGTGAGGTAATATCCCGTGTCATTATGGGTGATTGTTTAACCAGATGACATGGAGGAATAGAAACTCATATCCTTTATGATTTACTTTATTTCACAGTTTGTATGTTTTTTTCTGTGTAGTTCACACTAGCAGTTGCAAAAGATCTTATGAGAACAGAGGCCCTGAAGAAAGCCTTAGGAGGTAGTCCCCGTTATGGCAGAAACATGTCGGCCCATAAGCAGTTATTTGTTTACACTGCTTTTTTGCGCTGTTCTGGTTTTTAATCAGAAAGGGGCTTACCGCTATTAAAGTTGATTTACTGTTTGCTCTTTATTCTACTTTTAATTATCACTTTTGTTCCCACACTCACGCTTTGCACTGCACTTGGTCCCATTTAGTGATCTCACGCATGGTCTACAAGTAACATGTGGGTTTGATCCCAGTCCTATTTGGTGGGTCTGTAAGCAGTCTCAATGATCTAGAGACCCCTCAGCCCAACCTTTGGATGACCAGATGAGAAAAATAGATCGCTAACAAGATTTTGATGGGAATCCATCTCTGGATCTTGGGTCTCACCTACTTTTGCTGGTGGTCGGATGCGTTGGGATATCAGTTCTGTATAACACTTATGGGTTATTTGAGTTGTACATTGGTGACTTTCTAACCTCATAAGTTGAGAGTATATGATTGACTCTTTGTTTCTCTCTTTTCAGACCCCCTGGTTTCTTTGTGTTTGCAGTATGTCTATTTAGGGGATGATAGCCAGGACTGGTCTTAAAACTCCCTTAGACCCTCCACCCCTCGTTTGTGTAAGGCTTACATTTACACTCAGCCACGACAAATCCTCAGTAGCTTTTCTGGACCTCACCATCTTTCACTCAGAAGGTGAACTCCTGACCCGACTCTACAGGAAACCCACGGAACGCAATACGCTTCTGTATTATAGAAGTAATCACCCCAGGGCCCTGATGGACTCTCTACCATACTCGCAGTTCCTCAGGATTAGACGGAACTGCTCCTGCAAGACTGATTATTTCAGAGAGGCTGCAGTACTCTCTAATAAATTGAAAGACCGAGGGTACCCAAGGAGAATAATTAAGCAGGCTCTGAAACGAGCGTGGTACTGTACACGTGAGGTCCTACTAGTGCCTAAAGACAAGGACCAAAAAGAAAGAATTGCATGCGTCACAACCTTTTCGCCAGTGTCCAATAAAATCAAAAAGTCAATCATAAAACACTGGCCCACAGTAAATGCTGGCTCACTAAACATTGAAAGACCCCTCTTTGCTTTTCGCAAGAGTAAAAACTTAAAAGACCACCTAGTTAGAGCAGGGCTACCAGCGACACCACAGTGCGCAACACTCGACGCAGCCTGGGGCTTACCCCCCCTCATAGGCCATGTTAAATGTGGATGCTGTAATGTCTGTGAGTACACGGTGGAGGGTAAGAAATTCACCCAGAACGGCACCACGTTTGAAAGACACGCATTCTCTAATTGTAATTCTTCGGATGTTATTTATGCTATACAATGTCCATGCCCAAAACTCTATGTTGGACAGACGACACAAAAAGCAAAGACACGCATCTGCCAGCACAGGAGTAGAATAAGATGTAAAACTGCCAATGCCCCCCTGGTAGACCACTTCGCTGTAGCTGGGCACAACGAGAACGATATGCATTGGACTTGAAATTGCCACCCCGAGGTGGAGACATTGCGCAGATGCTCAACAGAGAGGAATTAAAGACAATGATTCAATTCGACACGATAAGGAATGGTCTCAATCGTGCAGAAGACTGGACCACCTTATGGTAACTATCCAACTGCCCTCCAAGGAATACAGCAGATCTTGAGACTTTACTGGAACTGTATATCGAAGCCTCAATTCTGAACTATGAATACACTGTTTTTATTTTAGATGAAATTCTGATGTAACTCTGGCAAATTATGTTTCACGTTATCCACCAGGCTACTCAGCCCAGTATAATTATTACTTTTTCCCCCCCCTCTACATTTTTTATTGTCCGAAAATCATTCAAAATGTCATATTTTTAATGCATCACTGTAAGCACCATCGCCGCCTGCACATTTACACCCTTGCACCCCCCGGCTTCACGCCGAGTGCTTCCACCTTGTGACCCTAATTCGAATCACAAAGGTTGCATAACCCTTTACATGCTCTCAGAACGCGCTCTAAGATGGCGCTTAATCATAGTCCATGTCCCCTTCCCAAGATGGCCGACCTTATGTGCAGTCCCCTTTTCATGTCTATTCACTTGCTGACTAAAGCCCAGTGAGCTCACTCCCGCCCGAACTACGATCGAAGCAGCGAACGGACTGGACATCGCTTCCACGCCCCCAAATTCCCAATCCTACGGAGTCTCAGGACTCCCCGAGGTAAGAGCTGCAATCCCCTTTCCCCACTCGGAACTCTGCGGCCCCCTCGAGTGTTTCGAACCATGATACTGACCAATTCCCAATTCTTTGTCGGTTTCAGTACAAACTCGGCGAATCCTTCTGGACCCTGTTTTATCCGGACATCGTTCCCCCACTCCCAGAACCCCAACCAAACGAGTCCTAGCACTCCCCGAGGTAAGAGCGACAATCCCTCAGCCCCACTCGGTACTCTGTGGTATCCGCGAGTGTTTCGAACCCCGGAAATAATCCATTCCAATTTTCACAGGTTTCAGAAAGAACTCGGAGAACCAATCCGGACCCTGCAGCTCAACGAGACTGCCGGACTCCAATACTGCCAGGATCCCTAGAGGTAAACCTCCACTCCCTGTACGCCGCAATACCAATAGGGCTGCTGCTATAATCCCTATAATCTTTTCCCTCTCCACCCCTAGGTCATACACCTAGTTCTCGGCCCTCTTCCACCTAGGTGGCAATGCAACATGCTCTTCACATCAAGCCCTACCTGGGTAAGCTAGCCCTGAGGCGCCCCCGCCCTTTTCCCTTCTCCACCACCCCATTACACTGTATGAATGTTCACGTTTGGATGGACACTCGAGGGTCTCGGCACAATGCAAATACGTGTTCTTCGTCGGCTCATATGTGAACTAATTTAAATGTGAACTAGTTAATGAGTTTTAGACAATTCGTGTCAATGCGTTTCAGCTTTATTTATACGACGGAGCATCAGTTAGGAATAATTATTAACAGATGGACCATCGCAACAGTTTGGGGTTCTCCCCTCTCATTTGCATTAGCCACCGGAGGGGTCGGTGGTCGATTTGGACCCGGAAGTGAGTACCGAAGAGGTAGGGCCTCAGCTTCTTCAGGGCTCAAACCACCGCGAAGGCCTCGAGCTCGATGGTGCTCCACCTTTGCTCTCGAGGGAGTAACCTCCGGCTAATGAATGCCACTGGCTGGTCTAGGACTTTTTCGTTCATCTGGGACAGGACCGCCCGATGCCATGTTCGGACGCGTCCGTTTGGACCATGAACTCTCGGGAGTAGTAGGGGGCCTGGAGTACAGGAGCAGTGCACATGGCGTCTTTCAATGCTTCGAACGCCTCTTGGCAGGCGGGGGTCCAGCTGACTTTCTTCGGCTGGTTTTTGGAGGTCAACTCCGTGAGGGGGACTACGATACTACCGTACTCTTTTATGAATCTTCGGTAGTACCCCGTGAGCCCTAGGAATGCCCGCACTTCCGTCTGGGTCGTGGGGGCCTCCCAGGCCACGATCGCATCGATCTGGGGCTGGAGAGGAGCTACCAGGCCGCTTCCGACCTGGTGCCCCAGGTAGACCACGTACCCTTGTCCGATTTGGCATTTGCTTGCTTTAATTGTGAGGCCCGCCCTCCGCAGGGCCATCAACACCTCCCAGAGGTGGTGGAGGTGTTCGGACCAGTGCGAGCTGAACACCGCAATATCATCGAGATACGCGGCGCTGAATTCCTCCAACCCAGCCAGTACCTGGTTAACCAGCCTCTGGAAGGTGGCGGGGGCATTTTTCATCCCGAAGGGCATCACCCGGAAGTGGTAGTGGCCATCCGGGGTGGAGAAGGCGGATCTCTCTCTGGCTCCCTCGGTGAGGGCGATCTGCCAGTATCCGCTGGTCAGGTCGAATGTGCTGAGATAGCGAGCAGACCCTAGGCGGTCAATGAGCTCGTCTGCTCGGGGAATGGGGTGGGCGTCGGTTCTGGTGACTGCGTTGAGGCCGCGGTAGTCCACGCAGAACCTCAGCTCGGGAACAGCACCGGGGGTGGCCACCTTCTGAACCAGGACCACGCGGCTGGCCCATGGGCTGTCAGAGGCTTCGACCACTCCCAGGGCTAGCATCTTAGAGACTTCGGCCTTGATGCAGGCCCGCGGTAGGCTCTGTGCCGTACCGGAGGGATATCCCCGGTGTCCACGTCGTCGACGCACCAACTGGTGACGCCGGGGACGAGAGAGAAAAGGTCAGAGAACTGTCCCAGTAACTGGCGACAGTCCTCGCGCTGCTCGGGGGTGTGGGAGGAGGAGAGACTTACTCCCTCAATGGAGCCATCTTTTTCCTTTGCACACAGGAGATCGGGGAGAGGCTCCGTGTCCTCTTCCGCCCCGTCGTCGGTGGCGAGGAGCAAGCTCAACTCGGACCGCACGAAGTGGGGTTTGAGGTGGTTCACATGAAGGACCCTCAAGGGGTTCCTGGGGGACTGTACATCTATGAGGTATGTCACCTGGCTCTTGCGCTCCACCACCTTGAAGGGGCCTGTCCACTTGTCTTGCAGGGCACAAGGTTCCACTGGGGCCATCACCCAGACCTGCTGTCCGGGCTAAAACTCGACCAGAGTGGCATTCTGGTCATACCAGCGTTTAATTTGTTCCTGACTGGCCTCGAGGTTTGCCTCGGCCAGTTCTCAGAACTTCCGGGTCTGATTTCAGGGGGCCAGGATGTATCGAAACACATCTGGAGGGGGCTCTGGGGCCGCCGTTTCCCAACCTTCTTTGACCAGACTGAGGGGCCCCCGGACGGGGTGCCCATAGAGCAACTCGAAGGGGCTAAACCCCAAGGATTTCTGGGGGACTTCTCGGTACGCGAACAGGAGACAGGGAAGGAGGACGTCCCACTTGCGCCTCAGGGGCTCTTCGAGACCCATGATCATTCCCTTGAGGGTCCGGTTGAATCGCTCAACCAGGCTGTTACCTTGGGGGTGGTATGGGGTGGTGAACTTGTACGTCACCCCACACTGCTGCCAGAGGGACTTCATGTACTTGGAGATGAAGTTCGTCCCTCGATCGCTCACCACTTCTCGCGGGAATCCCACTCGGGAGAAGATCCCCATAAGGGCCCGCCCCACTACGGGGGCCGTCACCGTTCGGAGGGGAATGGCCTCGGGGTATCGGGTGGCATGGTCCACCAGGACGAGGATAAACCGGTGGCCTAAGGAGGTCCGGGGGTCTAGAAGCCCCACAATATCTATTCCCACCCGTTCAAAGGGGGTACTGACCACCGGGAAGGGTTGGAGCGGGGCCTTGCGCCTCCCTCCCCTCTTCCCGCTCGCCTGACATGTGGGCAGGACTTACAGTGGGCCTCCACATCGGAGCGCATGCCGGGCCAGTAAAAGTAGGTGACCAGGCGGTGGTAGGTTTTGTCTTGTCCCAGGTGTCCCGCCAGGGGCACATCATGGGCCAGGTTCAGGAGGAAGCCGCGGAAGCGTAGGGGTACCACCAGCACCCAGACTGACCCTAGCTCGGCGGACTTCTGTTCACTATATAACAGGCCGTTTTCCCAATACACAAGGTGGGAGCCGGTCTGGTCACCGGCGGCCTGGGCGGCGGCCTGCTGCCGCGGCCCAACCAGGGAAGGACAGGAGGTCTGTTCCAGGCAGAATTCCTCTCGGGAAGGTCCGCCTTCCTGGTGCCACTGTGCTAACTCTGGAAGGTCATCCAAGTTCGTGGTCTGTTCGACGACAGGGCCTAGGGGATCTGCGTCTGGGTCAATGCCCTCACTGGGGGGAAGCTCGGGGGCTTCCGATTGCTCGCTGCCCTCTGGGTCGTCAGAGACCGGGCGAGGGTTCTCGGGTTCCACCCCCTCGGGGGTGGACAGTCGGGAGGTCATGGATCGGGTGTTCACGCAGGCCCACTCGGGCAGGCCCACCATCTCCAGGTGAGTTCTTCGCTCTACCTGCTTCCACGGGGAGCTCTCCAGGTCATTACCCAGTAGGCAGTCCACGGGCATGTCGGTGCGGACCGCTACTCGTAACTCCCCGGAGACGCCCTCCCACTCGAACGGGACCTGAGCTATTCGGCAGGTGCGGACGGAATTGTCTGCTGTGATCACCCTGCAGGAGGCGTGGGGTACAATTTGGTCCTCTGTAACTAGGTGACACCTTACTGCAGTAATGCTGGCCCCTGTGTCTCGGAGCGCCCCTATGCGGTGGCCGTTGATGGTCACCTGCTGTCGGTATTTCTCAGTGTTGTCTGGCAAGGGGGCTCAGGGGACCATTTCCCTATCACCCAGGGAGACTAAGTCATGGCTGCTGGTTCCCACCCTTCTGGATCCTCGATCTCTTCCTCCTCTAAGGCTACTGTGGCTAGCTGGCACACGGGGGGACTTGCAGCAGCGGGTTTCTTGAGCATGGGGCACAGGGGGTCACTGGCATAATGCCCTGTTTGCTGGCATCTGTAGCAGGCGGTGGTGATTCTGGGTCCTTGTCTAGCTGGGGGGTACCCTGCTCTCGCTGCGGGAGGAGATGTTCCGGACTGGTTTCTGGGGGGGCTTCGTGGGGGCCCTGCCTGGGACCCCCTCTGTCTACCCTAACCTCCCCCTCCCCTCTGGCGGGAAGATCCTTGCTCGGCTCGGCCATAGTCTCCCCCAGGCCCCCGGGAGACTCTGGTGCTCACCCGGCGATCTGCTTCGACAGCCAGCTTCTGGGGGTCGGCCAACTTGCTGTCCAGAAGGTGCTGTCTCAGTTCTACAAAGCAGTTGGTGGATAAATGTTCATAGGCGATGAGATCAATGAGTCCTTCGAAAGTGGTCACCTTGCTGCCCTTGATCCACCCTTCCAAGTCCCAGCTGTAGAAATTCACATATTCTACCCATGTGGTGCCGGGGATCTTCTTGCAGTCTCTAAACCGTTGTCGATACATCTCTGGGGTGAGCCCATATCTCGTGAGGAGGGCCTCTTTCATGTGGCTGTAGGAGGTTTGCTCGGAGGATGGTAGATCGAGTAGGGTGTCTCTCCCCTCACTCAGGAATCGCACCCACAACCCGGCTCCCCAATCCTTCTGAGGAACTCGGTGGGAGGTCATGGCGACTTCGTAGGCCTTGAACCATTGCTGGAAATCATCGTTCCTGTAATACTCTTTTACCACATCCTTGGGGATGTGGACTTTTGGTTCTGCCGGGGGAACTGCTTCTCGGTTCTCCGAGGTTCGTTTGTCTCCGCTCCGGGCCTTGAGTTCGATCTCCTTCAGGCCGCGCTCGTGCTCCAGCTGAAGTCTCTTGCCTTCGTGTTCCCTCTGGAGCTTCTTCTCCTCCAGTTCTCCTTGCAGCCGTAATTGCTCGATGGCCAGTTTCTTATGAGCCAACTTGACCTCTTCTTCCATTTTAAGGCGTGCCAGTTCTAGGTCGTGGCTTTGGTTTCGTTCTCGGTCTGTCATCTCCTCCGGTGACTGACCTCTCTCCGTGCTAGGACTCTGTTTCAGGGAGTCTGTTCCGTCACCCTCTTGATCGCGGGTTTCGGTCTGTGACCCTCCTTCTCCACCGTCTCCTTCTGGCGGGGGAAGATGGGCTCCGGCCTCTACCCATGCTGTCAGGGCTTTTTGGAAGTCTTCTTTGGTACTTAACCCAGTGGTAGCGATATGGAAATATTTGCAGAATTGCTTCAGTTCTCGGTGGGTATACTCTTCCAGAAGGTCTTTCTGGAATGTGGTCTTTTCGTTCGTCTCATGGTTGTTCTTCGTTCAGGTAGTGTGTCAGTCGTTTACTGTACGATCCCTAGACGTAGGCTCTTATCCCGTCGCTTGCCACCAATGTTAGAAGGGGCGATCTCAGAGGCCCAGGTTAAGCTCACCCGACCACCCCCGGACCCACCTCTCCCACAAGTATTGCCGAGTCTTAACGTGAGGTCGACGTTGGGTCTAGGATCGTACACACTGAGCTCACACCACACTTACGAACGGACACCACACCGTAGCTTTTCAGTAACAAGAGATTGCCACAGCCAAAGCAGAATACTTTGCTGCTATTATCCTAAAAAGTTCTAACAAATCACGTGATATCTTTAAAATTGTAAAAGATCTGTCCCACCCTCCTTGCACCAACAGCAATATCAAACCTTCACAGGAACTATGTGATGGTTTGGCCTCCTTCTTTCAGGAAAAAATTTCCAAACTTATAGAAAGCATGAAGGATGCCCCCCCCTTCCATAGTGCAGCACCAAAGCAGCATGGAGAATGGAACGAAGAGTGAAGAAATGGATGAACACCTGACACCAGGGGCTATCCTGGATACATTTGATACCCCCGCAGAACAAGAGTTCGCGCAATTAGCCCTTAATGTAACATCTGGATCCCCATTTGATCCTCTACCCCACAAAATAGTAAAAGAATTTGGGGCTGAATTCTTTCCTGTACTCCGTCAGCTATGTGTCCAATCCCTCGGCACAGGCATTGTGCCGAGAGAGTGGAAACAGGCAGTTGTCACACCCCTGCTAAAGAAATCTAATCTGGACCCCAACTGCCACAAGAACTACCGACCTATTTAACTCCTGCCATACCCAGTTAAGATCATGGAACGGCTGGTCAGTAGGTCTTTGTCCCTCTTCCTGGAAACAAATAACATCCTTGAAGAGGAGCAATTTGGGTTCAGACCAGCCCATGGAACCGAGTCAGCATTACTGATGGTCCTGGATGACCTAAGAATGAGGGCGGACAGGGGAGAGTCAGCAATTCTGATCCTGCTTGACCTCTCCGCCGCGTTCGGCACGGTTAGCCACGACATCCTGCTGACTAGGTTGAAAACCTTTGGAGTAGAGGGTACGGCACTTGATTGGCTCCGCTCTTACCTGTCAGATAGATGGCAGGCAGTGGCATTGCCCCCGTATCAGTCTGAGTTCGCTATGGTCCCACATGGGGTCCCTCAGGGGTCTGCGATCAGCCCGATCCTTTTTAACGTCTATATGCAGCCCCTGATGGCCATCATCAAGGCTCACGGCATTAGCGTGATCAACTATGCGGATGACACGCAGCTGAGGATTTCCCTTGATGGTCCCCATGCAGAATCTCTTGAGACCTTCCACACCTGCATAATGAAAATGGCAACCTGGCTAAGAAGAAATTAACTACAGTTTAACAGCAGCAAAACTGAGATAATGCAATGCAAAGTGGGAAGAATAGCCAGAAACCTGCCTGTTGGCTTTTGGCCTCTAGACTCATGTGAGCCATTGGCACCAGTAAAAACGGTGCGGAATTTGGGGGTCAGCCTCAATGACAACTTGAGTCTGGAGACCAACGTCAACAGACAGGTGAGCAGCTGCTTTGCCCTAATGCGGGGCCTCCGAAAGCTGCTGCCCTTACTTCCAGAACACACCAGAGCAACCGTGGTCAGAAGTACCATCCTCAGCCGCCTGGATTACTACAATGCTCTGTTACTGGAATCTCCCGCCTACTTGATTTCCAGACTCCAGAGCATCCAGGCGGCAGCTGCGAAGATGGTGCTTTCTCGAGGACGTCGGTCCTCTACCTCCCTTGCTCTAGCTGAGCTGCACTGGCTGCCCGTTCATCAGAGGATCTGGTTCAAATCCCTGTGCACCGTTTTTAAGGCAGCACATGGTTTGGGTCCTAAACCTCTTCAGGCCAAATTCAAGTGGTATGAACCCACACGGACCCTCCGTTCCTCATCCACTAATCTCCTTAGTATACCTAGGATCAGGAAAGCTACTCATGGTGGCAGAGCTTTCAGCATACCTGCAGCTCATCTCTGGAATAGTCTTCCCTTGGCAATCAGGAAAACCAACGAACTGATGCTTTTCCGCAAAAGGATAAAGACTTGGCTTTTCCCCAAAGCCACACTTCCCTAGAGCTTTTTCCACTCACTTGCCCTCTGTTGTTCAGTTCTTTAGTTGCACTTTTACAGCGCCAGGATGCCCGTAGGGTTGCAGCGCGCTTTAGAAATGACATAAATAAATAAATAAATAAATAAACAAGTTCTTTATCAACAATAAAAAGGTTTCCGCACTCTTATTTACAAGCGATCGAGGGATCGTAAAGTCTCAGGAATTCGGGAAGAGGGAAGCGGGACAGTCTCAGGCTTTAGGCTAGCACGAAGCGTACCCTGCACACAGCTCTCAATCCTCGAGCCGGGGGATACGGAAGATGGTAGTCGTACTAGCTGCTCCACTCACTTCGAGTCGACTCAGGTCGTGTTGGTAGCGTCGATAGTCCAGCCGGACCAGTGTACTCCTCGAGCCGCGACGAGGTCAGCAGGGCTCGATCCGGAGGTGTTCTTGAGGAGCCGCGACAGGGTCAGCAGGGCTCAGGAGGTTTCACGAAGATCTCTTTAGAGTTCAAGTTCGAGCCGCGACGAGGTCAGCAGGGCTCCGATGTTCTGGTTCCGTCTTTACGAGGACGAGCCGCGACAGCGTCAGCAGGGCTCAGGTGTTCCAGTTCCGTGTTACGAGGAGGAGCCGCGACAGCGTCAGCAGGGCTCGAACAGTTCGAAGGTTCAGTTTTCCCCAAGGTTCAGCCGCGATCAGATCAGCAGGGCTTTCTTGTCCAGGATACAACTGCCCGCTAGTTGTTGGGCGGGCCTTGATATAGTTCAGGGATCCTTTGATGTCCGGACCCTCGCAGGCGGAGGTCTCAGGCCTTGGGGGCTGGTCGTTGGAGAGATCCGTTGGTTGGCCCTTTGATCCTTGTGAAGATGCATCCGGGAATTCCCAGACGCCCAGCGGGGTCTGGAGCCAGCACTCGGGGAGGCCAGAGGTGCGATCGAAACCGGCCCACAGGGGAAGGCCAGAGGTGTGAGAGAAACCAGTCTCTCCGGGGAGGCCGGAGGGGCCATCGAAACTCCCTGTCTTATCTCACTCGGGGCACCCTTTACCCCCCAGCCGGGACTGGCGTGCCTTGGAGTCTAGTTTCGCTGGGGCCGGGGTCATGCGAGGCCCAGGGAGTCAGGGGCCTCGGGAAGGGAAAATGGCTGCCGGGGGCCCTGTGGGGTGATGCAGGTTCTGGCCGCTCGGAGCCGGGAAGGAGGCCGGCGGCATGCGGGGCTGGTTGTCGGCTGGCAGGGTCGTGCAGGGAGTTTGGGCGTACAGGGAGCAGGACGACCAGGGGCTTCTGGGTGCAGGGCTAGGCTAACAGGGTGCTGGGGAACGGGGGGAACCACGCCACGAGGCCAGGTCCAACAAGCACGTTAAGTCGAATCCGAATAAATGCAAAGTGTGCACAACAAATGGACTTGTTAGTACGTTGGAGAACTAGCCAGTAATTCAGCCTTTGGCTGATTTTCTCCATTTCTCTCCCCTTTTTTTCCCCTTTTCCTCCTAAAACAGGTAGATGTATTAGTATTACAGGCAGGCAAATGTTGTCAATTTTAGTCCTGATGATGGTCCCACCTAACTAGAGCAAAAGGGATCGAAACTTCGACTTTAGATAGTGCTTTCACAACCTAACCATTGTGTTTTATTTAGTTGTGTCTAGCATTTTCTTGGCAATACTTTAAATCCAAACACTGAGTCGAAAGTGGCCAATATTGCTCTTTTTTTGCCTGTGAAACGCTTTTCCTTTTATGTTGTTTGTCTCTCTTGAGTAAGGTACAGGACTGTGCCTCTTAAATCACTTATCGTGTCTATTCATTTTTCTCAAATAAACACCGTGTCCGGCTGGACAGAGGACAAATATAGTCTCCTATTACGGCCTATATTATATTGCTGTTGTTGATTCTGATACGCTAAGGACCTTTGTTTTTCAGAGCATACTTTCCCACGGTCCTCAGCCACTGTTTGGGTTCCCTTATTATAATTAAATAGACAGAGGGCAGGAGGGCACAAAAAAAACGAGTGGAACAGAGGGCAGAAGGGCACAAAAAACGAGTGGAACAGAGAGCAGAAGGGCACAAAAAGGAGTAGAACAGAAGGCAAAAGGGGCACAAAAACAAGTGAAAACCGAGTGGCACAGAAGGCAGACGGGCACAAAAAAACGAGTGGAACAGAGGGCAGAAGGGCACAAAAAAGGAGTGGAACAAAAGGCAAAAAGGGGACAAAAACGAGGGAAAAACGAGTGGCACAGAAGGCAAAAAGGCCACAGAAATACCTGAAAAACGAGTGGCACAGAGGCAGAATACAGAAATACAGGGGCAGCTAAGAATAGAAGGCAGAACGGGCAGAGAGGCACGGGGGCAGCGAGTGAAACAGAAGGGAAAACCGGGCAGAGAGGTACAGAAGGAAAGACCGGGCAGAAAGAGAACGGGGACAGCGAGGGGAACAGAGGGAAGAAAAAGGGGCACGGACCACATACAGGCAGCGGGGGAAGACAGACAACAGCAGTCACAGACACAACAATGAAAATACAGGCAATACAATAAAAGCAATTAAGTGGAGGATGAACAAACCTACCTACGGCCTACCACTGGCCACCAGGGATGAGGCGCAGGTGGCAGCCTGTGGGTGGTGAAGGGCCTCGAACTTCCTCAGCAGCGACAGCTGGGGCAGGGAGGCACAGGCGGTGCTATGCGGAGGGGGAGCGACCTACCTGGTGGGCTCAAGGGTCGCCCTCACTCTATCTATCTATCGCCCTCACTCTATCTATCGCCCTCACTCTATCTATCGCCCTCTATCTATCTATCCATCTATCTATCGATCTATCTATCGCCCTCTATCTATCTATCTATCTATCTATCTATCTATCTATCTATCTATCTATCACCCTCACTCTATCTATCTATCTCCCTCACTCTATCTATCTATCGCCCTCACTCTATCTATCTATCGCCCTCACTCTATATATCGCCATCACTCTATCTATCACCCTCACTCTATCTATCACCCTCACTCTATCTATTGCCTTCACTCTATCTATCTATCTATCTATCTATCTATCTATCTATCTAAGTATTGATCTATCTATCACCCTCACTCTATCTATCTATCTATCTATCTGTCACCCTCACTCTATCTATCGCCCTCACGCTATCTAGCTGTCTATCTATCGCCCTCACTCTATCTATCTATTGCCTTCACTCTATCTATCTATCTATCTGTCTGTCTATCTATCTATCTATCTATCTATCTATCGATCTATCGCCCTCACTCTATCTATCTATTGCCCTCACTCTATCTATTGCCTTCACTCTATCTGTCTATCTATCTATCTATCTATCTATCTATCTATCTATCTATCTATCTATCTATCGCCCTCACTCTATCTATCGCCCTCACTCTATCTATCGCCCTCACTCTATCTATCGCCCTCCCTCTATGTATTGCCTTCACTCTACCTATCTCTCTCTCTATCTATCTATCTATCTATCTATCTATCTATCTATCTATCTATCTATCTATCTATCTATCTGTCACCCTCACTCTATCTATCGCCCTCACTCTATCTATCGCCCTCACGCTATCTAGCTGTCTATCTATCGCCCTCACTCTATCTATTGCCTTCACTCTATCTATCTGTCTGTCTATCTACCTATCTATCGATCTATCGATCTATCGCCCTCACTCTATCTATCTATTGCCCTCACTCTATCTATTGCCTTCACTCTATCTGTCTATCTATCTATCTATCTATCTATCTATCTATCTATCTATCTATCTATCGCCCTCACTCTATATATCGCCCTCACTCTATCTATCTATCGCCCTCACTCTATCTATCGCCCTCACTCTATCGCCCTCCCTCTATGTATTGCCTTCACTCTACCTATCTCTCTATCTATCTATCTATCTATCTATCTATCTATCTATCTATCTATCTATCTATCTATCTATCTATCTATCTATCTATCTATCTATCTATGTATTGATCTACCTATCTATCGCCCTCACTCTATCTATCTATCTATCGCCCTCACTCTATCTATCGCCCTCACTCTATTTATCGCCCTCACGCTATCTATCTATCTACCCCATCACTCTATCGCCCTCACTCTATCTATCTATTGCCTACACTCTATCTATCTATCTATCTAGCTATCTATCTATCGCGCTCACTCTCTATCTATCTATCTATCGCCCTCTATCTATCTATCTATCGCTTCTATCTATCTGTCTATCACCCTCACTCTATCTATCTATCGCCCTCCCTCTATCTATCTATCTATCGCTTCTATCTATCTGTCTATCGCCCTTACTCTATCTATCTATCGCCCTCACTCTATCTATCTATCTATCTGTCTGTCTGTCTGTCTGTCTGTCTGTCTGTCTATCTATCTATCTATCTATCGCCCTCCCTCTATCTATCTATCACCCTCCCTCAATCTATCTATCTATCTATCTATCTATCGCACTCACTCTATCTATCTATCGCATCACCACAGCATCACTCAGGGGCACCACAATATCACTATGCGCTACCACAGCATCACTGAATGCCACAGCATCACTTGTCGCCACTACAGCATCACTCAGCGCCACCACAGAATCAATCTTTGCAACCATTCAACAACAACTGGTTCAAATATGATATCTCAAGGTTTCAAGCTTTATTACAAATGTCACAAAAAGATTGTAATATTTCACTTCTGTTCTTGGATTTTCCTCACAATAAAATACATTGAACATAAACTTCACAAAAGTAATTTACAAAAGTTTAAGCTATTGCCATTATAAATTGCAATAACTTTTATTTAAGTATTCATTATTTAAAAAAATTAAAAGCCATTGTTATTTGTAATATCAATACATCTAATCATTTACAATAACAATAGCTCAAACTTTCTTAATGCGAGACCAATTGCATTGCAAATGCTTGTTTTATTTATTGTATGCGGTTTTTATATAGCGCGGACTTTACTCGAAGGTGTCAGAGCGCTTCACAATAGGAACAGTAATGATACAAAAGGAGAAAATGACAAGTCAGCATGTTTATTTATAAAGTTTTATATAGCACAGACATGACCCACGGGGGTATCAGAGCGCTTTACAGTACCTGATTATCACAAGTTATACGTACAATCGGGAATCGCATATATTACAATACAGATGAGGTAGACATTGCTGTTTGATTAAAAGCAGAGGCAAAGCGCAGGCAAAGCCCATGGGGATGTCAGGGCGCTTTACAGGACATAATTATCACAAGTTGTACATACAATCGGGAATTGCATATAATACAATATAGGTGAGGTAGACATTGCTGTTTGATTACAAGCAAAGGCAAGTAGGCTTCTAGGTAGCAAATGATATGTTACAAGAGGAAAAAAGTGACGTGTGTAGGTTACAAAAGCGTACAAAGTACAAATAGAGGTATAATACTGCACTAAATGGCAGATACTCAAGACACAAGAACAAACGTTACGTTACATGAGGCAATGGTGGCATGGTGGTGCATGTATCAAGAGCAAACAAAACACAAGAAGAAGTAGCAAACGGTACGTTACAAGAGGGAAAGTGACGTGTGCATGTTACAAAAGACTACACAATACAAGTAGAAGTGTAATACTGCAATAAATGGCAGACACTCAAACCATAAGAACATACTGGGAAGGCACTTCTATAGTCATGGAGAACAGAATTTTCTATAATGGAAGGACTTCCTTCAGATAATAGAGAGAGTGTGAATTAAATTTTGTATGTGAAGGAGCTCCGAGGGCTGAGACTGTGATGTGTGAGCGCCCCCCAGAGGCTGCTGTTCAGGGCCCTAGGCCCGCATGATGTAGGAAGGACAACACGGACTTGGTAATGTGGTGCTGACAATTAGACCCGGGCACGTGCGCCCACCCCTTTTATTGACAGAGTCACCTGACTGGCGACGCCTGTGGTAGGTGGGTGTAAGGTGTGTTACATTTGCGGGCAGAACACTAGAACGTGTCTAGCTAGACACAACACCCCCCCCACCTTAATGAAAAGAAAGGAACAAAAGTCCAACCTGGAAGAAAATAAACAAACAAAAAATAAACAAACAACACATAGCACTAATTGAGTTTCTTCCGGCTGCCAGCCAGGCCTCACTGGAGCTTTGGACCGCATGGTCATGATGTTCTAGTTGGCCTTTGTGAAGTGTTTCAGACCGGCCGTGTCTCGCAGTGTCGAATTCCAGCATCAGTGCATTGGGAGCTGTGGTGAGGTCCACTCTGGAAGGTCTCTGTGTGTGAGGCCGTCCTCTCCTGCTCTTCGGGTGACCGGTCTTCGACTGTGATCTCCCTGCGTCCTGTGTGTGTTAAGGAGCTGCTGCACACGCATTTCTCCCGTTCAGACTCCCATTTCATGGGAACTCTGCCGAGCCCTCTGCCCCTGGATTTCCACGTGACCATGTGTGGGTCTTTGCGTAGGCCGCACTCAGAGGTCGCTGCGGAACTCCCCCCAGGGCCACGGCCTAGTCTTTCGTAACCCCAGGGGTGGTTCTTCCAATGGCCCAGTGCGCTCTACTCCGGTATGCTGCAGGTTGCCGGGGGTATACACGGACGGTTCCTGGGTGGCTCGCTCATGGAACCCCGGTTGTCTGGAGTGTGTGGATTCACGTTGGTGGTACGATGCTCCTTGGTGGTGATGAAATGGTGGTTGTTCCTCAGTTGGGCACTAGGCGGCGGTCTGTTATCTTGGTTGATCTTGTGGTGCAAGGGGGACTGGAGGGGCTTCGCAGCTTGCCTTTATCTTGCTGAGGTTGTCTTTCGCCCGTGTCATCTGCGGTGGGATACAGGGGTGTCGTCTGACTTATCCCATCGGTGTTTGGGACTGAATGGTTCCGCGGGGAAATGTTGGAGAGATACTCGCTTCGTGCTGGTGGCTTACGTTTGGTTCTCCTCGTTGGGCTGTCTCCCGGCCCATCGGTCCGGCTGGTAGCTGTCTGGTGTCTCTGGGTGTGCTCCTCCGGTGGTCGTACGAGTCTTCTGCCCTGTCGGTCTGCTCCTTTCTGCCTGCATGCCTTTGGTGGTTGTTTACCCTGTGGCGCTGTGCCACTGTTCCTTCTCTCTCTGCGGAGGGGCATCATGTCAACTCTCTTCTCTCTCGTTCGACCAGATTCTGACTTGGAGTTTGCATCCTGCGCGAGTCTCATGTAGGTGTCACGTGGACCTCGCTGGACCCCCAGAGGGTCTCCCCTTTCTTGTGAGCCTGTCTCAGGTTTGTCCTGTCAGTAGGACTTGTACTTCCTCTTGAGAACTTTCATTGGACGGTCTTATCTTTCCTGTGGACCCGTCTCAGATCTGTCCTGTCAGTAGGACTTGTACTTCCTCTTGGGAACTTTCCTTGGCGCCATCCTTTGTTCTGGGATACCGCAGTGGTTCTCCTTGATGCCTTTTGCATGCCTCCTTCTCTTCGAGGAGGTCTTGCTCTCTTGGGCGCTTGCCCATGCAATCAAGCTTCTGGGTGCGTCTCTCACGTACCTCGGACTTTGTGCTCTTCTGCCCTCTTCGGAGTGACCGTGATCCTGGTCGTCTGTCCAGCCACCTCTCCGAGCACTTCCTGGTCACTTCTGTTTGGCGCGCTTCCGACTGTGCCTTTCGTTTTCTCCACTGGATGTGCTTACTGTGCATTCGCGGAGCTGCAACACTGCGGAGCCACTGAAGCGGACACGGAGGTGGCTGGTGTGCTGGACGGGGGCTGTAAGTTGTAGTTTGGTGTGTGCTGGGGCCTTGGTAAGGCCTAACTAGACCATGGTCACTTGCGCAGGGGCAGGTCGCACACCAGTAGCGACTCAGACACACACTGTGTGATAGTCGGAAGTGACGTGCACGAGCGCCCGTCCTCCTTTTATTCAGCTCCGCAGGCCACGCCTGGCCTGCGGATGTAGGGGTGCGTGTGCGTGCATAGACTAGAGCGTTACAGCACTACATCCCCATCCAACTATAAAAAAAATTCACAGCGCCTAAGCATTGGGTATATCGAGACTTAGAGTTCAAACAAAATGCCTCTGTACTTGCATGTCCCTTGGTGGCAGCTTCAGGGCCTCAGCAAACAGGCATAGTCCTTTAACTTCTGACTTGGTGGTGGATTGGGCCGCAGGTTGTACCTCTGGACGTTGCCCCGGCCACTTTCTATGTTTTGGGGTATGTCTCTGATGGTATTCGATGCTGTGGGGGATGCACACTCCGGCTCAGGTCTCTCTGTCTGGCTCTCTGCTGATGGGTTGCTATCATCCTCATGGGCTGTGTCTACTGGTGGTTCACTGTTTCTGTCCGTAGTTTCCAGATTTTGTCTCGGCCCAGGGGATATCACTTTGAACCAGGAGGTGTTTCTCGATACTTCCTCTTCACCCCTTCGTGCAGTGACCATAGTGCCTTTTGTGGCTGTTATGGTCCAGGTGCCCGGTTCATAGCGAGTTTGGAACTTTCCTCCAGGATGTCGGTTTCGTATAATTACTCGGGCCCCCTGGCATAGACGCCTTGGCATGGCTCTCCGGCGTCGGCTCGCTCGCTGGTTGTTTCGTCGTCTCCGTTCCTGGGTATTGTTTGTGTTGGTCCTGTCCGGCGTGTTGGGTCTGTCTGGCGTCCCCCCCGGGACAGTGGGAAGGAGGTCTCTGCGTTGCCCTTGGAACATGAGGGTTCAGGGGCTCCTCTGTGTGGTGCAGTGAGGGGTTCCCCGGTATTCTCGTAGAAAGTCATGTAGTCTCTGTTCAGGGTCAGCTTGTTCTACCACCGCTATCCGGAACACCTTATTGAGGGTCCGCATAAATCTTTCTACTTCTCCATTGGCCTGGGGCCACTGGGGTGTGATGCGTCGATGTAGTATGCCCCTGGCCTTGAGGAACGTGGCAAACTCCGCTCCTTGGAATGGCGGTCCGTTGTCGCTCCGTATTTTCGCAGGATATCCGAACATGGAGAATATCTTCTCTAGTGCTGGCCCTACGTGTGTGAATGCCGTGGAGATGACCTTCTCGACTAGTGGGTACTTGGAGTAGGAATCGATGGCCACCAGCGTATGTCCTTCCCCCGGGAAACTACCAAAATCTATGCTGACTTTTGTCCATGGGGTCGTGCATGCTTCTTCCATGATTATTGGAGCAGGTCTCTCCGGATCGCTTGTCAACTGGCAGGACATGCAGTTCTTCACGTACTCCTCCACCATGGTTTCCAGCTCAGGGAACCACACCTTCTCCCTCATGCGTGCCTTCATTTTCGTCGTGCCTTGGTGGCCACCATGGGCAAGTTGCGTGGCTCGGTACCTGAGGCTCTGTGGTATCACCAGACGTGACCCTCTTAGTAACACTCCTTCTTCCGTGGCACTGAGCTCTTGTCGGATGTGCCAGAACTTCGTGAGTGCCTCTTTATCTGCGGCGGTCCAGGAGTTCGGTGGGTGTAGGTAGTTAGCCCAGGAACCCTCTCCAACTGCTTGAAGTGATCTTGTGTAGATGTTGTCAGCAACGGCTGCTTCCTTGATTTCCGCGATCGTCATGCATTGTGGACATGAGGTGAGGGCTACCCATCAGGCGTACTCCTCACAGTCGTCATCTACTGGCTCAGGCTCCTGTGGCGAAGGGTGGCGCGACAGGTAATCAGCAGGATTTTTGGCCCCTGGGCGATATACCACCTCCATTTCGTACGGTTGAAGTTGAATCACCCATCGTTCAATGCGCGGTGGTGGGTGTGGGGCAGTTCCCTTGAAAAGGGGCCCTAGGGGCTGGTGATCCGTGACCGTGACAAACGCGTGACCTTGTAGATATAAGTGAAAATGGCTGCAGGCCCACTTGATTGCGAGGGCCTCTTGCTCGATCTGAGCGTATCTGGTCTCGGTTGGGGTCAGGGCCTTGCTGGCGAAGGCTAGAGCTGTCCATTGCCCGGGTTCATGTTCTTGGGTCAGAACCGCTCCAAGGCCTACCGGACTGGCATCGACGATTACCTCGGTGCGTTTCACGGGGTCGAAATAGGATAGTGTTGCCTTTTTTGCCAGGAGGGCATCCTTGATTCCCTGAAATGCTTCGTTTTCTTTCGGGCCCCACTGCCACGTGGCATCCGTTTTGGTTAGTGCTCGCAAGGGCTCGCTTCGAGTGGCTAGGCCCGGTATGAACCGGCCACAGTAGGTAGCCATCCCGAGGAAGCTCCTCACTTCCGTCGGGGACCTTGGCGCTGGTGCGTCCTTTATGGATTTGGACTTCCTCGGGTCAATCTGAATTCCCTCCTGGTTGAAGACATAGCCAAAGAACTCAATGGAAGGTTGGAAAAACTGACATTTGTCTCTATGGAGCGTCGCTCCATAAGTGCTCAGTCTCTTCAGGACATCCCGAAGGTGCTTGTAGTGCTCCGGCGCGGTGGCGGAGTGTATCAAAATGTCGTCGCTGACATTTATTACCCCTGGTAATCCAGACAGAAGTTCTCTGATCGTGTTCTGGAACACCTCTGCCGCTGAAAAGATACCAAAGTTTAGGCGTTTGTAGCGCCGGAGGCCAAGATGGGTGCTGAATGTGGTGATGAACCGGCTCTCCTCTGCTAGTGGTAATTGATGGTATCCGGCATTGAGGTCAATTTTCGAAAACCACTTCGACCCGTTTACATCGGCCACTATGTCGTCCATTGTGGGGGTCAGATGTCTCTCCCTCCGGATGGCTGTGTTT
The DNA here is from genome assembly GCF_964261635.1 of Lissotriton helveticus. Classification (NCBI taxonomy): domain Eukaryota; kingdom Metazoa; phylum Chordata; class Amphibia; order Caudata; family Salamandridae; genus Lissotriton; species Lissotriton helveticus. The sequence continues at coordinate 496,754,929 of NC_136062.1, forward strand.
GGTAGCCGCATGTCGATACACAGGCGAATTTCGCCCGGCTGCTTAGGCTTCTCTACAATGACCATGGGCGAGACCCACGGGGTGGGTCCCGTTACTTTCTCTATGACGCCTAGGCCCTCTAGTTTTTCCAGTTCCTTTTCCACCAGCGGGCGAAGGTGGAATGGTATCCGGCGGTGGCGTAATGCTGTGGGAGTTACAGACTTGTCAATGTGGAGTTTAATAGGGTCACATTTTATGCATCCGAGGCCTCTGAAGAGTTCAGGGAATCGTTCCAACAGCTCATCCACCTGGTGTGCTCGGATGCGATTGGCAAATGCTATCAGTTTCAAGTCCTCCGCTGTGTGGCTGCTTAGCAACGTGTCAGCTTCTCGGTCAATTATGTGGACCGTCGCCATTATTTCCGACTCGTCAGCCTGGATGGGTATTATAATTTTTCCTTTGAGGGGTAGCGGTGTGTCCGCTCCATAGGCGAAGATCCTTGTCTTGGAGGGTAGTACCTCGGGCCGTGGGCGTAGTTTGTTGAATTGTTGCAGTCCCATGACATTAACGGTGGCACCCGTATCAATGACTGCCTTCACCTCGTTCTTCCCCATTTGTACAACGCATGTTGGTTGCGGCCGTCGTCGTCGCTTGAGCTCCCGAGCGAAGGAAATGACATATGCCTCCTCACCCTCCGAGTCCGAGTCATCGTACACCGTGGGTAAGTGTTTTTCTTCCCTCACCAAGGGTGGGTCGGTCAGTGACAGTTGGCGAACGGCCTTGGTGGGCGTCCATGACCTCTTGGAATTCTTGGACTGGTTTTTCCTGCGGCAGACCGATGAGAAGTGGTTTGGGATTCCACAGCTCGCACATGTTTGCCCTTGGGCCGGGCAGTCCTTGGCCGCGTGTGGTTCATGGCCGCAGTACCCACAACGGGATTGAGGCGGATCTCTCCGAAATCCTTTCTGTGCCGGACCACGTGCTCGGGGTCGCACGGCATCTGCCCGTTCCACCTTGATGGTTTCAGTTTTGACTGGGGCTTTGTGTAGGGCCTGTTCCATGGCCGTCGCTCTGACGTTCGAGAGCTCATGGGATCTGGCCAGGATAAGGATATCTTCTAGTGAAATCCCTGGTTTGCGACGGATTAGTCCTCTCAATGTCTTGTCCCGGCACCCCTGAATGATCTGTCTTCTTATGGCCCTCGGTTGATCCTCATCGGTGGAACTAGCTAGCTCTCTGACGCGGGTATGGAATTGATCCATAGACTCACCCTCCCGTTGGCGTGGTTGCCCCAATTTGAATACTTCAAGTCCATGTTCAGCTGGGGATCAAAATGACCGTTGAGGGCGGCAACAGCTGCGTCATAGCTGTCTGCTGCACCCGTATTGGGAAGGTGTTTGTATAGTCTAAAGATTTCATCCCCCGCGTAGTGAAGTAACAGTGACTTCTTCACAGCATTGTCCGTCTCCCTCGTGACCACGAAGTAGTTCTCCAGTCTCTCGAGCCAGATCTTCCACCACGGCGAGTCCGTAGACGGGTCTATCGCCTCGCTGAATGGTGGCAGCACCTCAGCTGTGGCGTGCTGAAAGGGGATGTTGATGACGGGTGCTGGTGGATCACCGTCCCCCATGACGAGGGAGTCTCTGTGGGTAGATAAGGAGTATCCGGAGTCTGTTCTGTCCCCTCACTGGTCGAACCGGCGTGTGTTCTCGCCTGCTTTTCACCCCTTTTTCCACCCTTCCGCGGCACCACGTGGCAGCTGCGCGGCTTACTTCTGTTCCACCTCAATTCAGCGGGTTGCCGGCGATGTGCGGGTCGTGGTCCCCTCCGGGGTCTCTTGTCAACTGTCTGCTTGCCGATAGCTCCCTTTCCAAACGCAGCAGGGCCCTCCAGGCCTACCTCTGGTAGAAAACGCGTCACACGCGTGATGCGTGAGACATTGCAGGGTGTTTTCCGTAGCTCACGGGGGATGCGTGAGAGAAGGTGGGGTGTGGTATCGGCCGCTTACCGCGCAGGAAGCGTGACAGATGGCAATCCGTCGCACTCACCGGGCATCCGAGGCCGCAGCAGCAGCGTCTCTTCCTCCCTTGAGCAGCAGTGGGGAGGACACCCTGGCCCAGGCAAGGGGAGCAGGGGAGGGGGAGCGCGCCGGCTCCGAGGATGTCGGCACCGCCGCCGGGGAAACACGCGGCAGGCACCGCGGACGGGAGCGGATGGCTCCGGCAGACCTCTGGTGTACGGGCGAGGGTTGGGCCCCCTCCGCTCGTTGCCAATGTAGTTTGGTGTGTGCTGGGGCCTTGGTAAGGCCTAACTAGACCCTGGTCGCTTGCGCAGGGGCAGGTCGCGCACCAGTAGCGACTCAGACACAAACTGCGTGATAGTCGGAAGTGCCATATTTGGGAGGCGCAGAGTGCGGCGCGCCGCGCGGACATAGCAGGCCCACTTAGAAGTGTGAGGCTCTCCCAGGGCGCCGGTCTGATTCGACGGAAAGGGTGGCAGCATCATTACAAGATTGTGAGTGGGCACAAGAGAGATGTTAATACTGGCAAGGACAGCAGCACACAATCGGCTGCGTAAAAGAGAACTGGAGAATTAAACCATAGCTGGGGGAGGACGCAGAGGGGGCTGTGGAATTGACTGCGGGGGTGAGGGGGCACACCCTGCATCCCTAAAATAGGAAGCGCAATTAGCAAGGCCCCACACGGACAATAAAGACAAAGCAGGCCTGATTGTAAGATCGGGCGAGAAAGAGGCCTCCCCCCCCCCCGGAAAGTGGATTGTCTCACTGAAAGTGGAAGTTGCAGCACCACAAAACTGGATATGTGAATATGCACAGAGGCAATAGTGACCAGGAGCGCAGGGCACGGTCACATACACACAAGCCAAAAATAACAGCAAAAAAACAACAAAGTGGAACTGGGTAATCTAACTCTTATGATAGAAAGGCCATGCTGGACCGCGAGGTACTGGGCGAATATTGAAGCATTGGATTATACGAAATCGTGGATAGCGCCAGTGGGCGGACTGAGTACGTGTTTGTGGCTGATGAGATAAGTCTTTGCGTGGCAGGTCCACGACTGGGTTAAGTGGTCTTTGCGGTGCTCGGCAGCGACAGCTGGAAAAGTGTGACCCCATCATAACTAAGGCTCGCGGTTTTCCGTTTAAACTGATTTTTACGTATAAATACAGACAGAAAGATATTTGTCCTTTGTCTGCATTTATAAGTAAAAACGGAAAAATGACAATAAATCGGTCTCGAAGACAAGTCTGTCCGAACACAAGCAGTGAGAGGGCTTCTCGGATTTCAGCTGAATGAATACAAAGGTTGATGTTAAGGGGGCATCCTTTTGTTTAAGTATCCTGGCTTGGAGCTGTTCTGGCGGGAGTAGAGGTGCGGTGGGATAGACACTTAAAAGAAATTAAGGGAAAACAAATGCACAAAGCTAATCACTTCACGGGGGGGGGGGGGGGGGGGGCTGCTGGGCCGCTTTCAGCACATGAGTCAGACCGGGCATATGTAGGTCCCTGGTGCCATCATCTTGCTCAGTTTTTGGCACTTGTGACATTCATCAACATTTTTCGCCACAAGGCCATCTTAGAGCTGGAGCCCATACTTTCTGGTGTATTGGAGGGTTTGTTGCCACTGTCCCCCTGCGGCCGTCACGGCTGGCTCCTCAGCCTGAGGTTGTAGGAAACGTGCGTTCTCTCACAATGAGTCCATGGCGGCGGCTGGCCAGTCCTGTCCGTGGGTGCCTGAAGAACTTGAGCTGTGCCAAGGGGCTGCAAGTGCCGTCTGTGGGCGCACTCCGAGCCCCCCACTGCTTATGGTCCTGGAGCGGAGAGGCTGCCTGCTGCTCTGGACCACTCATGGATGCTTGCATTAACACGTCCTTGCTGAATGCTGATGGAGTGGTGTGGCTCACTGGTTAGAGGCGGCAGACCCGTAAGCAGAGAACGGCCCGGGACCAGGGTTTGATTCCCGACGCGGCAGGGTCGTGGACCAGGGTCAGCGGGCTCGATAATTCTCGCCTCGGTGCCTACTCCAGTCAGGGACCACACTCGGCAACTCTGGGCATTAGCTTGCCTCATCTTCACAACGGCCCCCCAGACCTCCGGGATGCTTGGTCGCACCTTAGAGATACCCATCAGGGACCATCTCTCAGGGTGAGCCAGGACGGGTTCCCCAGCGGTCGAAGCGCAGAGATACTCCTCCGGGAGTTGATTCTAGCGCTATATAAACCCACAATTAAATTAAATTAAATTAAATGCACAGTGTTTGACCGGCTTGACTACATAGCTCAGGTATTTTTCATGAAATTTCAACCACTGAGAGTGCGGTGTAGTTATTTGCCAGGTGGAACCTGTGAATTATTTCTAGCCCTGTAGGCAGAGGCACCGCCTTTCCATTGTGAGGGGAAGTTTTGTTTTAGGATTTCTGCAGATTAAAATGAGAGAAAGGTGGTCCGCTACCAGGGTGAATGGTTTCCGTTTCACGAAAAAGATGAAATGCTCTCAGGGATTCTTACTCGGCTTCAGAATATGCCTGTCTGGCTTGCTGAGACTGTGGCTGGAATACAGCATGGTTTCACAGGGTGCTTCGGGGCAGGTTCTCCTGGCATCATATCTCTCCCACGGCTACTGCGATGGCATGGACGATTACTCCAGTGTGTAGCGAAGGATAGTAGGCCACATTCCCAGCAGTTATCTGTCTGCTCACAGTCCTGTGTCCAATTGAACAAGCATTTGCAATGCAATAGGGCTCGCATTTACGAGAGTTTGCGCTATTGGTATTGTATATGACAATGCCTTTTATTTATGGCTTGTTTTTAAAACCAAAATATAATGCATGGTCATTTACAATGCCAATAGCTTAAACTCTCTCGTTTGGCGCCCGTACTATAAAGATAAGCTTTTTAAGAGAGAGTGTGTCCTGCCTAAATAAATATGAATAAATACTAGCTACAGCGTCTTTTTTTTTGCTCACAACACAATAAATATGGATAAATACTGGAAAAATGACCAGACGGAAATGTTAAAAAAATAAATACCACAAAACCGGGAACCCTAATCATAACCCATAGTAGCAAGGACCTGGGAGTACAATGGGGAAACCTGATACCGGGCAGCCAAAATTATCCTTCAAATCAACCAAAAAAATAGCCAAACAAAAGCAAATTGATCAAGATCCTGAAGAGGAGGAAAGTGATAATGGTGGTAACACATCGCAAAACGCAGACATGCATAATATACTGCAAGAAATAAGACAGGGATTTGCGACTGTGGTGGACAAAGTTGATTGCATGTCCTCTAGAATGGACGCCATAGCACATAAACTAGACGCGCATGAGGAACGCATAAAAGAAACGGAAAGGCGAATGTCTGACAATGATGACACCACGGCTGGGCACACGGCACAGCTTGCGAGAATGGATAAAATTCTGAGGAGCATTGCGGCTAAGAATGAGGACTTGAAAGCCTGCAGCCGCCGAAATAACATACGCGTGATTGGTATTCCAGAGTCAACCAACACCGGTAAAAGGAGGAATAGGTGGAGAAACTATTGACAACAACTATAGGGGCGGAGGCATTCTCCTCACAATTTATTTTTGAACGAGCCCACAGATCCCTCGGTCCATGGCCAACGCCTGGCAATCCTCCTAGGCCCATTATCGCAAGACTGTTGAACTATCGGGACAGTGAGTGGGCCCTACGGGCAGCCAGAAATCAACAAGCCATGAATTACGATGGTAATGCATTATCGATCTACCCAGACTTTACACCCCTAGTGCAGGAGGAACTACGGAAATTCATAGAAGTGAAGAACAAGCTACGAGTGGCACAAATAGATTACGCCCTACTCTACCCGGCAAAGTTGAGGGTCACGCACCAAGGCAAACAGAGATTCTTTACCAACCCTCACCAAGTGGAAGAATTTCTCCGCACAGTGAAACGTATGCACAGAGGAGGAGGAAGCCTTGGCAGGTCTCAACGACCTTCTCCTGCAAGAGATGAGGAAGACCGACAGTGACTGTGATTGGAGTGCGGAATGACCACTACATTGAACGTGACAAGTATATTGTAGAGATGCATAGGTACGTTGTAGTATATTGTATATAAGTATATTGTAGAGATGCATAGGTACGACTTTACAAGTTGTTCCAGTTGTTTTAAGTAATAGAGATCCAGGCCTGACCCCCCCCCCTAAGACGAGGCCCCGATGAGATACACCAAAAAGGGCCTAAAGGGGAGGAGTGTCTGTGTAGCCCTCTAGAGATGCCCCCCAGAGGGTATACCCCTGCAATGGAACACAGCACACAAGATGCTGTGAAGAAAAAGACTATTTTGGACTTGTTGTTGGGGGGGATGGTGGGGAGGGCGACAGATGCTGGCAAGATTGGGCTGCTTCAGTGGGAGGCGGGGGAGGTGGGAGGTGTTTGGGGTGTTGTATGTTTGAGACGTGTTGTGTTCACTGTACACATTGGTAAGAATGGTAGGGTTCGGATGAGACAAAATGGGCAGCATATACATCACGGTGCGGTTAGGAAGTGTAGCAAGCCGCTGGGGAAGGGGCCTCCCCCAGGTTGGCTGATCGCGGAATGGCGAACACTTGGAGAGTATGGCTGAATCAACAGGAACTACGTTGAACGTTATTACATGGAATGTGAGGGGTCTGGGGATCCCAGAAAAAAGAGGCAGGTTTTGTCTTATTTGGATAGGCACTATGTGCACATTGCGATGTTGCAAGAGACTCACTGTCCACGAAATGTACCAGTCACATTTGCCAGTAAATGGGCAGAGACTAGAATTTTTTCTTCTTATGCAAGAGGAACTGCGATATTGGTTAAGAAATCTACACGATTTCAGATGGTGGGGGCTTCATAGGACTCGGGGGGCAGGTATTGTATGGCGTGGGGGCTGTTGGGATCCCAATCAGTCACTCTGGCCTGTTGCTATGGGCTGAACTCGGATGACCCAGGTTTCTTTGATATGCTTTGGGCTAAGATTTTTTAACCAGAATCTACGCATGTCATCTGGAGGGGGATTTCAACGTTACATATAGTCCCAACATAGATAGGTCCCACTCAGCACCGCACCATTACACCAAGGCTCAGGCAGTGGTAAAGGAGATTAAGGTAAACTATCAGTTGATAGATGCATGGCGACATGCACATCCACAAAAACGGGAAGGTACACACTTCACTGCAGTAGCACGGTCTTGTGTTTGGCTTGGATTATTTCTGGTGACTAGGGTACTGGCCCCTGCGATAGCAGACACAAGACACCTTGCTAGGACGTATTCAGATCATGTACCAGTACAGATGGCGCTCTCTTCTCCTGATTTTAATATACCACGCAGCCCTTGGAGGCTATATGCACCTATCCTACTGGACACGGTCTTCCAGGAGGAACTTAGGGAGGAGATCAGTGATTTTATTAGGCGCAATAAAGACTCGGTTGCAAGTGTGGAAGTGGTTTGGGAGGCATTCAAGGTAACGATGCGAGGGTACTGTATAGCAAAAGAAGCTGGAGTGCTTAAGGATATACAGGCCACATTACGATCATTGGATAGGGAACTAAAACACCTGGAAACTGAAGTCTCTGAGAAACCAAGTGGAGCGACACAGGCGAACTTTAGGGAAAAACTCACTCGGCACATGGAGGAAGCGCAGAGGGAAGCGAGATTTAAAAGTAAATACTGGGTAGCTAGGAATTATGGAGAGGGAGATAGGCCAGGCCGGATCCTGGCACAGAAAGTGAGACAACCACGCTGCTCCACGTACATTACAGAAGTGAGAAACTTGAATGGAGAGGTATGCCGGGATACACACACTATACATCATGCATTCTTGGGACATTACAGCACACTTTATACCACAACGGGGCAAGACAACCTTGAATTAGATGACTTTCTTGGATATGTAGCCTTGGGGTGGCTTAGTGACGGAGAGAGGGTTTTTTATGTGCACCATTTGAACTGGACGAGGTGAGGGGGGCAATAATGAGTATGCAGTCGGGCAAGGCCACAGGCACAGATGGGATACCAGTCGAATTCTATAAAACATTAATTGACATCATGGCTCCTGTGCTTAGGGAAGTATATGAGGATGCGGTGGAAGTGGGACATCTACCCCCTACTATGAGAGAGGCCCTCATATTATCGTTGTTGAAACCAGGAAAGGCACCAGAACTTGGTCTGACCACTACTTGGTCTGCTTCTCATGGGACATTGGTAGCATTTGCACATCGGGTAGTGAGAACCTTGGCCCTCCCCCGACAGAAATTAATATCCCAGCCCTGGCCTCTGCACTGGCTCAGACTCTCCCCCCCGTTGCCAGTAATTTAAATGAGGCAGTTGAGAATTTCTCTAAATGGATGAGCAATACCATCAAGACACTCCCCCAATCATTAGGAAACAAGCGCCCACGAGCCCCTCCATCATTTCCCTGGTACACGGACCATTTAAAAACTTTGAAGTTAGGATGCAGGGCGCCGGCAATATTGCCCATTAGCCAAGGCAGAACTCCGTGCAGCGCAAAAAGAGTAGTATTCCGCTATTAAGTCAGCTAAAGGGAACTTCTTCACGAAGAGAATTTCCAGAGCAAAAAACAACAGCAGAGAAATCTTTGCTATCGTGCGAAGCTTCACATCTCCAATGGCAGAACTCTCTTCCGCACCCTCTTCCCCCAGCTGGTGTGAGAAGCTGTCTTCCTTTTTCATTGAGAAAATCCAAAAAATTCAGGCCAGCCTTAAGCTACCGGCCCTGGTTTATCCTCCTCCCACTTTGCTGGCTCAGGCCGGTACTGAACCATCTCAGCTCCTTACATGCTTTGAACGAGTAGAGGTGAAGGACGTGATGGCCATTTTAAAATCTCTAAAATCAGGGTCACCAACGGATCCTTGTCCAGCGAGGGTTTTAAGTGGGGTGGCGGAAATTATAGCTCCCATTGTAGGGACCCTGGTCAACGAATTTCTGCAGTCAGGTGTGATGCCCCCCAATGGAAACACGCAAAACTCCTCCCTCTGATCAAGAAACCTACGGCAGACCCTCTACTTCCATCTAATTACTGTCCCATTTCCCTTCTTCCAGCATTAGCCAAGGTTTGTGAGAAGGTAGCTTTCAGACAGCTGGAAAAATTTGTGGAGTCCTCGGGTGCCTTGCATCCCGCACAATCCGGCTTCCGAACATCTTTCAGCACTGAGAGGTGGAGGAGTGGGGCTCACTGATTAGAGCGGCAGACCCTGATGCAGTGGTCTGGCCTGGGACCAGGGTTCAATTCCCGACGCGGCAGGGTCCTGAGTCCAAAATGTCCACGGACTCGATAATTCTCGCCTCAGTGCCTATTCTAATCATGGGGTCCCACGCTGCAACTCTGGGCAATAGTTGCTTAATCTCCACTACGGCGGCCCACCCGCTGCGGGATGCCTGGCCTTCACCCTGGGGATACCCAGTAGGGGGTTATCTCACAGGGAAAAAGCCAGGACGGGTTCCCAAGGCAAGCGCCTTGATGCCTTCGGGTGATACGTGCGCTATATAAGTCGCAATACATTTACATTTACATTTACTGAGACGGCGCTCGGGAAGATCTCCGAGGCCATTAGAGAATGCCTGGATGGGGCGGCAGAGCGGCACTGATTTTATTAGACCTCTCTGCCGCATTCGACACGGTACCCCATCTTCAGCTTCTCTCCAGGTTGTCGGACATTGGCATCACGGGCACTGCTCTAAGCTGGGTCGAATCATTTCTTAAAGACCGTTTCCAGCAAGTGTGGATGCCGCCCTTTCACTCATCAGATAACAAAGTAGAAACAGGGGTCCCGCAGGGGTCGACTTTGAGCCCCTTGCTTTTTAATGTTTATCTGACCCCCCTTATCTTCCTAGCAGAGAGATTGGGTGCCAAAATTATGGCTTACGCCGATGACACCCAACTCCTCTTCACCTGGAAAGGTAGTGACCTACGCATTGATGAAGCCCAACATTGTCTGTCCTCAGTATTTGCCTGGCTAGCCCAGGCCAGCCTCAAATGCAACGAGGATAAATCTGTAATACTCCTCTATGGCAATTTCCGGTGGCCTTTAAAGAAGCACTTTGGCCCAAAGGATCCCCTTGTCCCAAGGGTGACTGTGGGATAGCTAAGAACCTAGGGATTTGGTTTGGGGCTGACTTATGCTTCCGTGAGCAAATCACGAGATTGGCGGGATCATGCTTCGGTACCCTAACAATCCTAAGGAAGTTCTTCCCCCTTCTGCCCCAAGTTGCCAAGGAGACAGTTGCCAGGGTGCTTATACTCTCGTGCTTGGACTACGCTAATGCCCTCTAGATCGGCTCCCCTGACTTTCTCTTAGGCAAACTCCAAGTGGTTCAAAATGCGGCTGTTCGGCTCCTCTTTGACATCCTCAGGAGGCTAAGTGTCCGCAAACAGCTTAGCGATCTTCATTGGCTCCCGGTGGCTCAAAGAGTGCGTTTCAAGGCTCTGATCCTGTCTCACAAAGCTCTACACGGCCCTTGTCCATCTTATCTGAGGGCCAGATTTACGCTCTATCAGCCGACGCGCCATCTCCGCTCGGCGGCCCTTAGACGTCTGGCAGCAGTTGGGTGCAGGGCCTGGCAGCTGTAGTACGTTGGGTCGCAAGCATAGCCAGAGGAGAAGAGGGGACTATGAGATTCCTCTTAAAGGCAGAATTATTAGGAAGCTTAAGAGAACATTTCCTAATTGTTAAAAACTTCAGAAAGGCTGTATCGCTTCTACAGTTGGAAGAGAGCACCCTCTTCTCTTTATCCGCAACCCAGTTAAAGTCTGTCTTGAAAGAGGCCTCCTGGGACCTTAGCTACAAATTGGACAGCGCCTCAATTCTTGTTAAGAAAGGTGTTAACCCTCTTACTGACTCATTTGCAAGAAAATTTGTGCAACCTTATGTCACTTGGAATCTGCCCCACGGCATCCGGAGATTCTGGTTACTCCTGAGGCAGGACTTGCTACCTCTAAATAATCTTTTGTTTAAATGGTACGGAGTCCCTGCAATCTGTGACTTTTGTCAACTGTCCACTCAAGATCGAATGCATGTACTTTTTATATGTCCAGTGTTACGACCATTTCGCCGTAAATGGCTAAGGCAAATATGCTTGCAAATGGGTATTTTAAATGCTAATTCTTTTATGTTTGCCTTACATAACCCCCCAAATGAGAGATTCTGTTTTTAATATTTTTAATTTTTTTTAATGCTTTTTAGATATTTATTGAAGGACCGCCTATGATGTATGTATCTATGAATTACTTCGTATTGCGGTAGTTGTTGTAAATTGTCTTTCTGCAATGAATGGAGTTTTGTATTGTGTGTTTCTTTTATGTGGACCTCTATGGAGTTCCAAAACATAATAAAGATTGAACTTGAACGTCTGGTGGTCCCCAGGTTTAGGAAATCACGTCTAGGTGGTCAGTCTCTGGCTGTTAGAGCTGCCACTATGTGGAATGACCTACCAGACCTATTAAGACATACGAGTGAATTGGCCATCTTCAATAAACTTCTCAAAACTCATCTGTTTCAACAAGTAGTTTAGTTCATCAGCTCTTTCTGTCATTTTTTTCTCCCACGCGCCAGGACAGTCTTGACTAACAGTGCGCGCTATAAATCCATTTATAACATAACATAACATAACTTTGCGACTCTTACAGGCCGCTATCGCTCCTTAATTGCGACGCTAAAATACTGGCCAAACTCATTGCAACGAGATTGAGCCTGATTATGGAAATTTTGATCTTGCCAGACCAATCAGGCTTTGTGCCTGGAAGAGCCCCCTCTCACAATCTGAGAACTCTTTTTGCTATTTTAAATACAGTGTCTCCGGAATGGAGTTATATTTTTGGAATAATGAAGCAAATGGGGTTCCCACCATTGTTTTTAGCGTGGATTGGCTTATTATAAACCAATCCAGTAGCAAAGATCCTTATTAATGGCCACACGTCACAAACATTCGATATCACGAGGGGAACCAGGCAGGGATGCCTGCTGTCGCCACTATTATTTGCACTTGCCGTGGAAACACTTGCGGCGAAGCTGAGGCAATGCTACAATGATAAGGCCCTTCAATGTTTTCAGCGCCATATACTTATATGCCTCTACGCAGATGACATCACCTTGTACGTAAGAGACCCACAACAGAACCTGAACCCAATACTTTGTAAATTCATAGTCTTTGGGAGACTTTCTGGTGTAGGTGTACAGATTAACTAGGCGAAGTCTAGTCTCTTCCCACTCACTGAAGCTACTGAACGCTTCTCGGTAGATTACCCTTTGGAATGGTGTACAGAAGACTTGAAATATTTAGGGAACAGAATCACGTAGGATAGGGGGGAACTGCTGAGATTGAATTATGGGACGACCATGACTCGAATAATAGATAACGTGACGAGGTGGGTGGCATTACCCTTGTCCATGGCTGGCTGCGCGTCGTTGATAAAAAAGGTGATACTTCCACAACTTTTATATCTCTTCCTGAATATCCCATACTACCCGGGTGCGCACTTTTTAAAAACACTTAAGTCAGAGATGACAAGGCTTGTATGGGGAGGTAAACAGCCCAGAATGCAATGGGAGGTAATGACAGGCCTTATTCAAAGGGTGGATTCGGAATGTCTGATTTTGAACTTTATTTTACTGCAGCGCAAGCCCACTTCGCATGGTATTGGATTAAGCATCCACGTTATATGCCGCAAGTGGCAGCGGAACATTGGTTGGCTCACCCTATTCCTCTAGATGGAGCACTATACATACCTGTAGGGGGCAGAGAGAGGCATCCTAATGCACTTAGGAGCACGATCACAGCCTGGCAGAGTATTGATCAAATGCTGGAAGTACATTGGTGTACTCACCGCTGTTGCCCCTAACATACCAGCCAGACATACCATTACTGCAGGAAGACACATTTCACAACTTTAAATGCAAGACTAATATCACCACTTGGGGAGACCTGTATTATGAGAGCAAGTTTCGTGCCATTGACCATATGTTCCCATCGCAACAGAAGTCACCATTAGATGTCTTTTTGTACATTAGACTGCGACAAAGTATGAGATCACTAACCCCGGAGTTCCCGGGGGAGCCAAAGGTACTGACCCCTCTGCAACTCATAATGGAAAAGGCCAAGCCCATAAGACTAGTCTCCCTGATATGCTAATCAGTTCATGCACAAAAAGAGCTCCCAGACGCACGGTCGCGTGTGAGATGGGGGAGGAACTAGGGACTGCCCTGACGGACGACCAATGGGAGAGCTGCTGCATGCAGACAGAGAGAGTATCAGCGAGTAGTAGACTCCGGATTATACATTATAAGTTTTTACACAGGCTATACTATACACAAGCTAAGATGTGCAGGTACAAGCTTAGGATGGAGGATAGATGTGAAAGGTGTCATACTGAAGGAGCTGACTTTCTGCATTGAGCGTGGGATTAACCGAGTGTTAAGGAATACTGGAATCAAGTATTTAGTGCTCTGCAAAAGATGATAGACACTCCGTTGGAACCAGACGCTCTGTTGGCGTTACTAGGGTATGTTAAACCTGTACGAGCAGAACATCGTAAATTCATTGCCATGGTGCTGCTAATGGCCAAGAGGAGGGTAGCCTGCAGATGGGGAAGGGGAAGGGCGCCTAAATTCAAGACATGGCTGGATGACCTGATAACATGCCAGGAGAAACTCCCTACCTATGCGGAATTGCTACCCGTATCTTCGAGACCTAATGATATATGGGCCCCACTGACATGTTATCTGATTAACTATCCGAGGGGTAAAACTCCACACTGAGATGCCAAACACATAATAAGCGACAATGGGTGTGATCACAGGAAGACGGTGAAAGTATGGCGAGACGCTAATACCTCGATGGAGTATAAACTGATGAATGGGAGGAATTGATACTGTTGTACAGTCTGTATATAGGCATGATTTGTGAGAAGGGTAGCTTGTTACATGCCTCAAGACAGATGATGTGTAATAAACGATATATGTAATTTTCAAGAATGTTTGGCCCCGAACCTGGCGCAATAAGATGATAACAACTGTGATGATGATAGCCCTATATAAAATATCGCTCAGTGATGAATATAAGTGTATCATGATGATGAACCCGAAAAGAATTGCGATATGATGAATGTTGGAAATGTACTTATGTGTAACCTGAAAACAATAAAAAAGAATGTTAAAAAAAAAACAACAACCAAAAAACAATAGAGAAGAAGGCTGGTCTACTCGAGTCCATAGTGCTAGTATAATGCCTGAAACTCCCACAAATGTTGTAGGCTAAGGAAGTGGGATGCTACCACAAATTGTATGTACTGTGCTTGCTAGTGCTTCTGTGCCACTATGTGTAGAATTGATTTTGTCTTACTGTTTTGCTAAGAGTATATTGGTTACAATAGTCTTTTTTCTTTCTTGATATAGCTACTCCTTCCCCCCAAAAAAAACAGAAGTAAGGAGTTGGCAGCCATGGCCCGGCACCAGAAGCTGGAGGCCATCGGCACAGAATATCGGCGGCTGGTGGCTCTGGTGGAGGATGCGGCGGCAGCAGCTGCAGCCTCCTCCAATGCCCCGGGGCCCAGCCAGGCCCCTCCAGTGGTACTGCGCCGCGGTCTGGCAGCTGCCCGCCGCACTTCATCCAACACTGCTACCCCCATGGATGCAATTGTCAAGCATCAGGGCCGGCTTTAGGCATGTGCAAGCTGTGCACCTGCACAGGGCCACCAAACCCCAGGGGCCGCCACGCCAATATATATCCTTAATATATAAATCCTCTGTGGATGGATACATATTTGCGTGGTGGCCCCTGGCAGAGATTTGGCAGCCTCCGGCTCTGTTCCACTTCCAAACACCCTGACCCCCCCTCTTCACTGGCATCCCTGCTCCGCCCCACCCTGACCCCGTCCCCTCTTTACTGGCCTGCGCGCTCCGCCCGGACCCCCTCTTCCGGGCCCCCTACCTACGCTCCCTGCCCAGGGCCACCATGAGCCTAGAGCCGGCCCTGCAAGCATTCAAGCGTCGCATGCTCCTCTGAATGACGCGCCTAGAGGAGCAGATGAAAGAGGTCCTGGCGGATAATAAGCGAGCCCGCCGATAAGAGATTCCGTTGGATTGCCCCTTTTTTATTCTTTTTTTGGTGGGTGGGCATTGGGTGTTAACATTAGTTTATCTCTTTTAGGGGATTAAATTATATTTATACTTAAACTCTACATACAATGTAAATGTTTTGTTGGGGGGTTACTCTTTTACGTCACACGTTTCATTTTCTGCTGCAGGGCCGCAGCCAGGTTTTGATGTAAATAATCTGCCAATTTTGTAACACGCAAACAGATCGATGCGGTACCCTCACTTAGTGACTTGTCCTACTATTACTGTCAGTCTCTCCTCCTAGGCTATGCAGTCTGCAACTGGACTTGGAAGGGTTGGGTGTGTGAGTTAATAAATTAATGTCCATTATTAATTATGCCTCCCCAAACTTCTTCCCCTACCTGTGCTTGATGTCTAACTTAGGCACAGCGATAGCTGCATGGTGTTGATGGTTTGGTTTCCCAACATGCCATGGTTGTGGTGGTAGTAGTAGTAGACACTGCCAATAGCATTTGCAAAAAAAGAAAATGAGACAGTCAGTCGCCTGAGGGAGACTCTGGAAGGAGTAGTAGAATGAAGTACAGTATAGTACACAAGAAGACTGCCAGACAAGAAACCACAATAATGATTAGCAATGCTAAAGTAAAGTAAAACATTATGGTGGTGGAGATAGCCTAGTACAACTGTAGTTGACTTGAGTCACTCGACAGACATATGAAGTGGAGAAGCGTAACCTTTAGTGCTGTGTAAGGATGATGAATCCAATCAATGCTGGCAATTAATTATGATATATGATGGATTATGTTCCTTTAGAACAAAATTGACTTGCAAATACTGAGCATGGGTGAGCAAGCAGAAGAAGATCCTCGCCCTGCCTTGAAATTTGTGTAACTTTCATTTAGTCACACCTCAATATAAATCACACAGCCTGGGGGAAGAGGGTTGGGGTTTGGTGAATGAGGGAAAGGTTTGACAAAGACAAACACTACACATGGACAACACAACACACACAATCTTGGCAGAAGACCATCATATTCATAAATCTGATAAGGGAGAAAAAGGAAATGCGTGCATGATGATGACTTGATGGTTAATAAATAATGATAAGTAGTACTTACTAAATAGACTAGTAGACAGTGCAGGGCAGTAGTGTATTATTAATTATTACTATGCAATTTGTCTTGCCTGTCTGCGCTCAGAGAGACCCAAATTACATATATTTTATGTTCTGTTGTACAAAGCATCCTTTTAAAGTTAGCAAAGAAAATTAAACAATAGCTGTAGGGATCAAATATAAGCAAAGAGCAAACATAATAACAACAACACACAGTCATACTGATTGAAGAGGAAAAATGAATGACATTAATTGAAAGATGATGGATGATACTAAAGTTACTTTATCATCCTGGTCAAATTGGAGAGTTGCATCTCGGCATTCCTGTTGGTCCTCCCTTCCATGGACGCTGCGTCCGTCAATCTTGGGTGCCACTGCCTGCTAGGGGGATGTGGATTGGTGGGTGGGTGTGAGTTGTTCTTCTCTGTTTAGCACAGGGTTAAGGCCGGCCTGTAAGTGTAGATGGAAAAACAAAAGGGATATTGAAAAAACAAGGAGGCGGCATGGCTAAATCATTTCTCTCTTTCCAGCATTAACCTGCAACAGGACAGAGCAAGCCCACAGCGCACACCCATCCTCCACTTAGCTTTGATTTTGACTGAGCTAGACAGAGCACATGTGTACAGCAACATAGCATTTTCCAAATTAAGTTACTAACTAAATCAATGTACCACTGTCCGTTATGTTAACCTCTACACTCGACTCTACCACTACACAGACATGTAGGTCTGCGTTGATTGTTGTTGACTTGTTTACCTTTGTTTTATGCCACTTCATGAAATGCCCGAGTTATTCCATCAATCATCTCTGATCCTACTGACTGACTTCGAAGAGTACTGGTCATCATGATATTGGTGTAGTGTACAGAGTGAGTCCAGATTCCATATTCAAAAATGCAATAGATCGGCCTGCAGTAGAAGTATAATTTTGTTATTAAACAACCAGAAGGGAAACATTGACTTGAGTCACTTTTAGTGTGTGTACATTAAATACTAGTACACTTCATGTGCAACAACAACACAAATACCAATCACTCAGAGTCAGCATCCAATACGTGCCATCATTCACTAGCTGTTCTCATCTTGAGGGGCAGTCCCTCTCGGCTCTGAAAGGAGGATAGCTTTAGTCATGTTCCACTTCTTTTGGGGGGACTCAACGAGGCAACATTTCTTGTACTATTGTCCATCCAATGTCTGGCATGAGGGAAATGGATTTAGGGATGAGTCAGGATGAATCTGGGGTCGGAGGAGTGGACTTCTTTAGTAAATGCACTCAGCTGAAACTCCAATACAGCAATAAAGACAAGACGGTGGTGATGGATTTGCTGTGAATGTGATTCGAATCAGAAAGATAGAGACACACACAAATAATAAAAGTAAATAAAGAAGAAAGAAAGTAATAAGTAGAAAGCCTAGTTGTCAGTGAAGTAGAGCTCGTCCTCAAACTCTGGTGGGTCAATCAGAAGTAGGTCATCATCTAACACACTACTTTCATCACCTAAGTCGCTGTCCTCATCTTACTGCTGTGCTTCAGGTATTGTGTAATCCGGTGGTATAAAGTGTTGATTCATTTTGATCATGGTTAACCTCTCCACATTTTTGGGTGAGAGACTGTTCCTTTTCACTGTTACAATAGCACCAGCAGCACTGAAAACATGCTCAGAAGAGACACTTGCGACAGGGCAAGCCAGATAGTTTATCGCCAGCCTGCTGAGCACTGGCCATTGGCGCCTTTTCCCATACCAATACAGCAATTGGTTTTGATCAATGTAGACCTCTGTTGGGTCATTCAGATAGGTCTGGACCGTCTGCACAATGCTCAGGGGTGCTCCGCTATGCTCTGCCTCTTTTGCCTTTGCATCAGCACTAGACCTAACAAACCCTTGCTGTAGAAACCATTCCAGTGCCAATTTTACTGGGGCTGATGATCCTGTTCTTGCTGTTATGTATGGTTCTTTTGACTGCTGTGAGCCAAATGCACTGCCTTCAGGCTCTGAAGTTGAACTTGACGCCAGCTGCCCTGTAGTACTTGTTGTGGGCTGGAGTACCCTGCCTCTTGAGGTTCCGTGAGAATCGTAATGATGTTTTGGGCATGGTCGAATATGGGCAAGTTTGGTATCTATGAACCGTAAATGACGAGTTTAGTAAGTGTGCGCGTTTTCGCTACACTACTTGGAAAGGTTTGTCTTATTTACGGGTTTCTACATCTGAACCCTCGGGTTCCATTTTAGATACGGCATCCATTTTGTTTCTTGCCCTAACGTAGTCAGCGAACAGGCAAATGTCCGCATCATGACCCTTAGTTCCCAAGCCTTACGGAAGACGCATATTCCTTTCATGCGTCTTTTATGACCAGGGGAATGACACTGCAAAGGCAGATGGCTCCGCTCGAGGGTAATCTTGCCGTGCCGGTCTATTGTTTCAGCCGTGCATGTGCTAGGATCGAATCCTTTGATCCTGTGATCATGCTTCCGATATTACCCTCACACTCTTTTCTCTACTGTTGTCTGTCTTCCTTGCAGCTGTTCTTGTCTCTTTCTGTCGTTCGTTTACAACTAGAGTGGAATGTGCCTAACGGTGAGAAGATGTGCTTTTACAGTTGGGAACCGGCAATGTTACTGTAATTATGTTCCGGGTTTCACGAAGCCCTTTTAAAGTTTACTGTGGGAACTGAGTTGTAACCTTTTGTTCGTATATTGTACAAAGACAAAGATGTGTATAAAAGGAGCGATCCACATTTGCAATTTGAAGCAGACTCTCAGAACCTACACTCTGTTGTACTTCTTGTGACTTTTGCCTCCCTGCAGTAATAAACGCTGATCTTTGACGCCCAAGGAAGTCTCCCGTGTCTCTGTCATTTGTGCGCCAGAACAGGTAACCCACGAAGGTTTTAGGTGTTGTCCCCTGGCACCGCTGGGCCTTAAATAGTCCAGTCCTTCAGTTGGCGCCCAACATGGTGCGACATCAGCGGTACCGGTCCAAAGCCTGACGATTGTGAGGAACTTCGTGTGAAATCTCCGAGGGAAGGTGCACCCCGCTTCATCGATCCTGTTGTCGAAATAAGTGGTCCGAAGATTTTTCCCGCGAAGATTCCCGCCTCCTGACGGCTGCGACGGACCGATGCCCTGACTGTCGACCTGTTTTCGGCGCCTGGTGTACTCCTTTCGTACGGCGAGACGATAGACGGGCCTTCCTGGTGACGCCATTGTGCTCTCAGTTAAGTATTTGTGGGTCGCTCCCAGTGTCCTTGGTTGTTGTTGAAGCTTAGTTATTTGCATGGTTTCATTGCATTTGTGGTTCTTAGTTGTTGGTTCTTAGTTGTTATTTGACAGTTGCAATTGCCAAAAACCGAGGGTTTTGTCTTTCACGAAGATTTAGCGCTTCGGTAACCCTTGAAGTTTGATACTAGGTTAGTGTGCACGATGCCTAGCCATAGTGATTTCCTTGGTTTCTTTAAATGTTACAATATGGATTCCCGGTTGGAGGACTCGTGTCCGATACCTCCAGTTGGAACTCCGATATATGAGCTCTATAGTCGACATGGTGTGGGCCCTATTATATATAATGACTGTTGGGTCAGTTACACGAAAAAAGATGGTGTCCTTAGTTGGCCACCACATGGAAGTTTTGAAATTACGATTTTAGATAATCTTGAAGCTAAATTGTTTAAAAAGAAAGCCAGGCCAGCTATGTTTGATTCCTTTCGGTTGTGGCGTAAAGAGGCCAAGCAGAAAGAAATCAAACAGCTTAAAAAGAATCGAAGAGAAGGTATCGTCCCGATAATGCAAGTTGTACAACAATGTCAGCGAGATAAAGAAGAAAAAGAAATAGAAGTTTCTACTAGACTACATCACATGAGGATAGATAAATGTTATCCGGTTTTACCAACTAGTCTCGATAAGACAGAAGAGGATTCAAAGGAGGATCCCCTGTTAGCGTATTTGATGAAATCGCCACCTCCTTATGCACAGGGTGCTACAGCCCCTGTAGTTCCTCCTGTAGTTCCTCCTGTTCTCCCTCCTGTTGTTCCAGCGGCTGCTGGTCAGCCTGCTGTTGGTCCTGTATTTGTCCCTCCAACTGCTCCTTTGCCTGTACCTCCTCAGCCTCTTGCTCCTGCTACCCCGACTATCTTGCCTGCTTCTGCTGTGCCTACCTTCACTTCTAATGTTGTTGCTCCTGTTCTTCTTTCTTCTTCTCCTTCTGTTCGTAATCGTATCCCTAACGCTGTTGCTACCCTTTATTCACCGCTTTCTGGACAGTTATTTCCATCCGATGTTTCTGAAACTCCCCAGAGACGGAGTCAGATCCCTAGTGGAAGGGAGAAAGAGACGTTAGTGACTATGGCGCATAGGTGGATAAGACACCCTGCTAACTACACTCCATGCATGGTTTTCGACACGTTTTCTCAGTTTAATGAGCCTACACAGAGATTCGTGTTTGAAGAAATGTGTAACTTTTTGAGGGAAGAATGGTATAATGATGATTTAGATAATGTACCGCCCGATATGACTGAACTTCAGAGTCAATTTTCGAACGGTATTATTGTAGGTGGAGATGTACGACGTGCATTAGAGCGATTGTTAGCCTTTAGATCCACAGTGCCTTCTCGTGTGTCATTTGACGAGCCTGGGATCCCGCACCTACGCGCCTGAGTGGTACTATACCTGGCAGATATTGGCAGCCATCGGCAACCCCAGTACACGGCCTATCCCTGCTGATGAGGGGTAATACCCCGAAACACGTGTCCAGGGATGGCGAAGACAGCGAAGATAGCAGAAGATCGAAAGATGATGCATCGCGAACACTTTACTACATTGACCAGAGTCCTTAGGGGCGACACCGCCGGTGTGTGAGTAGTGTGCGACCCCACCCCCATTTGTAACTTTAAAGCTCCCTTGAGCAGCGGGCTGACGAGCCTGGGATCCCGCACCTACGCGCCTGAGTGGTACTATACCTGGCAGATATTGGCAGCCATCGGCAACCCCAGTACACGGCCTATCCCTGCTGATGAGGGGTAATACCCCGAAACACGTGTCCAGGGATGGCGAAGACAGCGAAGATAGCAGAAGATCGAAAGATGATGCATCGCGAACACTTTACTACATTGACCAGAGTCCTTAGGGGCGACACCGCCGGTGTGTGAGTAGTGTGTGACCCCACCCCCATTTGTAGGTATAATGATGATTTAGATAATGTACCGCCCGATATGACTGAACTTCAGAGTCAACGGTATGATTGTAGGTGGAGATGTACGACGTGCATTAGAGCGATTGTTAGCCTTTAGATCCACAGTGCCTTCTCGTGTGTCATTTGACGATGACACTGATAATACCAAAAACGAACTCTGGTCAGTATCCTATGAGAGAGGTTCCGCCAGTATGGATGCCAGGTGATCCTAATGCTCATCCTGTGGTTCCTCCACATTTCCAAAGAGTTTGGATACACCTCCCATGGAAGCGATCAGAAGTCTTGCAGGTGAAACAATCTTTGCCTGATCCGGGTAAGAATCCGGCAGGTTATTATAAGGAGTTATCCCAATTGGTGGAGGCTTCTATTATGAACCTTGCTGACATCGACATGCTGTTTGGTAATGTCGTACCGCAACCAATTTGGGCGAAAATTCGCCAAACGAATCATGTGAATGAGTTAGGTGGTGACTGGGCTGCACTAATAGCGGCTGATGGACTACAAGTTGGTGGGGCTAACCCTGAGCAGTTAATTTTGGATCTACCTCAGAAAATCATTACACTTATGAAAACACTCATGCCAGCGATGAGGGTGAACTGGGATAAATTATCGGCTTGTAAGCAAAAGAAAGACGAGAGTGTCTCGGATTTCTTTACTAGGTTTGAGGAAGCATTTGTCGATCATAGTGGTCAGGACATGAGCACCGAGGGAGGTCAGCGGTTATTTTTTGATAAGTTTGTGTTAAATTTGTTGCCTGAACTATGCAACAAATTAAAAAATTCAGAAAGTGCATGGGCTGTTTCAACCACTGCACAGATATTAGCGACGGCTCAATATTATGAGAATAGGGAAAAGGAAGAAATTGATCGTGCAGACAAGAAAACGAAGGAGCTTAAAACGAAAGTTTTGTTGCAGCAAGCGTATCCTCCACGTTCAAATCAAAATGATTCGCAACAGCAGTATCGACCACGAGCCCAGTCCACTTGGATGCAGTCGCGCTCTGACTCCTCTGACTTTAGATCTACGCTTGGGTATAATCAGTGTGCATATTGTAGAAGAGAGGGCCATATAAAATTCGATTGCCCCGCTTTACGTGATCGTTATAATAATGTTTCGGCTCGGGGAGGTCGTGGTGGTCCTCAACAGGCCTCTCGAGGTAGAGGTCGAGGTTTCGTTCAAAATCATGAGCACTCTACTGTTTCATCGAACGCGAATAATTGTTTTGACCAGCCAAATGCGAGGTCCGATAGATCAGCACAGTACCATGTGGACGACTATTACACTGAACATGAGATTGTGGCAGACGACCGTTACTAGGACAGCCATCGACAAAGAGAGGGAGTAGTGTCAGTTCCGGTTGATCAGAGAGGGCCTTACGTCGCGGTCGCCACATCTGGCATAGTTGAGCCTTTTCTGTTGGACACTGGTGCATCAAAAAGTTCCATCATGCATTCAAAACTCCCTGGCGCACCTTTGTCTGGCTTAACAAATGTTTCCATTGGATTTTCTGGCGCCCCGGTTAGCAATCCTGTCTCTAGCCCTTTGCCCCTTACGATTGATCCTCGTGAGCTAGAGGCTCCATTGATTCTATCTACTGGTTGTGGTGAGAATCTTTTGGGTCTGGATTTGTTAAAACGGTTATATGCGACTTTGTATTGCTCTCCTGAAGGAGTGGAGCTTACATTAGGTCGGAGAGTAATCTCTCCTATGTACTTGTCGATCGATAAATTCCCACCGGAATTGAGCTCCCTTCCTGCGTCTCTATGGGCCACAGGTCCCAATGATGTGGGTCTATTGGACATCCCACCTTATGTGATCCAACTGAAACCAAATGTGCGATTACCACGTATACCTCAGTATCGTATCTCTCTCGATGGTGAGCGAGCGCTATTAGCGATCGTTTATGACCTGATTAAAAAGGATGTCATTGAAGAAACTCGGGGAAATGTGTGTAATAGTCCTGTGTTACCCATTTTAAAACGAACTGATCCATCTAAACCTCCTGTGTACCGTTTTATAATCGGTTTAAGGGAAGTGAATAAAATCGTGATCCCACACTTTCCTGTGGTGCCTGATATCACGGCCTTGTTGACCCTGATTCCAGCTTCTGCCTCCTGGTTCACGGTGATCGACCTAAAGAATGCTTTCTTTAGTATTCCGATCGCTGAGGAAAGCAGAGACCTATTCGGATTCTCATTAGGTGGTCGCAGTTTTAGATTGAAACGCGCACCACAGGGCTATTGTGAGAGTCCGTCGATCTACAGTCAAGCCCTTAAAAGTCAACTTGATGCATTTGTATTACCGACAGGTGCGGCTTTGATTCAGTACGTTGACGACCTGTTGGTAGCTGCTGATACTGAGATTATTTGCAGAACTGCTACCGTTTCATTGTTACACCATTTATGTGACTTACATCATAAAGTGTCACCTTCTAAGCTGCAATATTGTTGTCAAGAAGTAACCTACTTAGGTCACTTATTGTCAAAAGAAGGGAGAAGGTTGACCCCAGAGAGAATAGCAGCGATTGCTCGAATGATTGTGCCAAAAACTCAGAGAGATGTACGTGCCTTTTTAGGTATTACGTCATACTGCAGACAATGGATTCCAAATTTTTCATTGCTAGCGAAACCATTGTTAGCTCTCACATGCAAGGGTGTTTCAATTCCTGTGCCTTGGACTGAAGAGTGTCAGAAAGGTTTTTCTGAATTACGTGATGCGTTGTGTTCGGCTCCTGTGTTAGGTACCCCTGACTACAGTAAGCCGTTTACACTATACGTTCACGAGAGGGATGGTTGTGCGTTGAGTGTCTTGACGCAACAATTTGGCGACAAACAACGTCCATGTGCATATTTCTCGTCAACCTTAGATCCAGTGGCTAGAGCATTGCCGAGTTGTTTAAGAGCAACAGCGGCAGCTGCGGTGTCCATTCGACAGTCCGCTGGTTTGGTCATGGATAATATGCTTACGGTGATGGTCCCACATGCAGTCGACACTCTCTTGAACCGGACAAAAACTCAGCACTTGACGAGTGCAAGGTTGTCTGGCTATGAGCTGACGCTCTTGGCAAGTCCTATACGAATAAAACGTTGTAATGTGTTGAATCCGGCAACATTGTTGCCGATCAACATGGAATTGGGTGATGTAGCACCACATGATTGCTACTTGAGAACTGAAGAAGAGACGAAGGGTCGTATTGACCTGAAAAACACTCCATTGGTAGATCCCGATGGTACTTTGTATGTTGATGGTTCATGCTTTAAGTTGCCGAATGGTGATGTAACGACTGCGTATGCTGTAGTAACGTTGAGTACGGTTGTGGAAACTGCGAGATTGAGTCAGAATTCGGCCCAAGCGGCCGAGTTAATTGCATTGACAAGAGCGTGTGTGTTATCTAGAGGAAAGCGGGTGAATGTGTTTACCGATAGTCAGTATGCATTTGGCAAAGCGCATAGTTTTGGTCGATTGTGGAGAGAAAGAGGATTCTTTACGTCGCATGGCACGAAGATTCAGCATGGACAGCTTGTGACAGACCTTTTAGATGCACTTACATTGCCTAAGCAGGTGGCCATAATTAAATGTAGTGTGCATCGGAAAGTGACAGATGATGTGGGCCGTGGTAATGCGTTTGCGGACGAGACTGCTAAAGAGACAGCCAGAGATCTGACAAATCGAATGTATGTTGCGAGTCCAGTAAGATGGCCGGCAGAAACTAGTATTTGTGAGGACACAGTTGAGAGTGTGAAGGAGATACAGAATGAGGCTACTGAGATGGAAAAGACTCAGTGGAAAGAAAGCACTGGGAAGTTCGACGAGAATGGATGTTGGGTTGATTTGTCGGAAAAGCAGAGATGGATGTTACCGGATGCATATGTGCTTGCTGTTGTTACTATGGCTCATGGCACATCACACATAAGTGCGAAAGGTATATGTAAGTTGTTGTCTCCTGTATGGAAGAATGATGGGATTACTAAGTGTGCGGAGAGAGTGGTCAAGAATTGTATGGTGTGTTTGATGTATAATCCCGGTAAGGGCACTCCCACTCCACCTGGTCACTTTGCTCCCCCTACATGTCCCTTTGAAGTTATCCAATTGGACTTCATCCACATGGAGAGATGCAATAACCTGAAATATGTTCTAGTTGTGGTTTGTGCGTTCTCCAGATGGATTGAGGCTTACCCTCTTAAGGATAATACTGCCCTGTCCACAGCAAAAGTTCTGCTCAAAGAATATTTCCCTAGGTATGGAATGCCACGGATTGTATGGTTAGATAACGGAAGTGAGTTTGTGGGAAGTGTGATGAAGAGTGTTTGTCGTGGCCTTGGTATATGTCAGAAATTTCACAGTGCTAATCATCCACAATCAGCGGGTTTGGTGGAAGGATACAATGGTACCCTGAAACTAAAACTTGCCAAAATTCAGGCAACAACTGGTTTATCATGGCCTGACGCTTTGCCTCTAGCTCTCTTATCGACTAGGGCGACTGTGCACTCTCGAGTAGGGCTTAGCCCATATGAAATTGTGTTCGGCCGTCCTGCTAATGTTTGGGGGGTTCTGAGGCCTAAAGAGTTTGATAGAATTGAATATCCAATGTTGATTGACTATCTCTACGATCTGACTGCTAAATTGAGTTTGATTCATCAACAGGTCTTTGAGGCACTACCGGCACAAACAGAGGGTCCTGGTCATCGGCTCCAACCCGGTGACGGAATCTTGAGCCGAGGTTCGTGGGCCCTCATCAGGTGCTGCTGGCGACGAGGACAGCAGTTCGGCTGGAAGGCAGGAAGCATTGGGTGCATGCCACCCACACCAAGAAGGTTCCGCTTCCCTTGCCAGCTGATACGTGGGTGAAGAAAGGAATTGCCTCGTCTCAGACCGATGTTCCTCTGCGGTTTGTGCCATTCAGCGATGCTCAGTTTATAAAGAACGAATCAGTGCAATCAGACATTCCTGTTAAATTATCAGAAACTTTGTCTTCGTCATCAGCATTGGAGGATTCAAGCTCTGAACTGTTACCCGAACCCTCGAACACTGCTTTGCCATCAGAACCATTGTTTGAAGAGCAGACTCGACCTGGGAGAAGTCGATATTTTCTTCGACCGCGCGATAAACACTAATAAAAAAGTCCTGTTTTTATTTCCCTTCGAATTTACAGTACCCCTTACTGTTGCCATGACCATTGTGGACATTTTATATTGTGTGTACCCTTTTCTTTTCATGCAGCTAAGAGACATATATTAAATTGAATGCTCAATTCATTTAAAACCTATCATCTGGGTTGGCCGTAGGGCCGTGCGGGTACTTCCTTCTGTTTAGCAGGTTATTGACACTAGGTCGATTTCTTTTGTCGATTTCTGGGAACTCCTGGGAATTGATAATCGCTACTCAGAACAAAGTGCGTCAAGAACGTCACGGACGGTCTTTAGAGGATGGAATTTTCAAAGCTGTCGGAAAGAGAGGAAATGTCGGCGCAAAGATCTAAATTGCATAAGGTGTTTCGCACAAAATGTTTTTTGTTTCAGATTTTTATGTTGTTCCTAACTGTTTCTATGCTTCTGGTGGGTGGAGTATATTTTGGGATTCAATTATTATTGCCTTCCATTTCACCTACTCCTCCTTCCCATAATCTGAATTTCGCCTCCACTATTTCTCCACATTCCTTTCATCTTCTGCCTCAACATGAACAAGTCAGACGTGCGGAATTTAGGAACAATTCCTTCGTTCAACTTCTGCATCAGCATCAGTTGGTGGTAAATACTACCAATTGTTGGGTGTGTGGGTTAATGCCACATACCATGGATAGGGGTATCCCATATTTGGTTCTTCCTTACAGCTCCCAAGGGTCAGCTCGAGCATTCCAAACCATGTTCCGTAGTGCACTAGATTCCTACCCCCATCGAGAGCCACGCTCAGCAAGCTTTGGTCCTGGCCCGTACCACAAGTCTCTGGCGATAGCTATTGCTGATTTAGATAGAGACATTTTTGATGCATCGCTTATCCCAGAGGAGGAAGTGCAAGCCTATAAATACCTTAGTGATGCTGAGTACAGTGTATCAGTGGGTGATAGACAGCTTAAGAGCTCATCTCCAATCTGGATCGTACCTCACCTAGGCCGCTTTTGTCTGCAAGGTCGTGGCCAAAATCCGAGAGCTCAGCTCGGGAAGAGCGCTTGTGTTGATACTTACGTTCTACCAATGCTCTCTTCCCCTGTCTTCCTGACGGCCAAGGGTACCTATTTTGTGTGTTATGATCGCGCGTATACTTGGTTACCCCATGACTTCTCGGGTACATGTTATATCGCGAATCTTTTACCTCCGACTTTCACTGTTGCCTCAGATTATCACAAGACTAGAGTTGTGAGAGGCGTTGTTAGTAAAGAAGATACTTCCGGTCAAGAAGCAGGAGACTTCTTTAAGGGTTTCCTCCCGTTTTGGGGCCCTATGGTTAATAGCAGGAACCTGAGACAGTTAACTTGCGTGGTAGAGTCAACTGCCAACATAACTGCAAGTGCCCTTGGTAACCTGACAGCAGAGCTTCAAGCGGATAGGCTTATGACGCTACAGAACCGTATGGTTCTAGACGTTGTACTAGCAGATAGAGGTGGTGTGTGTAATGTCATCCATTCGAGTTGTTGCATTTTTATACCTGATAATGCTCCAACTGTCTATTAAGCCATCTCGAAGTTGCATAAAATCTCAGAGTCCATACACGTGGACGAGGGAGATTGGACGCTTCTAGGATGGTTTTGGGGCCTGATGTCGACCTGGGGTTGGAAGATTCTGATGATTATAGGGATTGTTGTGATGTTTCTGTTCACGTGTTGTCTTTGTGTGCAGTGTGGTCCTGCCTTATGTGGCCTTTGCGCTACTACGTGTATAAGAAGGCCATCTGTTACCAAAGAGGCATTGATGGATAAGATAATGTTCCAGCAACACCTGAATGATCTGATGAATATTGAGATCGATTCTGATTCCGACTAGTGCTTGCCTACATGAGGGCAAAAGGAGCGCCTGAGGTTCCGTGAGAATCGTAATGATGTTTTGGGCATGGTCGAATATGGGCAAGTTTGGTATCTATGAACCGTAAATGACGAGTTTAGTAAGTGTGCGCGTTTTCGCTACACTACTTGGAAAGGTTTGTCTTATTTACGGGTTTCTACATCTGAACCCTCGGGTTCCATTTTAGATACGGCATCCATTTTGTTTCTTGCCCTCACGTAGTCAGCGAACAGGCAAATGTCCGCATCATGACCCTTAGTTCCCAAGCCTTACGGAAGACGCATATTCCTTTCATGCGTCTTTTATGACCAGGGGAATGACACTGCAAAGGCAGATGGCTCCGCTCGAGGGTAATCTTGCCGTGCCGGTCTATTGTTTCAGCCGTGCATGTGCTAGGATCGAATCCTTTGATCCTGTGATCATGCTTCCGATATTACCCTCACACTCTTTTCTCTACTGTTGTCTGTCTTCCTTGCAGCTGTTCTTGTCTCTTTCTGTCGTTCGTTTACAACTAGAGTGGAATGTGCCTAACGGTGAGAAGATGTGCTTTTACAGTTGGGAACCGGCAATGTTACTGTAATTATGTTCCGGGTTTCACGAAGCCCTTTTGAAGTTTACTGTGGGAACTGAGTTGTAACCTTTTGTTCGTATATTGTACAAAGACAAAGATGTGTATAAAAGGAGCGATCCACATTTGCAATTTGAAGCAGACTCTCAGAACCTACACTCTGTTGTACTTCTTGTGACTTTTGCCTCCCTGCAGTAATAAACGCTGATCTTTGACGCCCAAGGAAGTCTCCCATGTCTCTGTCATTTGTGCGCCAGAACAGGTAACCCACGAAGGTTTTAGGTGTTGTCCCCTGGCACAGCTGGGCCTTAAATAGTCCAGTCCTTCACTCTAACTCCCAGCTGTTCTTTTTCAAATTTACTGGCTACCTCAGGTATCCACGTTTTGTATTCAGCAACATCCACTTCTGAAAAAGGAATAAATGTACAGCTTTGTATTGTGGATCCAGAATTGTGGCAGAAATGTAATGTTTGTCTGACACAATGCTAGTTTGTACCCTTGTGTTTTCATCTAAGCGAAGGGATAAGCTCTCCACCAACACATATGCTTCATTTTTTTTCGTCCACACCTGCATACATTGCAGACACCCCCTTCAGCTGTTGCTCTACCATGTGCAACAATGGGATAGCTTGACTCATAGTACAGTCCTCCTTGCTGACTTTACGTGTGAAGAGCTCGAAAGGGAGTAGCATCTCTGTCAGGCATTTAACTAGGCCCCATTGGTCCATCTCAACAGTCATGCCATTCACAGTAGCATCCCTATGTCTTTGCATTACATATTCATTGATTCGTCTGTACTGCTCAAACAGACGGTTAAGCATGTAATAAGTTGAGTTCCAGCGTGTTGGCACCTCCTGAATGTGTGCTTTGATTGGCACTCCATGCTCATGTTCAATGATCCTCAGCTGCTTCCATGCTTTAAAAGTATGGCTAAAATGTGTGCAGATTCTTCTGCAGGTGTTCAGTAAGTTGCTGACTCTGTCTTCTTTTTCTAGAAAGTCTTGAACAATGATGTTAATGCAGTGCGCCAAACACAGGACCCTGAAATAGCCAGCAGATCCCATGGCCTGAACTATATTTCTGCCTTTTCCATGGCAATAAAACCAATGTTAAGCCCTCTTGGTCGCAGCCATTCAAAGACCATAGTGTTAAAGTCTTCAAAAATGTTTGCAGCAGTATGAGATTTCACCATGATGAACATGGCTACAGTTGCATGTTTCCAAGTGGCACTAAAAATCTCAGCAGTGTCAACACCTGCAGATATCTTTTCTCTAACCCCCACAAAAGAGATCCAGTGTGCAGTGATGCACATGTAATCAGTGGCTAGGCAACTGGTCCAATGTCTGTTGTCATGTGGATAGTCATGTGGATACTGTGAACAGCACCCTTCTGCAAAGCTTGTCCAAGCAATTCCAGCATGTCGTGATGTAGTGCTGGAATAGCAACTTTGGCAAAAAAGGACCGGCTGGGAACCTTCCTTTTTGGGCAGATGGTTGTCACAAATTTCAGAATACCCACCCCTTCCACAAAAGAAAAAGGGAGAAGGTCCAGTACTAACATTTTAGCCAGCTTCACATTGTACAAACGTGCCATTGGGTGGTTGCGTTCGTACTGCCCTTCCGGCCTAAACGTGCTGAGAATGGTAGGCTGAATTTTTTTCCTTTCTGGTGCCACTGATTTAGGTGACTTCTTGAACCCGGATGTTGTACTTGTTAGGCTCCACCCCGCACTTCTTTTCGTTGCGGTACTCTGTTGCCTTGGTGTCTCAGCCTGACTCTTACTCTTGTGCCACTAAGATGTTGCTGAGGCTGATGAGGATGTGGGTGATACCACTGCACTGCTGGGTACAGGGCTATTTTGTGTACAAGAGAAAATGTCTCCCTCTTGTTCACCTTCAACCGCGATCGCATCTTCCTCTACTTCTTCATCCTCACCAAAAGCAATGGGTGCAGTTTTTTGGCCGCTAAGGTGCGCCTCCCACTGGATCAAGTGGTGTTTTTTCAGATCGGTTGTTTGGCCTCCGGTACCATAGATTGTACCAAGCCTACCCCGACTAACACCTTGTCTACAAAATGAGCATATAGCAATTTTATCCTCCTTACTGCTAACCGGAAAGTAGTCCCAAACTGGGGAGGTGAACTTTCTGGCACTGTTGGAGGTGCCACTTGCAATGCCGGATGAACTGGAGGGTAGGCGTGGAATTTGACTCTGGGGCTGTGCACCGCTACCACTACTACCTTCCTCGCGAAGAATGCGCATGCGCAGGCACCGGCGCATGCGCAGTTTTCTTGAAGAAGTCGCAAAGGAGGAAGACGGCAGCCCGGGGACGCCGCAGATAAGGTAAGACTTTTTTTTATTCTAATCGCTTTTTAAAAAGTTGTTGAAAATTGTTGATAGCGTGGGTAGGAGGTGGGTAGGAGGCGGTTGGGAGGCGAGTGTCGCGTAGCAGAGCTACGCTGAGTGTGTGGAGATTGTTTTCAACTCCATGGCCCTCCGCGTAGCCCCGCTATGCCCACTACACCCAGGCCTAATTTCAACATCACTACTTGTTGGTGTTGTCGTGATGAGACTGGCTGCCTCTGCGATAGACATAGGCTTGGGCCTAGGTTGGTGGGGTGGGTCCACTGATGCAGGGGTGCTGCTCTCAGATTGATCCCGAGACGCCGCTGCTACAAGCACAAACGTTTGGTTTCCCAAAAATGATCTTGGTTGGCACACCAGAAGTAGTAAGTGGCACTTCCTTGTTCTTCTCACTGGCAACTTTCATGGTACTGGAGGACCTGGTACCTTTCTTTGGGGCCATCTTCTTCAGATGTCTGCAGTACGCAGTGGCACAAGTTGAAGAGATATCTGTGGTCACACGTCATGTGACGTTGTGCGCATTAGGACTTCTGTCTGGCAGTACAATGGGTAATGACACCTCCTCCTTTTTGTGCACCTAAATGCCAAGAAGCAATTTACTACTGTACAAACAAACAAATATAATGTATAACTTAGTGTGTGGTCACACTTGTAAGTGTTATTTAATATTCATAAACGGTATTAACTCAGTTTAGTTATTAAAAAAACATAACAACAGTGTAGCCATTTGTAAGACTTTGACAACAAGGGCTTTCATCATGGTGCACTGTGTACACTCAAGAAGGATAGGAAAGAAGAATAAAAAAATACAAATGTAATGGAACCTGTTTGGCATTGTGATTTGTGAATGTGATTGTGCATCACGTGGGATGCAGCATCATCCAGGAAGCTGCAGCTGGCAATGGGGATGGAAGGGGTAAGCAGAGAGGAACAAAGGAAAGACATGCAGGCCTATGGCAAAAGCAGCACACTAACTACCACCACACAAATTTCACAAATGGCCACCAGCCACATGGTCACTCACACAACAACAAGCAGGAGGCCTGTAAAACAATGAACTCAAGCAGGCCTATATGGCCAGACAAAGGAGGCATGCTAAAAAACACAGCTTTAATGCAACAATGCAAAAACAAAAATCCACAGGGCTTAAAAAGGTTTGCAAGTTACATAACAACCACACCAGCCACACATATCGAACTAAGGCATTTATTTAACACACACAAAAAAATTAAAACAAAATACCCCAAAAAAACAAATTTTGCAATTCAATCCAATGCCATCCATGCCCTAAATGATGTTGAAATTCAACAGACACCACAGAAACAGTCGTTTCATGCACACATGAGTAGCTCTGGCCTACTGGCTGAAAAGGGCCAATTGGCAGACTAGGCCACATAGCGAATCAATTAAAATCAATAATATTGCAAATGTATAAAAAAAAATGTAGTGAACTGTCCTACATTTTTTTGCTGGGAAAAATGAAAAAAAAAGCATGCAAAACAACAACAAGAGCAAGGCATGGCCACCACAAAGAAAGCTTGCAGGCCTATGGCAAAAGCACACTGGCTCCCTGTACAAAAGGGCTGCCAGCCACATGGCCAGGCCACCACAACAACAAGAAAGGGAAGACAGACAATGCAGGCCCACAGCAAAAGCACACTGGCTGCCTGTACAAAACATATGCCAAACACATGACCAGGCCACCACAACAACAAAAAAGGGAAGACAGACAATGCAGGCCTATGCCAAAAGCACACTGGCTGCCTGCACACAATGGCCACCAGCCACATGACCTTGCCACCGCAACAACAAGAAAGGAAAGACAGACCATGGTGGACAATGTAGGCCTATGGCAAAGCACACTGGCTGGCTTCACAAAATGGCCATTAGCCACATGGCCAGAGGCCTCACAAAATGGCTTCCAGCTACATGGCCAGGCCACAACAACAAGAAGCAGTAAGCCAAGAGGAAAGAAGGAAAGGCATGCAGGCCTATGGCAAAAGCAGCAGACTACCACCACAAAATGGCCACCACCAGCCACATGGTTGGTCACTCACACAACAACAAACAGGAGGCCTGTAAAACAATGAACTCAAGCAGGCCTATATGGCCAGACAAAGGAAGCATGCTAAACAACACACCGTCAATGAATCAATGCAAAAACAAAAACCACAGGGCTAAAAAAGGTTTGCAAGTTACACAACAACCACACCAGCCACACACATCCAACAAAGGCATTTATTTAACACACGCAAAAAAGTGAAAGACCCCCAAAAACAAATGTTTCAATTTAATCCAATGCCATCCATGCCCTAAATGATGTTTAAATTCAACAGACACCACAGAAACAGTTGTTTCATGCACACATGAGTAGCTCTGTGCCTACTGGCTGAAAAAAGCCTATTGGCAGACTACTAGGCTAGTGAATTAAATAAATGTTGTAAATTGATTGCAAAAGTTGGAGAAAATGTTGTGAATATTGCAACCTGTTTTCTTTATAAAAGAAAACTAGAAGAAAAACTACATACAAAGAAACAACTGGGCCCCTACTGAAACTACAGGCCAACCACTATAATACATTTAAAAAAAGAAAATGAAAAAGTAAAAAAAAAATGTAAGTGCAATGCCCCAATCAAACAAAACGAACACTAATTTTCCAACTGACTTGTGAAATCTTAAATCCAAAAGTCCTCAAAATCCAATGATATATGATGCAGCAGACAAAAAAGGGATCCTTCCAGCTCCAACTCCAAATGAAAGTGAACAGGTGATGGAGAAAGCACTGGAAGGAGCCTGCTGGACAGGAACAGGAAGTTGGAGACACTGATGCACTTTCTTCCTCTTCAAAAAGTAAGGTAAAAAAGGAAAAGGACTCCTTGCACAAAAAAGTAAAGCCAAATGTCAATCTGAGGAGTTTTTTTCATCCAAATAATCTTTTTCGAGAAGGTTTTATGCTGCTGGAGAGATCTTCTCTGACTCTCCTGACCCGCTCAGAAGAGGTCGCTCCCCACGCTCCCAAGGCTCCGTGGCATCATAGCGCTTGAAGCTGCTCCAAAGGCACTGTGGCATCGTAGTGCTCCAATCTGCTCCCGAGGCTCTGTGGTATCGTAGCGCTTTCAGGCTAATTCAAACCACCGCTCGCTCTGCTGCCATTATCTGTCGCGATATCTCAGTGCGATTGTTTGCCATTGCCTGCATTGTAATTGTAGCGCTCGCATTGCTCTGCTCGCATTAAATTAAATTTTAAAGTAATTTTTGCCCGATTGTGCATCTGCCCATACAATCACCTTAGTTTGTGCCCCAGTCTCGCCCTGTTTCGCTTTCTTTTTGTTGTGGCCATTTTTGTTGTTGTTGCGCCTCACAGCCCGTCTCTCCACTCCACTACCGCCTCCCAGCTGCTCCTCCCACGCCCCACCCCCCTCCACTATCCATTTATGACAGATGCTTTTGCGCGCAGCGTTGACGCGCAGCGGTGGCGCCCTATGTGCGCCTAAGGTGCGCCAAAGGTAAGCCCGTCTACGCCCGTCCACGCCTGGACCGCGCCCAGCGCCAGACCCCCTGGTCCTCGCAAATCCCACTCCACCCGCATAACGTATGACGCCGCTACCCTCCTTGCCCTTAACCCCGGACGCACACCACAATTCTGCGAAGCTGCCCCAGGACACACCCATGGACCATTCGCCTGCCACTCCTGCAAGTACGCCTGCATCAAAACCAACACCAAACCCACTTCCCCCAAACACAGCTCCAACTCTAACCACCTGAAGTGCACCCTGCTGAACACCTGCTCGGTCCACAGACACGCCACTGAACTCTGGGACCTACTCGACACTGCCTCGCCGGACGTCGCCTTCCTTACAGAAACCTGGATGAACGCCTCATCAGCGCCCGACATCGCCATAGCCATCCCGGACGCTTACAAGATCATCAGAAAAGACCGCACCAACCAAACAGGAGGAGGCATCGCCATCGTCCACAGGAACACCATCAGAATCACGACCAGCTCCGACGATAACCTCACGACCGCCGAACACCTTCACTTCCAGATCCACACCAACCCCAGGACCACACTTAGAGGCACCCTCATCTACAGACCACCAGGAACCCGCACACAATTCAACGAAGACATCACTGACTTCATCAGCCCACATGCCCTCACATCCGAGAACTACATCCTACTGGGAGACCTCAACTTCCACCTGGAAAAGAAAAACGACAGCAACACCACCACCCTTCTGGACAACCTGGCCAATCTCGGACTCAAACAACTTGTTGACACCCCCACCCACCTTGCCGGACACACGCTCAACCCTATCTTCACCTCCAGTAAACACATCTCCTTCGATCACACCACAGCTCTCCATTGGATGGACCACAGTTGCGTACACTTCAGCTACAAAAAAAACACGACCCACAACCTCTTCCTCGAAGAAACTAGAACAAAACCACCACCTACTAACTCTTCACATCGCTTAACCAATACCCCCCTGACATATCATCGGACCCAAACCAAGCTGCCACCAAACTCACACAATGGATCACCCACAGCACTGATGAATTAGCACCCTTGAAAAACCACCAGATCAAACAAGGTAACAAAAAGGCCCCCTGGTTCAACGATGACCTTAAGAAATCCAAGAAGTGATGTCGATCCCTCGAGAAAACATGGAGAAAAAACCCAACCACTGACAACCTGACCACCTTCAATGACGCCACCTGCAAACACCACCAATTGATCCGATCCACCAAGAAATCAGCATTCAAGGATCGACTCGACAACAACGCCCACAACAGCAAGGAACTATTCAACATCGTCAAAGAATTTACCAACCCCACCGCTGGCACCAACGACATCACTCCCTCCCAAGACCTCTGCGACTCTTTATCCTCTTTCTTCCACAACAAAATCGCCGACATACATAACAGCTTTGAAAACCAGTCCAAAGAACGGTCCACTCCACCCACCTCCGAACCAAAACAGCACTCTCACAACCTTTGCGCCTGGAACCCAATCACTACTGAAGACACCATCCGCCTTATGAATTCCATCCACTCAGGTTCTCCAACCGACCCATGTCCCCACCACATCTTCAACAAAGCAGACTCCATCATCGCACCCCATCTCCGCGAGGTCATCAACTGTTCCTTCAACTCCACTACCTTCGGGAAAGCTGGAAACATGCCGAACTCAGCGCTCTTCTGAAGAAACCCACAGCAGACCCCTCTGAACTCAAGAACTACCGCCCCATCTCACTCCTCCCATTCCCTTCCAAAGTCATTGAGAAAGCCGTCAATAGTCAGCTCGCCGCCTTCCTCGAATCCAACAATTCCCTCGACCCCTCACAGTCCGGCTTCCGAGCCAAACACAGCACCGAAACCGCCCTCATCGCAGCTAGACGACATCCGAACGCTACTGGACAACGGAGAAACAGTTGCCCTCATCCTACTTGACCTCTCCGCCACCTTCGACACAGTCTGTCACAGCACCCTCATACAACGCCTCAGCAACGTCGGAATACAAGGAAAAGCTTTGGACTGGATCATCTCGTTCCTCGCCGGAAGAACCCAGAGAGTCCGCCTCCCCCCTTTCAAATCAGAGGCCACCAAAGTCATTTGCAGCGAACCACAAGGATCATCACTCAGTCCCACCCTCTTCAACGTTTACATGAGTCCCCTCGCATCCATCGCGCGACAACACAACCTCAACATCATCTCCTACGTAGACGACACCCAGCTGATCCTCTCCCTCACCAAAGACCCAAACACCGCCAAAACCAATCTAAACGAAGAAATGAAAGAAGTAGCCGAATGGATGAAGAACAGCCGTTTAAAACTAAACTCGGACAAAACGGAAGTCCTCATCTTAGATTCATCCCCCTCTGCCTGGGACGACTCATGGTGGCCACCGGCCCTGGGTACATCACCCATACCTACAGATCACGCACGTATCCTGGGCTTCATCCTAGACTCCTCCCTCTCGATGACCAGACAAGTCAATGCCGTCTCATCTTCATGCTTCAACATCCTACGCATGCTCAAGAAAATCTTCCGTTGGATCCCCACCGAAACAAGAAAGACAGTCACCCACGCACTGGTCACCAGCCGACTGGATTATGGAAATACCCTTTACGCCGGAACCACAGACAAACTACAGAAAAAACTCCAACGTATCCAAAACGCCTCAGCCAGATTCATACTGGACCTCCCCCGTCAAGCTCACATTTCCGGTCACCTGAAGGAACTCCACTGGCTCCCCGTCAACAAGAGAATAACGTTCCGTCTCCTCACCCACGCTCACAAGGCCCTCTACGACCTAGGACCCGAATGCCTCAACACACGTCTGTCCTTCTACACACCCACCCGACAACTACGATCATCCAATCAAGCCCTCGCCGCAATTCCACGCATCCACAGATCCACCATGGGAGGAAGATCCTTCTCCTACCTAGCAGCTAAAACCTGGAACTCTCTCCCCACTCACCTCCGCCTTACACAGAACCACCTCTCCTTCAGAAAGCAGCTAAAAACCTGGATATTCGATAAGTAATGCACCCACCCTCCATCAAGTGCCTTGAGACCCTCTGGGTGAGTAGTGCGCTATACAAATCACTGAACTTGAACTTGAACTTCTTCTCCAGCTTGCAAATTCTGCATGTTCGGCATCGCAATCTTCACAAAACCTCCGATGGAAGTCCGATGGCACGTACAAATGACTTGTTAGCGATCGCAGACTCTCGCGGCACCATGTGGCTGGCTAACAAAATCTTGTGGCACACACGAACGGATAGGAAATCTTGTCGGCAATGCAGGCATCCCGGTAAGTTGTTCCCGCACACAAAAATTTATTTTGAATGCGCAAACAAAAAAAACTCCGCTCCGTTGCGAAGCGGTGAACTTTAGGTAACTCCTTGTTCTATGCGGAAAGCGGAGTTGCCAAAAATCTGCAAACTCCGCGAGCGGAGCGGATTTTACCACCCAGAGTTACTTGTAATATTATACATTTTATTCTGTCTTATGATGTCGCAAACATATTTTATACTAGAATGACACTGGTTCAATAAATGCTTATTGAAAACATCCCCGTTGTTTATTCTGTGTATCTCTCTGTGTCTAAGTGAGCTTGATTGTCTGAGCAAAATGTACTATACTGTTTCCATGATCCCTGAAGGATCAAGGCTTGTCATGTTCATTAGTTGCCAGTACCCTTTTGCTTCTTGGTAATGTTATGAGGCTTATGGTGGCGCTCTGAGTTAGCTAGCCTAAAGGTTAAAATATCCTTTGCAGGTGTCTGTAATCAGTCTAGACACCAATTCCTTAGTTTATGTTGTCTAAACGTGCAGATACGAACTACACCACAGTAGAAAAGATAAAAGGCCAGCTAACTCGATAAAACATCTTTCCAACATCTAAAGAAATAGCTGCTAAAGAGTGTTTATAAGATCTAGATTTTCTAGAGACATTGAAAAATAATCAGGAATCAATCAGTCAATCAATCAAAGAAAGATTTCTTTGATTGTGAACAGACAATCATAAAAGCACAATAACAATATACTGACAACAAGATTGCATGCGTTGAGCAAAATTCATATAAAAGTTTGTTTACATAAAGTAATTAAAATAACACATTATTGAGCTAATGGAACTATGAATAGATTACAAATAATTAAATAAGCATTTGCTTTCTTTGACTCAGGACATTTTTCAAGAAAATTACCATCCTAAAAACACTATGCACATTGTCTAATTGCTGTAATGCCAGAAAAGCAGGTCGGCATTGACAAACCCCCACAACCATTGTAACACAGGGACTAGCCACATTCTCCTAGCGGAGGAATAAAATCTGCAAAAGAGAATGACATGTATCGTGGTTTGTTCAGAAATGTTATCACTGGGCACAGCTGGAGGCCATGAGACCAGTCATTCACTTTAGGAAAAGTGACTAATCTGATAAAAAACCCTAAGCGGAATTAAGTAAGGAGGAACCTATCATAATCCCTAGACACAAATGTAAGAGAAGGTTGAATGTTAAAAGTAATTCAAATCAACTGGCTGTGTACGACAGTGGGTTTTACTATTTCAGATGACTAGATTAAAAAGAAAGGGGGCCAAGACGCAACCTTGCCTGACTCCACTTCTTTTAGGAAAGGAGGCCGTGCGTTCACCCTGCGCAACACAGCGCACGCGTGCATTGGAATCACAATAAAAACGTTTAAGAAAATAAATATTCTGAATATCAACCCCCATCACACCTAAAATTGACCAAAGTTTGTTATGAACATCGCAATCAAATGCAGCCGTAAGGTCAACAAATACTAGAAATAGGTTCCCCTTCGAGGGATTAAGCCTAGGAGGCAGGGACGTGGGTCCAATAGTCAGCTCGCCGCCTTCCTCGAATCCAACAATTCCCTCGACCCCTCACAGTCCGGCTTCCGAGCCAAACACAGCACCGAAACCGCCCTCATCGCAGCTAGACGACATCCGAACGCTACTGGACAACGGAGAAACAGTAGCCCTCATTCTACTCGACCTCTCCGCTGCCTTCGACACAGTCTGTCACAGCACCCTCATACAACGCCTCAGCAACGTCGGAATACAAGGAAAAGCTTTGGACTGGATCATCTCGTTCCTCGCCGGAAGAACCCAGAGAGT
Organism: Lissotriton helveticus; assembly: GCF_964261635.1. Lineage (NCBI taxonomy): Eukaryota > Metazoa > Chordata > Amphibia > Caudata > Salamandridae > Lissotriton > Lissotriton helveticus. Next base: position 496,794,880 of record NC_136062.1, read on the forward strand.
CCGCCTCCCCCCTTTCAAATCAGAGGCCACCAAAGTCATTTGCAGCGAACCACAAGGATCATCACTCAGTCCCACCCTCTTCAACGTTTACATGAGTCCCCTCGCATCCATCGCGCAACAACACAACCTCAACATCATCTCCTACGCAGACGACACCCAGCTGATCCTCTCCCTCACCAAAGACCCAAACACCGCCAAAACCAATCTAAACGAAGAAATGAAAGAAGTAGCCGAATGGATGAAGAACAGCCGTTTAAAACTAAACTCGGACAAAACGGAAGTCCTCATCTTAGGATCATCCCCCTCTGCCTGGGACGACTCATGGTGGCCACCGGCCCTGGGTACATCACCCATACCTACAGATCACGCACGTATCCTGGGCTTCATCCTAGACTCCTCCCTCTCGATGACCAGACAAGTCAATGCCGTCTCATCTTCATGCTTCAACATCCTACGCATGCTCAAGAAAATCTTCCGTTGGATCCCCACCGAAACAAGAAAGACAGTCACCCACGCACTGGTCACCAGCCGACTGGATTATGGAAATACCCTTTACGCCGGAACCACAGACAAACTACAGAAAAAACTCCAACGCATCCAAAACGCCTCAGCCATCCTCATACTGGACCTCCCCCGTAAAGCTCACATTTCCGGTCACCTGAAGGAACTCCACTGGCTCCCCGTCAACAAGAGAATAACGTTCCGTCTCCTCACCCACGCTCACAAGGCCCTCTACGACCTAGGACCCGAATGCCTCAACACACGTCTGTCCTTCTACACACCCACCCGACAACTACGATCATCCAATCAAGCCCTCGCCGCAATTCCGCGCATCCACAGATCCACCATGGGAGGAAGATCCTTCTCCTACCTAGCAGCTAAAACCTGGAACTCTCTCCCCACTCACCTCCGCCTTACACAGAAACACCTCTCCTTCAGAAAGCAGCTAAAAACCTGGATATTCGATAAGTAATGCACCCACCCTCCATCAAGTGCCTTGAGACCTTCTGGGTGAGTAGTGCGCTATACAAATCACTGAACTTGAACTTGAACTTCTTCTCCAGCTTGCAAATTCTGCATGTTCGGCATCGCAATCTTCACAAAACCTCCGATGGAAGTCCGATGGCACGTACGAATGACTTGTTAGCGATCGCAGACTCTCGCGGCACCATGTGGCTGGCTAACAAAATCTTGTGGCACACACGAACGGATAGGAAATCTTGTCGGCAATGCAGGCATCCCGGTAAGTTGTTCCCGCACACAAAAATTTATTTTGAATGCGCAAACAAAAAAAACTCCGCTCCGTTGCGAAGCGGTGAACTTTAGGTAACTCCTTGTTCTATGCGGAAAGCGGAGTTGCCAAAAATCTGCAAACTCCGCGAGCGGAGCGGATTTTACCACCCAGAGTTACTTGTAATATTATACATTTTATTCTGTCTTATGATGTCGCAAACATATTTTATACTAGAATGACACTGGTTCAATAAATGCTTATTGAAAACATCCCCGTTGTTTATTCTGTGTATCTCTCTGTGTCTAAGTGAGCTTGATTGTCTGAGCAAAATGTACTATACTGTTTCCATGATCCCTGAAGGATCAAGGCTTGTCATGTTCATTAGTTGCCAGTACCCTTTTGCTTCTTGGTAATGTTATGAGGCTTATGGTGGCGCTCTGAGTTAGCTAGCCTAAAGGTTAAAATATCCTTTGCAGGTGTCTGTAATCAGTCTAGACACCAATTCCTTAGTTTATGTTGTCTAAACGTGCAGATACGAACTACACCACAGTAGAAAAGATAAAAGGCCAGCTAACTCGATCAAACATCTTTCCAACATCTAAAGAAATAGCTGCTAAAGAGTGTTTATAAGATCTAGATTTTCTAGAGACATTGAAAAATAATCAGGAATCAGTCAATCAATCAAAGAAAGTTTTCTTTGATTGTGAACAGACAATCATAAAAGCACAATAACAATATACTGACAACAAGATTGCATGCGTTGAGCAAAATTCATATAAAAGTTTGTTTACATAAAGTAATTAAAATAACACATTATTGAGCTAATGGAACTATGAATAGATTACAAATAATTAAATAAGCATTTGCTTTCTTTGACTCAGGACATTTTTCAAGAAAATTACCATCCTAAAAACACTATGCACATTGTCTAATTGCTGTAATGCCAGAAAAGCAGGTCGGCATTGACAAACCCCCACAACCATTTTAACACAGGGACTAGCCACATTATCCTAGCGGAGGAATAAAATCTGCAAAAGAGAATGACATGTATCGTGGTTTGTTCAGAAATGTTATCACTGGGCACAGCTGGAGGCCATGAGACCAGTCATTCACTTTAGGAAAAGTGACTCATCTGATAAAAAACCCTAAGCGGAATTAAGTAAGGAGGAACCTATCATAATCCCTAGACACAAATGTAAGAGAAGGTTGCATGTTAAAAGTAATTCAAATCAACTGGCTGTGTAGGACAGTGGGTTTTACTATTTCAGATGACAATCTGGCAGAATCTAACAATGATAAGCCCTCTAGTTTTAATTCCTTCCTAGTTATTTTCCTAATGACACTGGGATTAGTGAAGTATTCTAAATTGTCGAGGTCTTGTAGGAAATTGCGGACTTGGCTTATCCATGGGATCCTTAGGGCCCATCTAATTTCAAAACGTCCAGTAGAATGTCTCTATTAAGTTTTGCCTCTTCCTAAGTCCAGAGTCTGTGCCATAACAGCACAGGCTCAAGCTTGATTATATCAGAAATAAAGGGGAGGCCAAGCTCTGCATGACGTTTACGAGCAGGAGTACTGTTCGGGAGGGATAAAATATATTTTAAGTAAGAATTTTCAACTCTTTGGATGGGGAGCAGATCAACTAGCTCCCAGACCCCAGTCCCATAAATTGCAGCTGAAACACATTTTGATTTGTAGATCTTAATATACTCCTCAGGTGGTCTCTTACCTATTTTTTTTGCGAACGTACTGAGGGCAGAAGTAGTACGTAATAACCTCAATTTTTTTTTTCGCAGACACAGCGTGTGTCCAGGAATCATTATGGACACAAAGGATTCCCAGCTATGAAAATTTCTTAGTAGCCTCGATCTTCTGTCCTGCCACAAACATATTTTTACATTTTGTGATGCCAGCGCCGCAACGTATAATAAAGGTCTTGGAGGAATGAACTCTTAGACCTAGATCATTCATAAAATTGGTGAAACTATCAAGTACCCTCTGGAGTCCTACTTATGTCCGAGATATCAGCACCGCATCATCTGCATACAAGAGAGCAGGTATAGGTCGTCCCGCCACTTGGGGGAGGACAGGATTATCATTTAAGAGAGCCTCCCCCAAACCGTATATATATAGATTAAAAAGAAAGGGGGCCAAGACGCAACCTTGCCTGACTCCACTTCTTATAGGAAAGGAGGCCGTGCGTTCACCCTGCGCAACACAGCGCACGCGTGCATTGGAATCACAATAAAAACGTTTAAGAAAATAAATATTCTGAATATCAACCCCCATCACACCTAAAATTGACCAAAGTTTGTTATGAACATCGCAATCAAATGCAGCCGTAAGGTCAACAAATACTAGAAATAGGTTCCCCTTCGAGGGATTAAGCCTAGGAGGCAGGGACGCGGGTCCAAATCTATTACCCATTCCAACACCCTCACCATGACCTCCAGTACCGACACCCAATATGATTGGAGGACCGGGCCCATCCATACCATATGCACAAAGTCCGCCTAGGGGCTGCGAAATCTCAGGCAATGGGCATCTCTGGTATTGTCAATGGTCTGGAGACGTTTAGGGGGGAGGTAGGTCATGTGTATAATATTATATTGGATTTGTTTGAAGCGGTTGCTCACTGACACCTCATACTTTCATGTATTTTTTCCCATTCACGGGGAGTGATCTCTTGTGGACACGCCTGCTGCCATTTATCCTCTATCACCAAGGGCCGCAACTTTTTATCATCCTGCAGCGCGCTGTAGAGGTGAGTCACAAACTTCCGGCCCGCCACCATTGCCAACATAGTGACCAGAGTATGAGTGTGCGCCGGGGCATCCGGGAACGTGGGCCATAGTTGCCTCGCAGTCGCTGCCATTTTAGCTTATTGAAGAAATTGCCCTGGACCAAGCTCAAAGGCGATAACCACCTCTTGATAAGTGATAAATTTATCGTTTGGGTACAGATCAGCCAGCATCAAGCACCCTCCCTCTATCCATTTGTCTGTAGACATGACCCGCGCAATCCGGGCAAAGGATGGCAACAGCCATAGATCCAAACAGGGGCGAATGGCTTGCTGTGGATGTGGCGTCACACCACCCGATCCCAGATTGCGGCCATCAACCGTGCCATCGGGGGGATGTGATCTCGCTGCCCCCCTACCTGCCAGAGCAGCGCTCCCAACTGCCCACTCCCATAAGTCCCTGCCAGCAAGGACCGCTCCCAGGAGGGGTCTGCATCCAACCATGCGATCGCATGTTGCAGTTGTGAAGCGAAATAATACAGCTCCAGATTGGGGACTTCTAAACCTCCAGCGACCCACCTACGTTTTAGGACCTTCAGACTCACCCTGCATCTCTTCCCATTCCATAATAAAAGGACTAGAAGGGAATCCAGTTCTCGAAAAACCCGGTGCGGTATCTCATAAAAGGATCCCTGCATAGGGTACAGACAGCGTGGGAGGACCACCATCTTAATTAAAGCAATCTTCCCCATCAGGGAGAGCTTAAGGGTGTTCCAGAAGGCGATACTTCCCATCAGACCCCGGATTATCCGTCCCATGTTGTGTTGGAAGAAAGCGACCGAATTTCGACCAATCCAGATCCCTAAGTAGCGAAGTGTGTCGTCTACCCATGGGAGTCCCATCTCTGGACGCGGGACCCCCTCCCATTCAGCCTGCTCTCCAATCGCATAGAGCTGGGATTTCGCTTTATTTACCGCAAGGCCAGAAGCGGCTGTAAATTGTGTTAACGTGGCCATCAAGATCGGCAGTGACTGCGTCGGCTGGCTTAGATAGATCAATGCGTCGTCCGCATAAAAGGACACCACATGCTCCACCGCCCCTACTCGAATGCCCTGGCCCTTAAGCACCGTACGGAGATGGCATGCCAATGGCTCCTTCGCCAGGGTGAAGAGCAGGGGAGAGAGAGGGCACCCCTGATGTGTTCCCCGCGATATAGGTATCTCATCCGAGACACATCGACCCGTGCAGACTCTGGCCACAGGTCTGGTGTACAGCAGCTGAACCCACCTTACAAATCCTTCCCCCAGTATTAGTTTTAAAAGCACCTTCCAGAGGTAGGTCCAGCGGATCGAGTCGAACTCTTGTTTGATATCCAGAAATACCAGCATGTTTTGCTTGGCCTTTCCCTCCAAGGTTTGCATGACGTGGGCCAGGCGGCGGATGTTCCGCAAGGTGTTCCGGCCCGGAATGAACCCCGATTGGTCATCATTGACCAGGCGACGAAGATAGGGAAGTAGTCTAGAGGCCAGCACCTGGCTGATAACCTTCAAATCCACATTCAACATGGATATGGGTCTATAGGATCCTGTGAGGAGAGGATCATTCCCTGGCTTGGGGATCATAACTATTGTCGCCGCCCGCAGAGAGTCTGGGAGCAAGCCCCGATCATAGGCCTTCATTGCCACTTCAAGGAGTTTCGGGACCAGAACGCCCTTAAACTCTTTTTAGAGTTCGGCCGCTAGTCCGTCCATCCCCGGAGATTTTGCCGTCTGCAGATGGGCTATCGGGGCATGCAGTTCCTCCTCTCGGAGTGGCCCACCCAGTTCCTCCTGACTATCCGCATCAATGCCGGGCAGTTGTATCCCCTCGAGGTACATTTCCATGTCCTCGGCGCCCGCTAAGGGCTGCGATTCCGAGTATATTCTGCATCGATGGGATCAGAACGCTTCGTTAATCGCCTGCTGTGTATACACCATCTGGCCTATTTCGTTTTGCAGTGCCAGAATCGGGTGGGGTTGGGTTTCTGCTCGAATCAAATGCGCCAGTACTCTCCCAGCTTTGTCGCCCTCTGCGTACCATCTCCTCCTGCTGGCCGTCCTATTAAATTGGCCAAGGGAGGCCCAGGTGTCCCCTAGGTGTTGTCGCGCGGCCGTCCATTCAGGCCGTTGCTCTTTATCTGTGGGGAAGTCCCTCTCCATCTCCGCCAAACGGTCCTCGTGTTGTCGGAGTTCCCTTTCCAGTACTCGTTTTACCCCTACTTCCGTGGACAGGCAAGTTCCCCGAATTACCACATTCATGGCGTCCCATTCAGTCGCCTTTGTACTAGCCGACCCCCAGTTCACTTCTAGATATGCCTCGAGCCCTTGCGAAATGTCCTCCTTATAAGTGGGATCACCGAAAGCCTCTGTGTGGAGTCTCCAGAGCGGCATCTTGGGCCTAGGTCCACCCACCAAGTATGTAAGCAGGAGCGGAGAGTCATCTGACAGGTAACACGCCAAATAGTGGATCTCTTCTACCCGGTCGATGACCATGCCCTGGAGAAAGAAATAATCCAGTCTACTGTGAGTGTTGGCAGCAGGCGTGTAGCACGAGTACACCCGATGAACAGGATTGCGGTGCCTCCAGACATCTATCAGGTCATAACTTTGGAGTATCTGGGTCAATTCTTCTCTCATTTTGGGCTTGGCGTCTAACTTTGGGGGGCATCTGTCTAGATCTCCATCAAGTGCACAGTTAAAATCCCCTGCTATAAGGAGCTCCATGTCTGGGTCTATATCTAACTGTCCCATCACTCGACCCAGAAACTCTCCATCGTCAGTATTCGGGGCGTACATGTTCACTAAGCATACACTACGTCCATCTAGGGTACCCACCACTATAACGAACCTGCCCTCGGGATCCAGTTTCATATGAATGGCTTTGAAGGGAACCCAAATTAGGGCCCCTCTAGCAAAACCGGAGTAAGATGTGGCAAAAAACTGTCCACGCCATCTACGCTGGACATATTAAAGGCAGTCCCCCAAGAGGTGTGTTTCCTGGAGTAAAGCAAAGCTGACACCATAACGGCGGAGATAGGTGGCCACCCTGATCCGCTTAATCCTATTATTGAGCCCCCTAACATTTCATGTTATTAATTTGTATTTACATGCATCACCTGTCATGATTTAGCACTTTTCGACTTTGCAGCACCCATCTGGTGTCCATTGGAACCCCATCCACATTGCGACTTGACCCTTCAATCGGTAAACAACTTAGACATTTCAAAGCAAAGATAAAAATGAACCTGGCAGCTTCCCTCCCAAAACCAAAACAAGGAACTTCAGCATCTCCCACCCACAGGAAGTAGTACCGCATCTCCCAATCCAGACCTGGTCAGGAGAGCTCGAACCCCGCCCTAAAGACACTCCCCCCTCAGACCCTCCCTTTCAACTTGCAATTATTGAATACAATTTTGCAAAACAATAGAATTCGTAGTAGTCCAGAAGAACCCCTTTTCCCTGTAGTTGAACATTCAGCCGACTGACTGGTACCGCGCAGCCCCGCCCGGCCGAGGCCTAGCCGACCGCCTCGGCACTCTACAGTCGGCCTCGTAAGCTGAAATTGGCACAATAGTACAATCACTGTGATAATCAGGTGTTCAGTCCCCCCCCTCTCTATTATGCTCCTATTTCTCTGAGGAACAGCTCAATTTCCAACTCGTCGGGCTATACAGATCCCCCCAGATTAAAGCGTGGAGATACTCACAGTGTCCAAGACCCCCCGCGGTCTATTAGAACCCTCAGGTTTACCAGTCTGTTGTCCTGTGCAGGTTCAGCAGCCGGGCCGGCGGCACCCCCCGAGTCCGATTGCGTTTCCTGCACCAAACACAGTGGGGAGAACTGGTTCTGGGTTGGGATCATCTCAAGTTCCACCCGGAGGGTGCCATCCGGGCCCACCGTGATACGTCCGTTCTCAGTGATGGCGCGCCCTCCCGGGGGTTGACCCCCCTCACCGCGACGTTGGCTTCGCCGTCGTGTGCTCCGTCGTCTTTGCTCCTGCCAGCCCTGTGTGTGGTCGTGTCCCGCCAGTCCCAGCGAGTCCATCCAGTCCTCCGCATCTGATGCGCGGTCAAAGAAGTGCGTCCTCTCACCGTGTTGCACTCGGAGCCTGGCTGGGAAGAGCAGACTGTATTTGACGCTGTGGCTCCGCATCCATCGCTTAACCTGCAGGAAGTCGTTCCGGAGGTCCTGTACCTTCCTAGTATAGTCCGGGAATATATGAATGTCGTGGTTATCATACCTAGGAGGACCGGTCTTACGGATGTGCTGTAAAATTATGTCCCGGTCTCTAAAATTAAAGAACCAGGCTATTATGGCCCTAGGTGGAGATCCCAGTTTCGGTGGCGGCCCCAGGGTTCTATGGGCCCTCTCAATTGCAAACATTTTGGACAGTTGCAAGTTCGGGAAGACCGTACCAATCCAGTCTTCTAGAAAAAGATCCGCCGTCGGCCCTCTGTGCGTTCTGGAAATCCTAGGAAGCGGAGATTATTCCTCCTGGACCGTCCTTCTGCATCTTCCGCCCGATCCTCCAATCGAGCTGTATGATCGTTTCCTTCAGCTGCTGGACATCGGTTTGTAAAACATTCAGATCCCCCTCCATGGTGGTGACCCTGTCCGCTACCTTCCTGAGGTCAAGGCGTAAATGGTTGATGTCCATGGCCAGTTCATCTTGCTTTCTAGCGCTACCCTGGAGTCACGGATCGCAGCCAGGATATCGGCTTTGTCCCGGGCCACCGCGTCCTGGTGGGCCTCCATCCTCCGGTCCATTCTGGGGCGCTGCGCTGCAGTAGGGCCCGGGACCATGGATTGCACGTTCTTGTTAGCCTGGACTCCCCTTGTCGGTTGTTCCTTTCCCATAGTAGTGGGGACTTCCAAGGGCGATCCACCGGGCACCCCCAAGAGGCCTTTCAAGTTCACAGCTTTACCCCCCTACAATTCGTAGGGCAGCCCCGGCGGTTCCAACTCTGGGTTCAACTGGCCTTGTCACAGGCTACCTACAGACTAGATCTCATTTGAAAGCCGGTCCTTACCAGCACCACAGCAGGGACTCTCCCGGTGTCGCCCCCCAAAGGAGCGGGGCGGGGCAGGCAGGCTCCAGAGGTCACAGTCCAGCCTACGTCACCCTCCGTCCGCAGTAGCCGTGGCTCCGAGGTATCTCGCCACTCCAGCCAGTCAGGAGGGGGCCCAGCCCTCTCTCTCGGTCCACTCCACTCCTCAGCCGGTCACAATCTGGTCACCCCCGCAGCCGGAGCACCAACAAAGTAAACTGTCCCTCAACAGGTTGCGAGGGGGGGACAGTGGCCCCCAGACAGCCCCCAGTCTTCTATGTTCTCTGCGGTGTCCTGGGGCCGCCAGAATGTATGTAGGCCGCAACTGCCCAGTCTCATTCACACACTCACGCCGGGACCATGGCGTCTCAGCCATCAGCCGTCCCTCGTCCTCTTCAATCGCCCCGACTGCCTCCTCAAGGATCACGTTCTACCTCGTCTGTCTGCGGGGGCTCCTGCCTCAACAGCCACTCGAGGGGTCTGCAGCCAGCGTCGATCTGTTTCGGGGCCGCCGCCGCCTGCTCGCTCTCGGGTCCGAGATGTCCGTAACACAGGCTGTCCCCCGATGGGTTGGGGGAGGAGGAAGCGACACACCGCTTGGGGCACTCGGTCCCCAAGCGCTCTCTCAATGTTCCGGGGGCTGCGGGAATGCGTGCAGGCCGCTCCTCCCCGGCCTCTCGTAGGGGCTCGCACAGAGGTCCGCGGCGACACTGCCGTCAGTCGGACCTCGTCAGCTTCAGCTTCACATAACGCCCCTCTGGGGATTGTCCGCCTCCTCTCCCACCTCCGCAGGGGTACCGCTCTTCCGGGGGGCCTCTAGTCTCACTGCGGCCGACCGCGACTTTCTTGCCGCGTGGCGGCCACCATTTGCTGGTCGGGAATGAAGATAGGTCTGGAGCGGGCCGCCGGGTCCTCTGCAGCCATGGGAGGCGATCCTCGTCCGAGTCGGTAACCTCTGAGGTCTGGGGGGGCTCCGCACCTCAGGAGCACCGTTCAGATCATAAATGTGCCAGGATAATGAAGGATTTTAAGGACAGTGGGGCAGGAGCTGTACGAAAACGCGTCTAGCCGGCCATTTTGTTAAGTCACGCCCCGAGAAATATTAGATTTATACAAATCTACTGGGACCCCACCTGGTCCGGGAGCCTTACCTCCCTTACTAACAGAGAGAGCCCGCTCCACCTCATCCAGGGTGAACAAGAGTGCCTTTGTTTGAGGGGGAATTTCTGAATGACAAACGTCCTGGACACAGCTATCAGTCATATCTAAATTTCACTCGCCGAGGTACACTTTTGTAAAATGCTTAATCCATTGCTCCTCGGTTATTGCTATTTCAAGTGACGGACCCACCTCTCTGGACAGAAAAGGAGCCTTAATAGCCTTCCAAAGAGCCACGCTATCGTTAGCTATTGAGGCCGAGTGCAGTGCATCCCACGCCTTGTTCTTTAGTGTGGCCTTTCTAGCCCTGATTGCTTAGTTATATGCATCTCTGGCCAGCTTTACATCAATTTTATTTCTAGGAATTTTATGTAACTCCTGTTTTAGGCAGGAATAAGCTTGAGTGCACCTAGAATTAAACCAGCCATTATGATAACCCTTGGGGATTTTACGTTTAATGAGGGACGCTTTGACGTCATTGGATGTTGCCTGAAATGAAGCTAGAATATTTTCTGAGGTAGCTGTTTCACTCAGGCATGTCTTTGTGGCTGAATTACATTTACCCACCAATGTTTTGACCAATGCTGCAGGATCCACCATAGTCCAATGAAGGGAATACCCATTAGTATTCCCTAAAGTTATATTTTCTAGCAGTTGCTTATTCTTTTTCGGTCTTAGGGTTGTATTAGACGGTAGTAAAACCACCAGGAAGAGAGGGAAATGATCCCAAAGGGAATTATCAGAATTATAAAATGAATGGAGGCTGTGGGCGTGACTATTAGAAATTAAAATGTAGTCGATAGTAGAACAAAGACCCCTGCCATTAAAAGTCTAGGGCATAGGAGCAGGAACTGGGCATATTTCATTTACAAATCCTAAATCACGGGAGAAAATAAGTTCGTTAAATTGTTCCCCCAGAACTGAATGCCGAAAATGAGACAAACATGTCCCATCATCATTCAGAACTTCGCATACTTTGTCCCCAGCATTCATACGTAATGTACAATTAAAATCTCCAGAAAGAATCACCATTATATCTATCGCCTTGCCCCTAACAACATTTTTCAACAAATTCATCATATTTAGGATAACGACTCTCACTTTATCGGGAAAAATATTGGGGTATATTACCAACAACTCGCGATAATTATCGCTATGTTGGTTTAGCGGCAACATTATTATCGCCGAGCTCCGCCGATTTTTATCGCTTAGGAGCCTTGCTATTATCAAGGTTTATCTCCTAAGCGATAAAAATCGGCCGAAATGCATGAATATCGCTGTAAAGTCAGCGATATTCATGCATTACCGAGCAAATGCTCTTAGCCATGTAATCCACCTACCATTGGATAACATGGCTAAGAACAGCTCTGGGCAGGCGTTAGCTTTTGGAGATAATCGCGCTTAGCGCGATTATTTCCAAAAGTTGGTAATAGGAAATAGAGATGTTAGCGACTGTTTCCAGTCGCTAACATCTTGGCACGCCCCCCACTTTGCATGTCATTAGCGATAATTATCGCTGACATGCAAAGTGGGCACCTAAATGCCCGCTATCTCCTACTAGCTGTCGCTAACTGGTGTTAGCGACAGCTTTGTAATAGGGCGATACAATTATCGCCGCATTAGCGGGAAAAAGTCCCGCTAATGCGGCGATAATGGCCCTTGGTAATATGCGCCATTGTTGTACAAATTAGTGATAACTGTAGCATGCGAGGGATCTAGGTCCAATTTAACTAAATGATAGTAGTTATCATTGGCAAGCATTGTTATCTGTGTAGTATTAATACTGCTCGATATGTATGTGCAGAGACCACCCTTAGCCCTGCCACTCAAACTATCGACTGCTGGGCAGTGGTATGTCTGATATCCATTCAAATGGACCAGCTCCTTTGTCCAAGTTTCCTGAAGACACAGGATCTCAAAATGAATAATAAATTTTCCCCACAGGTGATTAGTTAACTTTGCAGAAATACCAGCAATGTTCCAAGAGAGAATATTACAAATGGCGGATTTGCCACTCACAGAACAATTAACTGAGACTGTTCCAATTGGATCCTCTCTTGTGCTACTAGATGGAGAAGGAACATTCAAGGTGTCCAAGGGCTGAGCCAAAATGTTAGCCTCCAAAATGATCGCTATTTGGACCTCATTTCCATCACATAAGTTAGTAGAGATGGAAGCAGGGCCAGCTTTTTCCACCCTAATCAGAAATCATCTGAAATATGTCTGCCTTTAATAAAGCCACATTGTTCGTGCCTAGTCAGTTGAGGTAATAAGGAGTCTAGACAGAGAGCTGAAATTTTCGCAAATATTTTTTAATCAAAATTGATTAAAGAAATTGGCCTATTGTTTTTACATTATGTGATCTTTATTATTCTTAGGAAGAAGACATATTAAAGAATCCCGAAAAGAACCACTAGATTTTTGAGGGGATATGAAAATGAGAAACAATTGATGTAACTTAGGAATGGGAAATTGAGAGAAATGTGAATAACGTTCTATAGTAAAACCATCGGGCCCTGGTGCTTTACTACGTCTAAAGGCAACTGGGGGTTGGGCCCACTGGGAAAGAGGGTAGGTCGGGCCACTATTAAATGCAAAAAATGGGGATATTACCTATGCCTCTATTATAAATGTACCAATGAATGCTGAATTATCCAGACTTTTTAGTCTTTTGAATTCATTCACTTTTGAATTGTTCAATTATTTAAGTATAGGCAAAACAACGAACATCATCAACTTCACGTATCACCATATACTCCACAATGCAAAATTATTCCACAAAAAACATAAACTATTACAATAATGAAAACATTACTACACAAATGATAATTACATATATATAAAATTACAATGTCAAAGTGCTCTTAATCACAGTGAAACATGGAACTGTTACTCAATAATACAGTCTCAATCCTGATTATTCCTTTTAAACAAGAAAAATGTACAGAGTGTTTCAACCCAATACAATATGCATCTGCTTCAGTGTAAATTTAGAAATGTTCTGCATTAATCACTCCCAATGAATGTAAAAAAAGTAAACAATGCCGACGCGTTTCAAGTCCCTTGGATGAATCAAGAGACTCTCATCAGGGCTGTCAGAGTCTGGTCCATGGAAACTATTTGTGAAACACAAAAACAAGAAAAACTTTATCTATCTCGTCCTCCATCCATTCATTATTTACAAAAGAATTTCTCCCGTAAGGAGAGTGCAGCATACCTGCTGATTTCAAGTTCCAGGGCTGCACTTATCATAAACTGTGGTCTATGCCGTGGGTACTCACTGCAACAAAGTGAGATTGTTTTAGCAAAAATCTGTAATGCTATGAAAAAAATGATAATGAGGCAAGCAGAAGGGCAGTGTTTTACCTTTCGCGTTTTGATGCCGCCGTCACATCTATGTCACAACCACCGGTGAAAAAATATTCCTCACGCGGATCACATGTTCTAAAATAATGTGAATAACAATTGTCAAGCTCACACTCAGTGTGTTTACATTAGTTCATTGTGAAAAATGCTGGACTGACTTACTTTACATCCGCCCTGAAGCGGTTCACCTCCGCTATGGATTAACGAATGTGCTTGATTTCTGTGGAAATACAAGCAGTACAAGCAGGTGTTAGCCTCACCGCGTTGTGGCGCCGAACGCACCAGCTGTCTGATTCTTTACGCCCTACAAGGAAGCCTACCTTCTCCTGTCTTCCACGAGGCTTCTCTATGCCGCTACCGATGTTCAAATTAATTTGATTTCTGAAAGGACAAACAAGCGGTACACACGTGTGTTAAACCGGCCGCATTGTCCTGCATGGCAAGCCGCTTTTTATATTCACTTCTGTTCTAGACCGGGGCTTACCTTTTTCTTCCTTTTGTCAAAGCGTCTTCCCCACAGCAAACAGCGATGGCACAATTGCCTTGCAAATCGCGCGTTTGTTTCTCCAGTATTGAGAACAAAGTCATGTGATTGTCATGTGACCTGTGGGGGCGTGTGGGCCAGGGAGGTGACTTCTGGGGATAGTAGTTCTTCGTGGATGGGGGTTGCTGCCTACTGTTTACATTCTGTTAATTTCACTTAGGCAATTAAGCCCATTATTCACACTGTCGAATTTCATTATTAGGTAGGCTTCCTTTTGAAGTAAGGCCATTTCCACATTTGGATAATGTTTGGGATCAATCCAAAACAAAATCGTCCACCTGAAATCATTCTCGCTGTGGTTACAGCTTACAAAATGTTCCACCATGGGCGCAGTAAGCACTTTTTTCTGTATCCGTGAGCGGTGCTGTGTGATTCTAACATTGGCCGCCTGAGTAGTTTTTCCTATGTACACCTTGTTGCAGATGCACACCACAGCATAGACCACATTTTTAGTTCTGCAATTCGTAAATACATCATGTCTCCATGTCACATCATTATTGGAGAACACATTTCCTTCAAGTGTTGCCGCACAGGACACGCAATTGCCACATTTGCGGTGCCCGCAGATATGTTTTAAATTCCATTGGGAAATGAGATCACTTTTTTGCTTCGGGATAAAACTATCAGCTTTAACCAAATGTTGCCCTAAGCTTTTGTTTTTGCACATGGCGAAGATTGGTTTTTGGAGTGGAGGGTCCAGCGTTTCAAGTAAATGCCAGTTATTTAAAATAATACGCTTGAATTGGTTTGTGTGCGTAGTCCGTAGTGTCACGAAGATGTGACACTACGGACTTTATCGCACACGAAGAAACGAGTAAGGTTCATCCCGAGGGACTCTTTGCTCAAAGTGAAGAAGAAGGAGGAGCTTGAAAGATTGGTCTGTGTGTCGACCTACGGCCAGCACACAAACCAATTCAAGCGTATTATTCATTATTATTCATTCAGCATTCATTGGTACATTTATAATAGAGGCATAGGTAAAATCCCCATTTTTTGCATTTACTATGTCTAATAGCACACATAGCAGTAAGAATATCCTGGATCTGAGTATCAGCATCTAAAATGAAGACATTAATATTAAGATGAGAAGGTGGAGTAATAGAAGATAAACATTGTACAAATCCTGATATTATATCTTCATTTGTATAAACCATACGATTAGTAGAAGTGAGGATAGAATCAATTCTGGTATCTCCTTTGTTAACTTTAAGGTAACCAGCAAGACGTTTCCTGGCTTTATTCTGACCTCCATAATATTTGGCCGAGGCTTTAAGTAAATACTTTATTGCATGATTTAAAAAAACCTTTGCACAATACAAAAGATAAAACAATTTTGATACTTATTCAATTAATAGACTTATTAAATAACAGTAGTGAGAGTAAAAAACAGAATGCCCAGCCCACCATATGTCCGAACTCTCTTGTTTCTGCCCTGCACCTATGGAAACTGTCTCATTCTAAATGGCTCTTGCCAGGTTCATATTTAGCAGACTGAAGGTGTCCAGCCGGTGTGCACGACCCTTTGTTTGTGTTGATTCTACCTTTAGAGTTCTGTTGGGTTTTCTCAAGGTGCCCACGGGGCAGTATTGCCCTTCTTATGGAGGTCCAAGCATCTGCGCCTCTGGCTGAGCTGGCGATCGGCATCTCCCCTTCCCTAGTTTTTTTACTGCGCAGTCCATAAACCTCACCAGTGCGCAATTTAAATATGTGTTCCGTGGGTCAAAGCAGGCCAATACTGCGGATCTGCATGATCTGACTTCCTTGTTATTCCAGGCCCTCCGCAGGAGAAGCCTTCTTTCTTTCAGGAGGCTGGGGCACAGGCACACAACATGAGTTATATCTTCCCTATGCTTGCCGCAAAATCGACACGTCTCCGGGGCTTGTTCTCTTTTCCATTTGGGGAGGTAGCAAGACAGGTTAATCACCCCCAATCTTAATTTTAGAAATCTGAGTTTAGTGCGTGCATTAAAAGTACAAGTTAAGTAGCTCTGAGGTGTCAGCTGATCGCATGTGATGAGGGTCATCCAACCATGGCTTCTTCTTGCAAGGCTCGCCTTATCTTCCATTGAGGAGAGCTTCTTTGTGCTTTTTTTTGCTAGCCTTTTAAACTCATGTTGGCTGATATGCAGGTCCCACGCATCACTCAGGCCTAAGGTTTTTAACCCACTTGACAGATATCGATGGCCCGCTTGCCATCGTTTTGTTTTTAGATCAGACCATCGGTGTTCTGCAAAGCTGCCTTCTTTGGGTAGCCTCAGCTTGTGGCAGCACATTAGGAAATGCATCATTCTACCCAAAGTTTGCTTACAGATGCCCAGTTCCAGCCTGATTTGTGCCGGTGAAGTGAAGGATGGTAAGTGAAAGACTGTTCCAAAGATGTTTGCTATAATTATATCCAGTTGATCGCTGTCCAATCCCTTAAGCACCTCGCTTCCATATGTTAGTGTTGGAATGACTTTTGCCTGCGCCACCTGTAAGGTTGGAGCAAAAGTTGGGCCGAATAATTCCTTATGGATGATTCTGAGAGCAAAAGCTAGTGCTGTACCTTTCTATTTTTGTTCTCCCAAATGGGTTTTGTATCTTCCGTTGTTGTTGAAGATCACTCCTAGGTACTTGTGGCATATTGCTTCTGTAATTCTTTCAGAATTTAAGACCCATGTCAACTTTTTTGGTCTTCCTGAGAGAATTGCCAAGATTTTTGTTTTCCTGTTGTTTATCACAAGCTCATTCTTGTCCGAGTATGCGGCGGTTGCGTCCATGAGTCTTTGTAGGCCCACCTTTGTGCTGCTTAAGAGAACCACGTCATCTGCATATAAATTATTTGACAGCTGTAGACTGCCTAGTTTGGGAGCATGGGAATTTACTTTGTTGAGGGCTTCCGGAAGATCTGCTAAAAATAGATTGAAAAGTGTGGGGGCCAGGACGCATCCTTGTTTCAGTCTTTTGTTGTAAAAATTGGTCTTGACAGTCTGGAGCTTTAAGTAAATATGAATTGGCATTTTTGTGGAAATGTTATTGTAAGTAAATTTGAATTCAAGAAAGTTCCTCTAGACATGTTTGAGAGTTAGCATGATAATAGGAGTTTTCTAGTTGTTTAATACACAATGTAAGTAAATTCCAAGTATTTAAGGAAGCTTTCTTGTTATGAGATACAAAAGAAATGATGAAATCTGTAGATGCAGCTTTAAAGGTGTCCCATTTAATCTGGGGAGAAATGTTCAGGCTCTAATTTTTAAGAAAAAAGGGTGTTAGCAAAATGTTCAAAACTTTGTGTAAACTTGGAATCCAAAAGAATGGAATTATTGAATCTTCAAGACAAAAAGGTTGACCCTGCACCCGAGAAAGACAAGTACTCTTATATATAGGTATCCTAGTGCATCATATTTAAACAATAGAACAGTATATTGATAAACAGCTTCCCAGATGAAAATAACAGATGGTCGTGTTGCTTGATTGTAGTAAGTATAATTCTTTTATTGAAAAGCACTTTATTCTTTTAAAAGCACCACACAATTGCTTGCCAATACGTTTCATCCCTCATGGGACTTCTTCAGGGCTAAAAGCAATTACAAAACACTATTTACAATATGAACAGAATAAAAACATTCAATACATAAAGACTGCACAGTTCTTTATAATTCATTATTAAACTAGCGCCGTATTTCTATTAGTCACCATCATGGTTGGATATACGAATAATATCATTTGACAGGCAACATTTGTTAGACCATACTAGGAAAAGAAGAAAGTAACACCAGACCTATTTTCATTGCACGTCATTCTATGTTGAATGAAAGGGTTAAGCAAGCAGTATTCTCAAGTTGGCACATTTTAAATGTTGACACTTAGGATATTCCAAAACCCATGTTTGCTTACAAACGAAATAAAAACCTGAAAGATTACGTAGTGCGTTCTCGTATGAATACCAAATGCCAAACCAAACAAATGAGTATTACAGGCCTGACTGCAGTGACAGGTAACTATAGGTGCACCAAATGTAAGTTGTGTGAAACTGCCATCAAAGCTCTCACATTAACTTTTAATGGTCACACAATAGTACCAACAGAGTTAAACAACTGTAGAACATCTAGTGTGGTCTACTTACTTATTTGCCCCTGTAATTTGGGCTATGTGGGCGAGACAGGAAGACCTTTCAATATGAGATTGACAGAACACAGATCTGCGGTCAGGACTAATAAAACAACCGCACCAATAGTAAATCATTACATGGAAAAAGGTCATACTCCAGATGAGATACGTTGGTATATTTTAGAATGTATACACGCGAAGGAGGGAAAATCTCAAGAGGCTACATGCGAAATGAGAGAAGTATACTGGATTTTCCTTTTGGGTACTGCAACAAAGGTCTTGAATATGGAGATACCTTGGGAACAAGCAATCAAATTCAATTAATAGCTTTGTTTGTATCTGATTTATTCCCATATAATTAATTGCTTTCATATTGTCCACATACCTAATCATGCTGCCGAGATTGCAGAACGTTAAACTATGATTATTGAATCTTACTGATTTCCATGGATCCACTTTCGACCTCTAATTTGGCATCCTTAGTTTAATCTCTCTCTGTGGACATCATGATGCTTTCCAGCCACGTGCTGTATTAGGAACTCTTTGCAGATCCCACTAATATAGATCTTTGGTAAATACATTCTAAATAAAAGATTACCAATATGGCCACATCTCATTCGAGACTATAGATGATTACTATAGTTGCGTATATTGAAGTCCCCCATGGACAACCTGATTTTTTTAAATATTATACAGATGGTCATGACAAATGCTTTCGTACAAACCTTCAGTAATATAATAGAGACCTTTTACGATTGCAATCGTTGCTCTGATTGTTTCATGTAATACCCTAGTATTTATATTAGTACACTCTGCAATAATATATTGCACAAGTCGCTAGTTTCATATTTGATTTGCGTTGGTTCATGAAGAAAACTCTTGGTTAATTATATTCCCAACAGGGCTGCGACATTTGCTTTTATAGTCGCCACTGCAATTGTTCACATTTCAGGCCGGTATAGATCGAGCTGGTCTTGGCATTGTTTTTACTCAGTTCGATATCCAATACTTCCAAGATGGCCGCTATATCATTAACATCTCAGACAATCATGGACGCAGGTCGATGACCCTGCTGAGTTACATAGATGCCAGATCCATGGCACAGATCAGCTTGTGATGAAAGGGTTCTCTAGGCCGCTTCCTTTTTTTTTTCCTTGAGGGACGACAAATCTGTGATAGACCTCCACATTTGTGTACATTAGGTCGATACGCACCAAGCTGGTAGCGCTATCTGTTCATTTAGTCCTTTTTGTTCATACCTTCAATATGGCCACCGGAGTAGTGCCATTAAGGGCAATTTCGGATGCTTCATTATGACGTCATTACGTCACGTAGACGTTACATCCACGATATATAGTTTGAGTCGGCGATCAAGCTCGTTTGCGAGCCTCGTGGATACCGGTATTAGATTTTCGCGGTCCATTGACTATCCCAGTCACAGGTGAGTGAGCGCTGTCACGCGCAGCATGGAAGTTTACACTAGATTGCCTTCCAATGGATAGGTATCCTAAAGGTTATCTCCATAGCATTTTAGCGCATCCGCATAGTTTATGTCTGCTAGTTATGCCACAGATATCCTCATCGGGTTTGGCCACACGTGGCTCTTGTATACATTCAACCTCAGGGGAGAGACGGTTTATGGCGATTGTTCCCCTTATATTTTTTTAAAAAACATCTTTTTTGGTATGTTTAGAGCACACGCTTTACTTTCTTCATTAGACCTTTATAGCCAGAGGGGAGAGACGGTTCATATAGATTACCCCTCTAGATATAGACTCTTTCTTGTAATGTTTATTACTACCCATTCATCTCAGTAACCCACATAGTTCGTGTTTGCTAGTCTATACTCTATTATATTTGAGATTAGCAAGGCACTTTTGACTCCCACTTCTTGGCGTAAAACTGTCCTTGGTTTTCCGTCTCGGTATCGTGTACATTGAAATAGGTCTTTCTTTCAGCCAGCTATTGCAATTTTTAGGGAGAACTATCTCCATAAATCTTGTTTCCTTTTTCTTTTTGTCAATAGGTTTTATCATGCAATGATCGTGACTGTAGCTTTATTAGAAACGTCTATTGTCCATTGGAAAAAAAATTCTTACTACCACCGGCCCTCTCAGCCGAAATCACGCTTTGGAGCAACCATTAGTTTCCATAGCTAACAGGACACCTTGGAGAGACCCTAATGCACCTAAGATAAAGTCAGGAGGTAAATTCTAATCTGAGCCTTGCCGCCTTAGTGGTATGCGTAATGTTCTGCAGGATACAGTGGCAATTGTTAAGATAGAGGTTTTATATCTCTCTCTTGTCCCCAGCAGGCTTTTCAGTAGCATCGTGCGCATTTGAAATAGAAGTGCCAGCTATCGTCTTTACCCCAGCAAAACATTGGTCACTTTATTAGACGCTTTGGACTGAGACTAAATTAATAGGTAAAATCCTTCTGTCACTGTTATTCAGATTAGGAACAGATTAAGTTTCTGTAGTGTATATGTTTAGCTCATATACTCCCATTATAATTTCACAGTTGGAAAATTTTAAGAACTATATCAGAATATATAAGGAGCACGCGACCAGCGCATAATCCATTTACAGCAGGATTTGGGTAAGCATACATTTAGAATAAGAACCTTTGAGAGTGCACTTGTTTTAGGAGCTAGCCTATTTGACAGAAATGTATTTTATCGCAATTATCATTTTTCATTTTTAGATATTTCGCAAGGCTTGACCTCATAATCCGCAGGGCTTCTGAATTTGAAAGCATAATACACGAGAAGCAATCATAAATCTCATACTTCTCTGGTAAGTGTAATAAATAAATAAAGTTTTCTGTCATCCAAAGATCAGTCTTGCCACTCATTGATTAAAGATTGCCCTTAAGGACAACTCGATAATATACTGTCCTGATTAAACAGTAGAGATCAAACCTCGTATAGGATTATGTCAGAAGGTACCTTCATCTCAAGCTATTAGGTTGAGGAAAATCATATAAAAAAATCAACAGTCTCTTTTAGAACAACATTAGAGTGAGCTATAACACTGGAAGTGTGTTTTTAACTGAGTGAATGTTCATCGTATGGTGGTGGTAGTGCACTGTGATGGCAGGACTGTAGGGCTTTGTGTCTGTTGAAACCTGAGCAATGTGGAGTGGTGGGGATGACATGTGCTTGTGATTTGTAATTTGTAATTAGTGCTTTTGCATTTATATCATGGATACATGTTTATGTTGCTTCTTTTTCCATTTTAGTATGCCACTGGTAGAATCACCCTGAGGAAGGTTCAACACCAAAACGCGTTGGTGATAATTGTGTTTGACACCAGTGTTTCTTTCTAAATATTTCAAATTAATATTTAATTGCAGTGTTGTATGAATTTCTCTATTTTGCACTGTACAAAATGATGTTATCTCCCAGACTGGTCATATTTATATGGCAAATGATTCATGAACTGAAAAAAGAAAAATAATTTGTATGGACATACAACACTAATTTTGTACATAGAAAAGTCATTTTTACTGTTTGATATCAATCACAGATCAAGTGAAAAGAAAAAAAGATAAATACTGATCCTAGATATTGTTAAAAGAAAAATAAAAAAGATATATTTTTGATAATGAACATGTGTGTTTTACGATCAATTACATATGTATCTGTGATATAGCTGCAGCACATAGGTATAAGCAGCACTTCTGCCCAGTGCTAAACCCTTTTTTCCAATATACATACGAATAATATCATCATCAGAGCAAACACCATTCACTTATGTGTTAAGAATATTTAGTAAGCTAAATTGGCGAATTTAGAATTATTCAACATTTATCAGTAGTTTATATCTCAAATCAGACATACATAGATTATGTGCACATGTGTGATCATTTTTATACTCTAATTCATACCTTTATCCTAGTCTGTATCTGCTGATGGTATTAATGAAAATTCATGGCATTCATGGTTTAAAAGCAGCGAAGACGGCACAGTGTATCTATAAATAAACACAGTAGTGACGGCAATTGTTCATTAAGTCTTATTCTAAGTCAGCCCTTCAACAATTATATACATATTTGTAATATATTTCAAAGTCTAACTCTTTGTAAGAATCTGTGTCAACTAACAAGATTATCCCAAATTACGGACAAGTTTAGAGACAGCGTTTAAGTTGCACTATATATATATAGATGAAAATATTTTGTAAGCTATTTTGGGTATAAACTCTGAATATTGTAGTCCTTTCTAACTATTTCCCTATCCTCATTCTATTTTATTTAAAAATAATTGTACGCAGAAACACTTACTAATAATAAAATTTGCGTTGTCAATGTTTTTCCGGTATGTGCCAATAAGCGTCAGAAAGTATTCGTATACGACGTGCTCGGAGGCAAGATGGCCGCGGGTGGGTTATGGTGAACAGTCGCACCAAAACCTCTCTCCTATCGGAACAGAAACATGAAATAGCCCAGCGCTAGAATGATAGCGCGAGACCCCCCGGATGGCCTTCGACTTTGTTTTTGACTTTGCCCACATGAAAAATGAATCTGACACGGGGGAGTGTATTTTACTAATAACTGCGGAGAATACTACTTAGAGACTGGGTGGCGGCTGAACTTGGCAGATTAACAAGGAAACTGTGGGCCTTTACAGGTATCCTGGTTAAGCAAGCGGAGAATATATCAGCTTCAGGAATCAAGGTCTGGACCGATTCACTCCGCACGAAAATGCCACCAAAGCCCGCAAAGGCCGATAAGAAGAAAGTTAGGGACGAGAGTGAATTAAGCAACTCAATCCCTGC
Organism: Lissotriton helveticus; assembly: GCF_964261635.1. NCBI lineage: Eukaryota > Metazoa > Chordata > Amphibia > Caudata > Salamandridae > Lissotriton > Lissotriton helveticus. The sequence continues at coordinate 496,817,876 of NC_136062.1, forward strand.
TGTACCGGTGACACCCGCCATACCGAAAACGCAGCTGCCGGCAAAGAATCCGGTCGCTATTAAGAAAGTGACTGAGCCTCTCACAAAAAAGAAAGTGGATCTAAAAAGCAAACCGCTGGGCAGAGAGGAGAGCGTCATTGTGAAAGAGCGCATCAAAGCATCAGAAAAGCCGGCGATCCTTAAAATTAAAAGTAAAGGGACCCCTCTTAGGCAGCCCACCTTACCGGAATCGTTCATCCGCCCAGCTAACTCAGGGATGGCGGAATTGCCGGCAGGAGTCCCCGGCGCTGCAGAACCGGAGCCTGGGGTCAGTCAACAGAGCGTCCTCGAGGACGCAGCGGCAACAACGGGAGCCGGGAACGTTACAGACGCCGAGTCGGCTGTTACTAAGCAACCGGTCTCGCTGATTTCTCCGCTCTCTGCAAACCTCGAACAGAATGCCAGCAGGATCGCGGAGGGGGTAGCAGAGGGGAGCGCGAGACAGAGGGCTGCGAGGACCTCCGAAAAGGAAGGAGCGAAGGAGATGCCCCAGAGGATGTTGAATGAAGAAAGGATTATCGTGAATAAGGAAAATGGTAAGGGGGAGCCAAGAGGGTCAAGAGGGCAAGAGAATGCTGATATGTTGCAGGCAATCATGCAGGTGGAAGCAGAATTAATGACTAACAGCCTGATTCATGTACGGGCCGTTTTGCGTGTCCCTAATAGCGATCAATAGCGACTCGCTATTGAGGAAACGCAAAACGGCATTCATGTACTTTTCGGAGAAAAAATAGCGACTCGCATGCGGGCGCTAAAGCCGTTAGCGACCCACAAAAAACGCAGAATAATCGCTATTTCCGGCTACCTGCGATCGGGATTGCGACTCGCAATCCCGATCACACGAGATTGTGCTCGCAATCCCGATTGCACGGGATTGCGAGTCGCATTCTCGCGGGATCTGGAAAACGGGAAGACGCATTCCGAGCACCGTGATGACATCACAACCAGGAAGCAGCCAAATCCCACCCCCAAACACCACAGTGACGCTATCAGTCGACTGTCCACGACGGAAAGCTGCCACCAACCCGCCGTTTGCGCATCCCGACCCCGCCGAAATAGCGACCGCTATGTCAGACGAACCGCAGCCCGGACCCAGCAACAGCGCTGGCCGCAAGCGCAAACTGAAATTCTCCGAACAGGAGCTGGAGAACCTCATAGAGGGTGTGGTGGCCAACCACGACCAGCTGTTTGGTGCAAACTCCCGGAGGGTCCCAGAGCAGGAGAAGAGGAGGATCTGGGTGGGGATTGCCGCAAGCGTGAACTCTGTGGGCGTTGCGGACAGGTCCCTGGAGGAATTAAAAAAGCGGTGGTACGACCTCCGAGGGCGTGCCAAGGAGAGGGTGGCGGAGCGCCTTGGTGAGGCATCAGGCACCGGAGGTGGTGGACCGACTGTCCCGCCCAACACCCCCCTGGAGGACCGGGTAGAGGACACGTTGGAGAGGGAGGCGTGTGTTGGCGTGACCCCTCTGGACTCCTCCCGCCCCACCCAAGACACCCAAGGTAAGTGGCATGCGACTGCGACCCTGTCCCCTATGACCGCCCCTGACCACATAGGCTCACTCATTGGCCCTTAGTCATGCCGTGCATCAGGAAATGCCCTGAAGCATTGTGGGAGACGTAGTATGTCCACAATGTAGTAGTACCACAATGCGGCCCCAAAGGTTCCAAAGTGCGCATATACACAGCCACCCAGGGAATGACACCCAGCATGCATGTAACATCTGCACGTCTGACAGTCACATGCACCTAATGAGTATCCACTTACCCTCACAGGTGCGGGAGATAGCAGCGACAGTGAGAGGCTGCTGATCGACGAGGAGGCCCAGGAGGAGGAATCCCTACCTGCTACCCAGCCACCAGCCCCTGCGGCAGCGCCAACACCAGCAGCCAGGCCACCCACCTTGCCTGCTGCATCCGCCTCAGGCCCACCGGCTGCCAAGGCCAGGCCACCCACCTTGCCTTCTGCATCCGCCTCAGGCCCACCGGCTGCCAAGGCCAGGCCACCCACCACACCTGCCGCACCTGCAACACCAGCTGCTGCAAGACCTGCAGCTCGTCCACCACCATCTGGGCCAGCCACATCCGCTACACAGCGGCCTACCACCAGGAGGGGCAATGGCCATTTCCACGCCTGCATGAGTGTGGAGCGGCGCATGCTGCGTTTACACCAGCGCCAGTCGCAGCAGCAAGGAGCCATCCAGCTCCAGCTGCAGAAGATCGGCCGCAATGTGGCGGGAGTGGGCGAGAGGGTGGACCGCATGACGGCGGCCATTGACCGCATGGCGACGGCTATGGAACACAACACTGCAGCGCTGGTGAAGCACCGAAGTGTTGCTAGCAGGCGCCACCACCAGTTGCTGAGCCGGCTGTCTACCTATAGCCGCTCCAATTATGCCTCGGCAAATGCCACCACCCTGCTTGCGCGGCGCTCGTTAACCCAGCAGCACCAACTCGTCCAGTGCTGCGAGGATATTACCCGGGTGCTGGAGCATTTGACAACCGCCGTCACCGCACTGCACGCACCTGTGATTCCGGCAATTGTGGGGGGTGATGATGCTAGTGAGGGTGCCTCTAGTGTCAGCAGCCACTCTGCCACGCAGGCCCCCACACCTAGGCGCAGCACAAGGGCTGCCCCAGCTCCAGCTGCCCAGGAAGAGGAAGAGGCTCCCAGGCGCCTGGGAATTGTGCGCCGGAGGCGCCAATGACATTGTGTCAGGGACACAGGCGCAGGCTGAACTTAAGCCTGCCATGGAGCGTCTCATGCAGTATGCATGAATACTGCATTTTGTAAATAGTTGTTACGGAGACCCATATATTTTTTTGTGATTCAAACAAATACATTTATTTTGGTGCACACATACGCCTTGTGTAATCATTACAGTTTGCATGCAATTGTGATATGTGGGGTGGGGGAAGGGGGTGGGCTAGAAATTGTTAGCTGTGATGTGGTTGCGACGTCTGTGGCCTTCAGCTGGGTTCTCCCCGCGTGCATGGTGCGCATGTGCTGGTGGCCGGTCGTCCCCCTCAGATTCACTGCCTGAGATGTCAACTGGTATCCGGCGCTTGGTTGCAATGTTATGAAGCATTGCACAGACAGCCACAATGCGGCAGCACGCTGCAGGACTGTAATACATGGCCTCACCTGTCTTGTGCAGTATACGGAACCTGCTCTTGAGCAGGCCAAATGTCCTTTCAATACAGTTCCTTGTCCGGATGTGCGCAACATTGTAGCGGCGTTGCTGAGGTGTGGCAGGGTTGAGGTAAGGGGTCAGGAGGTATTCCCGTAGGGCGTAGCCACTGTCACCTGAATGAGAGGAGCAGATGTTGATTGCCTGTGCAGCGCAGTTACTTCATAGCAATGTGACATTGTCGACAAAGTGTACTTACCAAGTAGGTGTCCTTCCCCAAACTCTCCCCTGATCAGTCGTGTGTGGAGTCCGCTGTGCCTGAAGATAAAGGAGTCATGGGTACTCCCTGGGTACTGGGCCACAATGTCAGTGATGATGGTCTTGGCATTGCAGACCATCTGTATGTTGAGGGAGTGGTACGACTTCCTGTTGCGGTACATATACTCCGTGCCAGCTGGTGGGCAGATGGCGACGTGGGTACAGTCTATGCAGCCAAGGACATGGGGAAAATGGGCAACATTATAAAATTGTAGTTTTGTGAGGTCCAAATCCTGTTGGCTCGTGGGAAATGTGATGTGCCGGTGGAGCTGGGTGAGCATGGCGTCAACAAAAGTGTGGAGGCAGCGTGACATGGTGGGCTGGGAAATCCCCCCACCAGCGGCTACTATGCCCTGGAAACTGCCGGATGCCAGGAGGTGCAGGCTGCACAATACCTGCACATGTGTGGGCACAGAATTGTTTCGCCTTGTTGGGTGCTGCATGATGGGGTCGAGTTCTTGTATCAGCCAGGTGATCATTTCCCCATTCAGCCTGTATTTTGCATAAATCTGTTCTCTGGTTTGCCCCAGCAAGGTGACCCGCTGCCGGTAAATCCTTGCCTGCCTCATGCGTCTCCTCCGTGCTGCTCGCTGTAGCCTTCGCCGCCTCACCACCATGTACATCCCAGGCATTGTGGAACGCCTATTGCTGCTGCTGAATGTCCTTATGTGTGATTGGTCAGGCCTGGACCTGTTGGTGATTGGCTAACAGTTTTTCAAATTTTGGTTAATCATGGCTTTTATGGTTACCACCTGCTTTGAGTTGTCCTTAAATTGCGCCGCGCTAATGTGCGATTTAGCGATTTTTCGCTAATGTATTTCTTTCATGAATGCCGATTGAGACAATATTGCGTTTCGCTATTCAATTCGCAGATTCCGTGGTTGGTCGCTATTTCATTATCGCTAATGCTCGACTTCCCGGAGTCTGCGACTTTTACAGCGTAATCGCTATTCCGCTCGCTATTATTTTTTTGCGATTTCGCTATTTCGTACTTGAATGCCGATTCCGTGTTTTGCACCCGCAATTGCGTTTTCGCAGCCATTGCGGGCGCTATTTCGCTTCATGAATCAGGCTGTCAATCCCCTAATCCCTCATAGGGAAGCTCGGTAAGCTTGGTGGCAGAAAAGTCAGAAGCCGGTTATCCCAGGGAGAAGGAAGATGTATGCTCATTGGAGGGGGAGCGTTTCTACTCAGTAGATGAGGATTCCGACTCTGTTCAACAGGAAGGAGAGATATCAGAGGAAGAGGAGGAAGATGAGGCAGAGAAGGAGGAGGATGAAGATGAGGAGGAAGAGGAAGATGATTCATGGTCAGCCTCTACCACTTCTGGAACTGACATAGGTAAAGAGTCTACACTAAAGAAGAAACAGATAAGGCGCCGCAGGCACGAAAGATCGCCCACAAGGGGTGCTGAGAGGAAACTGGACTGGGATTATTCGGCGACATCACAGACGTACAGGAAGAGCCAGAGACAGGCCCAAGACAAGATGATGCATTAGGAAAAGTATTTAACATGCTGAAACAAATACAAGTCGAAGCGAGATCTACAAGTCGCAAAACAAGACAGGACTTTAAGAAGATTCAAACGACGCTTCGGAAGACAAACAAACTATATGAAGGTCTGGCTGGGAGAGTCACTGAGGTGGAGGAGAGAACAGGCAAGATGGAAGATGACTTCCGCAGTTTTAGTGAATTTAAAACACAACAGGAAAAGAAGGCGGACGATTTTCTCTGGAAGATGGAGGATTTCGAAAATCGCCAACGGCGCAACAATGTCCGCATTTTGGGGGTGGCGGAAGGGCTTGAAGGGCAAGACCCTAGGGGTTTTGTGATCAAACTACTAAAGGGTGCTTTTCCTGAGTCCCAGTGGCAGTGGGAGGCAGAGATACAGAGGGCGCATAGGTTCCCCTTTGTCCAGCGTAAGATATATGGAGCCGAAGGAGGCTCTAAAGCACCACTCCCCAGAGCGATATTAGTGTATGTTGGAAACTTTCTGCTCCGAGAGGAAATTATCCAGAAAGCCAGACCTGACAGTAAAAGAACTGCGGAGGGGGTTACTTTTTTTACCAGACCAGACTTCTGTCATGTGACTGTTGAAAGGAGTTGGAGGCTCAGGAAAATGATCTCGGAGTTCCAGGCTTTAGGATCAGAGGCATATTTGCTATTCCCAGCTAGGCTGAAAGTGGTCACAAAGGGCAGAGTCAGGATGTTCATGTCGGAAGTGAAAGCACAGGAGTTTATTCAGGAGCTCGGAAGGGGGAAAAAATAAGAGGGTCATTGAGGAAAGACTCTATGCGGTAGAAAGGGCGGGAGTATTGGAGAAGATGGGAGAGGGGTGCGACTAACACAACCAGGAAGCGACCACACATAGGTCATTGTTGACCTATTTGCCTGTAGGGAGGGGGCAGGGAGGGAAGGACAGGGGAGGGGGGGGAGGGGGGTAGGGGAGGCCAAAAAACAGTGGAAAGGTATTGTTTGGTTATGTCAGTTAGCACACATTGATCATATACATTGTTTGTTGTCTATATTTTTGAGTAGAGAAGGAAGGGGAAAGATTGGAAAGGGGGGAAGGATGACTAAAGAAACAGCTGGGATACGAAGAAATGTTTTTTTCTACAATACACAATGTCATGTAAGTTAGTTTCTATTAATGTATGTGGTCTAAATGATCCAAGGAAAAGGGCGAATGTGGCAGCTTATATTAGAACTCTACAAGTGGACTTAGTATGTTTACAAGAAACGCATATAGAGGAAAAGCAGATATACTTAATGAATCAATTGGGCTTTGATGTACTAGCAGCTAGTAGGCAAGGATCTAGGACAAGAGGAGTTGCAATCCTTGGGAAAAGAAGAGACGTGATAGTTAAAAGGAAGAAAGAGGACCACTGGGGGAGATGGGCCATGGTGGAATTAAGTTTTAAAGGGCTCAATGTAACATTAGTAACCATATATGGTTCCACGGAGGATGATCCGGAGATATGGCAATTTTTGGATATAGAACTAGCACAGTGGCCCGAACCAGTGATATGCTGTGGCGATTTTAATTTGCACGACCCTACAAGTTCGTTTATGAATACAGGAGCGGTGTATAATGGTAGGAAGAGAAAGGTAAATAAGGCTATTGCCAATATGGTTAATAATAGTCTTTTGGTAGACCCTTGGGTGATGCAACATCCACTATTAGATGGCAGTACTTTTTTTTCGGCACCTCATCAGGTGTTAGTGAGATTAGACTATTTTTTAGTCTCAAGGTCTTTGGTTTTTGAGACATTGATTGAAAAACAACCAAGGGTTATTTCTGATCACAGTCCATTAATATTGACAGTTAAGGTTCCGCACGTACAGAGTAAGAGATCAATATGGACTTTTGAGAGGAGTCTTCTCCAAGACGCCGATTACAGGAAGCACATGGAAGGGTGGATTAGGTCCTTCTGGGAGATTAATCACGGTACCGCCTCTGTAGGACAAACCTGGGATTGCTTTAAAGCAGGTGTCAGAGGAGAAACACTGTGCTATGTGTTGACAAGGCGTAAGAAAGAGAGGTTAAAGATTGAAGTTATCCGGCAAAAGTTGATTGCAGAAGAAGGAAAATTAGCTGTTGCAGTAAAGTCTAAATCTAGCCTGGAAAATGTATTACTAACATTGGTAGCATTGAAGGCAGATGCAGTAGAAAGTTTCTCTAGAAAGCTTGCTGAAAAATATTTGGCTAAAAAAGAAGAGACCTATGAGTGCAGTGAGAAAGTGGGTCACATCCTTGCGGTTAAAGTTAGACAGCAGAGGGCAGCTGCAGAGATAAAAGAGATATTGGATCCACTGGGTGGTATTGTTACAGGCCCAGATAGGATAAGAGATGTCTTTAGAGTATTTTATGAAAAATTGTATACACAGGAAGACACAGAGGGAGTAGTGGAAGTTAGGAATTATCTGAAAGACATCTGCCCATCATCTGTCACAAAGGAAGAAGGAGAAATGTTAGAGTCTACCCTAGGTTTGGAGGAATTCATCGATGCATTAAATAGTTTACCATCAGGAAAGGCATCTGGTCCCGACCAAATCCCGGTTGAGTTCTATAAAGTATTCAGGGATTGTTTGTTGATTTATATGTTTGAGGTTATGTTATATGTACAGCAAGGGGGGCAGTCACCGGATTCATGGAGAGGGGCGGATATAATTGTTATTGCTAAAAAAGGGAAGCCTGTAACTCTCCCTGGATCCTACAGACCAATTACTTTGATGAATTCAGATAGTAAGGTATATTCAAAGATGTTGGCATAGAGACTAGCCGGCTGTATTGAACATTTGGTGAGCCCATCGCAGCATGGCTTTATACCCGGGAAGGGTACTACACAGCACATTAGGACACTGATTACTATGATTGACGCGGCAGAGGTCGCAGGCGACCCTATTTCAGCAATCTTTTTAGATGCCGAGAAGGCTTTTGATAGGGTCGCCTGGGAATATCTATGGGAAGTTATGAAGTGGTGTGGTATTGGTCCAGGGTACATACGGGCTATACAAGCCTTATATAGAGATCCGGTTGTAAAAATTAGAGTAAATGGAGGGCACTCAGATCTAGTACATATACAAAGGGGGACTCGTCAGGGTTGCCCATCCTCCCCACTGTTGTTTGCCCTATATATAGAGCCATTATTACGTAAACTAGAGGGAAACCGTGATATCCAGCCTATGTCATTAAATGGTTGCACTGTGAAAACTCTCGCCTACGCTGATGACGTGGCTATATTGACTCCAAATCCGGATATAGCCATGTTGGGAGTAGAAGCAGAAGCGCATGTCTTTGGGCTGATCACAGGATACAGTCTAAATAAAACCAAAACCCAGATAGTTATGAATAGGTTTGCAACAAGTCTGGATAACAGGGTGGTCAAAAATGCAATATATTTAGGGATCGATATATCTGCAAATTTGGAGGAGATAGTCGAGCGTAATATGGAGCCACTGTTAGCGAAAGTTAAAAATGACCTGGAAAGGATAAACAACCTGCACCTTTCCTTGGTAGGATGTACGAATGTGTTGAAAATGATGGTCCTCCCAAAATTTTTGTATTTATTCAGATCAATACCTTTAACTTTCGAGAACAAATGGTTCAATAGATTGGAGAGTGTAGCTAACAGATTTATTTGGGCCCGAGGGAAAACTCGTAGGGCTTACAAATTCATCACTCTGCCAAGGGATAGAGGGGGTTGGGGTGCACCAGATTTTAGATCATACTACTTGGCTGCTGCTCTTCAATATATGCAGGGACTAATAGGAGGAGGTGGGGGGTCATCAAAGACCATTAATATGTCAATTGAAGCTTACACAGTGGTATTAGGACAAAATACTGTAAATTGTTTCCTGTACTTTACGGATCTGGGCTTTCTTAGAAGGCAGACTTATAAGACTCTCAGGGCGGCACTTAAAATCTGGAGCTCCTTTTTGAAAAAGACAGGTATGGGAAGATTTAATAGGTATACCAAAGTTTATAAAAACAAATCCTTCCCCGAAGAAATTTTTGCGGATTCAGTAATGGCGGACTGGGAAGACAAAGGGGTACATCAAATTGGGGATTTAACAAACTCAGAGGGGATTGTACAATTTGAGGATTTGGTAAAAATATATAAAATAAACAGAAGGGACTTCTTTAAATACCTTCAGATTAGGAGTTTTCTTAGAAATAAACAAGGGGGGCCAATGGGTTTTCATCCAAATGATCTGATGGAAGGGATAACTTCGGGGGAGGAACACTCCATTAGGATAATATATGCTGCATTGGCAAAAAATAGACCAGATGACCTGGATAAGCACAGGGCTAAATGGGGAGATAGGATAGAGGCTACCCCTGAATCATTTAACGAGTCGCTGGAACTAGGCCGGTCCATGCTCTGTTCTGCCCCTTTGCAATCCCAACATTACAAAACATTATTCTCATTGTATCATACCCCAGCCAGGATTGCGAAATGGGGGGGTACCGAGGGTATTACCTGCCCTAGGTGTAACTCTATTGAGGCAGATATTGTCCACATGTTTGCTACATGTCCTCAGTTATATACACTAATTAAGGACATTGAGCATTTTTTAGTCAACTCATTAAAGATAAAGATAACCCTTACAGTAAGTTTAATTATGTTGGGAGTTGACGCAGGAAATGTGCAAATGGATCCAGGCGAGGCAATGTTTGTGTTTATGGTAGCTGCTGTCTTTAGATTAATGTTAGCCAGAGTATGGCTAGATAAGAACCCCCCAACTATGCAAATATGGTTATCAAATCTTATTGCTATACATAATTTAGAGAAATACATATATGCAAGAAAGGGTAGGATGGGGAGAGCTCGAGGTATTAAAATATGGGGACCCTTGGAGAAATGGAGAACAGGAGTAGGATGACCCACGAATCTGTTTTTCAAAATGTTATAATACGATATTTAGTTGCTGTGGCCTCCCTTTCGGGAGCTTATTTTGTTTTGATTTAAGATTCCCTGTTATATTGCGAGACGAACAAATGTAAGAGGAAATTTTGTATTCTTTTGAAATGTGTGCTTTTTGAAATATAAAATAAAATATATAAAAAAAAAAAAAAAAAAGAAAGTATTCGTATACATCGGTGATTTGAAATACAACGGTATTTAAAATGGTAAGTTCTGTAAAGACACGAAAAACTAATATTGAGTCTCCTACAATTGTATAGTATATTACTAAACTATAAAAAGCACCACATGGGATATTAGTTTCTTACATTTTTTAATTCGATAATAATCTTGCACAGTTCGTTCATGCACCCCTTAGGTTAATAGCTGACAATGTTAATCGACTCGTATTAGGTGCCAGTGAAATTAAGTCCAAGCAAAATAACAGCATAAGTCGTCTCTTAAGCACTTAAAGCTGTATAGGTTCAAACCACAGACATGTTAAACTGACAGTAAAAATAGTAGCACATAAGATCACTTACTAATAATAAGTTCCGCGTTATCGGTATTATGTCTGTGTGTACTATGACCTTCCACACGGGATCATGTCAAACGGTAAATCGGTATGCATTGGTATCTCAAGGTAGTTATTGCTGAAAAGACATAAAAGCTAACATCGAGCCTCCATAAGTGAATGCCCAGCATATTCACGTGTACCATAGGTTAAATGTTGGCTTTATTTATAAACTCATATAAGGTACTGAGTAGGTAACACCATGCATAGAGACAGTTTAAATAATTCCTTTGATACTAAAACCTATATAGGTTGGCACTTAGCATGGATGTCAGACGGACGACAACATTGTCGCTATAATGCTCAACTAAGTGAGCGTCCAATTCGTACAAACAACCCACTTAAGAATGACTTTTTTGCGTACGTTTTTAAACAGCTCAAGATCATGAAATCAGGCCCTACATCTCCCAACAGTTCTATCTCAAAAAGGTATTTAAACACAGAATAGACACAGAGTACCCTGGTCACTCGTACTCTCAACAAATGTATGGAGAGTCGTCCTCTAACTTGATGGGTCCTAATCGTACTAACCCACACCCCAATGTCATGCACACATATATATAGTATGTGTGACACTTCTCGGTACTCACACCAAAGTATGAAGCTCTGTGTACAAAAGCGACTGCCTGGTTCCCTCAAAGTAGTAACGAACTGAGCACCCATGCCGTATGCCATTTATACGATGTCCCACGTGCTCACACCTGTAGTCGTCAAGCGGTGCCTGCCCGTCACATGACCCGCACATAAAACTGGTGCCATCTTGTAAGGTGCAAAGTTTCTAAAAATTACAATGCACTAAGTCTAACAGTCTTTAAATGAGGGCAAACAATCTGATTTCCAAAATTCTTACATCGTCGTCTTGGTATAGTAGATTATCTATCTGCCGGCGATGAATTTCGCATTGACATTATTCGCAGAAAGATTCCTCGTGTGATACTTAACCACAACAGCAACAAAAAAAGGAGACCATATTGAAAAGTGTAAAGTTCCCATATTTGCGATCCAAAGTGTCTTGAAATAGTTTATAAAAAAAAGGTAACTATTGCGATATGCAAGTTTCTGACATTGTACTTATTATGGTATGTTATGTATTAGGCAAACAATTTATTCCACATTAGTTATACTCGCACGATCACCTCGTTTCGAGTATGTCCACAGCGTCAGCTTTTAATGATTAGAGTTAATGTTTTGACCTGCGCCCTTTTTAGAATTTCACAGTTTGGTTTTAACATATTGCCTGAGAAGGTTATTGATCACAAATAGATCCTATCGTCCATTAAAATTTTGTCTGATCTCTGTGCATGGGTTAAATCTGGATCACCTGATGACATTTGTCCCCCACACATTTTTAGAGAGGTGGGGTTGGCAATTCCACAGGGCGTTCTTCCGTTGCTAAATGGCTCACTCTTACAGGGTAAAGTGCCCAGCTGCCTTAAGAAAGCTCTGCTTATTCCTTTGATTAAAAAAGCAGGAGCAGATCCACATGACCCGATAAATTACAGACCAATATCTCTGTTACCTTACACATCAAAAATCTTGGAAGCTCATGTCTCTACGAGTGTATCCAAATTTATAGAAAAATCTGATTATCTTGAACCCAACCAGGCTGGCTTCCGCCCTTGTCATTCGACGGAAGCCGTGATCCTTGCAGTTCAAAACACTTTAAGGCGGAACGCCGATAAAGGTATCCACCAGGCCCTTGTACTTCTCGATCTGTCGGCAGCGTTCGACACGGTTGATTATACTATCCTTATCAACCGTGTCGAACAAGCCGGCCTCAGGGGCCTTGCCTTAAGCTGGATCACCTCCTTTATCACAGGACGTACGCAATCTGTAAGACTAGGCCCTTTCACAGCTCCCACAATTCTCACCACATGCGGAGTGCCGCAAGGATCATCATTGTCACCCTTATTATTTAATCTGTACCTCAGCCCACTATTATACTCTCTAAGGAATGCTAAAGTCACCATCTATAACTACGCGGATGATCTCCAACTCGTTTTCCCCCTTAACACCAAAGACTCTGTGGTGGAATTTCAAAACACCATGACACATATACAGAGATGGATGAGCCTTAATCACCTGAAGCTTAACCCAGGCAAGACAGAATTAATCTTGCCTGGGAAAAGTGAATTAAGTTGGAGTCCATGTTTCTGGCCATCTACTATGGGGGCTCCACCTACGAGATCTTCCTCGGTTAAAAGTCTGGGAGTTACACTTAGTGGGGATCTTTCCTTGAAAGGACAAGTTGGCGCTGTAGTCTCTGCCAGCTTCTTTCAACTTAAGAAAATAAAAAAAATAGCCCAGTTCCTTATGCGGGCCGCACTGATTCAGGTCACCATTGCCCTTGTCTTGTCCCCTCTGGACTTCTCAAATAGTCTCTACTTGGGACTTCCAGCGGGCCTGCAAAAAAGACTCCAACTTGCTCAGAATCAAGCGGCCAGGCTTATCCTTGGACAAACAAAATGGCAGTCTATCAGACCTGGCTTGAAACAACTTCACTGGTTACCTGTGGCACTGCTAATTGCGTTTAAAACTGGGTGTATTATTTTTAAGACTTTACAGGACACAGGTCCGAAGTTTATAAAAAACCTTGTTTCCAGATATAGCCCCTCACTGAATCTTCGTTCTGCTCATAAAGCCTTACTGGTTGTCCCGTCCTTTAAAAATAAACGCCTTGGTGGCTGCTGCTTTGACCATCTCGCAGCCACCTTTTGGAATTCGCTCCCGTTTTCTTTAAAAATGATGGCAGACCTACTTAGTTTCAGACATTCTCTTAAAACCTGGCTGTTTAATCACGCTTACTGCTGAGTTTTACAATGTGTTATGTTTCCCTTTATAGCGCCATGAAGCCCTTGGGCGTACGAGCGCTTAATAAATAAATATTAACATAACATAACATAACATGCGATGTACTGGACAGTGAATTAATGCCACATCGATATCAGTTACAAAAGTACATCACTTGACCAGTACCAACTATGCTGTTGTTGGGATGCAGAATACAGCGTTTACACAGTTTCACAATATTTAAACTGTATAGCTAAGAGAATTAAAATTGTCATCCTCGTTTGGCATTATCAATAATACTGTGTGTAATCTGGAAATTATACAGAGCTAGTTCGCACCATATCACATGTGCAGCTTGTACGCCAGACTAAGTTATATGTATACAGATCCCAATATTGTTTGTGAGCACAAGCAGGTACATCATATAAAGTGTAAAGTTTCCATATTTGCGATCCAAAGTGTCTTGAAATAGTTCACCAAACGATTACTATTGCGATATTCAAGTTTCTGACATCGTCCTAATTATGGGATGTTATATATTAGGCGAACAATCTATTCCAAATTCGTTATACTCGCACGATCGCCTTGTTTCGAGTATTTCCATAGCGTCAGCTTTTAATGGTTAGAGTTAAGGGTTTGACCTGCGCCCTTTTTTAAAATTTCACACAGTTTGGTTTTAACATATTACCTGAAAAAGGTTATTGATCACAAATAGATCACATCTTCCATTTTATATTATGATCATCCAATCATATATGAATGATGTAACAGTACAGTTGCATCGTTCCCAACTATTGACTGATTTAAACAGTACCTTGTCAGATATAATCACAGGAAATGATGGAATTCATTATTGTAGTTGAGACCTGATGTAACCGCTCTCAACCGGCAAATCCACATTGCATCTGTCTGTCTCAATGAAGTGGTCCTATCCCCACCTCTGACACTGCCTTTCACCTGATCTAAGGCGGGGATGTTATTACTGGTCTATCGGGATGTGTGGTGTATATAGACTGAGCTACCGGAGAGTGTTCATCTTTGTTCTTGATGTCCCTGATATGTTCTTGTATGCAGACTTTTAAACTCCGAATACTGCTGCCTATATAGATTTGATCGCACGCACATCTTAGCACATACACTACATTTGTCGTGTTGCAGTTTATGAAAGGGACTATCCTGTATTCTTTTGAATTGTTGTATTGAAAGCTAACACATTTATTCAGCCCCAGCTTACAAATGCAGCAATTACCACATGTGTAAAAACCATGTGGTTTCTCCGGAAACCATGATTGAGATGTTACTTTAGGTTATTTAACATGGCTTGGGCACAGCATATTTCTCTATGTTTGGTGGCAGAGAGTTAGATTGCAAAGGATGCCAGTTTTTTCGTAGTATGTTATATATATGTCCACTATACATGTTATATTCTGTGATGAATGAAACCTGATCTTGATATTTCTTATCCACCTTGACAGTTCTGACACCAAGGGTGTCTTTTCTGTCTAGTCTTTTTACCTTTTCTTCGGCTTTCTTAAGGCAAGTGATGCTATATATATCCTCTCTTTTTGAAATCTGTCTGAATGCCTTTTATAGTTCTGTTGAAATTGGCTTCCTGGCTGCAATTACGGCTTGCTCGTACCATCTCGCCATAGGGTATTGCCGAGATGGTAGTACTAGGGTGACAGCTGTCTGCGTGTAAAACGCTGTTGCATGAGGTTTATTTCTTAAAAATATCAATTTGGATATTATCTCCTGATACGTACAGTCTCAAGTCCAAATAAATTATCTCTTTTTTGGAGCAGTTGATTGTAAGTCTAACATTAACATTTTTTTTAAATGTTATCATTAAGGTACAGAAAATACTGGTTTGGTTCTTCATTACTGCCCTTCCATATTAGAAAAACTTTGTCAATGTATCTGACATAAAATAGGATAGTCTCAATCCAGTCATGTGCTCCAGGGCCCCAGGCATGCTCCATCTCACAGAGCCACATGAATAAATTAGCATACGATGGAGCAAACCTGGAGCCCATCGCAGTTCCCTGTTGTTGCAGAAACCATTTCTCCCCATGCATAAAAACATTCTGAGTCAAAATCAGATCTGCCATCTCCAGCAGCATTTGAGTATGTTCTAGGTGGTATGCGTTTCTTTTGTACATAAAATAAGTAAGTGCTCTCAGGATTTGGTTCCTCTCTATGCACGTATACAAGCTCTCCACATCCATTGCCACAAATGTGAAGACATCGGTTTCCCAAATTGGCATTTTTGTGGAAATGTTATTGTAAGTAAATTTGGATTCAAGAAAGTTCCTCCAGACATGTTTGAGAGTTAGTATGATAATAGGAGTGTTCTAGTTGTTTAATACATAATGAAGGTAAATTCAAATTATTTGAGGAAGCTTTCTTGTTATGAGATACAAAAGACATTATGAAATCTCTAGATGCAGCTTTAAAGGTGTCCGATTTAATCTGGGGAGAAATGTTCAGGCTCTCATTTTTAAGAAAAAGGGGTGTTAGCAAAATGTTCAAAACTTTGTGTAAACTTGGGATCCAAAAGAAGGGAATTATCAAATCTCCACCTTTTAGTACCTTGAGTGGGTGGAAGAAGGTCCAAGCCTAGAGTGGCAGGAGCATGATCTGAAATTAATTTGAGCCTATATCAGAGTGTGTAATGTGTTGTACAAGCGACTTAGAGAAGAATAAATAACCAAGTCGGTATTGAGAAGAATGTATAGGGGAGAAAAAGGTATATTCTAAAAGCATAGGATTACATAGTCTCCTAGCTTTAACAAGGGATCTTTTTGGGATAGTAGATGTAAACTGAGAGTGCATGTGGGAAGGGATGAATTTAGATTTAGAGTTCCCATCAATTATAGAGTCAAAATCCACATTACAGTCGCCACCTACTAGTAAACAATCATCCTTGTAAGTCATCAGTTTAGATAATATCCAGGGCCAGAAAGAATTGTCTGGAGAAGTGGGAGCAAAAAGATTAAATATAGTCATAAGAATTTTAGGAAACAGAAACTCATCGACCCATAACATCACTTTCCTGCACAAAAACAATCCAGAGAGGCATTGTCCTCTTTCTATACGTGCTGCAGAATGCAGCACACACGAAAGAGATATAAACGAGGAAAAATAACGATGTGTCCCCTCATTACACCAGCTCCTGGGTGGCATAAGGTTTTGGCACTGCACCAGCTTTACGAGATTTGATCAATTTGGGCAGCATCGAAATCCATAGATGCTGCATGGGAAAACCCACTGCAATGCCCACAGAACACCTCTGTGACACTGGGTACGGCAAGGCAGCGACTTCACCGCTTTGTCCTACTGCAGATCTGTGAGCCCGTGAAAAGCCATGCAGTGTGGATTTGCTTCACCTCATAAATAGATTGAGAGGCCTACGCCACCGGAGCGTCACAGAGAGTGATGCTCCGGCGGCGCAAGCCTCTCATAAAAAAAGCCCTACTGCGTTCCCTACGATGCTGCAATGTTACTAGTGATAAGTCTCACAACATTGGCCTGTCGCTGAGTGAGGTCATCAGAGGATAGACGTGCGTGAGGTCATCATAGGATAGGTGTGCGTGAGGTCATCAGAGGATAGGTGTGTGTGAGATAATCAGAGGATACGCGAGGTCATCAGAGGATACGTGTGCGTGAGGTCATCAGAGGATACGTGTGCATGAGGTCATCAGAGAATAGGTGTGCGTGAGGTCATCAGAGGATAGGTGTGTGAGATCATCAGAGGATACGTGATTTCATTCAAGGATACATGTGCGTGAGGTCATCAGAAGATAGGTGTTTGAGATCATCAGAGGATACACGAGGTCTTTGGAGGATACGTGTGCATGGGATCATCAGAGGATACGTGAGGTCATCAGAGGATACGTGTGCGTGAGGTCATCAGAGGATAGCTGTGTGAGATCATCAGAGGATACATTAGGTCATCAGAGGATACGTGTGCGTGAGGTCATCAGAGAATAAGTGTGCATGAGGTCATCAGAGGATAGGTGTGTGAGATCATCAGAGGATACGCGAGGTCATTAGAGGATACGTGTGCATGAGGTCATCAGAGGATAGGTGTGTGTGTGAGATCAGAGGATGTGGGATGTTGGCCTGATATATAGTGCTCACTATTCTAGTGATCACTCTGTATCATACCAAACAACCCTTATTGATGATTGGTTGTAAGTCAACCTGATAGACCAGCTATCCTAGTAGCATGGACAAGAGCAGTCTTTAGGCTAAACTCTAGAGGGCGTGTTAAGCCAGCTGTTTTACCATCACATTTACCCCTTGAACACCAAGTGAAAGGACACCACACAAGTTGTTATGAAAAATAAAGTATATTTATTTATAACAAGACTACCCTGAACTCTTTATGAGTCAGGGAGCTAAGCACAATACAAAACTCTTAAGAAAACACTTTAAGTTGCACAATTTACACAAATGCCCGAGGGGCACGAAAAACCATATACTCTAAAAGTGGAATGCGAAATACTAGCAGGTAAGTAACAAGATCCAGAGGCTTCAGGATCGCTAGGACTACACTACTGAACCCTAAAGTTAGAAGCAGGAGGCCTAGGGAGATCGGGTGCAGAGTGTGCTCTCTCACGCGGGATGCGGGAAGAAGACTATGGATGCTAGCGTTTCTAAAGTTACTGTTTCCGGACGAATCCGACTAGTTAGACTGAAAACGAAAAAGGATCTGGACACTTGGATAGTGAACCTGTGCTGGAGCACCGAGATGCTCGAGTTACCTAGCCAAGGGGCTGCGGCTGCATAGGGTTCAAAAGACGTCGGGAATCCTCGTTGAAGTCTATGGAGCCTGAAAGAAGAAGTTGCTGGCAGGCGACCAGTGAAGATGTTCGGGGTGATCCAAGCCTGGATCGAAGTTCAAGACGACCTGAAAGCAGAGGGGACTTAGTTCTTAATCACTAGCCAGTGATTGTGTGGGCACCAGGATGGCACCGGACGGAGTCACCGCAGTCAGGTGAGTGGGCGACGCTGGACTTGATAGCCACACGGGCCAGGAGGCGTTGTCGGCGACCAGGCTGGAGGTGCGAGCTGTCCCACGTAGGTGTCGGCTGTCGGCAAAGCTGGATCCAAGATTGGAGCAACAAGCCTTGGCAAAAGCAACCCACGCGGTGGAGTCAAGAGGGCGTCTGGAGTGGACCAGGAGGGTCCAGGGCACTTCTTGTCGGGCAAGAAGCAAGGGCCAGTCTAGGGGATCTAGACCAGCGGTGTAGAACGTCGGGGTGCGTCGTCAGGAGGGCCACTAGCCAACGGGCAAGTGACCGGGCAACGCGGTTAGCAGCAAAGAGCAGAAGGGCCCCACGCAGATCTCGTGGATGCAGGGGGGCTGGACTTCGGTGCTGGAGCTGCTCCTCTTTAAAAAGGCCCTTAAAACATGGTACTTCAAGAAAGCCTACCACTAACTAGTTCTCTGGACTTGCAAATATTCTGGTTAGGCGCCTTGATGCCCATTGGGCTGAGTTCTGCGCGTTATAAATTTGCTTTCATTTCATTTAATTTCATTCGTCACACCCACGAATCTCAGCTGAGCTGTAGAGGCAGGTAGAGGTCAGAGATGGCGGGGAATCCGGGTCTCGTCGAGCTGGGCAGTCTTGATCCGGAGGATAGACGTGCAGCAAACCGCAAGCGCTTAGGTGGTGCCTGCTGGTGCAGGGTGGCTACTCCTTAGCCATAAGGGAGAGTCTTCAGAAATGTTCAAGAGTTCCTTTCGTGGAAAGTAGTTCAAGATTCAGAATTATCTAATTTGGGAAGGGGGCCTGCTCCTACCTTTATCCTAAGAAAAGGGGCTGGCACGCGACTAGGTCCTGCCCATGGGTGGGACCAGGAGGGGGGTGGTTACACCCCTCTCCTTTGTCCGGTCTCTCCCCAGCTCAGGGGCTGGTGTGCCCCTGGAACTGGTTTGAGCCGGCATATGCACAGTGAGCACCGGGGTGCCACTTGCAGTCACCTTCCTTTCAGCCCTGCCTACCTGGGATACACAAAATCCTGTCTGGGATGGTGCTGGCACCGCCCCTGACAGGAAACCCTTTGTCCAGGCCTCCCTCACTGGAAGGATTCCCAGCAGCAGGAGGGCAGACTTGTGTCTCGGTGGCAGCATCCATTTTGTGGAGCTGAGGCTGTGTTCAACTTTAACCGGGGTTACATCTACCAACATGTCTTCTCCCTCTAGAGGGGTGGAATGCTACCCCCGTCGCCAGAACTGGCGAGGGGGTAGTATTCCAAAGTGTATGACACCTTACACAACATGTTTAGATAATGTCAGACCAAAGTTACCATAACCGCGAGGATTATAAGGCAATTAAGAGTATATGGTCTGACGCTATCATGGAAACGGCTAAGGGATAGATCCCGAAGGCCGCAGACAGGCTCAGCTCATGCCAGAGCACTATCTCACATGATTCCAAGCACTCTGCCTCCAGGATTGTTAAGGCCTGCCATAGGAGTGACTGATAGGAGATCTGTGTGCCCATTTTTGGTTTAGATATAGGTATACTATATCTAAAGCAAAGGGTGATTACACCACCTTGCCCCAGCTGTCAAGCAGCCAGTTGTGTCAGTTTTGGATGGCCAGCCAGGGGTGGCACAATACATGCTTCAGCCCCTGGTAGGCCCTGGGTACACCTATGCCCTGGATACCTAAGGTATACTGTACAGGGACTGATAAGGTGACTCAGTATCCAATCAGATATGTACCTAGGGTACATGGAATCCATTTTTACAGAGAGAGCAGTGGGCCTGGGGTCCTGAATAGCAGGGCCCCAGGTCAACTAAGTCAGAAAACCAGCAAAACACCAGGCAAAAAGTTGGGGGCAACCATAGTCAGGGATCTACCTTCCTACATAACCCCCCCGCCCCCCAAACGAAAGGAGATAAGGCTATCCTTGACCAGGTAAGCCTATATTGCCTAAGTGGCCATATAAGGAAGTACCAGCACTGGCATGGTGACCCCCTGTCTCATGGTCCACTAAGCAATCCCTCACCCTAAGAGTATCTGAGGGTCTCCACCATAGGGAATCTCTACCTGTGGTGTGCTTTGGCAAAGTAAAAGGCTGGTGCTGAGATGGAGTACTGAAGTGAGGCTCCACTAATTTTGGGCTCAGCTTCCTCCAATCATTATCCACCATAGAGGCCTTTCTTTCCAAGACTGAGTTATGTTGAGCTCTCAGGGTCAACCTCTGGCTACCTAAAGCTGGAGGCTGAGTCCCTCTGTTTGGCTTACTGGAGGGACAGGCCAGGTCTGGGGCTCTTAGGTCCCAGGTTTGGCTGTGCCCAACAGTGTCCATCTGTGGGAGGTCCCTAACTAATTTTGAGGGGGATCCCTCAGGAGTTTGTTTTATTTTCACTTGGCTAGGACTACTAGCTTCAGTGCCCTTAATCTGCTGATTGGGGAATTCTTTTGGACAGGGGGCCCTTCGGGGTCCAACACTGGCCTCCCTGACCTCTACAGCCTGGGCTGACTGAGGCAGGGTAGAGAGGGGCAGGTTACCTGCTCCAGACTGGGTCCCACCTTGGAAGGGTCCACTGACATCAGAGGCTCTGCCAGGCTAGGCCTGACTACCTCTGGGGCAGTTTCTTCACAAGGGGTCAGATCAGTTCCCTGAGGAGGCTGATCCTTTCCTAAAGTCTGGTGGGAGGGAGATTTCTCTTCCTCCTCAATGCTCTCTGTCTGAGTGGAGTGATCCATAGTTTCAGGCTTCACAACACTATTATCTGTCTGAGTTTGAGCTGTGGCCATCACAACTCTCCCAACCTTTTCAGGAGGGGACTCAGTTTGGGTATGGGCTGTTACCATCACAGCCTTGCCAACCTGTTCTGGGAAGGAATTTGTCTGAGATTGGGTTGTGACTGGCACAGCCCTCCTGACCTGTTCAGGGAGGACATCTTGGACTGGGGCTGTGGCTATCACTGCCCCACTAACCTTACCATGGATGTTTACCATTTTAGAATGGGTTTCTTGCTCTACTTCAGCCCAGGCTGAGAGCTCTAAATCATTCACCAGTAGGCAATCTACAGGCAAGTTTGATGACACTGCCACTCTCTTGGGGCCAGTGACATCTCCCCAGCTGAGATTTACCACTGCCATGGGATGATCTCTCTGTACTCCATCAATATTGGTCACCTGGTATGTGGCACCAGGTAAAAGTTGCCTTGAGGGGACTAGACTCTCAGTCACCATAGTGATGCTAGCCCCTGTATCTCTATAGGCCTCAACTTTTATACCATTGATGAGGGGCTCCTGTCTGTACTTGCCCAAAATGTTGGGACAAGTTGTGAAGTTGGCAAACCCCATGCCAGTGTCACAGACAAGAGTATCTAAGTTTGGGGACCTGGTTAGGCCAGAGTCTCCAGGAACTCCCAAAGTAAATGCACCCAAATTCTTGGGGGCACTCCCACCACCTGGGGGATTACTACTAGTAGTAACAGGAGGCTTGGGAATGTTACTTGGGGTATGTTCTCCTTATTGTTATTCTTTGGGCAACTGCTGTCAGTTTTTAAATGACCCACCTGTTTACAGGGATAATAATAAGGTTTCTTCTGGTTATTGGAAGGATTCTGGGACCCACCCCCCTCAGAGGATTTTTGGGGCCCTGATGTGGTTTGATCTGTAGATTTATTCCCACCCTTCTCTTGAGGCTTGGTTGATTCCTTTTTCTGGTCACCACCTTGGTTCTTGGGCCTAATCCTGGTTCTGACCCATTTGTCTGCCCTCTTACCCAATTCCTGTGGAGAGGTCAGATCAGAGTCTACCAGGTGCTGGAGTAATAACTGGTTCTGACAATTATTTAAGACTTGCTCTCTCATAATTAGATTATACAATCCTTTGAAATCAGTAACCTTACTTCCCAGTAGCCAGCCTTCCAAAGCCTTAGTGGCACAATCAACAAAGTCAGCCCAATCCTGAGACTGAGTTTTCTGGGTGTCCCTGAACATCAACCTGTACTGTTCAGTGGTTAAGCCAAACCCATCAATCAGTGTGTTCTTCAGGACTTGGTAATTGTTAGCATCCTCAGCTCTAGTAGTGAGGAGCTTATCTCTACCTTTACCATCAAAGGAGAGCCACAGTATAGCTGCCCACTGACTCTGGGGGATGCACTGGACAGTGCAGGCCCTCTCCAAAGCAGCCATCCATTTGTGGATGTCATCCCCTTGTTTAAAGGGGGGCACTATCTTACTCAGGTGTTTAGTGTCTAAACTCCTTTCTTTATCTCTAGGGATATTGCTGCCACCAGTGGGGACTACCCCACTCAACTGTTGCTCTCTAGCAAAGGCAAGCTTCTCTTTGGCCAGGGCAAGTTCTTCCCTCTGGATCCTCAGATTAGCCTGTTTCATCCTTGCTTCATGTTTTCTTCTCTGAGGGGAAGTCATTCTCCTCTGGGGAGAATTCATTCTCCTCTGGGAAGAGGCATTAGAGTGCACAGATCTATTGGAGTCCCTAGAATGAGATCTATCTCTTCTAACTCCAAAGTTAGGCCTCAATAGGGTCAGTACTGGGGGTCCCCCAGATCCTTCCCTAAGTAGGTCTAAGTTGGCCCTAGTAAGTCTGCTGACTAGCTCAGGCCTGTTGTCTGTCTTATCCCCAGAAATAGCCTCTTCATCCTCCTCCTCTGCATCTACTATGTCATGGAGGTCTGGATCACCAAGGGCACCTTCTAAGGCTGGCATGCTCCCATCTGTCTGAGAAGCTTTCCTAGCATCATAAGTCTCTAAGAGACCTAACAGAAAGGGAGTGGTGGGGTTAGACCCCTGTTTCAGTTTCCCGGAGGTACACAATTGTCTCATCTCCTGGAAACTAAGAGCTGCATATCTTGAGTTGACCTGTGGAGGGTCACTAGCCACTAGGGGAGTCTCTGAAGACTCTCCATGGGTAGACATGCTTCTAGTGTGGTGCAAGTGGTGCACTTACCTACACTATGGGTTTACCTACTGATCCCTTGCTAGAGTTGTAGTTTAGGGTGTGCTAGGCCCTAGGAGCTACAACAGCTGGTTCAGTAGAACTCAGAGTATTCTAAGTTAAGTTATATGTACCTATGTACCTATGTGAGCTTTCAAATGATATTCTTAGGATACGTGTCTGGTAAAACAACAGCAAGCTCAAATCCCAACCGCTGCCACCAATGTGGGAAGTTGGCCTGATATGCAGTGCTCACTATTCTAGTGATCACTATGTATCATTCCAAACGACCCTTATTGATGATTGGTTGTAAGTCAACCTGATTGACCAACTATCCTAGTAGCATGGACAAGAGCAGTCTTTAGGCTAAACTGTAGAGGGCGTGTTAAGCCAGCTGTTTTACCATCACATTTACCCCTTGAACACCAAGTGAAAGGACACCACACAAGTTGTTATCAAAAATAAAGTATATTTATTTATAACAAGACTACCCTGAACTCTTTATGAGTCAGGGAGCTAAGCACAATACAAAACTCTTAAGAAAACACTTTAAGTTGCACAATTTACACAAATGCCCGAGGGGCACGAAAAACCATATACTCTAAAAGTGGAATGCGAAATACTAGCAGGTAAGTAACAAGATCCAGAGGCTTCAGGATCGCTAGGACTACACTACTGAACCCTAAAGTTAGAAGCAGGAGGCCTAGGGAGATCGGGTGCAGAGTGTGCACTCTCACGTGGGATGCGGGAAGAAGACTATGGATGCTAGCGTTTCTAAAGTTACTGTTTCCGGACGAATCCGACTAGTTAGACTGAAAACGAAAAAGGATCTGGACACTTGGATAGTGAACCTGTGCTGGAGCACCGAGATGCTCGAGTTACCTAGCCCAGGGGCTGCGGCTGCATAGGGTTCAAAAGACGTCGGGAATCCTCGTTGAAGTCTATGGAGCCTGAAAGAAGAAGTTGCTGGCAGGCGACCAGTGAAGATGTTCGGGGTGATCCAAGCCTGGATCGAAGTTGAAGACGACCTGAAAGCAGAGGGGACTTAGTTCTTAATCACTAGCCAGTGATTATGTGGGCACCAGGATGGCACCGGACGGAGTCACCGCAGTCAGGTGAGTGGACGACGCTGGACTTGATAGCCACACGGGCCAGGAGGCGTTGTTGGCGACCAGGCTGGAGGTGCGAGCTGTCCCACGTAGGTGTCGGCTGTCGGCGATGCTGGATCCAAGATTGGAGCAACAAGCCTTGGCAAAGGCAAGCCCACGCGGTGGAGTCAAGATGGCGTCTGGAGTGGACCAGGAGGTTCCAGGGCACTTCTTGTCGGGCAGGAAGCAAGGGCCAGTCTAGGGGATCTAGACCAGTGGTGTAGAACGTCGGGGTGCGTCGTCAGGAGGGCCACTAGCCAACGGGCAAGTGACCGGACAACGCGGTTAGCAGCAAAGAGCAGAAGGGCCCCACGCAGATCTCGTGGATGCAGGGGGGCTGGACTTCGGTGCTGGAGCTGCTCAGGGTTGGGGCTTCTCAAACCCCAGGGCACTCACTCGAGGATCCCTCGGCGGTCGTGCTGGATAAGCGTTGTGCAGGTCTTGATGATAGCCGGTCCCTCAGGTCTCATCACACCCACGAATCTCAGCTGAGCTGTAGAGGCAGGTAGAGGTCAGAGATGGCGGGGAATCCGGGTCTCGTCGAGCTGGGCAGTCTTGATCCGGAGGATAGACGTGCAGCAAACCGCAAGCGCTTAGGTGGTGCCTGCTGGTGCAGGGTGGCTACTCCTTAGCCACAAGGGAGAGTCTTCAGAAAAGTCAAGAGTTCCTTTCGTGGAAAGTAGTTCAAGATTTAGAATGATCTAATTTGGGAAGGGGGCCTGCTCCTACCTTTATCCTAAGAAAAGGGGCTGGCACGCGACTAGGTCCTGCCCATGGGTGGGACCAGGAGGGGGGTGGTTACACTCCTCTCCTTTGTCCGGTCTCTCCCCAGCTCAGGGGCTGGTGTGCCCCTGGAACTGGTTTGAGCCGGCATATGCACAGTGAGCACCGGGGTGCCACTTGCAGTCACCTTCCTTTCAGCCCTGCCTACCTGGGATACACAAAATCCTGTCTGGGATGGTGCTGGCACCGCCCCTGACAGGAAACCCTTTGCCAGGCCTCCCTCACTGGAAGGACTCCCAGCAGCAGGAGGGCAGACTTGTGTCTCGGTGGCAGCATCCATTTTGTGGAGCTGAGGCTGTGTTCAACTTTAACCGGGGTTACAGCTACCAACATGTCTTCTCCCTCTAGAGGGGTGGAATGCTACCCCCGTCGCCAGAACTGGCGAGGGGGTAGTATCCCAAAGCGTATGACACCTTACACGA
The DNA here is from genome assembly GCF_964261635.1 of Lissotriton helveticus. Classification (NCBI taxonomy): domain Eukaryota; kingdom Metazoa; phylum Chordata; class Amphibia; order Caudata; family Salamandridae; genus Lissotriton; species Lissotriton helveticus. The sequence goes on from NC_136062.1 coordinate 496,843,419, forward strand.
CATGTGACAATGTCAGACCAAAGTTACCATAACCACAAGGATTATAGGCACTTAAGAGTATATGGTCTGACACTTATCATGGAAACGGCTAAGGGATAAATCCCGAAGGCCGCAGACAGGCACAGCTCATGCCAGAGCACCATCTCACACGATTCCAAGCACTCTGCCTCCAGGATTGTTAAGGCCTGCCATAGGAGTGACTGATAGGAGATCTGTGTGTCCATTTTAGGGTTAGATATAGGTATACTATATCTAAAGCAAAGGGTGATGACACCACCTTGCTCCCAGCTGTCAAGCAGCCAGTTGTGTCAGTTTTGGATGGCCAGCCAGGGGTGGCACAATACATGCTTCAGCCCCTGGTAGGCCCTGGGTACACCTATGCCATGGATACCTAAGGTATACTGTACAGGGACTGATAAGGTGACTCAGTATCCAATCAGATATGTACCTAGGGTACATGGAATCCATTTTTACAGAGAGAGCAGTGGGCCTGGGGTCCTGAATAGCAGGGCCCCAGGTTAACTAAGTCAGAAAACCAGCAAAACACCAGGCAAAAAGTTGGGGGCAACCATAGTCAGGGATCTACCTTCCTACAGAGGATACGTGAGGTCATTAGAGGATATGTGTGTGTGAGGTCATCAGAGGATAGGTGTGTGAGATCATCAGAGGATACGCGAGGTCATTAAAGGATAGGTGTGCGTGAGATCATCAGAGGATACGTGAGGTCATCAGAGGATAGGTGTGCGTGAGGTCATCAGAGGATACGTGTGCGTGTGGTCATCAGAGGATATGTGTGCATGAGGTCATAAGAGGATAGGTGTGTGAGATCATCAGAGGATACGCGAGGTCATTAGAGGATATGTGTGCGTGAGGTCATCAGAGGATAGGTGTGCGCGAGGTCATCAGAGGATAGGTGTGTGTGTGAGATCAGAGAATACGTGAGGTCATTAGAGGATATGTGTGTGTGAGGTCATCAGAGGATAGGTGTGTGAGATCATCAGAGGATACATGAGGTCATTAGAGGATACGTGTGTGTGAGGTCATCAGAGGATACTTTGTGTGAGGTCATTAGAGGATACGTGAGGTCATTAGAGGATACTTTGTGTGAGGTCAGAGGATACGCGAGGTCATTAGAGGATATGTGTGCATGAGGTCATTAGCGGATACGTGTGTGAGAGGTCATTAGAGGATACGTGTGCGTGAGGTCATTAGAGGATATATGTGTGTGAGGTCATTAGAGGATACGTGTGCATGAGGTCATTAGAGGATACATGTACGTGAGGTCATTAGAGAATAAGTGTGTGTGAGGTCATTAGAGGATACGCGAGGTCATTAGAGGATACGTGTGCGTGAGGTCATTAGAGGATACGTGTGCGTGAGGTCATTAGAGGATACGTGTGCGTGAGGTCATTAGAGGATACGTGTGTGTGAGGTCATTAGAGGATACGTGTGCGTGAGGTCATCAGAGGATAGGTGTGTGTGTGAGATCAGACGATACGTGAGGTCATTAGAGGATACGTGTGCGTGAGGTCATTAGAGGATACGTGTGTGTGAGGTCATTAGAGGATACGTGTGCGTGAGGTCATCAGAGGATAGGTGTGTGTGTGAGATCAGACGATACGTGAGGTCATTAGAGGATACGTGTGTGTGAGGTCATCAGAGGATAGGTGTGTGAGATCATCAGAGGATACGTGAGGTCATTAGAGGATACGTGTGTGTGAGGTCATCAGAGGATAGGTGTGTGAGATCATCAGAGGATACATGAGGTCATTAGAGGATAAGTGTGTGTGAGGTCATCAGAGAATACTTTGTGTGAGGTCATTAGAGGATACGTGAGGTCATTAGAGGATACTTTCTGTGAGGTCAGAGGATACGCGAGGTCATTAGAGGATACGTGTGCGTGAGATCATCAGAGGATACGTGAGGTCATTAGAGGATACATGTGCGTGAGGTCATTAGAGGATACGTGTGTGTGAGGTCATTAGAGGATACGTGTGCATGAGGTCATTAGAGAATACGCGAGGTCATTAGAGGATACGTGTGTGTGAGGTCATTAGAGGATACGTGTGTGTGAGGTCAATAGAGGATACGTGTGTGTGAGATCATTAGAGGATACGCGAGGTTATTAGAGGATACGTGTGCGTGAGGTCATTAGAGGATACGTGTGCGTGAGATCATTAGAGGATACGTGTGTGTGAGGTCATTAGAGGATACGTGTGCATGAGGTCATTAGAGAATACGCGAGGTCATTAGAGGATACGTGTGCGTGAGGTGATCAGAGGATACGTGAGGTCATCAGGGGATACGTGAGGTCATTAGAGGATACGTGTGCGTGAGATCATCAGAGGATACGTGAGGACATTAGAGGATACGTGTGTGTCAGGTCATTAGAAGATACGTGTGCGTGAGGTCATTAGAGGATACGTGTGTGTGAGGTCATCAGAGGATACGCGAGGTCATCAGAGGATAGGTGTATGAGATCATCAGAGGATACGTGAGGTCATTAGAGGATACTTTGTGTGAGGTCGGAGGATACGCGAGGTCATTAGAGGATACGTGTGCGTGAGATCATCAGAGGACACGTGAGGTCATTAGAGGATACGTGTGCGTGAGGTCATTAGAGGCTACATGTGTGTGAGGTCATTACAGGATACATGTGCGTGAGGTCATTATAGGATACGTGTGTGTGAGGTCATTAGAGGATACGTGTGCGTGAGGTCATTAGAGGATCCGTGTGTGTCTGAGGTCATTAGAGGATACGTGTGCGTGAGGTCATCAGAGGATAGGTGTGTGTGTGTGAGATCAGAGGATACGTGATGTCATTAGAGGATACGTGTGTGTGAGGTCATCAAAGGATAGGTGTGTGAGATCATCAGAGGATACATGAGGTCATTAGACGATACGTGTGTGTGAGGTCATCAGAGGATACTTTGTGTGAGGTCATTAGAGGATACGTGAGGTCATTGGAGGATACTTTCTGTGAGGTCAGAGGATACGTGAGGTCATTAGAGGATACGTGTGCGTGAGGTCATTAGAGGATACGTGTGTGTGAGGTCATTAGAGGATACGTGTGCATGAGGTCATTAGAGGATACGTGTATGTGAGGTCATTAGAGGATACTTTGTGTGAGGTCATTAGAGGATACGTGAGGTCATTGGAGGATACTTTCTGTGAGGTCAGAGGATACGCGAGGTCATTAGAGGATACATGTGCGTGAGATCATCAGAGGATACGTGAGGTCATTAGAGGATACGTGTGCGTGAGGTCATTAGCGGATACGTGTGTGTGAGGTCATTAGAGGATACATGTGCGTGAGGTCATTAGAGGATACATGTGTGTGAGGTCATTAGAGGATATGTGTGCGTGAGGTCATTAGAGGATACGTGTGTGTGAGGTCATTAGAGGATACGCGAGGTTATTAGAGGAAACGTGTGCGTGAGGTCATTAGAGGATACGTGTGCGTGAGGTCATTAGAGGATACGTGTGTGTGAGGTCATTAGAGGATACGTGTGCATGAGGTCATCAGGGGATACGTGAGGTCATTAGAGGATACGTGTGCGTGAGATCATCAGAGGATACGTGAGGACATTAGAGGATACGTGTGTGTCAGATCATTAGAAGATACGTGTGCGTGAGGTCATTAGAGGATACGTGTGTGTGAGGTCATCAGAGGATACGCGAGGTCATCAGAGGATAGGTGTATGAGATCATCAGAGGATACGTGAGGTCATTAGAGGATACTTTGTGTGAGGTCGGAGGATACGCGAGGTCATTAGAGGATACGTGTGCGTGAGATCATCAGAGGACACGTGAGGTCATTAGAGGATACGTGTGCGTGAGGTCATTAGAGGCTACATGTGTGTGAGGTCATTAGAGGATACGTGTGCGTGAGGTCATTATAGGATACGTGTGTGTGAGGTCATTAGAGGATACGGGAGGTCATTAGAGGATACGTGTGCGTGAGGTCATTAGAGGATACGTGTGCGTGAGGTCATTAGAGGATATGTGTGAGTGAGGTCATTAGAGGATCCGTGTGTGTCTGAGGTCATTAGAGGATACGTGTGCGTGAGGTCATCAGAGGATAGGTGTGTGTGTGTGAGATCAGAGGATACGTGAGGTCATTAGAGGATATGTGTGCGTGAGGTCATCAGAGGATACGTGTGTGTGAGGTCATTAGAGGATACGTGTGTGTGAGGTCATTAGAGGATACGTGTGCGTGAGATCATCAGAGGATATGTGAGGTCATTAGAGGATACGTGTGCATGAGGTCATTAGAGAATATGCGAGGTCATTAGAGGATATGTGTGCGTGAGGTCATCAGAGGATACGTGAGGTCATTAGAGGATACGTGTGCGTGAGATCATCAGAGGTACGTGAGGTCATTAGAGGATACGTGTGTGTGAGGTCATCGGAGGATACGCGAGGTCATTAGAGGATACATGAGGTTATTAGAGGATACGTGAGGTCATTAGAGGATACGTGTGTGTGAGGTCATCAGAGGATACGTGAGATCATTAGAGGATACGTGTGCATGAGGTCATTAGAGGATACGTGTGCATGAGGTCATTAGAGGATACGTGAGGTCATTAGAGGATACATGAGGTCTGTTGGAAATGGGATCCCTGGCTGGCCAGGGCTTGCGCCAAAGTCAGTCAGAGACCACCACTCCCAAGTCAGGGCAAGGGAGTTACACGCCAAGATAACCCCTGCTCACCCTCTAGGTAACGTGGCGCGAGCAGCAAGGCTAAACTTGGAGGCGATGTAAGTTAAGTATTTGCGCACGCACCCCAGCAACAACACCCAGGACCCACCACAAAGGAAACTCCACACAAGGTTATATAAAAATAGCCTTTGTATTACACCAAAACACATTAGATAAAACACACTTTACAATGTGCCAGAGGCACGGGCAGAATTTACAAGGGATTATTTACAAGACAGGGCCACCTGGACCACTGTCAGGAATCAGAAGTAGCACTTTCAGAAATAGCACTTAGAATGTAAATCACTGTAGCACAAAATATAAAAATAGAGCACACAACCAGTAACTACTGGTAACCAGGACCTCACTAGCACCACCTGCACTAGGAGAAAAACAACCACCTAAGTATTACAGTACCTGTAGGGGTGTAAGAACATAACACATGATGCAATGCATAACATTCATAGGTGTAGCAATAACATTGCGCCAAACTCAGATAAGTCACCACCTGTGACAGTCCCTGTGTCCCAATGTTAGGGCCTAAACGTGGCAGCTGCCCACAAAGTGCTGGGCAACTGGCGCAGGGAAAGTTAGAGCAACGTTGGAGCCTCGTGGGCTCAAGAACCACCACTGTGGCACTGATGAGCCTCCCTGGGCTCTAGAACAATGAACTGGCACCCTGAGCCTCTCGGGGCTCGCCAAGCAACTGTGGGCGCAAGAGCCTCTCAGGGCTCGTCACGAATGTGGGCAGGGGGGCCCCTCTCAGGGGACCCCAGAACAACTGGAGAGCCACTCTGGGCTCAAAGAACGCTGGGGCCGGGTCTGAGCCTCGCAGGCTCCAGGCACAAAGACCTGGCCCCTCGAGTCTCTCGAGACTCGTGAACACCAGGGCAGGCAGGTGGGAGTCCCTCTCGGGGGACTCGGGGACCCAGAAACGCTTGGACAGAGACCCGACCCGGGGCACGCCCGCACTCACCAGGCACTTCGGGAGGCGGCGTCTCCTCGGGGCGTCGGCTCCTCTCGGCTGGGCTTCTCTTCTGGTGGGCGGCGCGGGCTCCTCGGCCACCACGGAGCCCCGCTTGCACCTTCCGCCGCCGGGCTCCTCTTTCCTCGGGGAGCCTCGCTTCCTGGTTCTCTCTCTCCTCCCCCGAAGACGCGGCGGGAGGCTCGGCCGGCTGGGCCAATCCCAGCGTGGCCGGTCTATGACGCAGCAGCTCCTTCTCTCGGCCCGGTGCTGCGGCGGTGATCTCGGGGCTTTCACGAGGGGTGGGCTCCCTCCGTGATTAGATCATCAAAACGGGCAAAGTAAAGCGGCAAATGAGCGGGGTGGCACCCGCGCCACTATACCACCTCACGGGGCGATCAGATGCCGGGTGGGCACCGGCGAAGGGCACCCCAAAGCGCTAGCAGCGCTAACAGCACGAAGAGGGCGCTCCCAAGCGCCACTGGACAAAATACAGCGCTCACAGCGCTACGGCCAAAATGAAGCGCCCTCAAGCGCTAGGCCAGCAATCCTCAGTGCTCCCCAGCACTGGAGGACAGGACAAGGCTCCAGCAAGGGCTGGAGGCAGGCAGAGGAGCAAGGCTGGGCCCAGAGCCAGCACACTGGGTCTCCAGGCAGGGAGACAGTCCAAGTGGCGGTCCTCCTGGCCCCAGCAGCAGCAACAGCCCCCTCTGGCAGGAACAGAAAAGAGAACCCAATTCATGGGGACACAGCCCCTTCTTATACTGTGAAATCCTTTGTTTCAGGGTGCAGTGTGGGGGGAAAACCAGTTGCAGCTGGCTTGGGAGCACTCTTGATGGCCCAACCACCCCTTTCATTCACTGGGGAGGCTAGGGTCGTTAGACACACCACAGGGGGGCGGAGCCAGCATTGTGTGGGGAAAACCCAGCCCATCCAGGACACAGGTACACTCCTCCCACACATCACTCATGCTAATCTCACACTCACCACCGGGCAGACCCATCCAGACTTCCTGGAGCCTGGCATGCCAGCCAGCTCCAGCCAATCACGCTCCAGCACCCTCACTGCACACATATCCCAATGTCCAGAAGTAGCACTTCCCCTCTAGGCCCATACATGCCGCATACACCATCTCGCAGCATTCACTCTCACGAGTTCACACATACTAAACTCGAGCCTGTACTCCCCACGCATCAGGAACTACCAGGGACGCACACATTCCCCATGAATTCCTATGGGAGGGCAGGCCAGCCATGCTACACGCACGCACTTTCACTCTGGGACCCAGGGAAAAGTGCGCAGAGACCCAAAAATCACTAACACAGGGTCACAAAATAAAAGCAAAAAGTTTAGGGGTGAACCTGCCCTACGGGCCAAGTCCAACAAGGTCATTAGAGGATACGTGTGTGTGAGGTCAGAGGATACGCGAGGTCATCAGAGGATATCAGAGGATACGTTTGAGGTCAGAGGCAGGGCATTCCACGAGGGCTGGCCTCTCAGTACGACTTACCCTGGGGCAGAGTCACAGATGGGCGGTAGAGTCACAGGAACTCAGAAGGGGGTGACAAAACCATACTGCCACTAGATCTGGTTTCCTAATATATCCTGCCTGTCTCTTACCGTCTCTTGGTCTCTCTCTCTCTCTCTCTCTCTCTCTCATACACACACTCGGTCCTCGTGTTACTGTCTCGAGCTCTTTCCCTCTCTGTCTCTTCCTCTCATACACATATGTTGTTCCTGTCGCTCTACACACACAGGTAGCCTCTGTCTGTCTGTCTGTCTGTCTCTAACTCTCTCTCTCTCCGGTGTCCCCCTTGTCTGTCTCTGTTCATCGCCCTTTTCTCGCTCTCTATTCTTACTTTTCTCTCTTCCCCTCTTCTCTCCCACCATGACGTCACGGCATTTCTCCTTCCTTCTCTCCTTCCTTTTCTTCTTCCCTCTCTCTCTCCCTCTCTCCTTCCTTTTCTTCTTCCCTCTCTCCTTCCCTCTCTCCTTCTCTCCTTCTCTCCTTCCTTCTCTCCTTCTCTCCCTCCCTCCTTCCTTCTCTCCTTCCCTCTCTCCTTCTCTCCTTCCCTCTCTCCTTCTCTCCTTCCTTCTCTCCTTCCCTCTCTCCTTCTCTCCTTCCCTCCTTCCTTCTCTCCTTCCCTCTCTCCTTCTCTCCTTCCCTCTCTCCTTCTCTCCTTCCTTCTCTCCTTCCCTCTCTCCTTCTCTCCTTCCCTCCTTCCTTCTCTCCTTCCTTCTCTCCTTCTCTCATTCTCTCCTTCCTTCTCTCCTTCCCTCTCTCCTTCTCTCCTTCCTTCTCTCCTTCCCTCTCTCCTTCTCTCCTTCCTTCTCTCCTTCCTTCTCTCCTTCTCTCCTTCCCTCTCTCCTTCTCTCCTTCCCTCCTTCCTTCTCTCCTTCCCTCCTTCCTTCTTTCCTTCCCTCTCTCCTTCTCTCCTTCCTTTTCTTCTTCCCTCTCTCCTCCCCTCTCTCCTCTCTTCCTTCCTCTCCCTCTTCCCCGGGCTCGTCCTTCCTTCCCCCTCACGCCCCCTCCTCTCCCCCCCCCTCCTCCCCCCACTCTTGTCGACAGATGCCCCCCGTGCCCTCCGTACCCTCTGGCCCCTCCCTTGCACCTGCAGTCCTCCCCCCACACACCCTCACTCTGGCCCCGCCCCTCCTGGCCCTGAGGCTCCTCCCCCCTCCTCTCTCCCCCCCCCCCCCCCCCGCCCCTCCCCCTCTCCTGGCAGCTGCTGGAGGACGCTCGGCTCAGGATGCTCGGTGATGCTGCCATGGGGGAGGCCAGCGGCCCATCGGGCCCCCCCGCGCCCCCGGCCTGAGGAGCCCCCGCCCCCCCCCCGCCGCGCTGCAAGGAGCCAGAGGCCGAGCCGGGGGCTCAGGTGACCGAGGGCCCCCCCATCTCTGAGAGCCGAGGCTGGCACACCTGTGCCAGGGCCGCGAGCGACGTCGACTGGTACCCGGGGGTTGAAGGAAGGGGGTGCACTGGAGACTGCCCCCCCCCTCCCATCGACTGGTACCCGGACCCTGGAAGGAAGGGGGTGCACTGGCGACTGAACCCCCCCCCCCCCCCATCGACTGGTACCCGGGCACTGAAAGGAGGGGGGTGCACTGGCGACTGAACCCCCCCCCCCCCCCCCCCATCGACTGGTACCCGGGCACTGAAAGGAGGGGGGTGCACTGGCGACTGACCCCCCCTCCCCCCTTCCCCATCGACTGGTACCCGGACCCTGGAAGGGATGGGGTGCACTGAAGACTGACCCCCCTGCCCCCCCCCCCCGCCCCCCGCCCCCCATCGACTGGTACCAGGGCCCTGGAAGGGAGGGGGTGCACTGAAGACTGAGCCCCTCCCCCCCCCCTCCCATCGAGTGGTACCCAGGCACTGAAGGAAGGGGGTGCTCTGATGACCGAGGGCCCCCCATCTTATGTGACCCGAGGCTTGCACACCTGGTCCTAGGGCCCCGGGGCGCCCGGCGACTGGAAACCGAGCCTTTGGGGGCCACAGAGACCTCCAGCGCCGAGAGGCCCCCCTCATCCAGGCCCTCGGTGCACGGGGTCCCCAGCTGGTGATCCCCCCGCTCTTGAAACGAGGCCCCCCTTCATGGTACCTCCGAGGGCCCCCTCCTCCCACCCGGCTTAGGGGCCCCAGTCCCCCGGGAGAGCCGCAGGATGGCGGCCATGAAGCTCCTGACCGGCGCCGGCCTCTTCCTGGCCTTCTCGGCGCTAGGGCTGCTGGCCATGGCCATCTGCACCGACTACTGGTACGAGACGGACGCGCGGAGGCACCGGGAGCGCTGCCGAAACTACGCCACCAAGAGGAGCGACATCTACATCGCAAGCCAGCAGCTGCCCCTGCCCCTGAGGGGGCCCCCCGGGGACAGCCCCAGGGACAGCCCCGGAGAGAGCCCCGGAGACAGCCCCAGAGACAGCCCCCGGGGGGCCAGTGCACCCCGAGACAGCCCCAGGGGGGCCAGTGCACCTGGAGACAGAGGGCCCCCCAGAGACAGCCGGGGCCAGGCCACAAACAGTCTGATCCAGGCCAGAGACAGCCGCGAGCAGAGCGTGCACATCACTAAACAGGGGAGAGGCCCCCTGGGCCAGGACAGGGACACCCTTCATCAGAGCACAGACAGCCAGAGGACAGACAGCCAGAGGACAGACAGCAGTCTGGGGAGAGGCCTCCTAGGCCAGGGGAGGGACACAACTAGCCAGGACACCATCAGCCAGAGGAGAGATCGCAGCCCAAAGGAGGCGGACAGCGCTGGAGTGAGTAAGGCTCAAGGGGTCATGCCCAGGACCGGCCGGGCCAAAGGAGACCTCCTGCCCCCGGCGGGCATCAGACGCTCCCCGGGGACCGGCGCCCTGAGCCCGGGGGCCAACGCCAACCCTGGAGCGGGTCGAGATGACGCCCAGGGCCTGGGTTGGACCGCAGACCTCGGTGTGGTCAGGGATGGCGGCCCGAGTTTGGACAACGATGGGGCGGTCACCCGTGACCTGGCACAGGATGTTGACCTCAGCTTTGGGTGGAACGGTGGCTTCGACGAGGTCAGCGATGAGGTCACCCGCCTGAACAAGGATGGTGACAAGAGAGTGACCCATGATGGCGGACTGCACCTGGCAATGAATGATGAGTTCAGACCGGCCAAAGATGGTGGTTTGAGATTGGCCAAAGATGGCGGCTTGAGATTGGCCAAGGATGGTGGCTTCACAATGACCAAGGATGGTGGCTTGAGATTGGCCAAGGATGGTGGCTTGGGGTTGGCCAAGGATGACGGCTTGAGATTGGTCAAGGATGACGGCTTGAGATTGGTCAAGGATGGTGACTTCACATTGACCAGGGATGGTGGCTTGAGATTGGCCAAGGATGGTGGCTTGAGATTGGTCAAGGATGGGGACTTCACATTGACCAGGGATGGTGGCTTGGGGTTGGCCAAGGATGGTGAATTTGGGTTGACTACAGACGGTGAGTTCACGTTGACCAAGGATGATGGTTTGAGCCGGGGCATCGGTGGTGGCACCAGGCGAAGCCTGGATAGTGGCCCGGATCCGACTGGGAGGGCCTACCCTAAGACGGGTCAGGAGAGCGTTGCAAGGCCTGCAAAGCGGGCATGGATACCACCTGCCCACGGGGTCTCTCTGCTGAGGCCCAAGCGCTATCTACTGCACCCCGGCTCTGCCATGGAGTCCCACTGCAGCCAACAGTTCAACTCCACCATCTCCGGGCTCTGGAGGAAATGCCACCGCCTGGGCTTCGACCTGGAGACGGACGAACTTATCCACAAGGGTGAGTGCCCACGGGGCTGGGGTACAGGGAGGTGTGGAGGCAGGGGGTGGATGAAGAGAAACAGGGAGGGGTGGAGGGCGGACGGAGGGGTACAGGGAGGAGTGGAGACGGAAGAAGGGGAACAGGGAGGGGTGGAGGGCGGACGGAGGGGTACATGGACATAACCTCTAAAGAAGAGAGGGGTCCAACACTCCAGAGGGACAGGACACCACAGGACGGTAAAGTAAAAAAATAACTCCCTTTGGGGTATAATATTAGCATACCAACAATGCATTCACCACACACATCCTACTCAAGCACCCGTGGGTCAATTTATCAGTAGCCAGTAAGTCGGATCCAAGTCCACTTTCTGCATAATTATGTATAAACGTTTTTAATTTTGATTAAGTTGGTTCAGAAAATTGTATATATTTAAACACCTTTTTGTATTAGAGACAATACATCATAATTAGGCTTTCCTGTTTTCAGTTTCTATTTTTGTTCAATTCTGGTGGGGGTTTTTCAGTTTTTTCAGTACCTTAAAAAACAGTGTTTATCAGTGGTTAAAATTTTTCGTGCCATTAAAAACAACTGAAACAGTGTTTTACTGGTGTTTATGGAATTTTAATTTAATTTTAATTATTGATTGCTTTCTGCACAGATATGTGTATAGGCAGCGTATGCACAGGGTATGTGATGTCCAAATACATTTTTACTGCACCAGAATGAACTACAAAGTCAATAGCATTCTTCATTAACTCTGAAGATTGTAAAGATGCTTTCAGCACACCATCGAGCAAGTGACAAGGATCTCTTACAGGGAAGCGCTTCAGCTCAGGTATCGATTTTGACAGGCCATCATACAACTTAGCTGAATTACTGCATATACAAACAAAATCACTCCAATCTTTATTGAACTTGGAAGGAACTTTTTTCAGCAGCATCTCAAGTGACACTGCGTTCCATTTTTACCAAACGTCTGCTGTCATGTTCTCACCACTATCTCAGATGCTTGGTGACAACATTCTTTTCACATATACCTGTCATTACATCTTGCATTGAATGTTTAAAGACTGGTGTGTTTGGCAATTTACTTACAATCAATACTGACTCACCAGAAAAGGGGGCTAATGTATCAAAGGATTTCACCCATTCTTTGTCTGTGGGTAAATGTGGTGGTACATATTAGGAAAGCTTCTTAGGAAACCAGCCATTTTACCTATCCGTGAAATCAAATGTAACCAACATTTCAGATATAAATGTGATATTTCCTCATTCTCTAAAGTTTATGAAGTAACTAAATAAGACCTAAAACATGCTTTTAAACACTGCATCTTTAGACCAAAGACCACATAACTGAAAAAAGCAGAAGGAGAAAGAGACAATGATTTAGTGACATCCCTAAACAACAAAACTCAAGCAGAAAAACGTTAGCCCAGTCTTTCTTGATGCTACCTAGTTTAACAGTCATATTGTATTGCCCCTTCAGGAAGAATTAAGAAAAATGACTCTTTCACTCATCTATTCCTTTCCATGAATGACACTTAGTTTGTGGCTTTAAAGGTGTTTTTTCAGTGTTTATATGTTTACACCGGTGATGGCTATTTTCCTTTCGGTGGGGTTTTATCAGTTATTATAGGTTTAAACCTAAAACCAGATAACCTAATCATAATACACATTAAAAACACAAAGTATTTTAAAAATCTAATAAAATTGCATTTGCAGGAAAATCGAAGGTTCAAAATTCATTTATGCAAAACCATAGTAGCATATACCAATGGATGCAACACGGCATTCAAAGACTCTGTCACAAGGAAACGTGTGTTTGTAGCCAAGAAAAAGCGACGCGTTTCAGAGGATTTACATGGATCCAACGTCCTTCTTCAGGCTTCTCAGTGTTTGGTTATGACAGCAGTATCAGGCGATCACTTAATCCATATATTGTCTTGAAGAAATCATTTCAATCACAGTTCATTGGAATCAGGCTGGGTGATCACTACCAGTGCCAATCGAATCTTTATATATCCATCGATATTGATAGTCGGTGCGTGCGAGTGAGGAACAATCTCAATAGTTCAATAGTTAAAAGCCTCCTATAAAAAAATAGGTATAAATCCTTCATAATATAGGATGAGTGCATGCTCAACGCCTTCGTTGAGGTGCTATAGAGGAAGCTTCTCGTCTGCCCGGGATTAACAAATCTCCTGCATCCTCACTGTCAACACTTTTGGACTTTACCGTACATCGAAATAAGGCAGAAAGGAGGGGTACAGGGAAATGTCGAGGCAGAAAGGAGGGGTACAGGGAAATGTGGAGGCAGAAAGGAGGGGTACAGGGAAATGTGGAGGCAGAAAAAGAAAAGTGGAGGCAGAAAGAAGGGGTACAGGGAAATGTGGAGGCAGAAAGGAGGGGTACAGGGAAATGTGGAGGCAGAAAGGAGGGGTACAGGGAAATGTGGAGGCAGAAAAAGAAAAGTGGAGGCAGAAAGAAGGGGTACAGGGAAATGTGGAGGCAGAAAACGAAATGTGGAAACAGAAAGAAGGGGTACAGGGAAATGTGGAGGCAGAAAGAAGGGGTACAGGGAAATGTGGAGGCAGAAAGGAGGGGTACAGGGAAATATGGAGGCAGAAAGAAGGGGTACAGGGAAATGTGGAGGCCGAAAAGGAAATGTGGAGGCAGAAAGAAGGGGTACAGGGAAATGTGGATACAGAAAAGGAAATGTGGAGACAGAAAGAAGGGGTACAGGGAAATGTGGAGGCAGAAAGAAGGGGTACAGGGAAATGTGGAGGCAGAAAGAAGGGGTACAGGGAAGTGTGGAGGCAGAAAGGAGCGGTACAGGGAAATGTGGAGGCAGAAAGCAGGGGTACAGGGAAATGTGGAGGCAGAAAGGAGGGGTACAGGGAAATGTGGAGGCAGAAAGGAGGGGTACATGGAAATAAGGCAGAAAGAAGGGGTACAGGGAAATGTGGAGGCAGAAAGGAGGGGTACAGGGAACTAAGGCAGAAAGAAGGGGTACAGGGAAATGAGGAGGCAGAAAGGAGGGGTACAGGGAAATGTGGAGGCAGAAAGAAGGGGTACAGGGAAATGTGGAGGCAGAAAGAAGGGGTACAGGGAAATGTGGAGGCAGAAAGGAGGGGTACAGGGAAATAAGGCAGAAAGAAGGGGTATAGGGAAATGTGGAAGCAGAAAGGAGGGGTACAGGGAAATGTGGAGACAGTGAGGTGGAAGAAGGGGAACAGGGAGAGGTAGAGGCAGGACAGGGGGTACATGGAGTAGTGGAGGCAGGAAGGAGGGGAATAGGGATTAGTGGAGGCAGTGAGGTAGAAGAAGGGATACATGGTGGGGTGACGGCAGGAAGTGGAAGTAAGGATACAGTGAGGTGTGGAGGCAGCGAGAAGGGGAGCTCTGCAGGATGTGAACGTTTCAGCACCATTGACAGCAGAAATCTTCACAGGAGCCGGGTGTCAGGGGACGTCTTGTGGGCTGGGTCTGTGGTGCTGGCAAGTGTGCGTTCCTGGAGGTGGGTACACAGACCTGGCATGGGTTTGTGGTACAGACAATGGTGAGCTGTAAGGTGTGGAGACACAGGTAGTTGGGGGGTCGGAGGCCAGGTCACCGGGGGGTGGGGCTCAGAGAGAGGGCCGCTATGGTCTGTCTGTGGGGGGAGGGGGTCCTATGGACTGTCTGTGGGGGGAGGGGCCACTATGGACTGTCTGTGGGGGGAGGGGCCGCTATGGACTGTCTGTGGGGGGAGGGGCCACTATGGACTGTCTGTGGGGGGAGGGGCCACTATGGACTGTCTGTGGGGGGAGGGGCCACTATGGACTGTCTGTGGGGGGAGGGGCCGCTAGGGACTGTCTGTGGGGGTAGGGGCCACTATGGACTGTCTGTGGGGGGAGGGGCCGCTAGGGACTGTCTGTGGGGGGAGGGGCCGCTATGGACTGTCTGTGGGGGGAGGGGCCGCTATGGACTGTCTGTGGGGGGAGGGGCCGCTATGGACTGTCTGTGGGGGGAGGGGCCACTATGGACTGTCTGTGGGGGGAGGGGCCGCTATGGACTGTCTGTGGGGGGAGGGGCCGCTATGGACTGTCTGTGGGGGGAGGGGCCGCTATGGACTGTCTGTGGGGGGAGGGGCCACTATGGACTGTCTGTGGGGGGAGGGGCCACTATGGACTGTCTGTGGGGGGAGGGGCCGCTATGGACTGTCTGTGGAAGTGGGGGGTGCTATGGACTGTGTGTGGGGGGAGGGGCCGCTATGGACTGTCTGTGGGGGGAGGGGCCACTATGGACTGTCTGTGGGGGGAGGGGCCACTATGGACTGTCTGTGGGGGGAGGGTCTGTACTATGGGTCTTTTCGGGTCTGTACTTTGGAGGTTTGGGGTCTGTACTATGGGGTTTTTAGGGTCTGTACTATGGGGTGTTTAGGGTCTGTACTTTGGAGTTTTTAGGGTCTGTACTTTGGGGTGTTTAGGGTCTGTACTTTGGGGTTTTTAGGGTCTGTACTTTGGGGTTTTTAGGGTCTGTACTTTGGGGTTTTTGGGGTCTGTACTCTGGAGTGTTCGGGGTCTGTACTTTGGGGTGTTGTGTGTCATATAAGGAGGTCTGATGGTGAGCAGAGGGTCTCTGTTGAAAAGGAACTGAAGCCTGATGAACCAACAGGAACCAGACAAGTCCCAACATCCATCGCTCCAGCTCCCTCCAGCTCCCTCCAGCTCCCTCCTTCTCCTTCCTGTCCATGGTGCTGACCTTTAGCTCCCCGTATCTCTTCTGCAGCTCCCTCCTGCTCCCTCCTGTCCATGGTGCTGACCCACAGCTCGTTGTAGCTCCTCTACAGCTCCCTGCTGTCCATGGTGCTGACCCACAGCTCCCTGCTGTCCATGGTGCTGGCCCCCAGCTCCTTGTATCTCCCGTGCAGCTCCCTCCTCCCCGTGGTGCTGCCCCCCCCAGCTCGTTGTAGCTCCTCTACA
The DNA here is from genome assembly GCF_964261635.1 of Lissotriton helveticus. Lineage (NCBI taxonomy): Eukaryota > Metazoa > Chordata > Amphibia > Caudata > Salamandridae > Lissotriton > Lissotriton helveticus. The sequence continues at coordinate 496,859,309 of NC_136062.1, forward strand.
GCTCCCTGCTATCGTTGGTGCTGACCCTCAGCTCGTTGTAGCTCCTCTACAGCTCCCTACTGTAATTGGCGCTGACACCCTGCTCCATCTATGTCCTGAAACCAGTCCCAGGATGCTTGTTTCCGGTCCAGGGAGGACCTGGCTTGGCAGTTGGGACTGGACTGTTCTCATGGGTCACAGGGTCAGACTGATTTGCATATGGCTGGGTTCAAACTGGGGTGGCAGAGTGGGCTAAAGAACGATGGATTTAACCCAGATCTTTTGACTGGGGGAGAATATTTGCATTGTCAGCATTCCATGCTGTAACACCATCTATGTCCCCATGGTGCTGCCACCGGCTCCTGTGAAGATTTCTGCTGTCCATGGTGCTGAAACCTTCACATCCCTGCTGTCCCTGGTGCTGACACCTTCACATCCTGCAGAGCTCCCCACTGTCCATGGTGCTGCCACCGGCTCCTGTGAAGATTTCTGCTGTCCCTGGTGCTGACACCTTCACATCCTGCAGAGCTCCCCACTGTACATGGTGCTGACACCTTCACATCCTGCTGAGCTCCCTGCTGTCCCTGGTGCCGACACCTTCACATCCTGCAGAGTTCCCCACTGTCCATGGTGCTGACACCTTCAAATCCTGCTGAGCTCCCTGCTGTCCCTGGTGCTGACACCTTCACATCCTGCTGAGCTCCCTGCTGTCCCTGGTGCTGACACCTTCACATCCTGCAGAGTTCCCCCACTGTCCATGGTGCTGACACCTTCAAATCCTGCTGAGCTCCCTGCTGTCCATGGTGCTGACAACTTCACATCCTTGCTGTCCATGGTGCTGACACCACAACATCCTGCAGAGCTCCTCACTGTCCATGGTGCTGACACCACCACATCCTGCTGAGCTCCCTGCTGTTCATGGTGCTGACACCTTTACATCCTGCCGAGCTCTCCACTGTCCATGTTGCTGACACCTTCACATCCTGCCGAGCTCCCTGCTGTTCATGGTGCTGTCAACAGCCAACTCGCCTCCTTCATTGACAAGAACAACATCCTCAACCTCTCCCAATCAGGCTTCAGGAAGAACCACAGCACAGAGACCGCCCTCATTGCCGCGACAGACGACATCCGCTCCCTCCTCCAAAGAGAAGAGATTGTGGCCCTCATCCTCCTGGAGCTCTCCCCAGCCTTCGGAACAGTCTACACCACACCCTAGCCCACAGACTCCACAATGCAGGAATCCGGAACAAAGCCCCCGACGGGATCTGCTCATTCCTCTCCGGCAGACCGTAGCGGGCCAAACTCCCTCCCTTCATCTCGGAGCCCACGCCAACCACATGTGGACTCCCCCAAGGATCCTACATCAGCCCCACCCTGTTCGACTTTCAACTGTATCCCCCTCGAATACAGAAAAACTGTCACCCACGCCCTCATCAGCAGCAGACGGGACTACGGCAACGCACTCTACGCCGGCATCACCAAGAACCTCACCCGCAGACTCCAGAACATCCAGAACGCCGCCGCCAGACTCGTCCTTAACCTACCGTGTCACTGCCACATCAGCCAACACCTGCGGACCCTACACTGGCTACCGTCGAGAAGAGAATCACCTTCAAGCTTCTCACCCACGCACACAAAGCCCTCCACAACACCGGACCAGCCACATGAACCACCGCCTCTCCTTCCACCCACCCCAAAGAGCCCTCCGCTCAGCCCATCTTTCCCTCTACACCGTACCGCGCAGCAAGAAGACCGGGAGGGGAGGCCGCTCCTTCTCCTTCCTCGCGGCCAAGGGATGGAACTCCCTCCCTCTGCACCTCCGCCAGACACCAACGCTCTCTAAGTTCCTGAAGGACCTGGCTCTTTGACCAATCACGGTCCGGCACCACACATACCCTTATAACATACCATAAGTATTTGTAAAGCGCACGTTCACCCAGAGGTTTCTTGGCGCTGAATAACAGAGGTTTGTTGTTACCCAACTCAGTGGTCCTCATTTACTCGACCTCAGATGGATGACAGGCTGAGTGGACCCGCCGGGATTTGAACCTGTGACCATGAGGTCGAACACAGGCCCCTGCAGTGGATGCATTAGTCCACTGAGCCACCAGACCCGGCCATGAATAACCTCTGAACCCACTTGGCTTTCGCTGATTCTCCGCAAGTGCTTAGGAGCCACGCTCCATCACCCCCTAGTGCCTTGAGACCCTTCCAGGTGAGTAGCTGCGCTTAATAAAAACCCTGATTGATTGATTGATTGATTGGTGCCCTCTTCCTCCTGTGTAGCTCCCCACTGTCCCTGGTGCTGACACCTTCACATCCTGCAGAGCTCCCTGCTGTCCATGGTGCTGACACCTTCACATCCCGCTAAGCTCCCTGCTGTCCATGGTGCTGAGCCCCAGCTCACTGCTTCTGTGTAGATTTCTGCTGTACCTGGTGCTGACACCTTCAAATCCTGCAGAGTTCCCTGCTGTCCATGGTGCTGACACCTTCCCATCCTGCTGAGCTCCCTGCTGTCCATGGTGCTGACACCACATCCCGCTGAGCTCCCTGCTGTCCATGGTGCTGACACCTTCACATCCTGCTGAGCTCCCTGCTGTCCATGGTGCTGACACCTTCACATCTTGCAGAGCTCCCTGCTGTTCATGGTGCTGACATCTTCAAATCATGTAGAGCTCCCTGCTGTCCTTGGTGCTGGCCTCCTGACCCCTGTTTCTCCTGTGAACATTTCTGCTGTCCACGGTGCTGACACCTTCACATCCTGTAGAGCTCCCTGCTGTCCATGGAGCTGACACCTTCACATCCTGCTGAACTCCCCACCGTCCTAGGTGCTGACACCTTCACATCGGTAGAGCTCCCTGCTGTTCATTGTGCTGACACCCTTTGATCCGCCGTCACCTCCTCTGTCCCTGGTGCTGACACCTCTGATCCTCCATCTCCTCTTGTTTCCCTGGTGCTGACACCTCTGTTCCTCCTTTTGTTTCCCTGGTGCTGACGCCTCTGATCCTCCATCTCCTCTTGTTTCCCTGGTGCTGACGCCTCTGATCCTCCATCTCCTCTTGTTTCCCTGGTGCTGACGCCTCTGTTCCTCCACCTCCTCTTGTTTCCCTGGTGCTGACACCTCTGTTCCTCCATCTCCTCTGCTTTCCCTGGTGCTGACACCTCTGTTCCTCCATCTCCTCTGTCCCTGGTGCTGACACCTCTGTTCCTCCATCTCCTCTGTCCCTGGTGCTGACACCTCTGTTCCTCCATCTCCTCTGCTTTCCCTGGTGCTGACACATCTGTTCCTCCATCTCCTCTGCTTTCCCTGGTGCTGACACCTCTCTTTCTCCACCTCCTTTTGTTTCCCTGGTGCTGACACCTCTGTTCCTCCATCTCCTCTGTCCCTGGTGCTGACACCTCTGTTCCTCCATCTCCTCTGCTTTCCCTGGTGCTGACACCTCTGTTCCTCCATCTCCTCTGCTTTCCCTGGTGCTGACACCTCTCTTTCTCCACCTCCTTTTGTTTCCCTGGTGCTGACGCCTCTGTTCCTCCACCTCCTCTTCTTTCTCTGGTGCTGACGCCTCTGTTCCTCCACCTCCTCTGTCCCTGGTGCTGACGCCTCTGTTCCTCCATCTCATTGGTCCCTGGTCCCTGCACCTCTGTTCCTTCATCTCCTCTGTCCCTGGTGCTGACACCTCTGTTCCTCCATCTCATATGCTTTCCCTCCTGTTGCTGGCACCTCTGTTCCTCCATCTCCTCTGTCCCTGGTGCTGACACCTCTGTTCCTTCATCTCCTCTGTCCCTGGTGCTGACACCTCTGTTCCTCCATCTCCTATGCTTTCCCTCCTGGTGCTGACACCTCTGTTCCTCCACCTCCTCCTCTTTCCCTGGTGCTGACACCTCTGTTCCTCCTCTTGTTTCCCTGGTGCTGACACCCCTGTTCCTCCATCTCCTCTGTCCCTGGTGCTGACACCTCTGTTCCCCCATCTCCTCTGCTTTCCCTGGTGCTGACACCTCTCTTCCTCCACCTCCTTTTGTTTCCCTGGTGCTGACACCTCTGTTCCTCCATCTCCTCTTCTTTTTCTGGTCCTAGCGCCTCTGTTCCTCCATCTCCTCTGTCCCTGGTGCTGACACCTCTGTTCCTCCATCTCCTCTGCTTTCCCTGGTGCTGACACCCCTGTTCCTCCATCTCCTCTGTCCCTGGTGCTGACACCTCTGTTCCTCCATCTCCTTTTCTTTTTCTGGTCCTAACGCCTCTGTTACTCCATCTCCTCTGTCCCTGGTGCTGACACCTCTGTTCCTCCATCTCCTCTGCTTTCACTGGTGCTGACACCCCTGTTCCTCCATCTCCTCTGTCCCTGGTGCTGACACCCCTGTTCCTCCATCTCCTCTGCTTTCCCTGGTGCTGACACCTCTGTTCCTCCATCTCCTCTGTCCCTGGTGCTGATACCTCTGTTCCTCCACCTCCTCTTCTTTCTCTGGTGCTGACGCCTCTGTTCCTCCATCTCATCTGTCCCTGGTCCCTGCACCTCTGTTCCTTCATCTCCTCTGTCCCTGGTGCTGACACCTCTGTTCCTCCATCTTCTATGCTTTCCCTCCTGTTGCTGGCACCTCTGTTCCTCCATCTCCTCTGTCCCTGGTGCTGACACCTCTGATCCTTCATCTCCTCTGTCCCTGGTGCTGACACCTCTGTTCCTTCATCTCCTCTGTCCCTGGTGCTGACACCTCTGTTCCTCCATCTCCTATGCTTTCCCTCCTGGTGCTGACACCTCTGTTCCTCCACCTCCTCCTCTTTCCCTGGTGCTGACACCTCTGTTTCTCCTCTTGTTTCCCTGGTGCTGACACCCCTGTTCCTCCATCTCCTCTGTCCCTGGTGCTGACACCTCTGTTCCCCCATCTCCTCTGCTTTCCCTGGTGCTGACACCTCTCTTCCTCCACCTCCTTTTGTTTCCCTGGTGCTGGCACCTCTGTTCCTCCATCTCCTCTTCTTTTTCTGGTCCTAACGCCTCTGTTCCTCCATCTCCTCTGTCCCTGGGGCTGACACCTCTGTTCCTCCATCTCCTCTGCTTTCCCTGGTGCTGACACCCCTGTTCCTCCATCTCCTCTGTCCCTGGTGCTGACACCTCTGTTCCCCCATCTCCTCTGCTTTCTCTGGTGCTGACACCTCTCTTCCTCCGCCTCCTTTTGTTTCCCTGATGCTGACACCTCTGTTCCTCCATCTCCTCTTCTTTTTCTGGTCCTAACGCCTCTGTTCCTCCATCTCCTCTGTCCCTGGTGCTGACACCTCTGTTCCTCCATCTCCTCTGTCCCTGGTGCTGACACCTCTGTTCCTCCATCTCCTCTGTCCCTGGTGCTGATACCTCTGTTCCTCCATCTCCTCTGTCCCTGGTGCTGACACCTCTGTTCCTCCATCTCCTCTGTCCCTGGTGCTGACACCTCTGTTCCTTCATCTCCTCTGTCCCTGGTGCTGACACCTCTGTTCCTCCACCTCCTCTTGTTTCTCTGGTGCTGACACCTCTGTTCCTCCACCTCCTCTTGTTCCCCTGGTGCTGACACCTCTGTTCCTCCATCTCCTCTGTCCCTGGTGCTGATACCTCTGTTCCTCCATCTCCTCTGTCCCTGGTGCTGACACCTCTGTTCCTCCATCTCCTCTGTCCCTGGTGCTGACACCTCTGTTCCTTCATCTCCTCTGTCCCTTGTGCTGACACCTCTGTTCCTCCATCTCCTCTGTCCCTGGTGCTGACACCTCTGTTCCTCCACCTCCTCTTGTTTCCCTGGTGTTGACACCTCTGTTCCTCCATCTCCACTGTCCCTGGTGCTGATACCTCTGTTCCTCCATCTCCTCTGTCCCTGGTGCTGACACCTCTGTTCCTCCATCTCCTCTGCTTTCCCTGCTGCTGACACCTCTGTTCCTTCATCTCCTCTGTCCCTGGTGCTGACACCTCTGTTCCTTCATCTCCTCTGTCCCTGGTGCTGACACCTCTGTTCCTCCATCTCCTCTTGTTTCCCTGGTGCTGACACCTCTGTTCCTCCATCTCCTCTGTCCCTGGTGCTGATACCTCTGTTCCTCCATCTCCTCTGTCCCTGGTGCTGACACCTCTGTTCCCCCATCTCCTCTGTCCCTGGTGCTGACACCTCTGTTCCTCCATCTCCTCTTGTTTCCCTGGTGCTGACACCTCTGTTCCTCCATCTCCTCTTGTTTCCCTGGTGCTGACACCTCTTTTCCTCCATCTCCTCTGTCCCTGGTGCTGACACCTCTGTTCCTCCATCTCCTCTGTCCCTGGTGCTGACACCTCTGTTCCTCCATCTCCTCTGTCCCTGGTGCTGACACCTCTGTTCCTCCATCTCCTCTTGTTTCCCTGGTGCTGACACCTCTGTTCCTCCATCTCCTCTGCTTTCCCTGGTGCTGACACCTCTGTTCCTCCATCTCCTCTGCTTTCCCTGGTGCTGACACCTCTGATCCTCCATCTCCTCCACTGTCCGTGGTGCTGACACCTCTGTTCCTCCATCTCCTCTGCTTTCCCTGATGGTGACACCTCTGTTCCTACATCTCCTCTGTCCCTGGTGCTGACACCTCTGTTCCTCCATCTTCTCTGCTTTCCCTGGTGCTGACACCTCTGTTCCTTCATCTCCTCTGTCCCTGGTGCTGACACCTCTGTTCCTCCATCTCCTCTGTCTCTGGTGCTGACACCTCTGTTCCTCCATCTCCTCTGCTTTCCCTGGTGCTGACACCTCTGTTCCTCCTCTTCTTTCCCTGGTGCTGACACCTCTGATCCTCCGTCTCCTCCTCTGTCCCTGGTGCTGACACCTCTGTTCCTCCTCTTCTTTCCCTGGTGCTGTCACCCTCTGAACTGCCGTCTCCTCCACTGTCCCTGGTGCTGACACCTCTGTTCCTCCTCTTCTTTCCCTGGTGCTGACACCTCTGATCTGCCGTCTCCTCCTCTGTCCCTGGTGCCTATACCTCTGATCTGCCGTCTCCTCCTCTGTCCCTGGTGCTGACACCTCTGATCTGCCGTCTCCTCCTCTGTCCCTGGTGCTGACACCTCTGATCTGCCGTCTCCTCCTCTGTCCCTGGTGCCTATACCTCTGATCTGCCGTCTCCTCCTCTGTCCCTGGTGCCTATACCTCTGATCTGCCGTCTCCTCCTATGTCCCTGGTGCTGACACCTCTGTTCCTCCACCTCCTCTTGTTTCCCTGGTGCTGACACCTCTGTTCCTCCTCTTCTTTCCCTGGTGCTGTCACCCTCTGATCTGCCGTCTCCTCCTCTGTCCCTGGTGCTGACACCTCTGATCTGCCGTCTCCTCTGTCCCTGGTACTGACACCTCTGATCCGCCGTCTCCTCCTCTGTCCCTGGTGTTGGCAGCCTTGCCTTCTCTCCACTGCAGATCTCAGATGCCTTTACCATGTTCCCCCCTGTGTGTGTATTTATGGGCACTTGTAACGCCTGGCTGAATAGCAGGGGTCGCTGTTCAGGGTAAGGGGCGAGATTTAAGAGGGGGGGTGTGCACCTGAGTTGCAGCAGCTGTTCTTATGTGTTGGGTGGTTTGTTCGTGTTCCCTTGTGACATTTCGCGACGTGGATAAGATGCTTTTTCATGGGGGCAGGAGCCAAGCTCGCGTCCGAGATGGCCGCGTTTTAGCTCGGCTCCGTTCACTCTCCTGTATACGACAACTATCCTGTACTTTCTCCTGCCCCGGGAAGTATTCTACGAATTGCTGTGGAACGACGATACCTCACGGACACTTACCGTTTGCTCCGGTGGCTCCTGGGTGTTGCGGATCCTGAGTTGCGCCCCTGTCTGCTTCGGGGCCTCCGGAGCGGCCGGGCCTGGCACTCCTTGGCGGCGCCCGGGCTGGATGGGGCGCAGTTGCCGGCCCTTGGTGGTGGTGTGGAGTCGGTCGGAGAGGCCGATGTGCTAATAGACCGCTTGCGGCCCCCCGGGCCTGGTCCGGCGATCCTGCGGCCTGGTGTTGGGGCGCTGCCTTCCATGGACGGGGTTCACCGTACATCGGGCTCGTCCCCCCTTTGTTCTCCGGCCCGGCCATTTTGAGTTCCTCCGCCCGGGCTCGGAGAACGGTGCCGGCGGCGTGTGGGGTGCCGGCGCATCGCCTTCTTCTGGTGACCCTCCTTTCTGCCCTGGTGGCACCTCCGCTGGCGGCTGCCGATATCCTGTTTTGCCCCGCTGGTATCCGGGCGGGGATTTGTGTTTGCAGCGGCCCCGCCGAGCTTCTAAGATGGCGGCCGGCCCCATGACTCTCGGCCTGGCTGGGACTGGCGATGCGGATCCGCCGCACGGCACGTTTTCTGAATACTGCAAAGGTGAGCCTACACTTGGCGACATCCTCGCCGCCCTGCGCTCCTGGGGGGCACCCATGACCGCACCTGTCGCTATCCTGGAGAGAGGTCTCTTGGCTGGACCTGCCGGACCCCCCCCGGTCTGTGCGGCTTCATCTCTGTTGTGTGCTGCTGGAACTTTCCTTGGGGTCGTGAACCTGGAGGCTGCTGTTGGTGTGGATGTACGGAAATCCGCTGCCCTTCTTCATCCTGTGCCTCCTTCTGCTCCGGAGGTTCGCCAGCCGGATCCCATCTGGACCGACCTCGATGGGTCTCCTTTTCCTCTTTTGCCTCACATGGCCACACGAAAATCCTGTGACTGTGCCGCTGGACCGGCTTTCCCCGGGTTCTCATCGGAACTGTGCCTGCTTTGCCTGAGGTGGTTCCTGTTCTGTCTGGATCATCCGGATCGCGATCGCTTTGATTTGAATGTTTTTTTGATTCGACTCCCTGTTCTTCACCTCCGGCTCCGTGTGATCTGGTTCCTGGTTCGTTGGACTACTACAGTTTGCGAAAAACGAGGACAGGGTTGAGCTGATCTTGCCTCTGTGGACTGTTATTTTGTGGTATGGTTGGGCGATCCGTATATAATTGTATGATTACATTTGATACTTCTTTACGTTCCTGGTGCTTATTCGTGTATTTACCATCTTCCCGTGGGCTCTGAGTATGTTCGGGCGGGAGGGTGGGAGCTGAAAGGGTTTTGATTGTGTGGCTCCTCTCCCGCTGTTTTTCCTTGTTTTCCCTTCCCCCCCCCTTTTTTATCTACGTGATTCTTTCTTCCATATTTCTTCTATATTTCGGGTTCTAATTAGGGCGACAGGCACGCTGCTGGGGGGTAGGCCATAGCCTTCTGCAGGGGTGCAGGGTGGGGGAGGGGTCTGTATTCTTGTATCTTCCCTTGTTCCTTTTTTGGTTCTATGGCTCTTATGTATCCCCTTATTTCGTGGCGCGGTGTCGGCACGTCGCCCCCCGGGGTGTTTGTGCTGGCATGGCCCTTTTGGTACGTCTGCTGTCACGGTTTACTACGCATTCATTTCTCCTGTTGCCACTAGTTCCTTGTGCCGAATTAGTATTGGGTGCTTTGTTAGCCGTGGGGGACGTGCACTGACGCTGCGCCCTCACTTTTTCTGACTCCTTTTTCCGATGTCCTTTTCCTTCCCTATTTTCCCTTTCCCCCCCCCATTTTTCTTTTCCTTTTCTGGGTTGTTGTAACAGAGGGCTTTTAGTTGTGTAAGCGTACTTATCGCTGTTTTACTATTATGTGCCATGGTAGTGGTGGGAGGGCGTTGAGCAGCGATTGTGATTGTTATTGATGTGGGACTCACGTTCTGCCTTTGCCAAAATGTGACTGTGCTTTTGGTCTTTTCCTGTATTCGAAACTTCGGCTAGCTCACGGCCCACCGCGGCCCTCTGGACTTTATTGATGGTCTTTATCCTGCGAACCCCTTTATTTCATTATAAAATTAACCTACTCTTATCCTGTCCGCGATGGCGGCTCGAAGACTTGTTACCTTTGCCTTCATATGCGCTATTTAGAAATCCTGTTGTCACTCCTGTATTGCCTCGTATGTCTCTTTATTGTGGTGGCCGGCCTGATGGGTTGTAGGCCCGTATCTGTGAGCGCCTTCTGTACAATAAAGGTTTAAAAAAAAAAAAAAAAGATGCTTTTTCATGTCACTGTCACGTGTTTCTTCTGTCACCTTTGACAGCTGCTCCAGGGGCCCTCTGCGCCCTGGTTGACGCAGGGGGTGAGGTGTGGTGTTCAGCCAGGATGCTTGTTTCCGGTCCAGGGAAGGCATGGCTTGGCAGTTCGGGCTGGACTGTTCCTATGAGGCACAGGGTCAGACTGATTTGCATATGGCCATGTCTGAACTGGGGTGGCGGAGTGGGCTAAAGAACGGTGATGGATTAAACCCAGATCTGTTGACTGGGTGTGAGTGTTTGATTGGCTCCTGCTCTGCCATCCGTTCTCTCTTGTTTACCCTCTGGGGCCCTGGGCGAGGGAGACATGTCACGTTTCATATTTTTAGTAAAGATGTTGATCTATAACGAGGTCAGCAATAGGAGGAAACGGGCTTTTATCACTCGATATATTCAAAAGAAACAAAAGAGCAACATTTGGCAGCGCCCGATCACTTTCAAAACTTACATTTGCCTCGTAATACATTTTTTTAAAGGGTTAAAATAATTCAAGGATTTACAATACATCAATCTATTTTATTGGATAATGCAAGAGTTGAATCGCTGCTTTTGTTGATTTAGTCCTGTTTTTTTTGTTTTCTTTATAAAGGCGCTTTAGAAAGATTATGTGGGGTGGCTTTAGGGCAGCCACGGGAGTGCCCCCTGCTCGTGCGCAGGTGCAGCGTCGATGCATAAAGTGCATCACCTGCCTCGAGCCGCCGAGCACCAGGCGCAGCAGGAGGCAGGCAGCGTAGCGCCTGCGCAGTAACGCATCTGGGCGCTCTGCCATCTGGATTCCAGCTCAGGGGAAGGTGAGGCAGCGCACCTCGACCGGACCGAGCTCCTTATCACTCTCTCTGATGTCATCCGCCCTGGAGCTATCTTTAAATAAAGTTCACGTTGGTAAAAGCTCCGATTTCGCAGGTTTTCCTTATTGAGTATAAAGTGCTTAAGAGCACAACGAAGATTCATTATGAAAGTCCCCCCCCGGGCCCCCCCTCCCGAGGGGGCAGACACTCCATGGCTGACACCCCCGAGGGTCCCTCGTTTCAAGGCATCAGACGAGACCCCGAACGAGTTTCAGCCGCAAAACCCCTGATGAAGGTGACAATCAGACCCGTTTCTAACCGTAGCGCCTCGACGGGGCCCCCGCGTTTAAGGCGCAGACAGAGCGCAGCGCGCCCCCTCGACCCTGTGCTTGAAGTTCCGATGTCCTGCTCGTGCTCAGAGGCCTCGACTCGGTGCTGCACGAGGCGCTTTGATGCCTTCGCAGCGCTATGGGGTACACTGACCGCGCAGGGGGTCCCTCGGTGGGGTGCGGTTCAAGTGCTTCCGGTGCAGCGCTCCCTGAGCTGGAGACGTGAGCGAGCGCCTCAATAATCTTCAAGAGTCCTCTAGGCGCTTCTCCCTCCTGCCTCAGCCCCTGCCCCGGCCTCGAGCCCGCTCTTGTTTCCGCTGAGAGGCCCTGGGGGCGGGGCCTGTCCACCACGGGTGAATGCTCTTTTCTGAGTTATACCTCAAATACTCAATGGTTCACATTCTTTCAGACTCCGCATTCGATTGCTGGTAGAGAAGGAGGGGCCACAGCCCACACGCGTTTCACCCCTCAGTGGGGCATTTTCAAGGCTGCATGGAAATAGATATAACAAGCACTGGCGTTGCCAATAGGTCTCGCAGTAGGAAAGTTGGAGCTATTACAATTGCCAATAACAATGCCTTTTATTTTTGTTTTCATTTTAAAAACATAAAGGGCTTTGTCATTTACAAAACCAATAGCTCCAACTTTCCTACTGCGAGACCTATTGTGCACTGCACAGTGTGTGTGAAAGTGGCACTGCGTGGGTGTGAGTGGCTTTGAGTGAGTGGCGTTGCGTGGGTGAGTGGCGTTGCATGTGTGAGTGGCGTTGCGTGTGTGAGTGGCTTTGAGTGAGTGTCGTTGCGTGGGTGAGTGGCGTTGCATGTGTGAGTGGCGTTGCGTGTGTGAGTGGCGTTGCGTGTGTGATTTGCGTTGCGTGTGTGATTGGCATTGCATGGGTGAGTGTGGCGTTGCGTGTGTGAGAGTGGGCTTGCGTGGGTGTGAGTGGCATTGTGTGTCTGAAAGTGGTGCTGTGTGGGTAAAAGTGGCACTGCGTGGGTGTGAGTGGCGTTGCGTGTGTGAGTGGTGTTTGCGTGTGTGAGTGGCGTTGCGTGTGTGAGAGTGGGCTTGCGTGGGTGTGAGTGGCGTTGTGTGTCTGAAAGTGGCACTGCGTAGGTGTGAGTGGCGTTGCGTGTGTGAGTGGCGTTGCGTGTGTGAGTGGCGTTGCGTGAGTGGTGTTGCGTGCGTGATTGGCGTTGCGTGCGTGGCGTTGCGTGCGTGAGTGGCGTTGCGTGCATGAGTGGCGTTGCGTGCGTGAGTGGCGTTGCATGCGTGAGTGGCGTTGCATGTGTGAGTGGCGTTGCATGTGTGAGTGGCGTTGCGTGGTTGAGTGGCGTTGCATGGTTGAGTGGCGTTGCGTGGTTGAGTGGCGTTGCATGTGTGAGTGGCGTTGCATGTGTGAGTGGCGTTGCATGTGTGAGTGGCGTTGCATGTGTGAGTGGCGTTGCATGTGTGAGTGGCGTTGCATGTGTGAGTGGCGTTGCATGTGTGAGTGGCGTTGCGTGGTTGAGTGGCGTTGCATGGTTGAGTGGCGTTGCATGGTTGAGTGGCGTTGCATGGTTGAGTGGCGTTGCATGGTTGAGTGGCGTTGCGTGGTTGAGTGGCGTTGCATGTGTGAGTGGCGTTGCATGTGTGAGTGGCGTTGCATGTGTGAGTGGCGTTGCATGTGTGAGTGGCGTTGCATGTGTGAGTGGCGTTGCATGTGTGAGTGGCGTTGCATGTGTGAGTGGCGTTGCATGTGTGAGTGGCGTTGCATGTGTGAGTGGCGTTGCATGTGTGAGTGGCTAAATGTAGCACAGGGAGACCTCCAGCGGTAAGACAATCAAAAACAACTTAGAAAACATTTCACAGTATGAAAAGATCAAACTCATGAACGAGCGTGATACACCTCAGCTAAACATCATGATAAATAACAACACACATTAGAAGTGAAACTGCAAGTACAGAAGGACCAGCTTTGCTTGTTTAAAACTCAGAGGCAAAAGAAGAGGACATATGTACTTATGACATATGCTCTCCCACTTCAGGCAGATGAGTGTAATGTGTAAAGCATCTTGTGGAGCAACCATGTCACATGAGCAGATCGTGGAGTCTGAGAATGGCAGCCGAAGCAAATACAAACAAGCAGCAATTGGCCAGGCCTGCCTGCGAGGCTCAAAGTGTTAGAAGGCAGGTCTTGGGCAGAGGCAGAGTACTGACTTAGGAATGACTGTGAGGCGCATTGGTGTGAAGCACATCAAAGGGCTTCTCCTCCCCTAATTAGGTGAGGAGAAGCCGTTTCGGGAAACTGTGGCCGGCCATGAATATTTAGGGGAGGAGAAGCCCTTTGATGTGCTGGGCTCTGAAAAGATCCATGCCTTCAGAGCAGGATAAGTTGCGGCCAGGCCTCATCGGAGAGCTGTTTGGCAGCAAAGGGCCATATCCCAGCACTCGTGCTGACGTTGCATACTTGGCGAGGCACAGATTTGCTGGCTCTGTTTTGGGTGGGGAAGGACCCAACCCGGCTGATGACACATCAAGCTGCAAGAGCCAGAAGATTCCAGCACACAAGAATGAAGTTGGCAAAAATCAATTATCAAAGGAAAAGAGTCTTTCAGTCTTTAAAGCGGTAAATCACACAAATGCATGGAATAAGCCCAATTACGCACTCCGTAAAAAAATGAAATAAAATAAAATAACACTCCCTTTTCTGAATGCAGCTCCGCTCATAAAGACAGCTAGTTCCGCCCTTCACGGGAAACATATTGTTTTCAGGCTTAAAGAGCAATCCAGGAAAAGCACGTGAATTAAAGGTTTACAAGCTCCATGCTCGGTAAACAGTACTTACATCAGGAAGCGCACCCTGATGCAGATGAAGTGAGGGGCTCCCAGTGGGGGGGGGGGGGAGGGGGGGGTTGAGGCGGGGGCAGGGGCAGGGCAAAAACTAACGCCGGCTGATGACGCATCAAGCTGCAAGAGCCAGAAGATTCCAGCACACAAGAATGAAGTTGGCAAAAATCAATTATCAAAGGAAAAGAGTCTTTCAGTCTTTAAAGCGGTAAATCACACAAATGCATGGAATAAGCCCAATTACGCACTCCGTAAAAAAATGAAATAAAATAAAATAACACTCCCTTTTCTGAATGCAGCTCCGCTCATAAAGACAGCTAGTTCCGCCCTTCACGGGAAACATATTGTTTTCAGGCTTAAAGAGCAATCCAGGAAAAGCACGTGAATTAAAGGTTTACAAGCTCCATGCTCGGTAAACAGTACTTACATCAGGAAGCGCACCCTGATGCAGATGAAGTGAGGGGCTCCCAGTGGGGGGGGGGGGAGGGGGGGGTTGAGGCGGGGGCAGGGGCAGGGCAAAAACTAACGCCGGCTGATGACGCATCAAGCTGCAAGAGCCAGAAGATTCCAGCACACAAGAATGAAGTTGGCAAAAATCAATTATCAAAGGAAAAGAGTCTTTCAGTCTTTAAAGCGGTAAATCACACAAATGCGTGGAATAAGCCCAATTACGCACTCCGTAAAAAAATGAAATAAAATAAAATAACACTCCCTTTTCTGAATGCAGCTCCGCTCATAAAGACAGCTAGTTCCGCCCTTCACGGGAAACATATTGTTTTCAGGCTTAAAGAGCAATCCAGGAAAAGCACGTGAATTAAAGGTTTACAAGCTCCATGCTCGGTAAACAGTACTTACATCAGGAAGCGCACCCTGATGCAGATGAAGTGATGGGCTCCCAGTGGGGGGGGGGTTGAGGCGGGGGCAGGGGCAGGGCAAAAACTAACGGAAGGGCCGAAACACAGCACCATTTGCACTACTAAGTTACAGAGTGAAAAGACTTGGCAGACTGCTGCATCCTTTCAAACTGTCTTTGTTGAAGGAGGAGGCAGGTTCTGTCCCATCATGCCACCCTTCACAAGCACAGGAATTCTCTGCACAGGTGAAAGTGCGAGTGAATTCTGTGGAAGAGCAATCTCAAGCTATGACGGCTATTGTGGCAATGTTTAACTGAGAAGAACAGGTACGCTGTAAGAACAGCCTCGGCAGAGATATGGTTGAAAATATATTTTAAAGGCGAGGCCCTGCAAAGCATTATGGGGAGAGTTTGCAGCAAGCAGTGAATTTTATTGTAGCTTCTCTCCCGCTGTACCAAAGAGTCGCAGTGATATTTCCTTGGCTTTTTTTGAGAATGCAGCCTCCGTGTACCTAGGCAGTCAACGCTAGTTCTGTAATAGGAAGAACACCATGGCAGGCACACTCATTGCAATCTACGCCGACTTTTTTAGAAATCTGCACAGGTGAAAGTGCGAGTGAATTCTGTGGAAGAGCAATCTCAAGCTAAGACGGCTATTGTGGCCGAGGTCACACGGCGGGCAGGGGAGGGGGCGGAGCGGGGAGAGCGAGAGCGGCATGTGGGTGTGAAGAAGCCGGGCCTTTGAAGTGAAGCTAAGCTTCACTTCAAAGGTGTCGGAGGAATGCGGGCGGCTGTGCACGCGCTTTTAAGCTCAATGCACATGCGCATTGAGCTTAAAAGTCACGGGCACTGCAAGGAATCGCCACGATTCCTTGCTTGCTAGTTAAAGGTTGTTTAAGCCGCAATAGGCTCGCAAGCTCGATGCGCATGCGCATCGACAGGCGAGACCTAAAAATATCCAGTTCAGTTCATACGTCTTTATTCGAGATATTTCATCATAAAAGACAACAAGTAAAACCGTCCATAATACAATATAAAAGAAGTGCATAAAATCACAATATACTTTAGCAAAATTAACAATGATAAAATCTTGATACCCCAAGTAATTTGCATTATAGATAAACTGCACACTACAGTAACACGAGGGTATCATACTTGATTTAAGACATAATTAAATGTACAGGATCAGACGTATTAACTATGCTAAAAATGGAATGTAAGTAAAATATACTCAGCTCCTGGATGGGTACCTTGATCTAATGAGCCATGCCCAGCCCAGAAACTTTGCCACCGCAATAATCACAATCTCTGTTGTGTTGCTTCTTAGTAGCTATAAAGCTTCTGAGCTCACCCTAGTTCTAAACCTAGAACAGATTGGCTTTAGCCATTTTCTCCGCGGTGCAAGGTATGCTGGACAAGCGAAAAAGATGTGGCCTATTGATTCTGGTTTATCCCTGCACCACGGGCAATGCTCAGGTGAGTGGTCACGCCAAGAGCTAGTAAAAGTCCTAACCGGAAGGGTACCAACTCTAAATTGGTGGAAGAGTTTTCTATCATTACTCCTGGTGATGACATCCCAGTAATCTTCTAGATGGGGGTCTAGTTTATGTGCCAGGAGCCTGCCAGTTAGAGTGGAAGAGTCTGATTGTGCAACAATTTGGATTTTAATGGAGGCCCAATAAAGTTCTTTGAATCGTTTCTTCAATGGAAAAACATTAAGTTCAGGCGCCGTCCATAACAAACTGAGACCCATATTTACCAGCATGGACTTAACAGCTCTAAACCATGGAAGGTTGCTAAATAAAAATATCCATTATATGCAAAAGGCAATATATAAATGCGAAAGCAGAGAAAGCATAAAGACAAAAGCTAATAGAAAAAAAGTAAATAAAAAATAAAATTGGTAAAAACTTAGGGAGTCATTAAGATAGCAGGTGGATCGCCAAAAACCACCGCCCGCATATAAATTCCCCTGCCACATTACCATGGCGGGGTGGACCCTGGCACACAGGAAGACCGTCCGCCGGTTTTCCGCCGGTAGGCAATCCGCCCGATTGCCTACCGGGCAGGAAAGCCCAGGAATATGGTGGCCGTGACCTGCAGGCACCGCCATCCATATTAGCATCATGCTGGTGGAATGCCTTGCCGTGGCGGTATTCTCATTTCATTCTATTTCTGTGGGGATATGGGTTTCTACGCAATACATGAATTTTACATATTGACTGCACATTCACATAGGTCTTGACTTGAATCTAGGTTTAGTTGAATATGTGGGCATTGGTCCTTGATTGTAATTCTATAATTTGAAATATCATGACTTACGGCTATAATTTGTTGCTGATGCGTATGCATATTGGCATTTGCCCGTATTGGGAGGTTATCATTAATTTTAGATTCCTCCGTTATGTCCCATTTGGGGCTATGGCATGTACTCAACGATACATGTATTTCTCATATGAGCATAGTTAGCTGCGTGTTGGGGAAGATATCTAAACAAGGTATCTTCCAAACCAGTACCTGTCCTGTCCTGTCTTGTCTTTACCTTTATCTGTAGTCTATTCACATTCGTCACATTAATGCGACTTGGCATTCTATTTTTCCCGAGCGTATCAATCAGGATTCATATGTTTTTTGTTCATGCCATACAATGAAAATGTTACAAATTGATTAATTGACTCATACATATGTTGAATGAATTTAGGAATTATTTTATTGTTAAATGCAGATTGAATTTAGCATTGAAAACTCGAGGCATTTTAAATTATATTTATGTTTTTGATATTATGGTTAAAGGCAAATCAAAATCGAAGGAAGTATATTGTTGCCCGTGCATTTGGAATGCCGTACGCACTAGTGATGAATTCCGCATGTCCAAATACCTCTTCCATATCTATGAATGGGTCCGATGCAGGACGCGTTTTCCTGAATATGCTTATGCTAGGGACAGACTAAAAAAATAGAAACTATCACAATTTTACTTATTCTTTGACATTTTGTAAATGCCTTTACCCTTATTGTATTCATTATCAATTGTGTATATGAGTTTGGAAGTATGTTTTTCTTTCGATTGTTATTGAATCATGTAAGAAAAGTAATTCTTTCATGTCTATTATGATGCACTAGTGTTTAAAAAAGTCTTCCTAGTAACACTCTGGTCACTCGACAAAGGCTGTTTACGGCTGAAATGTGTTGTTTTTGTGAGCGATTAAACACTCGTAACACCAGGACTGTGTGCTGCCTCATTCGTGTGGGTCTGAACAGTTTCTCGTAATTTGTGGTTACTACTACCACAGCAGGCACCGGCACATTGGGCAGGCGTGCAGCATTTGGTGGACACTTCTTTGGATATATATATATTAAGGGTGGGCGCAAAATCCGTTTTGCTCACGGATTTAGCGGATTTTCGGCAATTTTGCGATCCGCAAATCTCGCGAAATTGACGGAAATTCACAAATTCGGATTTTTTTTTTTTTTTGCAGCATCTTCATGGATAATGCAGGCAGGTTTCATTCTGGCACGATGCTCCTGTCACAAAAATGAAACCTCAACAGGTTAATCAACTCGCGGATTTTTTTGCCATTTCGCGCGAATTTGCTGACCGCGGATCCGCAAAATTCACCCATACTTAATATATATTTGTATTTATAACTTTTCTTATGTTTCTAACATTTTATAATTAAATAAAATATTTATTTATTAGTATTATTAAGTTAATATATATTAAAAAATACTTATGTATGTTGAATTTTTTTAAAACATTTATCCTTTTTCAGTTTTTAAAATTTTTAAATAATTCTAACTATGTTTTTATTAACTATATTTCTTATTTAATGATTTTTATATTATTTTTTAAAACATTTAACAAAAATGTTATTTTAAACCACGATATTTCGGTTTTTAGATTTTTGTACTTACCATTGTAGAGATAGGCTGTTGATATTCTGTCCATCAATATTGCAGACTCGATATTGCTGTAGCTCGACATTCTGTCCGTCGATATTCTGTCAGTGATCGCTCCTGTGCAGCTCCCTGCCATCAATGCTGCTGGTACACAGCTCACTTTATGGCCTGGGCAGCAGCTCCCTTCTGGGAGTGGTGCTGGCTCACAACTCCCTCTATGTCCTGTGCAGCTCCCTTCTGTCAGCGGTGCTGGCACACAGCTCCCTCTATGTCCTAAGCAGCTCCCTTCTGTTAGCGGTGCTGGTACACAGCTCCCTCTATGTCCTAAGCAGCTCCCTTCTGTTAGCGGTGCTGGTACACAGCTCCCTCTATGTCCTAAGCAGCTCCCTTCTGTCAGCGGTGCTGGTACACAGCTCCCTCTATGTCCTAAGCAGCTCCCTTCTGTCAGCGGTGCTGGTACACAGCTCCCTCTATGTCCTAAGCAGCTCCCTTCTGTTAGCGGTGCTGGTACACAGCTCCCTCTATGTCCTAAGCAGCTCCCTTCTGTCAGCGGTGCTGGCACACAGCTCCCTCTATATCCTAAGCAGCTCCCTTCTGTCAGCGGTGCTGGTACACAGCTCCCTCTATCTGTCAGCGGTGCTGGCACACAGCTCCCTCTATGTCCTAAGCAGCTCCCTTCTGTCAGCGGTGCTGGTACACAGCTCCCTCTATGTCCTAAGCAGCTCCCTTCTGTCAGCGGTGCTGGTACACAACTCCTTCTATGTCCTGTGCAGCTCCCTTCTGTCAGCGGTGCTGACACACAGCTCCCTCTATGTCCTAAGCAGCTCCCTTCTGTCAGCGGTGCTGGTACACAGCTCCCTCTATGTCCTAAGCAGCTCCCTTCTGTCAGCGGTGCTGGTACACAGCTCCCTCTATGTCCTAAGCAGCTCCCTTCTGTCAGCGGTGCTGGTACACAACTCCCTCTATGTCCTGTGCAGCTCCCTTCTGTCAGGGGTGCTGGCACACAGCTCCCTCTATGTCCTAAGCAGCTCCCTTCTGTTAGCGGTGCTGGTACACAGCTCCCTCTATGTCCTAAGCAGCTCCCTTCTGTTAGCGGTGCTGGTACACAGCTCCCTCTATGTCCTAAGCAGCTCCCTTCTGTTAGTGGTGCTGGTACACAGCTCCCTCTATGTCCTAAGCAGCTCCCTTCTGTCAGCGGTGCTGGTACACAGCTCCCTCTATGTCCAAAGCAGCTCCCTTCTGTCAGCGGTGCTGGTACACAGCTCCCTCTATGTCTTAAGCAGCTCCCTTCTGTCAGCGGTGCTGGTACACAGCTCCCTCTATGTCCTAAGCAGCTCCCTTCTGTCAGCGGTGCTGGTACACAGCTCCCTCTATGTCCTAAGCAGCTCCCTTCTGTCAGCGGTGCTGGCACACAGCTCCCTCTATGTCCTAAGCAGCTCCCTTCTGTCAGCGGTGCTGGCACACAGCTCCCTCTATGTCCTAAGCAGCTCCCTTCTGTCAGCGGTGCTGGCACACAGCTCCCTCTATGTCCTAAGCAGCTCGCTTCTGTCAGCGGTGCTGGCACACAGCTCCCTCTATGTCCTAAGCAGCTCCCTTCTGTCAGCGGTGCTGGTACACAGCTCCCTCTATGTCCTAAGCAGCTCCCTTCTGTCAGCGGTGCTGGTACACAGCTCCCTCTATCTCCTAAGCAGCTCCCTTCTGTCAGAGGTGCTGGTACACAGCTCCCTCTATGTCCTAAGCAGCTCCCTTCTGTCAGCGGTGCTGGTACACAGCCCCCTCTATGTCCTAAGCAGCTCCCTTCTGTCAGCGGTGCTGGCACACAGCTCCCTCTATGTCCTAAGCAGCTCCCTTCTGTCAGCGGTGCTGGTACACAGCTCCCTCTATGTCCTAAGCAGCTCCCTTCTGTCAGCGGTGCTGGTACACAGCTCCCTCTATGTCCTAAGCAGCTCCCTTCTGTCAGCGGTGCTGGTACACAGCTCCCTCTATGTCCTAAGCAGCTCCCTTCTGTCAGCGGTGCTGGTACACAGCTCCCTCTATGTCCTAAGCAGCTCCCTTCTGTCAGCGGTGCTGGTACACAGCTCCCTCTATGTCCTAAGCAGCTCCCTTCTGTCAGCGGTGCTGGTACACAGCTCCCTCTATGTCCTAAGCAGCTCCCTTCTGTCAGCGGTGCTGGCACACAGCTCCCTCTATGTCCTAAGCAGCTCCCTTCTGTTAGCGGTGCTGGTACACAGCTCCCTCTATGTCCTAAGCAGCTCCCTTCTGTCAGCGGTGCTGGCACACAGCTCCCTCTATGTCCTAAGCAGCTCCCTTCTGTTAGCGGTGCTGGTACACAGCTCCCTCTATGTCCTATGCAGCTCCCTTCTGTCAGCGGTGCTGGTACACAGCTCCCTCTATGTCCTAAGCAGCTCCCTTCTGTTAGCGGTGCTGGTACACAGCTCCCTCTATGTCCTAAGCAGCTCACTTCTGTCAGCGGTGCGGGCACACAGCTCCCTCTATGTCCTAAGCAGCTCCCTTCTGTCAGCGGTGCTGGCTCAAGAGCTCCCTCTATGTCTTATGCAGCTCCCTTCTGTCAGTGGTGCTACCACACAGCTCCCTCTATGTCCTAAGCAGCTCCCTTCTGTTAGCGGAGCTGGTACACAGCTCCCTGTATGTCTTATGCAGCTCCCTTCTGTCAGCGGTGCTGGCTCAAGAGCTCCCTCTATGTCTTATGCAGCTCCCTTCTGTCAGCAGTGCTGGTACACAGCTCCCTCTATGTCCTATGCAGCTCCCTTCTGTTAGCGGTGCTGGTACACAGCTCCCTCTATGTCCTAAGCAGCTCCCTTCTGTCAGCGGTGCTGGTACACAGCTCCCTCTATGTCATAAGCAGCTCCCTTCTGTCAGCGGTGCTGGTACACAGCTCCCTCTATGTCCTAAGCAGCTCCCTTCTGTTAGCGGTGCTGATACACAGCTTCCTCTATGTCCTAAGCAGCTCCCTTCTGTCAGCGGTGCTGGTACACAGCTCCCTCTATGTCCTAAGCAGCTCCCTTCTGTCAGCGGTGCTGGTACACAGCTCCCTCTATGTCCTAAGCAGCTCCCTTCTATCAGCGGTGCTGGTACACAACTCCCTCTATGTCCTGTGCAGCTCCCTTCTGTCAGCGGTGCTGGCACACAGCTCCCTCTATGTCCTAAGCAGCTCCCTTCTGTTAGCGGTGCTGGTACACAGCTCCCTCTATGTCCTAAGCAGCTCCCTTCTGTCAGCGGTGCTGGTACACAGCTCCCTCTATGTCCTAAGCAGCTCCCTTCTGTCAGCGGTGCTGGTACACAGCTCCCTCTATGTCCTAAGCAGCTCCCTTCTGTCAGCGGTGCTGGTACACAGCTCCCTCTATGTCCTAAGCAGCTCCCTTCTGTCAGCGGTGCTGGTACACAGCTCCCTCTATGTCCTAAGCAGCTCCCTTCTGTCAGCGGTGCTGGTACACAGCTCCCTCTATGTCCTAAGCAGCTCCCTTCTGTTAGCGGTGCTGGTACACAGCTCCCTCTATGTCCTAAGCAGCTCCCTTCTGTCAGCGGTGCTGGTACACAGCTCCCTCTATGTCCTAAGCAGCTCCCTTCTGTCAGCGGTGCTGGTACACAGCTCCCTCTATGTCCTAAGCAGCTCCCTTCTGTTAGCGGAGCTGGTACACAGCTCCCTCTATGTCCTAAGCAGCTCCCTTCTGTCAGTGGTGCTGGTACACAGCTCCCTCTATGTCCTAAGCAGCTCCCTTCTGTTAGCGGAGCTGGTACACAGCTCCCTCTACGTCTTATGCAGCTCCCTTCTGTCAGCGGTGCTGGTACACAGCTCCCTCTATGTCCCTTGGGAGTCGTGCTCTCTCTCACACTTCTAGTGGTTGGAGTGCGTGTGTGGACCAGTTTATCTTTAAGTTTGCTGGATCTATTAAACGCAAACCTAGGAGGTGGCATTTTGAAATCATTATTGGACAGTAGGGACCAGTGTCTTCGGATTGACTGTCTAATCTTTGTAGCTAACGGGTCATAAGTCATGACGACTGATTTCAAAATGCCACCTCCTAGGTTTGTGTTTAAAAGATCCAGCAAACTTAAAGATAAACCATGTGGGTGTGTGCTCTGTGTGTTCGCTAACAAAAAAGACAACGAGTGTGTTGTTGCAGTCTGGAAAAGAGTGGGTCTTGGGTCATTTTAGCAATTGTAACACCACAAATGTGGTTTACAGGTTGCAATGTGAGTTGGGCTTGTTTTATATAGGTCTCACTTCAAGGAAAATCAAAACAAGAATTCAGGAATATCTCAGCACCATTAAGGCTGGCAAGCTAACAACTAGGCTGGTACAACACTGCCACACAAAGAAACACAGTTTCACTTGGACAGTGCTTGAGAAGGTGATCGGTGACTCCCAAAATATCGAAAGGTTGCTAGCATCCAGGGAAGCACGGTGGATTTTCCAAGAGAAAAGCGAACAACACGGGCTAAATGAACTTATAGAGTGGAATAGAGTAGGTTGACATCTGTTCTTTGTTAAAACTGCCGTCTTACATGGGGTTAACCTTTGCAGTGTGACCCAGTATATGTTCACAGGTTGCATTTTTTTGCAATCTTTTGTTTCTAGATGTTGGTGAGAGGAGTGCCATAACCCCGGTGATGTTGCCCCAAAGTTATAACCTTCTTGGTTTGAGAATCGCAAGAATTAAATTATAAATCACAAAAAACAATTGTCTTTTGAAGACAAATTGGTGGGTTCTAATAAAAGTTATAAAAACTACCCATGTTGCATCTGACAATATAACCAGATTAATGTATGAAATAAGGTTACAAATAGCATGGAAATCTTTATAAAGAAAAACTGTTCATAAACGCTCTATTTAGGGCAACAATGGAACTATGATCCACTGAGAAAAACGATTTATTGATGGCATCATTCATATAATATTTGAGTGATAATCGACACAAGTCAAGGACATCGGTTTCCGATTTGATGTAGACAGCGATATACATAAAGTTGGTTCTTTTCAAAATTGGTAAGTTTCCCGATTCAAAATGGCCGCCGCAATGACGCTAGAACGTCAGCTGATCACGTGGTACTCGACGCGTTTGTAAATATACGTGGTACGAGTCCACCGGAACCTGAGGCGGAGACAACACGCTCCGAGTAGCTCCGACGGGTAAGGAGAGGGGTGGGTTTCTGCTACTCCAGTGGGAGGGAGGTCGCTTGAAGGCCTGGGTGATTAAACATACTAATGCTGACTTAGCAGAACAATCGAGAGTATGAGCACAACAAATGAGTGCGAAGAGGTATGCTCGTAATTACCAAACATGTGCTGAGTATATTATGTTTGTTCATTTACTTCCCACGTTGGGTCCAGATTCAGATATTGACTGAACAAAGGGGAGCCGTTTCTGAAAGGCAGACTCACACGAGGGGTTTCCTGTTTTTTAATTGGACCTTACAGCCGGTAGGAGATGCTGTGGCTGAATAAGGGTAAATACGACATATTGAAGGAATATAAAGGTGCAGTGATGTCTTGACATTGTGTGCATGCATACGAGCTAATCTAACAGTATATTGTTATTTTTATTGACAGTCTGTATGAATGGTGTGTCCAACTCCGAGGCAGTGGCAAAAACACTTGGCCCTGAAGAAATTGCCTAAAGTGTTTCGAGCAATGAAACATGTTGGCGTATAGGTAATGGTATGCTTGTGTAGCGGCCAGCCTTGCTTTTTAATGTGATAGGTCCCACGAAGTTAGGAATAAAAGTAGCAGTAGCGTGTTACCTATCATTTTTATTACACTTCTTGATACTTTGCACTTTTCACTGCACGTTTTTTGTTTGGACACATACATTTATTTTAGGAGTCATGACCGCCGATGATGATAACAATGGGCTGTTCTGGTGAGTACCTGCCATGTATCCCGATGGTGGTTCGCCCGTGAGGGGTCATTTCTCCTACTCACAATTTTTTTCACGTGTCACTTGTGAGTGCTGTGAGCTGAATGTACTTTGAGTTTGTCAGTTACAGTTTCTTTTGAGCATTCAGAAAGACTGTCTTTTGGTTTTTTGGATGAAGACTTTTTATTTTACAGGCAAGAGAAACGTGTGACTTGCTACCCCAAATATATAGGGGAGAAATCTGTTTATACAAAAAACGATTGTAACTTATAGTCCACGTTTACGTTAAAAATAATTGCCACACGGAACTTGGTCAATTTGTTGTTGATGATTATATGAGTGGAAGGCGACCATGTTTTCCTAAAATTTCCCTCTATGCTCCTTGTTGATTATATCACTCATGATATCTCAAATGACTTCACTGATGACATCATCCACAGAATCTGATGCACCCACTCACACCCCATATAACCTTTCATACACCGAGTCCAACTTCCACACTACCATTCTCAAAATCATTGGCATACCCATACCAGTACTTACACAACCACTCACTGATTCAAAGGTCTGCACACACATCCACTCACTCACTAATGCAGCCACTGATATATCCACTCATACACCCATAAACCGCTCAAACACTGTCAGTCACTCATAAAGTTACTCACAGAACTAGAACCAATCAACCATCCATTTACTCAGTTATAAAGTTAGACACACACCTACTCACTTATTCATACAGATACAAACACACATTCACTCACCTATACAAGCACTGACACAAGCACACCCTCACCCATACAGCCACTATCACAACCCCTCACTCACACATGCAGTCACTCATATACTCCAACACTCACCTATACTGACTTTCACATATCCAGTTACTCAATCATATATCACTGACATATCCGTTCACTCACTGATACAGCCGTACACACACTTACAGCCTTATTCATCAACGGGCCGTTTTGCGAGCCCCTAATAGCGATTCATAGCGAATCGCTATTAAGGACTCGCAAAACGGTATTCATGTAGGAATTGCTAAATAAATAGCGATTCCTACACATTCCTTATTTGCGAGTAGCAATTTGCTAATTGCAAATAAGGAATAACTCCCCATTCATTCCTATGGGCCAAAAGGCCCATGGGAATGAATGGGGAGTATTCCTTATTTGCGATTAGCAATTAGCTAATCGCAAATAAGATAGCGATTGAAAGGGTGCCAGGGGTGTCCAAAGGACACCCTGTAGCACCCCTGAAATGCAAATTGAAACAGGTGTTGCGCACACACATGTCCAAGGGACATGTGTGTGTGCAACATGCAACTTAGAAAAATGCTTTTAAAAGCATTTTTCTAAGTTTTTGCTATTTACCGAGAGGTCTGACCTCTCGGTAAATAGCGGCCCAAAATTGCATTTTCGCAATTTTAAAATGC
Source organism: Lissotriton helveticus (assembly GCF_964261635.1). Taxonomy (NCBI): domain Eukaryota; kingdom Metazoa; phylum Chordata; class Amphibia; order Caudata; family Salamandridae; genus Lissotriton; species Lissotriton helveticus. The sequence continues at coordinate 496,885,322 of NC_136062.1, forward strand.
TTCATGAATTGCATTTAAGGAATCTCAAATAGAGATTCCTTAAATGTAATTCCTCGCAATTTAGCGAATTAGCAATTACCGATTTTTGCATTTGGGATGATGAATCCCAAATGCAAAAATTGCGCTCGCAAAGGGCCAGTTTCTCAGAATCTGGCCCTTTGCGAGCGCAATTCGGCTTGATGAATCAGGCTGTAAGTCATCTATACATGTCCTTACTTACGCACTCACTAACCTATACACCCACTGATTCACCCACTCACTCATGAATACAGGCAGTCACACACCTCCTCACCTACCCACCCAGACACTCATACACCCATACTGGTACTGAACCAATCAACCAATCAACCATACACCTACTCATGTACCCACCCACCAACCCATACAGCCAATTAGACATCATCTGACAAACTGATAGAGACAACCTAGTCAGTGACCCATGCATGCACTGAGACGCCTAATCACTCACTTCTACAGGCACTCATACACCCACTGATTCATCCATACACCTTTGTGTGTATATATATTTAACACTCATATATTTTAAAAACAGTCACAGTAACCAAATGATGTCATCAGTAATGTCATGTGCGATGTTATCAGCGATGTCAAGAGTGATGTCACTGACCATGTCAAGAGGGACGTAATATGTGAGGTCATAAGCAGTGCATTGTGGGGCGTGAGTTATAGTTATCTCACTAACTAGAGCGACTGAATTTCTCTGGTTTTGTATGAGTGAAACTTGTGTTGCAGGGATTCTGCACATACACAGAACTATGCAAAGGATTATGGGACCTCGATGTATAGGGGCTAAGCCTTCCCGTCACCTTAGTGTCCATGTACCAAGGACCGACTAGCTATAATGTCTCACTCGCTCTCCTACTCACAAATTGAGAAACCAATGATTAGACATCCCAGAACAAAACACTCCCGATCTCTCAGGAATCGCAGTAACAAGACACACCTTTTCACTCACACTCTCATACTTGTACACAATAAGATCCGACAGAGACACAAAAGTAGTTTAAAATATTTATTTTAACTAACGTGCTCTAAAATGCAGTGTATGAGCCACCATCAGCAGCAAAATGCATAATATCAATACAGTTAGCATTGCAGCACGGAGATATAATTTTATTAAGACAGTGGATGAAGGACTACAAGGCCTAACAACCCTCCCCTTGGTAAGCAGAAGTATTATTATATAATAGAAGATCTCTGGGCTTTGTCAGCAGACCCCCTCCCTCAGGCCATAGATCATATTTCTACAACAAAGGTGCGTGTTGCTCTTCTAACTCGAAAGGTCCCTCTCCAGATGTTGTTCCTAAGCATGCACCCCCATAATATCAAAGTACGAGTCTCCAGCAAAAACAGCTGCATTGGTATGTTTTGTCTGAATATGTCTCTTTACATTGCGGATTTTACTCCGCGATGCATTCCCAATGCGGTTGTTACAACGATCGCGTTGTCACAACGCCCTGCCATTAAAACGCAAGTCGTTACAATGACTTGCGCTAGATGGCGTGCTGAATCTTAGGAATAGTATGATTTACTATTCCAACTCCAGTGTGTGCAACACTAGGGAAAGTGTTGGAATAGTAAATCATATTATTCCTTATCCTAGAGCGCCATCTAACACAAGTCGTTGTAACAACTTGCGTAGTAATGGCACTGCATTGTAACAACGTGGTCGTTGTAACGACCGCGTTGTGTTTGCAGGCGGTGTAAAACCTTTGATGTAAATGTTGTCTCTCTTTTGTCTAAGTGCTCGAGCCTCACTAGAACAGAATAACAAGAGGCAGTGCTTAGCAACCTCGATCGCAACGTTCAGACGAAACTCCAGGAACAGACAAAGAATGCGCACAGCAGAGAGTTCTCATGTGAAAGGCATAAACAGAGTCTTGCAAAAGTAAAGACATGTAGTGTTGTGTGCAAAAGCAGCATCATGGCTACGGGGCTCACGCTAACTTAAAGATGTCAACGATGACTGTAGCGACCACATGGCACTTGAGCCTAACTTTAACGTCCGTGTAACCTTGGTTTTTTACAGTAAACTTTCTAAGGTTTTTTTGATTCAAATCTCCTAACTATAACGTCCCTGTAACCTTTGTTTTTTCAGTGAATATATACATATATACACACACACACATACACACACACACACATACACACACATGTATGTATGTATGTATGTATGTATGTATGTATCGCATACTTTTATAGCGCGAACTGTCACCCAGAGGGTATCCTGGCACTTTGACTCTACCTAGCTACAACAATCACAAAATTACACTGCCCTGGGAAAAAAGTAAGACTTCAGCCCTTTTTTAAAAGAGGGGAGTTCCTTCAGGCTCCTCACAAACAGAGGAAGAGAATTCCAAAGCTTGGCAGCAGTAAAGCCAAAGGAACGGCCGCCCATCCGAATCCTCTGAATCCTAGGAACTGTCACCAAGCAAGCAGAGTAAGATCGAAGAGGTCTAGCTGCTGAATACCATGAAAAAAGATCTTGCAGCGCAGCAGGCCCCTGTCCGTGGAGAGCCCTAAAGACTATGCAAGACGCCTTAAAACAAATACGCTGATGGACAGGTAACCAATGAAGGTCTTTTAACGCCAAAGAGGCCGAGCGCATCCGAGAAAGAGCCAGCTTAGCTGCCACATTCTGTATGCGCTGCAACTTACTAATCAAAGTGCTGGGGGCACCCAGAAGTAGTGCGTTGCAGTAATCAAGCCTGCTAAGAATGATACTGCGCACTACTTCCGGTCTAGCAGGTGCCAGAAGCATGGGAAGGATCTTACGCAATGTACGAAGCAGCATCATACATGAATGAATGAATGAATACTCATTTCTATAGCGCGTGGTTACCCGGAGGCATCCCAGCGCTGCGGTACATGTGGCAATTGTCTTATTTACAAAGGTGTCGAGCTGTAAGTTTGGGCCGAACATGATGCCCAAGTTGCGAGCAGCATCCGCTGCCTCAACCGTGCCCAAAAACGAGGCTGGCCAAAAACCAGTCGGCAAGGGGCGAGGGGTTCGGTCCATAGAGCAATACAGCACCTCAGTTTTAGATCCATTGAACTGGAGGGAATTACATCTTAACCAGTCCGCGGTAGCTGTCATGCAGCGATGAAAAGTCTCCTTAGAGACGGCGTCTCTGCCTTCCAACGAGAATATAAGCTGCGTATCGTCGGCGTAATTAATTACCAAAATGCCAAAGGATTTAATCAGCCTAATCAGGGGACGGAGGTACAGGTTGAATAAAATAGGGCTGATTGCCGACCCCTGAGGCACACCTTGCCCTACCTTTCTGATGGCAGATCTAAAAGGCGGCAGAGCCACCATCTGGTGCCTGTTATAGAGGTAGGAAACTAGCCAATCCCGGGCCAAACCTGCTACTCCAATCTCTTCCAGACTGCTAATTAGTGTGGCGTGGTTGACCGTATCGAACGCGGCGAACATGTCGAGCAGCACTAAAAATGCTGCCCGACCGGTGTCGACCCGCGAACGAAGATCGTTCAGGGCAACCACAACGCAGATTCCATGCGGTGAGCAGGCCGGAAGCCGAACTGAGCCACATCCAGGCAGATATTAGGATCTAGGAAACTGGACAGAGATTTGGTGACAAATTTCTCCAAGATCTTAACGGGGAAGGGGAGCAACGAGATTGGGCTATAGTTCGCAACACAAGCGGGATCCAACGTAGCCTTCTTCAAAAGGGGGGGAGACCACCGCTAGTTTCCAGCTTTCAGGAACCATGGCAGTGCTAAAGGACTGGCAACAGATGGAATAAAGAGGGGGAAAAAGTCCCTCATGGAACAGCTTCCAGAACTTATGGGGCAGCGGGTCCAGCGGAGAGCCTGAAGACACACCGTTGGCCAGAGTACAAAAGTCCTCATAAGAAGGAAGGGAGAAACTGTCCAGCAGCGAATGCCCTGTGGCTTCCATGTGAGCCCCTAGGGAAAGCAAGGGTGCCTGATCTATCGAGGGCTGGGAACAAGGAGTGCCTGGATCAGAGAGGCCGCTCAAAATGGTGGAAATCTTATCCTCAAATACGAATGCCAAGGAATCGCATAGGGTCTGAGAGGCTTGGATATTATTAGTGGCACAGGCCGGGTGAGAAAGATCATTAACGATTTTAAACAGGGTCTGTGATTTGTTAACTGCTTGGGCCAGCGTATCCTCAAGATACTTGGCTTTGGTGCATTTAATCTGTGCTTTGTAGCCCAAGAGCAGCTGTTTAAAAAGGGCTCTGTCTGGCTCTAAATAATGCTTCCTCCAAGTTCTTTCTGCCTGTCTGCAACGCAGTTTGGACTGGAGGAGGTCATTGGAATACCATGGAATGGCGTACTTAGACCTATCCCTCGCTTTCCACAGGGGAACCACTTTATCCAAGGATTCTGTGATCTGTTGACTGAGGCTCCGGTAGCTCTCCTCCACATCTCCCCCCAAGGTGAAACCACCCGGTAGTAAAGTTGGTGTCTTAGAGTTTTTCAAAAGTCTAGACCACTGCCTACTAAGTTTGGTGTTGCCAGAGCTGCAATCTCTGGAAACATCAACTGGGAGATGTAGGGAAAAATAAATAAGAGCATGGTCAGTCCAACACTGAGTAATTATATCCCTAATCTCAACCGGGGTATCATCCGCAAAAACCAAATCTAGGGTATGACCCTTCACGTGAGTTTGGGAGAGCACCAACTGCTGAAGATGAATATTAATGCAGGCCTGGCAAAGATCTCTATAGGCTGTATCTGAGGGCCCATTTAGCCAGAGATTAAAATCTCCCAGAACTATTAGCCTGGCATGTGTGTTGGAAAGATCGTAGATAAGATCTACTAAGTCGAGTGAGGCTGTCAAGGCACTGCCAGGCGGTCTATAACACAGCAGGCCAGAATACAAAATTCCCTTCTGGCCATTCAGGGAGATGCCCAAAAGTTCAAAACCTTGGACATCCTTAACCTCCAGCTGGGATATAGCTAGTGATTCCCTAAAAATTAACCCCACCCCTCCTCCTCTACCCCCCACACGAGGGTTGTGCCTGATCCTATAGCCCAAAGGGCAAGCCAATCCAAGTTCTACCTCGCTTTCGGCTCTAGTCCAGGTCTCCGTGAGAAATAACACGTCCAAATCCTGGGATAAAATTAGAAGTGCAATTTCCACGTGATGTTTACAGAGGGACCGGACGTAGAGCAGGCCACAAGACAGCACCCTAGAGCAGCTGGTGGCTGCTAACAACTGGCTGTCCATACTAGAGCGCTGGCCTACCTGAATAAGCTCTTCCCTAGAGTAGGCCAGTCGGGTAAGGGTGGTAGAGGCAGCATGGCTGGCGCTGGTTACGACCTGTGCGCGAACGGGCGCAAACGGGCTTGCCTCTGGCACGCCTCCGGCGCGCCATCGGCGCGCCCGCTGCGCGCTTGGTTGCCCTGCATCTTAAATGCCGTCAGGCGCGGGAGTCCTACAAGGCAACCTCTGGACCCGCGACCAAGATGGCGCCTGCAAATCGGCACCTTCCTGGTTCCCACACCCAAGATGGCGGCCAAAACGCCGCGACGCGGTAAAAACGAGCCCTGAATCGGCCTGAATTCCGCAAAGTACGGGGTGAAAACCAATTATTGTGCAGGTAAGGTCTAAAGGATAATTATCACCCCCAAGGATGTCCCAAATAAAATAAGCGCCTGCGTTCTAAATTATACAGAAAAGGGGGGTGGTGGTGATGAACAGAGTGTCTGAATTAAGCAGACCACTCTTACCCAGTCCAAAGATCAGGGCTTGATCCATCACCGTTATTTATCTCACTGCCCCATCCCAGCTCAGAACCTGGCTATATGCAAATTAGTCTGTCCCTGGCCCAGTGCATCATGGGAACAGGGCAGACCAAACTACCAAGCCAATTCTTCACCAGAAAGGAGACAAGCTACCGGGGACCGGTTTCTGGCATTTCAGCCTCTTCGGCCCGGCTTGCTTGAATCCTGATGGAGCAGTGAGAAAGGGACTCATGTCTGAGTATACCCTGCCACACCTATAGTGGCCAAAAACGATACAGAAAAGGGGGTGGTGATGAACAGAGTGTCTGAATTAAGCAGACCACTCTTACCCCGTCCAAAGATCAGGGCTTGATCCATCACCGTTATTTATCTCACTGCCCCATCCCAGCTCAGAACCTGGCTATATGCAAATTAGTCTGTCCCTGGCCCAGTTCTAAATTAAGCAGCGCAGAAATGCAGAATGTTTTTAAAAAGAGTAAAAGCTCAGCAGAGTAATGGCAAGGTAGGCGTGCGCGCTGCAGGTAAGTCAAGTCTACCTGTATCGGAGTGAGATCCTGCTTTTAAATGCTCCTCCAAGCGCGGGAGTCCTACGAGGCAACCTCTGGACCCGCGACCAAGATGGCGCCTGCAAATCGGCACCTTCCTGGTTCCCACACCCAAGATGGCGGCCAAAACGCCGCAACGCGGTAAAAACAAGCCCTGAATCGGCCTGAATCCCGCAAAGTATGGGGTGAAAACCAATTATTGTGCAGGTAAGGTCTAAAGGATAATTATCACCCCCAAGGATGTCCCAAATAAAATAAGCGCCTGCGTTCTAAATCAAAAACAACAGGTGATGGACAGAATGTAGAACATTGTCATACATTCACCCCAGTACAGAGATCTGGGCCTAAATCCATCGCTTTTTTGCAGTCCACACCACCCCAGGTCAGACATGGCCATATGCAAATCAGCCTTGACCCTGTGCCTCATGGGAACAGTCCAGCCTGAACTGCCAAGCCATGTCTTTCCTGGATCGGAATCAAGCATCCAAGGACCGGTTTCTGGCTATCAGCCTTCATCAGCCTGGATAGCTTGACTCCAGTGGTGTGGAGAGCCTGGGACTCACGTCTGAGCATACCCAGCCCACTCGGGGCGACAAAGGCAAAAACAACAGGTGATGGACAGAATGCAGAACATCACCACCCCCTTTTGTACTGCGTTCTAAATCAAGCAGAGCAAAATGCAGAATGTTTTTAAAAAGAGTAAAAGCTCAGCAGAGTAATGGCAAAGTAGGCGTGCGCGCTGCAGGTAAGTAAAGTCATATTTATAATAAAAAATATTAAAACTATTTACATAATTATTTAACAATTTAATTAATAATTATCAATTTAAAAAAAATGCTATTTATTCATCACTTCATTAACTTCCCACACGATATCCCTACACACCTGGCAGCCCATACTTAAAATATATATATAACATAAATAAGTGAAACTCAGTTTCCATAATTAATAAGCAATTAACTAATTAATTAACAATTAATAATTATTTATTAACATATTACTTAATTAACATCCCACCCTATACCCCGACAAACTTAGCAAGCAACAACTAAAATAAATCAGTAATACTTAATGTACAAAATTAAATATCAATTAAATAATTAATAATAAATAAATACATAATTGTTACTTATTTAATCCCCCACCCTATGTCACTACAAACCCAACACACCACACCAAAAATATAATGTTATTACACAATTCACATAATTAATACTCAATTAAATAAATAATAATCCATGTATAATTATTAATACTTAATTAACTTATCCCCTATACACCTACAAACCCAAAAGCCCAAACTTGAAATATAACAAAAATATAACTATTTCACAAAATTCCATAATTAGTAATCAATTAAATCATTAATAATAAATAACCATTTGTTAATAATGTGTTACTTAACTAAATTCCCACCCTATATCCCTAGAAACCTAGCAACCTGCTACAACACTATAAATTACTATTAGAAATTAAATAAAAAATATATAAATCATGTAAAATAAAAAAACAATATTTACAAATATGAATAATAATTATACAAGCAATAACAGGTAAAATGAATATATGAAGTAAAACACACTCAGATAATTAAAACATGATATTTTTTACAACTGCTTAATTGAAAATTATGTTAACAGCAAAGATATTCTAACAATATCACTTACCTGAAAATACTATATTCTTGACAACAACATTTCTGCATCACAATATTTTGTATCATGATATCTTTCCCCCGATATTTTCGTCTCCTGATTTTTACAACGCAATATATTGTCTAAATAGAAGGAATTGTACGTACTCACTACCCCTTCAGTACCTCCCAGTTGCTGAGAGATTGTGGTACTCTCCTAGTAAATGTATGTCATCCATGTGGGGAATTGTAGGTGCTCACTACCTCTTAAGTACCTCCCTGCTGCTGAGAGATTGTGGTACTCTCCTAGTAAATGTATGTCATCCATGTGGGGAATTGTAGGTGCTCACTACCTCTTAAGTACCTCCCTGCTGCTGAGAGATTGTGGTACTCTCCTAGTAAATGTATGTCATCCACGTGGGGAATTGTAGGTGCTCACTACCCCTTCAGTACCTCCCAGTTGCTGAGAGATTGTGGTACTCTCCTAGTAAATGTATGTCATCCATGTGGGGAATTGTAGGTGCTCACTACCTCTTAAGTACCTCCCTGCTGCTGAGAGATTGTGGTACTCTCCTAGTAAATGTATGTCATCCACGTGGGGAATTGTAGGTGCTCACTACCTCTTAAGTACCTCCCTGCTGCTGAGAGATTGTGGTACTCTCCTGGTAAATGTATGTCATCCATGTGGGGAATTGTAGGTGCTCACTACCTCTTAAGTACCTCCCTGCTGCTGAGAGATTGTGGTACTCTCCTAGTAAATGTATGTCATCCACGTGGGGAATTGTAGGTGCTCACTACCTCTTAAGTACCTCCCTGCTGCTGAGAGATTGTGGTACTCTCCTGGTAAATGTATGTCATCCATGTGGGGAATTGTAGGTGCTCACTACCTCTTAAGTACCTCCCTGCTGCTGAGAGATTGTGGTACTCTCCTGGTAAATGTATGTCATCCATGTGGGGAATTGTAGGTGCTCACTACCTCTTAAGTACCTCCCTGCTGCTGAGAGATTGTGGTACTCTCCTAGTAAATGTATGTCATCCATGTGGGGAATTGTAGGTGCTCACTACCTCTTAAGTACCTCCCTGCTGCTGAGAGATTGTGGTATTTTCCTAGTAAATGTATGTCATCCATGTGGGGAATTGTAGGTGCTCACTACCTCTTAAGTACCTCCCTGCTGCTGAGAGATGTGTGGTACTCTCCTGGTAAATGTATGTCATCCATGTGGGAATTGTAGGTGCTCACTACCTCTTAAGTACCTCCCTGCTGCTGAGAGATTGTGGTACTCTCCTGGTAAATGTATGTCATCCATGTGGGGAATTGTAGGTGCTCACTACCTCTTAAGTACCTCCCTGCTGCTGAGAGATTGTGGTACTCTCCTGGTAAATGTATGTCATCCATGTGGGGAATTGTAGGTGCTCACTACCTCTTAAGTACCTCCCTGCTGCTGAGAGATTGTGGTACTCTCCTGGTAAATGTATGTCATCCATGTGGGGAATTGTAGGTGCTCACTACCTCTTAAGTACCTCCCTGCTGCTGAGAGATTGTGGTACTCTCCTGGTAAATGTATGTCATCCATGTGGGGAATTGTAGGTGCTCACTACCTCTTAAGTACCTCCCTGCTGCTGAGAGATTGTGGTACTCTCCTGGTAAATGTATGTCATCCATGTGGGGAATTGTAGGTGCTCACTACCTCTTAAGTACCTCCCTGCTGCTGAGAGATTGTGGTATTTTCCTGGTAAATGTATGTCATCCATGTGGGGAATTGTAGGTGCTCACTACCTCTTAAGTACCTCCCTGCTGCTGAGAGATTGTGGTACTCTCCTGGTAAATGTATGTCATCCATGTGGGGAATTGTAGGTGCTCACTACCTCTTAAGTACCTCCCCGCTGCTGAGAGATTGTGGTACTCTCCTGGTAAATGTATGTCATCCATGTGGGGAATTGTAGGTGCTCACTACCTCTTAAGTACCTCCCCGCTGCTGAGAGATTGTGGTACTCTCCTGGTAAATGTATGTCATCCATGTGGGGAATTGTAGGTGCTCACTACCTCTTAAGTACCTCCCCGCTGCTGAGAGAATGTGGTACTCTCCTGGTAAATGTATGTCATCCATGTGGGGAATTGTAGGTGCTCACTACCTCTTAAGTACCTCCCCGCTGCTGAGAGATTGTGGTACTCTCCTGGTAAATGTATGTCATCCATGTGGGGAATTGTAGGTGCTCACTACCTCTTAAGTACCTCCCTGCTGCTGAGAGATTGTGGTACTCTCCTGGTAAATGTATGTCATCCATGTGGGGAATTGTAGGTGCTCACTACCTCTTAAGTACCTCCCTGCTGCTGAGAGGATTGTGGTACTCTCCTGGTAAATGTATGTCATCCCTGTGGGGAATTGTAGGTGCTCACTACCTCTTAAGTACCTCCCTGCTGCTGAGAGGATTGTGGTACTCTCCTGGTAAATGTATGTCATCCATGTGGGGAATTGTAGGTGCTCACTACCTCTTAAGTACCTCCCTGCTGCTGAGAGATTGTGGTACTCTCCTGGAAAATGTATGTCATCCATGTGGGGAATTGTAGGTGCTCACTACCTCTTAAGTACCTCCCTGCTGCTGAGAGATTGTGGTACTCTCCTGGTAAATGTATGTCATCCATGTGGGGAATTGTAGGTGCTCACTACCTCTTAAGTACCTCCCTGCTGCTGAGAGATTGTGGTACTCTCCTGGTAAATGTATGTCATCCATGTGGGGAATTGTAGGTGCTCACTACCTCTTAAGTACCTCCTGCTGCTGAGAGATTGTGGTACTCTCCTGGTAAATGTATGTCATCCATGTGGGGAATTGTAGGTGCTCACTACCTCTTAAGTACCTCCCTGCTGCTGAGAGATTGTGGTACTCTCCTGGTAAATGTATGTCATCCATGTGGGGAATTGTAGGTGCTCACTACCTCTTAAGTACCTCCCTGCTGCTGAGAGGATTGTGGTACTCTCCTGGTAAATGTATGTCATCCATGTGGGGAATTGTAGGTGCTCACTACCTCTTAAGTACCCTCCCTGCTGCTGAGAGATGTGTGGTACTCTCCTGGTAAATGTATGTCATCCATGTGGGGAATTGTAGGTGCTCACTACCTCTTAAGTACCTCCCTGCTGCTGAGAGATTGTGGTATTTCTGGTAAATGTATGTCATCCATGTGGGAATTGTAGGTGCTCACTACCTCTTAAGTACCTCCCTGCCTGAGAGATTGTGGTACTCTCCTGGTAAATGTATGTCATCCATGTGGGGAATTGTAGGTGCTCACTACCTCTTAAGTACCTCCCCGCTGCTGAGAGATTGTGGTACTCTCCTGGTAAGTGTATGTCATCCATGTGGGAATTGTAGGTGCTCACTACCTCTTAAGTACTCCCGGTGCTGAGAGATTGTGGTACTCTCCTGGTAAATGTATGTCATCCATGTGGGGAATTGTAGGTGCTCACTACCTCTTAAGTACCTCCCTGCTGCTGAGAGATTGTGGTACTCTCCTGGTAAATGTATGTCATCCATGTGGGAATTGTAGGTGCTCACTACCTCTTAAGTACCTCCCCTGCTGCTGAGAAGATTGTGGTACTCTCCTGGTAAATGTATGTCATCCATGTGGGGAATTGTAGGTGCTCACTACCTCTTAAGTACCTCCTGCTGCTGAGAGATTGTGGTACTCTCCTGGTAAATGTATGTCATCCATGTGGGGAATTGTAGGCTCACTACCGCTTAAGTACCTCCCTGCTGCCTGAGAGTTGTGGGGGACTCTCCCTGGGAAATGTATTGTCAGCCATGTGGGAATTGTAGTGCTCACTACCTTCTTAAGCTACCTCCTGCTGCTGAGAGATTGTGGTATCTCTCCTGGTAAATGTATGTCATCCATGTGGGGAATTGTAGAGGTGCTCACTACCTCTTAAGTACCTCCCTGCTGCTGAGAGATTGTGGTACTCTCCTGGTAAATGTATGTCATCCATGTGGGGAATTGTAGGTGCTCACTACCTCTTAAGTACCTCCCTGCTGCTGAGAGATTGTGGTACTCTCCTGGTAAATGTATTTCATCTGTACTAGGGGGTGTAGGTGCTCACTACCCCTTCAGTACCTCTCTGCTGCTGTGATAGCTTTGTACCCTCCTAGTAAATGTATCTCATCCGTGCTGGGAGGTACAGGTATTCACTACGCCCTCAGTACCTCTTTGCTGCTGAGAGGGCTTTCTCAACGCTTGCATCTGGCCCGATAGTACTGGTTCTGCTGCTGTGTCCTCACTGACTGACTCCTGCCTGATCCTCGACACCTGGTGTCCTGCTGTGTCCATGCCCCATGCTTGTGAACATGTTCTACAATCTGTTGAAAGCCGCGTTGCCTCCCACGCACTGATCAATGCCTCACCCCCGTGTGTGCATTCTGTGCATCACAGCCCTTTTTGACTCCTGCACAAGGCTGCGCTGTATGAGGCTGACTTTGGTGCACTCACACTTGTCATCCCTGCAGCGCTCGGAAACCCGGATGGGACTTTATGCCTTAAAAGTCAACACATAAAATACATTACAGAGACACCTATGCTCGAGGGTAACACAGAGTGCGTGCACTGATGGGTGCACAGTCAAAGCGTCACAGAGTGGGGCGTTTTACACAGTGGGCCCGAGTCACAGAACTAACTTAAGACAAAATCCTAAACTTACTACTATTTTGGTATTCACAGAAGGCATTTACTAATTTTGGTATTCACAGAAGGCACTCACTCATTTTAGTATTCACAGAAGGCACTCACTCATTTTGGTATTCACAGAAGGCACTCACTCATTTTGGTATTCACAGAAGGCACTCACTCATTTTGGTATTCACAGAAGGCACTTACTCATTTTGGTATTCACAGAAGGCACTTACTCATTTCAGTATTCACAGAAGGCACTTACTCATTTCAGTATTCACAGAAGGCATTCACTCATTTTGGTATTCACAGAAGGCACTTACTCATTTCAGTATTCACAGAAGGCATTCACTCATTTTGGTTTTCACAGAAGGCACTTACTCATTTTGGTATTCACAGAAGGCACTTACTCATTTTGGTATTCACAGAAGGCACTTACTCATTTTGGTATTCAAAGAAGGCACTTACTCATTTCGGTATTCACAGAAGGCACTTACTCATTTTGGTATTCACAGAAGGCACTTACTCATTTTGGTATTCACAGAAGGCACTTACTCATTTTGGTATTCACAGAAGGCACTTACTCGTTTCGGTATTCACAGAAGGCACTTACTCATTTTGGTATTCACAGAAGGCACTTACTCGTTTCGGTATTCACAAAAGGCACCTACTCATTTCGGCATTCACAGAAGGCACTTACTCATTTCGGTATTCACAGAAGGCACTTACTCATTTCAGTATTCACAGAAGGCACTCACTCATTTTGGTATTCACAGAAGGCACTCACTCATTTTGGTATTCACGGAAGGCACTCACTCATTTTGGTATTCACAGAAGGCACTTACTCATTTTGGTATTCACAGAAGGCACTTACTCATTTCAGTATTCACAGAAGGCACTTACTCATTTCAGTATTCACAGAAGGCACTTACTCATGTTTGTATTTACAGAAGACACTTACTCATTTCAGTATTCACAGAAGGCACTCACTCATTTTGGTATTCACAGAAGGCACTTACTCATTTCAGTATTCACAGAAGGCATTCACTCATTTTGGTTTTCACAGAAGGCACTTACTCATTTTGGTATTCACAGAAGGCACTTACTCATTTTGGTATCCACAGAAGGCACTTACTCATTTTGGTATTCAAAGAAGGCACTTACTCATTTCGGTATTCACAGAAGGCACTTAATCATTTCAGTCTTCACAGAGGCACTTACTCATTTCGGTATTCACAGAAGGCACTTACTCATTTTGGTATTCACAGAAGGCACTTACTCATTTTGGTATTCACAGAAGGCACTTACTCATTTTGGTATTCACAGAAGGCACTTACTCGTTTCGGTATTCACAGAAGGCACTTACTCATTTTGGTATTCACAGAAGGCACTTACTCGTTTCAATATTCACAAAAGGCACCTACTCATTTCGGCATTCACAGAAGGCACTTACTCATTTCGGTATTCACAGAAGGCACTTACTCATTTCGGCATTCATAGCAGGAACTTACTCATTTCGGCATTCACAGAAGGCGCTTACTCATTTCGGCATTCACAGAAGGAACTTACTCATTTCGGCATTCACAGAAGGAACTTACTCATTTCGGTATTCACAAAAGGCACTTACTCATTTCGGCATTCACAGAAGGAACTTACTCATTTCGGTATTCACAGAAGACACGTACTCATTTCGGCATTCACAGAAGGAACTTACTCATTTCGGTATTCACAGAAGGCACTTGCTCATTGATTAGTAAGTGCCTTCTGTGAATAGCAAAATGAGTAAATGGTAGTAAGTTTGGGATTTTGTCCTCAGTTAGTTCTGTGAATCGGGCCCAGTGAGTGCACTGAAGCGTGCACAGTCAGGGCTCTCCTGAGTGAGGTGTTTCACCCAGTGAGTGCGCTGAAGCGCGCACAGTCAGGGCTCTGCCGAGTGAGGTGTTTCACCCAGTGAGTGCGCTGAAGCGTGCACAGTCTGGGCTCAGCCGAGTGATGTGTTTCACCCAGTGAGTGCTCTGAAGCGTGCACAGTCTGGGCTCTGCCGAGTGAGGTGTTTCACCCAGTGAGTGCGCTGAAGCGTGCACAGTCAGGGCTCTGCCTAGTGAGGTGTTTCACCGAGTGAGTGCGCTGAAGCGTGCGCCGTCAGGGCTCTCCCGAGTGAGGTGTTTCACCGAGTGAGTGCGCTGAAGCGTGCGCAGTCAGGGCTCTGCCGAGTGAGGTGTTTCACCGAGTGAGTGCGCTGAAGCGTGCACAGTCAGGGCTCTGTCGAGTGAGGTGTTTCACCCAGTGAGTGCGCTGAAGCGTGCGCAGTCAGGGCTCTCCTGAGTGAGGTGTTTCACCCAGTGCGTGCGCTGAAGCGTGCACAGTCAGGGCTCTGCCGAGTGAGGTGTTTCACTCAGTGAGTGCGCTGAAGCGTGCACAGTCTGGGCTCAGCCAAGTGAGGTGTTTCACCCAGTGAGTGCTCTGAAGCGTGCACAGTCTGGGCTCTGCCGAGTGAGGTGTTTCACCCAGTGAGTGCGCTGAAGCGTGCACAGTCTGGGCTCAGCCGAGTGAGGTGTTTCACCCATTGAGTGCGCTGAAGCGTGCACAGTCTGGGCTCAGCCGAGTGAGGTGTTTCACCCAGTGAGTGCTCTGAAGCGTGCACAGTCTGGGCTCTGCCGAGTGAGGTGTTTCACCCAGTGAGTGCTCTGAAGCGTGCACAGTCTGGGCTCTGCCGAGTGAGGTGTTTCACCCAGTGAGTGCGCTGAAGCGTGCACAGTCAGGGCTCTGCCGAGTGAGGTGTTTCACCCAGTGAGTGCGCTGAAGCGTGCACAGTCTGGGCTCAGCCGAGTGAGGTGTTTCACCCAGTGAGTGCTCTGAAGCGTGCACAGTCTGGGCTCTGCCGAGTGAGGTGTTTCACCCAGTGAGTGCGCTGAAGCGTGCACAGTCAGGGCTCTGCCGAGTGAGGTGTTTCACCGAGTGAGTGCGCTGAAGCGTGCACAGTCTGAGCTCTGCCGAGTGAGGTGTTTCACCGAGTGAGTGCGCTGAAGCGTGCACCGTCAGGGCTCTGCCGAGTGAGGTGTTTCACCCAGTGAGTGCGCTGAAGCGTGCACAGTCAGGGCTCTGCCGAGTGAGGTGTTTCACCCAGTGAGTGCGCTGAAGCGTGCACAGTCTGGGCTCAGCCGAGTGAGGTGTTTCACCCAGTGAGTGCTCTGAAGCGTGCACAGTCTGGACTCAGCCGAGTGAGGTGTTTCACCCAGTGAGTGCGCAGAAGCGTGCACAGTCTGGGCTCAGCCGAGTGAGGTGTTTCACCCAGTGAGTGCGCTGAAGCGTGCACAGTCTGGGCTCAGCCGAGTGAGGTGTTTCACCCAGTGAGTGCGCTGAAGCGTGCACAGTCTGGGCTCAGCCGAGTGAGGTGTTTCACTCATTGAGTGCGCTGAAGCGTGCACAGTCTGGGCTCAGCCGAGTGAGGTGTTTCACTCAGTGAGTACGCTGAAGCGTGCACAGTCTGGGCTCAGCCGAGTGAGGTGTTTCACTCAGTGAGTGCGCTGAATCGTGCACAGTCTGGGCTCAGCCGAGTGAGGTGTTTCACTCAGTGAGTGCGCTGAAGCGTGCACAGTCTGGGCTCAGCCGAGTGAGGTGTTTCACCCAGTGAGTGCGCTGAAGCGTGCACAGTCTGGGCTCAGCCGAGTGAGGTGTTTCACCCAGTGAGTGCTCTGAAGCGTGCACAGTCTGGGCTCAGCCGAGTGAGGTGTTTCACCCAGTGAGTGCGCAGAAGCGTGCACAGTCTGGGCTCAGCCGAGTGAGGTGTTTCACCCAGTGAGTGCGCTGAAGCGTGCACAGTCTGGGCTCAGCCGAGTGAGGTGTTTCACCCAGTGAGTGCGCTGAAGCATGCACAGTCTGGGCTCAGCCGAGTGAGGTGTTTCACTCATTGAGTGCGCTGAAGCGTGCACAGTCTGGGCTCAGCCGAGTGAGGTGTTTCACTCAGTGAGTGCGCTGAAGCGTGCACAGTCTGGGCTCAGCCGAGTGAGGTGTTTCACTCAGTGAGTGCGCTGAAGCGTGCACAGTCTGGGCTCAGCCGAGTGAGGTGTTTCACTCAGTGAGTGCGCTGAAGCGTGCACAGTCTGGGCTCCGCCGAGTGAGGTGTTTCACTCAGTGAGTGCGCTGAAGCGTGCACAGTCTGGGCTCCGCCGAGTGAGGTGTTTCACTCAGTGAGTGCGCTGAAGCGTGCACAGTCTGGGCTCAGCCGAGTGAGGTGTTTCACTCAGTGAGTGCGCTGAAGCGTGCACAGTCTGGGCTCAGCCGAGTGAGGTGTTTCACTCAGTGAGTGCGCTGAAGCGTGCACAGTCTGGGCTCAGCCGAGTGAGGTGTTTCACTCAGTGAGTGCGCTGAAGCGTGCACAGTCTGGGCTCCGCTGAGTGAGGTGTTTCACTCAGTGAGTGCGCTGAAGCGTGCACAGTCTGGGCTCAGTCGAGTGAGGTGTTTCACTCAGTGAGTGCGCTGAAGCGTGCACAGTCTGGGCTCAGCCGAGTGAGGTGTTTCACCCAGTGAGTGCGCTGAAGCGTGCACAGTCAGGGCTCTGCCGAGTGAGGTGTTTCACCCAGTGAGTGCGCTGAAGCGTGCACAGTCTGGGCTCAGCCGAGTGAGGTGTTTCACTCAGTGAGTGCGCTGAAGCGTGCACAGTCTGGGCTCAGCCGAGTGAGGTGTTTCACTCAGTGAGTGCGCTGAAGCGTGCACAGTCTGGGCTCCGCTGAGTGAGGTGTTTCACTCAGTGAGTGCGCTGAAGCGTGCACAGTCTGGGCTCAGCCGAGTGAGGTGTTTCACTCAGTGAGTGCGCTGAAGCGTGCACAGTCTGGGCTCAGCCGAGTGAGGTGTTTCACCCAGTGAGTGCGCTGAAGCGTGCACAGTCTGGGCTCAGCCGAGTGAGGTGTTTCACTCAGTGAGTGCGCTGAAGCGTGCACAGTCTGGGCTCAGCCGAGTGAGGTGTTTCACCCAGTGAGTGCGCTGAAGCGTGCACAGTCTGGGCTCAGCCGAGTGAGGTGTTTCACCCAGTGAGTGCGCTGAAGCGTGCACAGTCTGGGCTCAGCCGAGTGAGGTGTTTCACCCAGTGAGTGCGCTGAAGCGTGCACCGTCTGGGCTCAGCCGAGTGAGGTGTTTCACCCAGTGAGTGCGCTGAAGCGTGCACAGTCTGGGCTCAGCCGAGTGAGGTGTTTCACCCAGTGAGTGCGCTGAAGCGTGCACAGTCTGGGCTCAGCCGAGTGAGGTGTTTCACTCAGTGAGTACGCTGAAGCTTGCACAGTCTGGGCTCAGCCGAGTGAGGTGTTTCACTCAGTGAGTGCGCTGAAGCGTGCACAGTCTGGGCTCAGCCGAGTGAGGTGTTTCACCCATTGAGTGCGCTGAAGCGTGCACAGTCTGGGCTCAGCCGAGTGAGGTGTTTCACCCAGTGAGTGCTCTGAAGCGTGCACAGTCTGGGCTCTGCCGAGTGAGGTGTTTCACCCAGTGAGTGCGCTGAAGCGTGCACCGTCAGGGCTCTGCCGAGTGAGGTGTTTCACCCAGTGAGTGCTCTGAAGCGTGCACAGTCTGGGCTCTGCCGAGTGAGGTGTTTCACCCAGTGAGTGCGCTGAAGCGTGCACAGTCAGGGCTCTGCCGAGTGAGGTGTTTCACCCAGTGAGTGCGCTGAAGCGTGCACAGTCTGGGCTCAGCCGAGTGAGGTGTTTCACCCAGTGAGTGCGCTGAAGCGTGCACAGTCTGGGCTCAGCCGAGTGAGGTGTTTCACCCAGTGAGTGCTCTGAAGCGTGCACAGTCTGGGCTCTGCCGAGTGAGGTGTTTCACCCAGTGAGTGCGCTGAAGCGTGCACCGTCTGGGCTCAGCCGAGTGAGGTGTTTCACCAAGTGAGTGCGCTGAAGCGTGCACAGTCTGGGCTCAGCCGAGTGAGGTGTTTCACCCAGTGAGTGCGCAGAAGCGTGCACAGTCTGGGCTCAGCCGAGTGAGGTGTTTCACCCAGTGAGTGCGCTGAAGCGTGCACAGTCTGGGCTCAGCCGAGTGAGGTGTTTCACTCAGTGAGTGCGCTGAAGCGTGCACAGTCTGGGCTCAGCCGAGTGAGGTGTTTCACTCAGTGAGTACGCTGAAGCTTGCACAGTCTGGGCTCAGCCGAGTGAGGTGTTTCACTCAGTGAGTGCGCTGAAGCGTGCACAGTCTGGGCTCAGCCGAGTGAGGTGTTTCACCCAGTGAGTGCGCTGAAGCGTGCACAGTCTGGGCTCAGCCGAGTGAGGTGTTTCACTCAGTGAGTGCGCTGAAGCGTGCACAGTCTGGGCTCAGCCGAGTGAGGTGTTTCACCCAGTGAGTGCGCTGAAGCGTGCACAGTCTGGGCTCAGCCGAGTGAGGTGTTTCACTCAGTGAGTGCGCTGAAGCGTGCACAGTCTGGGCTCTGCCGAGTGAGGTGTTTCACCGAGTGAGTGCGCTGAAGCGTGCACAGTCTGGGCTCTGCCGAGTGAGGTGTTTCACCGAGTGAGTGCGCTGAAGCGTGCACAGTCTGAGCTCTGCCGAGTGAGGTGTTTCACCGAGTGAGTGCGCTGAAGCGTGCACCGTCAGGGCTCAGCCGAGTGAGGTGTTTCACCCAGTGAGTGCGCTGAAGCGTGCACAGTCAGGGCTCTGCCGAGTGAGGTGTTTCACCCAGTGAGTGCGCTGAAGCGTGCACAGTCTGGGCTCAGCCGAGTGAGGTGTTTCACTCAGTGAGTGCGCTGAAGCGTGCACAGTCTGGGCTCAGCCGAGTGAGGTGTTTCACTCAGTGAGTGCGCTGAAGCGTGCACAGTCTGGGCTCTGCCGAGTGAGGTGTTTCACCGAGTGAGTGCGCTGAAGCGTGCACAGTCTGAGCTCTGCCGAGTGAGGTGTTTCACCGAGTGAGTGCGCTGAAGCGTGCACCGTCAGGGCTCAGCCGAGTGAGGTGTTTCACCCAGTGAGTGCGCTGAAGCGTGCACAGTCAGGGCTCTGCCGAGTGAGGTGTTTCACCCAGTGAGTGCGCTGAAGCGTGCACAGTCTGGGCTCAGCCGAGTGAGGTGTTTCACTCAGTGAGTGCGCTGAAGCGTGCACAGTCTGGGCTCAGCCGAGTGAGGTGTTTCACTCAGTGAGTACGCTGAAGCTTGCACAGTCTGGGCTCAGCCGAGTGAGGTGTTTCACCCAGTGAGTGCGCTGAAGCGTGCACAGTCTGGGCTCAGCCGAGTGAGGTGTTTCACCCAGTGAGTGCGCTGAAGCGTGCACAGTCTGGGCTCAGCCGAGTGAGGTGTTTCACTCAGTGAGTGCGCTGAAGCGTGCACAGTCTGGGCTCAGCCGAGTGAGGTGTTTCACCCAGTGAGTGCGCTGAAGCGTGCACAGTCTGGGCTCAGCCGAGTGAGGTGTTTCACCCAGTGAGTGCGCTGAAGCGTGCACAGTCTGGGCTCAGCCGAGTGAGGTGTTTCACCCAGTGAGTGCGCTGAAGCGTGCACAGTCTGGGCTCAGCCGAGTGAGGTGTTTCACCCAGTGAGTGCTCTGAAGCGTGCACAGTCTGGGCTCTGCCGAGTGAGGTGTTTCACCCAGTGAGTGCGCTGAAGCGTGCACAGTCTGGGCTCAGCCGAGTGAGGTGTTTCACTCAGTGAGTACGCTGAAGCTTGCACAGTCTGGGCTCAGCCGAGTGAGGTGTTTCACCCAGTGAGTGCGCTGAAGCGTGCACAGTCTGGGCTCAGCCGAGTGAGGTGTTTCACCCAGTGAGTGCTCTGAAGCGTGCACAGTCTGGGCTCTGCCGAGTGAGGTGTTTCACCCAGTGAGTGCGCTGAAGCGTGCACAGTCTGGGCTCAGCCGAGTGAGGTGTTTCACTCAGTGAGTACGCTGAAGCTTGCACAGTCTGGGCTCAGCCGAGTGAGGTGTTTCACCCAGTGAGTGCGCTGAAGCGTGCACAGTCTGGGCTCAGCCGAGTGAGGTGTTTCACCCAGTGAGTGCTCTGAAGCGTGCACAGTCTGGGCTCTGCCGAGTGAGGTGTTTCACCCAGTGAGTGCGCTGAAGCGTGCACAGTCTGGGCTCAGCCGAGTGAGGTGTTTCACTCAGTGAGTACGCTGAAGCTTGCACAGTCTGGGCTCAGCCGAGTGAGGTGTTTCACTCAGTGAGTACGCTGAAGCGTGCACCGTCAGGGCTCAGCCGAGTGAGGTGTTTCACTCAGTGAGTGCGCTGAAGCGTGCACAGTCTGGGCTCAGCCGAGTGAGGTGTTTCACCCAGTGAGTGCGCTGAAGCGTGCACAGTCTGGGCTCAGCCGAGTGAGGTGTTTCACCCAGTGAGTGCGCTGAAGCGTGCACAGTCTGGGCTCAGCCGAGTGAGGTGTTTCACTCAGTGAGTGCGCTGAAGCGTGCACAGTCTGGGCTCAGCCGAGTGAGGTGTTTCACCCAGTGAGTGCGCTGAAGCGTGCACAGTCTGGGCTCAGCCGAGTGAGGTGTTTCACTCAGTGAGTGCGCTGAAGCGTGCACAGTCTGGGCTCAGCCGAGTGAGGTGTTTCACCCAGTGAGTGCGCTGAAGCGTGCACAGTCTGGGCTCAGCCGAGTGAGGTGTTTCACCCAGTGAGTGCGCTGAAGCGTGCACAGTCTGGGCTCAGCCGAGTGAGGTGTTTCACCCAGTGAGTGCGCTGAAGCGTGCACAGTCTGGGCTCAGCCGAGTGAGGTGTTTCACCCAGTGAGTGCTCTGAAGCGTGCACAGTCTGGGCTCTGCCGAGTGAGGTGTTTCACCCAGTGAGTGCGCTGAAGCGTGCACAGTCTGGGCTCAGCCGAGTGAGGTGTTTCACTCAGTGAGTACGCTGAAGCTTGCACAGTCTGGGCTCAGCCGAGTGAGGTGTTTCACCCAGTGAGTGCGCTGAAGCGTGCACAGTCTGGGCTCAGCCGAGTGAGGTGTTTCACCCAGTGAGTGCTCTGAAGCGTGCACAGTCTGGGCTCTGCCGAGTGAGGTGTTTCACCCAGTGAGTGCGCTGAAGCGTGCACAGTCTGGGCTCAGCCGAGTGAGGTGTTTCACTCAGTGAGTACGCTGAAGCTTGCACAGTCTGGGCTCAGCCGAGTGAGGTGTTTCACCCAGTGAGTGCGCTGAAGCGTGCACAGTCTGGGCTCAGCCGAGTGAGGTGTTTCACCCAGTGAGTGCTCTGAAGCGTGCACAGTCTGGGCTCTGCCGAGTGAGGTGTTTCACCCAGTGAGTGCGCTGAAGCGTGCACAGTCTGGGCTCAGCCGAGTGAGGTGTTTCACTCAGTGAGTACGCTGAAGCTTGCACAGTCTGGGCTCAGCCGAGTGAGGTGTTTCACTCAGTGAGTACGCTGAAGCTTGCACAGTCTGGGCTCAGCCGAGTGAGGTGTTTCACCCAGTGAGTGCGCTGAAGCGTGCACAGTCTGGGCTCAGCCGAGTGAGGTGTTTCACCCAGTGAGTGCTCTGAAGCGTGCACAGTCTGGGCTCTGCCGAGTGAGGTGTTTCACCCAGTGAGTGCGCTGAAGCGTGCACAGTCTGGGCTCCGCTGAGTGAGGTGTTTCACTCAGTGAGTGCGCTGAAGCTTGCACAGTCTGGGCTCAGCCGAGTGAGGTGTTTCACCCAGTGAGTGCGCTGAAGCGTGCACAGTCTGGGCTCAGCCGAGTGAGGTGTTTCACCCAGTGAGTGCGCTGAAGCGTGCACAGTCTGGGCTCAGCCGAGTGAGGTGTTTCACTCAGTGAGTGCGCTGAAGCGTGCACAGTCTGGGCTCAGCCGAGTGATGTGTTTCACCCAGTGAGTGCTCTGAAGCGTGCACAGTCTGGGCTCAGCCGAGTGAGGTGTTTCACTCAGTGAGTACGCTGAAGCTTGCACAGTCTGGGCTCAGCCGAGTGAGGTGTTTCACCCAGTGAGTGCGCTGAAGCGTGCACAGTCTGGGCTCAGCCGAGTGAGGTGTTTCACCCAGTGAGTGCGCTGAAGCGTGCACAGTCTGGGCTCAGCCGAGTGAGGTGTTTCACCCAGTGAGTGCTCTGAAGCGTGCACAGTCTGGGCTCTGCCGAGTGAGGTGTTTCACCCAGTGAGTGCGCTGAAGCGTGCACAGTCTGGGCTCAGCCGAGTGAGGTGTTTCACTCAGTGAGTACGCTGAAGCTTGCACAGTCTGGGCTCAGCCGAGTGAGGTGTTTCACTCAGTGAGTACGCTGAAGCTTGCACAGTCTGGGCTCAGCCGAGTGAGGTGTTTCACCCAGTGAGTGCGCTGAAGCGTGCACAGTCTGGGCTCAGCCGAGTGAGGTGTTTCACCCAGTGAGTGCTCTGAAGCGTGCACAGTCTGGGCTCTGCCGAGTGAGGTGTTTCACCCAGTGAGTGCGCTGAAGCGTGCACAGTCTGGGCTCAGCCGAGTGAGGTGTTTCACTCAGTGAGTACGCTGAAGCTTGCACAGTCTGGGCTCAGCCGAGTGAGGTGTTTCACCCAGTGAGTGCGCTGAAGCGTGCACAGTCTGGGCTCAGCCGAGTGAGGTGTTTCACCCAGTGAGTGCGCTGAAGCGTGCACAGTCTGGGCTCCGCTGAGTGAGGTGTTTCACTCAGTGAGTGCGCTGAAGCTTGCACAGTCTGGGCTCAGCCGAGTGAGGTGTTTCACCCAGTGAGTGCGCTGAAGCGTGCACAGTCTGGGCTCAGCCGAGTGAGGTGTTTCACCCAGTGAGTGCGCTGAAGCGTGCACAGTCTGGGCTCAGCCGAGTGAGGTGTTTCACTCAGTGAGTACGCTGAAGCGTGCACCGTCAGGGCTCTGCCGAGTGAGGTGTTTCACTCAGTGAGTACGCTGAAGTGTGCAAAGCTCGTGTGTTACAGAAACACTGACAGTGCAGGAAATGCTCGGGCAGCTGTTACTGAGCCGGATCCAGCCAGCCCCAGTGGAGACCCTTATCTCATTTCCAGCTCTCAACATAAGTGCCTCAATTAAAGGGCCATCAGCGCTCCCTGTGCTCTGGATGAACAGCGCAGCTGTCACTAGAGAGGGGCTTTGGCTCCGCCCACATGTTGGAAGGCAGCAGTACATCTTTTGATTGGGTAGAAGTTGCGTGCTTCCACAAAAAAGTGCTTGCCAGTCCTTTGTTTATTTCTCCAGCTCCCTGAGCTTTCATTTTCAGGGGCACACATGACTTTCAAATGCTATTAAAGTGTCTTCGATACTCGATCATAAATGTTGGTTTTCACTGGTAGCAGCACCGAGGGGGGGAGGGAGTCATTAACATGCATGGATCTTTAGGTCTGGCTTGGCAGCGCAACTGTCACCTGGCCTTTCAACACCAATATTATTCTACAGTTCTTTGCTTCCACAGAAATACATACCCATTCCATGCTCTTTACTTGCAATGCTTCACGTTACTGTACAATGTTCCTCTAAATCCAGTCTTATTGGCATTGCCAATGCTTGTTTTGTTGGACAAGATGAAACTTTAACACCTTTAAGCCAGAGAGCAAAGTCAATCAGCTTGTCTCTTCACAGGCATTCAAGAGATAAACCATGATTTGGGGTCAGATTTTGGGTTACAAACGGGGCCCCTTCCCCACCAATCGCGATCCCGGAGGCGCGTTCCTCCTTCTCTGTGCGCTGCAGAAAGGGGAAAAATTAGCAGAAATAAAGATATTTCAGCCCGTTGCGCCACACCTGGGAGGCGCAAGGTTTTGACTCATCCCCAGGGTTACAGGGTCTTGTGAATCTGGGGAAGCTTCAAACTCCATGGGTGTTGCGTGGTAACATCCAACGCAGTGCCCACGGAGCGCATCCCAGGCGCAGAGTGAGGCAACGCAGCC
This sequence comes from Lissotriton helveticus, assembly GCF_964261635.1. Taxonomy (NCBI): domain Eukaryota; kingdom Metazoa; phylum Chordata; class Amphibia; order Caudata; family Salamandridae; genus Lissotriton; species Lissotriton helveticus. The sequence continues at coordinate 496,909,657 of NC_136062.1, forward strand.
ATTTGCGCTGCGTCACCTGACCCAGGATTTATGAGCCACTCGAAGCCACGCCGAGCGGCTTTGGGTGGCCTCATAAATATGATTGTGTGGTTTGCGCCACCGTTGCATCACAAAACGAGCGCTCCGGCAGAGCAAGGGGCTTGTAAATATGCCCCTCAATGTACAGCGCCCAAAGATACCCTCCCTGGTGCTGAGGAAGCCCCGGACGCAGGACTGGGCCATATCCTCCTGTCCTGTGGAGTCTGTCCACCCACGTCCAGGAGCATTGTGCTGCCCTCTACTCTGCGAGCCCTCGAGCTCTCAGTGGGTAGAGGGGCATATTTACGACATCGATGGCGCACGGGCACTAAAGAAAGCCACCTCGGTGCGCTGCCCTGCGTCACAGGAAGGGCAGTGTGTGCTGTATTTATCCAGCATGGCACATTCCTGTCCATTCCCTTCACACTGGCACCGTTTCAGCAGCCTCGCGCCAGCGCAGGGACCCTTGCACCGTGCTGCAAGGGCGCAGGGACCCTTGCACCGTGCTGCAAGGGCGCAGGGACCCTTGCACCGTGCTGCAAGGGCGCAGGGACCCTTGCACCGTGCTGCAAGGGCGCAGGGACCCTTGCACCGTGCTGCAAGGGCGCAAGGACCCTTGCACCGTGCTGCAAGGGCGCAGGGACCCTTGCACCGTGCTGCAAGGGCGCAGGGACCCTTGCACCGTGCTGCAAGAGCGCAGGGACCCTTGCACCGTGCTGCAGGGGTGCAGGGACCCTTGCACCGTGCTGCAGGGGTGCAGGGACCCTTGCACCGTGCTGCAGGGGCGCAGGGACCCTTGCACCGTGCTGCAGGGGTGCAGGGACCCTTGCACCGTGCTGCAGGGGCGCAGGGACCCTTGCACCGTGCTGCAAGGGCGCAAGGACCCTTGCACCGTGCTGCAAGGGCGCAAGGACCCTTGCACCGTGCTGCAAGGGCGCAGGGACCCTTGCACCGTGCTGCAAGGGCGCAGGGACCCTTGCACCGTGCTGCAAGGGCGCAGGGACCCTTGCACCGTGCTGCAAGGGCGCAAGGACCCTTGCACCGTGCTGCAAGGGCGCAGGGACCCTTGCACCGTGCTGCAAGGGCGCAGGGACCCTTGCACCGTGCTGCAAGGGCGCAGGGACCCTTGCACCGTGCTGCAAGGGCGCAGGGACCCTTGCACCGTGCTGCAAGGGCGCAGGGACCCTTGCACCGTGCTGCAGGGGCGCAGGGACCCTTGCACCGTGCTGCAGGGGCGCAGGGACCCTTGCACCATGCTGCAGGGGTGCCAGGATTGTCGGCAGGATTGCTTTTGTGCCGGAAGACTCACCTCCCTGCACAACAACAATCCAGTGAGTCTTTTTCCTCTTTCTCTGCGTGCCGTGGAACGCAGCACTCGTATCTTTGTCGCACATACAAGGTCTTGTGAATCTGGGAATGCCTCAAACACCCACCCAGGGCAGAGTGACGCAACGCAGCGATGTGCGCTGCAATGCCTCAAACACCCACCCAGGGCAGAGCGACGCAACGCAGCGATGTGCGCTGCAATGCCTCAAACCCCTCCCCAGGGCAGAGTAACGCAACGCAGCGACGTGCGCTGCAATGCCTCAAACCCCTCCCCAGGGCAGATCGACGCAACGCAGCGACGTGCGCTGCAATGCCTCAAACCCCTCCCCAGGGCACAGCGATGCAACGCAGCGACGTGCGCTGCAATGCGTCAAACAACTCCCCAGGGCAGAGTGACGCAACGCAGCGTGGTGCGCTGCAATGCCTCAAACACCCACCCGGGGAAGAGTGACGCAACGCAGCAACGTGCGGTGCAATGCCTCAAACACCTCCCCAGGGCAGAGCGACGCAACGCAGCGACGTGCGCTGCAATGCGTCAAACAACTCCCCAGGGCAGAGTGACGCAACGCAGCGGCGTGCGCTGCAATGCCTCAAACACCCACCCAGGGCAGTGCGACGCGACGCAGCGACGTGCGCTGCAATGCCTCAAACCCCTCCCCAGGGCGGAGTGACGCAACGCAGCGACGTGCACTGCAATGCCTCAAACCCCTCCCCAGGGCAGATCGACGCAACGCAGCGACGTGCGCTGCAATGCCTCAAACCCCTCCCCAGGGCACAGCGATGCAACGCAGCGATGTGCGCTGCAATGCCTCAAACACCCACCCGGGGAAGAGTGACGCAACGCAGCAACGTGCACTGCAATGCCTCAAACACCTCCCCAGGGCAGAGCGACGCAACGCAGCGACGTGCGCTGCAATGCCTCAAACAACTCCCCAGGGCAGAGTGACGCAACGCAGCGGCGTGCGCTGCAATGCCTCAAACACCCGCCCAGGGCAGAGCGACGCGACGCAGCGACGTGCGCTGCAATGCCTCAACCCCTCCCCAGGGCGGAGTGACGCAACGCAGCGACGTGCGCTGCAATGCCTCAAACCCCTCCCCAGGGCAGAGCAACGCAACGCAGCGATGTGCGCTGCAATGCCTCACTCCATATATATATATATAGCCACTCAAAGCCAAGTCTCCCCCCCCCCCCGAGGGCAGGTCCAGGAAGCTCCTAGGACTGCCTCCCCCCCCCCAGACCCCCACTCATCTGCTCTTCTCTGTGAATAAATGAGTCGTCTGCTTCCCCCTCATTGATTTTCCTCGGCTGCGTTTCATTCTCAGGGGACCCCCCCCCTTGTATCACTTTCATATCATCTACACCTGATCCCAGCATCCACCCCCCCGCCCCCCCGCTGCCCCCCTCCGACCCCCCCTGTCTGCAGCACTCTCCTCTTCCCAGGGGTGGAGGGGGGGGGGGTCTGTCTGCACAAGAGCAGCCACTGAGAAGGGGCCTGAGATCAGAGACACCAGAGGGGGGGGGGGGGCCTGAGCTCAGAGACACCAGAGGGGGCCCGAGAGAGGGGCCCCTGAGCTCAGAAGGACAGGGTCACCAGAGAGAGCACCACAGAGGTCCAGAGGGGTCATGAGAGAAGCCCCTGGGTGCGGCTACTCATCTGTGAGGGTCTCAAGGCGCTGGAGGGGGGGGGGGGGGGAGCTTTTAAACCACCTGAGCCCCGGGGTTCAGTCGAAGAGCGGGTCTTGGGGTCCGTCTTGAATTGCGTCAGCGAGGGGGGTTGCCTGAGGTGGAGGGGCCGGGAGTTCCAGGTCTTGGCGGCGCGGTAGGAGAGGGTCCTTCCTCCGGTTCTAGTCTTGTGGATCCGAGGGACGGTGGACGGGGCCGTCTGGTGGGGACGTGGATTGACAGGGGGTGGTTCCTGTATGCTGGTCCGGTGTCGGTGAGGAGCTTGAGGGTGACTCTCTTGTTGACTGGGAGCCGGTGGAGTTGGCGGAGGTGTTGCGTGATGTGGCTGTGGCGGGGGATGTCGAGGTCCAGTCTGACTCTGGGGCTTTGAAAGTTCTTTCGTTTCCTGAGCAGTTTCTGGGTGACGCCGGCGCTGCTGACGAGTGCGTGGGTGACCTTTGGAGGTTTGCAACCTTCTCAGTAGACCAGAAGTAGGAAAGTGGGTTTCCTTTGCAGTAACGCCCCCGCTTTTTGCCTGCCTTCTGATGCACTTTGACTTGATGTGCCCTGGGTCCCTGCCAATCAGGTTCCCAGGGCCTGTGTTCTTTCCCAAAGCTGTGCCTTTGTACCCACAGTCGGCACCTATCAGGCCACAGGTCAGTCCCTTGTTAAAGGTACCATGGGTACCCAGGACACTGTGACCAGGGAAGGCCTCTAAGGGCTGCAGCACTTACTGTGCCACCTTTAGAGGCCCTGTACCCTGACGCACACTGCGGGCTGTGTGTTTTGGTGCAGAGAAAAGTGAAGAGTTGATATGGCACGCATGTGTGCCATGCCTACAACACACTGCCTGCAGCCTAGGTAAGTCACCCCTCTACCGGGTGCCCTAGGCCCCAGGTGATGGTACAGGTGCATATTATGAAGCTTTGCATTCGCCTTGCATCACCCAAGGCAACGCAAGGACAACGCAGAGGCCTCAGTAATATTTACAAAGCAACACAAGGCCTGATTTGCTCTGCCTTGCGTGGCTTTGGAAAGAATTTTAACGCAAGGCAGCTGCTTGCGCTGTACCATGTTACATTTCAACTTGGGCGGCGGTCCATGGGTGTGGCGTGTGCGTTCCGATGCAACCAGCATGGACTTTGATGCAATCCCAGATTTACTAGACGTGTAAACCTGGGTGTTGGACCTGGCCCTCTTGGCAGGGTCATCCCTGAACTTTTTGCCTTCCTCCAATATTCTCTCTGACCTGTTTTTGTTGGTTTAATGACTCTAGGCACTTTACCACTGCTGACCAGTGCTAAAGTGCATATGCTCTCCCTATGTAAAGTGTAACTGTGATTGGTATTCCTGATTGGTTCATTGGATTTACTGTCAGTCCCCAGTAAAGTGCACCAGGAGTGCCAGGGCTTGTAAATGCCAATACTGCTAGTGGGCCTGCAGCGCTGGTTGCGCCACCCAAAGAAGCAGCCTTTTAAAATGTGTCTAGGTCTGCCACTGCAGAACCTGCGTGCAGTCTGGTACTGTCATGCTGGCTGGGCAAGTGTACCTACTTGCCAGTCGCTAAACCTTCCCTTAACTTCATGTGAATCACCCCTATGGTAGGCCCAAGGGCAGGGTGCATTGTAAGCATAAGGTAGGACAAGCCCTGGTGTGTGTGGCATGTCCTAATAGTGAATTACAGCCAATTCTGTTTTTCACTATTGTAAGGCTACCTGTTCTCATAGGCCAGAATGGGCTGCTGGAATTATTACACTATATAATCCCAGCAGGCTCAGGGAACATGGTAAAAAGTAATTTTTAGTATGCCTGAACTCAGAATAATAAAATACTTCTTTTAGTAAAGTTTATTTTAATATCCTGTGTGTGCTAATGCTACTTTTAGAAAGTTAGCATTTGCTTGCCTAACCATTTCAGCCCGCCTCTGCCAGGATGTGTATCTGCTGTCTGGGTTCTGTGATTGACAGGGCTGGGGCTGACAGGTGGTGAATGGAGGGATTACACCAGAGTGGGTGGTGGGAGTGTCCCTTGACTCTGAATAGGGCTGTGCTCTGCCACCACAATGCTGGCTCCGCCCCCTGGGGAGCGACTGATGACTCAGCCCGACACCTGGCCCAGGAAGAGGGAGGACTGTCAACAGAGTGCTCCTGACTGTACTTCTCATCTCAATGCTGGCTCCACCTCCTGCGGAGCATCTGCTGTCCCTGCCCCTTACACTGAAAGAAGAAGCCAGGAACAGCACAAACAAAGTGCTCAGAGACTGAAATGGACTATGCAAAGGCCCCGCTGGCCTGAGAAGACAAAAGAAACTGACTATAAATGTAGGAGCCCTGCTCCTTTTCCCACAACGAACCTCTGCCCAACTAGAAGGACTAAGAAGAAGCTGAAAGGACTGGCCTGCAGTGACGCCTTGCTGAGGAAGGAGAGGAGAAGACCCAAGAGGACTTTGCCTTACTGTGCTGAAAACTATCTCCAAGGGCTTGTCTGAGCTTGCCCCCTGAAATGAACCCAGGACCGTGGGTTCATTGTGCCTTGGCTCGTCTGCAAAGTGAGCCGTGTGTTTCCTCCCGCCGGAGCTGAGATTGTGCCCCCTTGCCCCCTCCTAGGGCCGTGGCACGCGGGAGCTTGGCCGCCTTTCTGCCCACTGAGAGCACCGCTTGTGTAGAGCCGCTCCCTCCTCGCTGGGCCAAGTCGCCTGCTCCTCTGTCACCCCGCCCGCTATTGGAGCGCGCAGAGTGCTCTCTCGCCCCTCCCGCCGGAATCCTGACCAGGGCGCATCCCTACGCCTCGAACGGCCGCCGGTACGTGAATCGTACTCAGCCGCCCCGCAGTGCCCTCTGACCTCTGAACGGAGCCGCGCCGCACCTTGAAGGACCCCCCCAGTACGGACCGTACTGGAGGCCCCGGTGCCGCGCCTGCCCTGTGGAAGCCGCCCGCTACAAGAAGACCCCAAGGTTCGCTCCCCCAACCGGTGCGTACTCAGCAAGTACGACTCGTCCCCCTGACGTCGCCGTGTGGACTGGAGCGCACAAGAAACTTCCCCCACCTTTAAGCACAGTGCTCGTCACGGGCTCGGGGTCCGCAACGTTCTCTTTTCCCCGTGGACACTGTGCGCCTTCATTGGTTCCAGTATGCTTCTGCCTGCCAGCCCTGTACGCCGCATGCGTGAGGCGCGTACCCCGGGCAGGAGCCTTCAGTTCTGTCTGGAGTACGAGTCGCACAGGAGTGGTACGACTCGTACCCCGCAGTAAAGTCAACCGCGCGTAACGCGGCGCACTGCGAGGCACGTGGGAATCGGCAGGGCCTGTCCTTCCCGCCCAAACGAAGCTTACAGAAGCGCTACGACGCGCACGGCCCTAACGTACCTTGCCCCAGAGCCCTGAAATAGTGCATTGAGTGTGGTGGAACTGTTTTTAAGATAATTAGAACTATATCGAAGCAGCCTAAAGCATTCTTATGAACTGTAAAGAACACTTGCCATTTTTGAAATCTTGTGGCCCCAATTCTAAAGCGATATATGGGTCTTGTGATAATAATTGCATCCTAACCTATATTTTTACATAAAGTACACATATTTTTCTATACAAACTACAGCCTGGTGTCCATTTGTGGGGGATCATTGGATTTACTGTGTGTAGTCATAAATGCTTAACTGACAGCGCCCTGAAGATTAGCCTTGTCTGCTCGCGCCACGCAACCAAAAGGGTGAGCAGGGGTTATTCTGAAGGGGTAATTCCCTTGCCCTGAATAGAGGAGAAGGTCCCTGCTTGTCACAAGTGCCTACCTGTGCCAACCAGAGACCCCCAATTCTAATACTGGGACAGTGTCAAAATGCTATGCTTACCTGACAAAGGCGTAGCAAGGAGGTATATGATTATTTCTCCTCGTTACCTCCTCTTTCTATATGTGCTGCATTCTCCAGCACATATAGAGGAAGATACCTGTAAGGATTGTCTTTGTGATGGAAGGTGTCCCTTCCTGCATGAAAGCATTCCTGCCTGTAACTCAGATACCCTCGCAGCATGGCGTACGGGTGTCTGCGTTGGTGCTCGGCTGCACACACTGCGCCAGTGCGGTGAGAGAGCAGAAATGCGCTGTGTCTATGTAAATAAGGAGCATTTCTGCTCTCTCGCTATCGCGCAACGCAGCACAGGAACTTAACTTGCTGCCCTGTGTTGTGCCAACGCTTAGATAATGTGCCCCCTAATATCAATGTGGATGTCATTGTTGTACGTATGGTCGCTGTTTATGAGTGCGGTGAGTGTGTTAGCGAGAGCCGATGAGAGGGGTACTCCCTGGTCACATCAGAAGGAGAGGGCCATATTAACCTCCTGTTTGTAGTGTTAGAAGAATATTGTAAACACTGGAGCTCAAGGCCTCTTATTCCAAATGTGCGCTCCTGATGGGAGAGGAGACCCTTGTGGTCAGAGAAAGAGAGCAGGTCTGAGGGAAGCAAGGTGCAGCAGTGGCCGTTGCCGCTGAGGACAGGGCTTTCTTGACTGGAAGTCACCGCGGAGGCCTTCTGTTTCCATATGGTCAGAGAGTTGAGTAGTGAAAAGCGCTGGAGGCGATGATAGAAGTCATGACCTCAGCCTGTAGTTTAGTAAGACGTCTGGGTCAGTGCTTAATTTGAGACGGAGGGTTCCGGTGCTCGCACCGGCACGTAATTATCAACACTGGCACTTATATCAGTCTGCCACATGGTGGCACTGTTTGTGCAATTTTGAAATGGACACAACAACAGTTGTTTATCGATTCAATTTACATAAAAAAATTACTAATAAATGCCGCGAAAGCCATTCTCATAGTTGTTGGGGCCTGTAATAATCTGAATTGTCACACTTGCAGGAGTGTGATGGTTTGTAGTTGTGTTGTTAATATCACTGGTAACTTGGCAGGGGCAATGTGTGGTGCAAGCAGCAGTGGCCTCCTGACAAGAGCCCTGGGTCTTATGATTTTACAAACTAAGCACTGGGCTGGGTCCAGGGTGGCTCCCTGAGGGGGGTGACAGTCGCATGTCTGGGTCTGGGTGGGAGGAAGGCTGCCAGCAGGGTTGCATTGATGACTGTGGGTCTGATCAGTGGTAAAGGTTGATAGCTGTTTGGTTGCATGATGCAGAGGCCAGAGGTTTGGGTTTGTTAATGACCCTGGTGACGGGTGTTCGGTGTTGGGGTGAGTGATTCCCATGAGGTGGGTGGATGATGGGAGTCATTGGGTTAAGGTGGGAGGGGGAGGTTTCATGTCAGCCTGGAGGGGGGTGGATGAGGGGAGTCATTGATGGTTCAAGGTGGGAGAGGGAGGTTTCATGTCAGCCTGGAGGGGGGTGGATGAGGGGAGTCATTGGGTTAAGGTGGGAGAGGGTGGTTTCATGTCAGCCTGGAGGTGGGTGGATGAGGGGGTCATTGGGTTAAGGTGGGAGAGGGAGGTTTCATGTCAGCCTGGAGGGGGGTGGATGAGGGGGGTCATTGAGGGGTTAAGGTGGGAGAGGGTGGTTTCATGTCAGCCTGGAGGGGGGTGGATGAGGGAGTCATTGGGTTAAGGTGGGAGAGGGAGGTTTCATGTCAGCCTGGAGGGGGGTGGATGAGGGGGGTCATTGAGGGGTTAGGGTGGGAGGGGGTGGTTTCATGTCAGCCTGGAGGGGGGTGGATGAGGGGGGTCATTGGGTTAAGGTGGGAGAGGGAGGTTTCATGTCAGCCTGGAGGGGGGTGGATGAGGGGGGTCATTGAGGGGTTAGGGTGGGAGGGGGTGGTTTCATGTCAGCCTGGAGGGGGTGGATGAGGGGAGTCATTGAGGGGTTAAGGTGGGAGGGGGAGGTTTCATGTCAGCCTGGAGGGGGTGGATGAGGGGGGTCATTGAGGGGTTAAGGTGGGAGGGGGAGGTTTCATGTCAGCCTGGAGGGGGGTGGATGAGGGGGGTCATTGGGTTAAGGTGGGAGGGGAGGTTTCATGTCAGCCTGGAGGGGGGTGGATGAGGGGGGTCATTGGGTTAAGGTGGGAGGGGAGGTTTCATGTCAGCCTGGAGGGGGGTGGATGAGGGGGTCATTGGGTCAAGGTGGGAGAGGGAGGTTTCATGTCAGCCTGGAGGGGGGTGGATGAGGGGGGTCATTGAGGGGTTAAGGTGGGAGAGGGAGGTTTCATGTCAGCCTGGAGGGGGGTGGATGAGGGGGGTCATTGAGGGGTTAGGGTGGGAGAGGGAGGTTTCATGTCAGCCTGGAGGGGGTGGATGAGGGGGGTCATTGAGGGGTTAGGGTGGGAGAGGGAGGTTTCATGTCAGCCTGGAGGGGGTGGATGAGGGGGGTCATTGAGGGGTTAGGGTGGGAGGGGGAGGTTTCATGTCAGCCTGGAGGGGGGTGGATGAGGGGAGTCATTGGGTTAAGGTGGGAGAGGAGGTTTCATGTCAGCCTGGAGGGGGGTGGATGAGGGAGTCATTGGGTGAAGGTGGGAGAGGGAGGTTTCATGTCAGCCTGGAGGGGGGTGGATGAGGGGGGTCATTGAGGGGTTAGGGTGGGAGGGGGAGGTTTCATGTCAGCCTGGAGGGGGGTGGATGAGGGGGGTCATTGAGGGGTTAGGGTGGGAGGGGGAGGTTTCATGTCAGCCTGGAGGGGGGTGGATGAGGGGGGTCATTGAGGGGTTAGGGTGGGAGGGGGAGGTTTCATGTCAGCCTGGAGGGGGGTGGATGAGGGGAGTCATTGATGGGTCAAGGTGGGAGAGGGAGGTTTCATGTCAGCCTGGAGGGGGGTGGATGAGGGGGGTCATTGATGGGTCAAGGTGGGAGAGGGAGGTTTCATGTCAGCCTGGAGGGGGTGGATGAGGGGAGTCATTGATGGGTCAAGGTGGGAGAGGGTGGTTTCATGTCAGCCTGGAGGGGGGTGGATGAGGGGGGTCATTGGGTGAAGGTGGGAGAGGGAGGTTTCATGTCAGCCTGGAGGGGGTGGATGAGGGGGGTCATTGATGGGTCAAGGTGGGAGAGGGAGGTTTCATGTCAGCCTGGAGGGGGTGGATGAGGGGAGTCATTGATGGGTCAAGGTGGGAGAGGGTGGTTTCATGTCAGCCTGGAGGGGGGTGGATGAGGGGGGTCATTGGGTGAAGGTGGGAGAGGGAGGTTTCATGTCAGCCTGGAGGGGGTGGATGAGGGGGGTCATTGGGTGAAGGTGGGAGAGGGAGGTTTCATGTCAGCCTGGAGGGGGGTGGATGAGGGGGGTCATTGGGTGAAGGTGGGAGAGGGAGGTTTCATGTCAGCCCGGAGGGGGGTGGATGAGGGGGGTCATTGAGTTAAGGTGGGAGAGGGAGGTTTCATGTCAGCCTGGAGGGGGGTGGATGAGGGGGGTCATTGGGTGAAGGTGGGAGAGGGTGGTTTCATGTCAGCCTGGAGGGGGGTGGATGAGGGGGGTCATTGGGTGAAGGTGGGAGAGGGTGGTTTCATGTCAGCCTGGAGGGGGGTGGATGAGGGGGGTCATTGGGTGAAGGTGGGAGAGGGAGGTTTCATGTCAGCCTGGAGGGGGGTGGATGAGGGGGGTCATTGGGTGAAGGTGGGAGAGGGAGGTTTCATGTCAGCCTGGAGGGGGTGGATGAGGGAGTCATTGGGTTAAGGTGGGAGAGGGAGGTTTCATGTCAGCCTGGAGGGGGTGGATGAGGGAGTCATTGGGTCAAGGTGGGAGAGGGAGGTTTCATGTCAGCCTGGAGGGGGGTGGATGAGGGGGGTCATTGATGGTTCAAGGTGGGAGAGGGAGGTTTCATGTCAGCCTGGAGGGGGTGGATGAGGGGGGTCATTGGGTTAAGGTGGGAGAGGGTGGTTTCATGTCAGCCTGGAGGGGGGTGGATGAGGGAGTCATTGAGGGGTTAAGGTGGGAGAGGGAGGTTTCATGTCAGCCTGGAGGGGGGTGGATGAGGGAGTCATTGAGGGGTTAAGGTGGGAGAGGGAGGTTTCATGTCAGCCTGGAGGGGGGTGGATGAGGGAGGTCATTGATGGTTCAAGGTGGGAGAGGGAGGTTTCATGTCAGCCTGGAGGGGGTGGATGAGGGGGGTCATTGGGTTAAGGTGGGAGAGGGTGGTTTCATGTCAGCCTGGAGGGGGGTGGATGAGGGAGTCATTGAGGGGTTAAGGTGGGAGAGGGAGGTTTCATGTCAGCCTGGAGGGGGGTGGATGAGGGAGTCATTGAGGGGTTAAGGTGGGAGAGGGAGGTTTCATGTCAGCCTGGAGGGGGGTGGATGAGGGAGGTCATTGATGGGTCAAGGTGGGAGAGGGAGGTTTCATGTCAGCCTGGAGGGGGGTGGCTTTGCAGAGCTGGTCCCTGGTGTCACTGCTGCCCTGGGCAAGGGTTGTGATCATTTGTTTGTGAATCCAGAAGAGGCCTTGTGAGGAGGCGGCATCTGCAGGAGCGTGAGCCTGGGGGTGTCCTCTCTCTGATCTCAACAAGCTGTTCTGTCACAAGTCTGGGGACACTTTCCATCATGTTCCGAAAGACCTTTAATAACACTTTAAAAGCTGAAGTTTCTCCAAGTGCCATCAGCTACACGTGGCGTTGGAAGATTTAGCTTGTTTTTGGATGAGAGCGGCAAGTCTATCAAGTACAGGCTTTTCTGGGTGCTGGGTTTTCTGGGTGCAGTGTTTCCTGGGTCCATTGTTTCTGGATGCAGTGTTTCATGGGTGCAGAGTTTCCTAGGTGCATTGTTTTCTTGGTGCAGGGTTTCCTGGGTGCAGGTTTTCTGGGTCCAGGGTTTTCTAGGTGCGGGGTTTTCTGGGTGCTGGGTTTTCTGGGTGCAGTGTTTCCTGGGTGCATTTTTTCTGGATGCAGTGTTTCATGGGTGCAGAGTTTTCTTGGTGCATTGTTTTCTGGGTGCAGGGTTTTCTGGGTGCCGGTTTTCTGAGTCCAGAGGTTTCTGGGTGCATTGTTTTCTGGGTGCATTATTTTCTGGGTGCAGTGTTACCTGTGGGCAGAGTTTCCTAGGTGCATTGTTTTCTGGGTGTAGGGTTTTCTGGGTGCAGGATTTCCTGGGTGCAGGGTATTCTGGATGCAGGGTATTCTGGGTCCAGGTTTTCTGGGTCCAGGGTTTTCTGGCTCCATGGTTTTCTGGGTGCAGTGTAATCTGGATGCAAGGTTTCAAGGTGCAGGTTTTCTGGGTCCAGGGTTTTCTAGGTGCGGGGTTTTCTGGGTGCTGGGTTTTCTGGGTTCTGATTGTCCTGGGTGCATTTTTTCTGGATGCAGTGTTTCATGGGTGCAGAGTATTCTTGGTGCATTGTTTTCTGGGTGTAGGGTTTTCTGGGTGCAAGGTTTTCTGGGTGCAGGTTTTCTGGGTCCAGGGTTTTCGTGGGTG